>NC_044367.1:24584869-25184869 GCF_007364275.1 Archocentrus centrarchus | reverse complement strand
TGCATGTTGTGTGTGGATTCTTGTGTTTGTGTATAAATTGTCACAAAATTTCTCACAGAGGAGATTGGAAGTGGTAGTGAATGAGGATGCGACAGAGGAAGATGCTAGTGATCTGCTGTAGCAACCCTAAAGAACAATGTTTCTCCAAAGTTGTCCTTTTTCACAAGTGTGAAATGGTTTCAGACACACCGAAAATGCTTCATGCCCTACATTGTGTGTAGGAGGCAGCACAAATGATGGCAACATTATCTCACATTATCTCACTACAACACAAAGTAGTGCCTCTAATCTAGTCTTCAAATCATCACCCTTTCAAAATAATGGTCTCTTTTTTTTAATTAAAGTTTTATTTTTGCCTAAATTTTCAGTGGTTGGTTCAGTTTTTGTCTTTTATGGGAAAAAAAGTTTTAGGGGGTGATAAAATGCTAGTCATGTTCACTGGAGTTCGCATTTCAAATAAAAAAAAATTACACTTCCCTAAATTGTTTAAGAATTTACATGGGGTCTTATTTTAACCATACAATTCTTTAATAAACTTGTTATAAATCTAGAAGATCAGAAATCCAGAGTGTACCTGATTGGATCATTAACAGTGGTAAAACTTCTATAGATTCTCATCTCAGAACATTTTGTTCCACTATTTATGATGAGGCTTTGCAGTGTTTCCAATACTAAATTTCACAGTGTGCAGTACGTGTCAGGCTGAAGACCAACGCTTTTGAGTAGTTTATAAATAAAGTTAAGTCCTATTTGAACAGCTTGATGACCACGCACACAGTTTTCTTACAAATGATAGTTTAATAGACAAATCTTATTTTAATGCAAAATTACACATGTAAACTCAAAGCTTCGACTTGTCCTTTGAAAAGAAAAAAAACACGGGTCCTGCTGCATTTGCTTGCAGTCCCCTTGTGCCGGTGCTGCTCTGTGTAAAAGTAACCAGATGTCTGTAATCCAGTCGCTTTGGCTTCAGCCTCAACTTTCACTGTGCTGTTACGGCTGGCATCAGCAGTCTGCGAACAGCACGTTCCTCCATATGTCGGTGCTGTCAAACAGATCGGCTTTATTTTCACTCTTGCTGATCTGCCAGATCATTCTGCTCAAAGTACCTGCAAGTAACGTAAACGGAAGTGAGCACAGCTGCATCCTCTCTACTCATTCAGACAGCAGTAAATTTGTATAATCACCTGAACAATTTAGATACTGGTGGTAAAGACCACAAACCATTTAAGGCACTCTCTTTTTGGATTTAATTCAACATGACAGACATACAGGCTTCGTATGTGACCGGACCGATGTAAACTCTAAGGAATCACCTGGCAACAAGACAGATGAGCAGGTTGAGGGCGGGCAGTTTCTCATCCTCCTGGCTATCCTGTTGAGTCATGTAATCAGGGAAAAGACCATCAGAACAAATAAATCCCATCAAGTCAAATCTCAACAACAAAAACAGGAAAACATGGCTTGCTGTGGTTGTTTCATTAAAAATATACAGGCCTGGAATGACCTGTGGATTAAAGTGAATAATCCATTTATTGCTTCTGGTAAGACATGCCAGATTGGGACCAAAAGAGCCTGTAAAGTACAGAAGGTGGCAGGGATGTGGACCTACCAGCGTGCTGCGGAGCTGGGCGCATCTCCGGGCGAGCTGTCTGATGGACGAGTGGGCTTCAGGCAACAGAGGCTTCTCCAAACAGGCCAATAAAGCGTACAACCAGCGACCCTGCAACAAGTAGACACACTGCAAGCTAAAGTATTCCACAGTAACTCAGGAGAAACATAACTGCAGCAAATAAACCAACCAATTATATTTAAACCTGAAATGTTAAAAGTTAAAGACAGACGTTGAAGAATTTGTTCATAGTTCATATTTATCTTTAACACTTCTAATCTTTAAGTGTGATTATTAATTGTGTACATTGTTGGTAACCAGCTGAAAACTGTGGCACTAACACATAAAACTCACCAACTGTGGAACAAATTCTTGTTCCTCAAACCAGCTGATGAGGATTTCCAACACCATCAGCACTGTGGACTGTAGACATACACCGGTGGGAAAACAAGCACACCCTCTAATCAGACTGCTGGACTGGTTTAAAGCATCATGAATGTCTAAACGGGGGGATTCTTTACCTGGTTTAGTCTGCTGACGATGCTTAAGAAAGGAGGGAACCCCATCTGAACAGACACAAATGCTGTGGTAAATACAGCAGTACACCTTTTGGATCTGAAAATGACGTCCAATGCTGACAAAGAAATATTTATTCATTTCCTATAGATAAATTGTATAACATTTATATTTATATAACCTTGCTATAGTCCAATGCTGGCTCTGGTTGTGCATCGGTGTGGGGGGATGAAGTGCCCAGATAGACCTTCTCTCCCAAACAAAACCTCTTCCAACCCTCCTCATCTGTTAGCCGCGGCTGTAATGCAGGCGCATACAAACATAAAAATACCACATTCATAACAAATTCAAATTCACCTCTTATCACCTGTTGGTAAAACGAGAGAAAAGTGCTTTAGCAGATTTCCAGTGGTCAGCATCGCATGCTGAAGTATCCAGTTTACGCATTACAGTATTTAACTCAAAATTAATAAGGTCTGCGACGGCTCCTCACCATCAACACGTTGTCATCTAGAGTTTGGCTGCTCCAGTGTTTCCTGTGCCTTGTGATACTCTGAAACAAAAAGCACAAAACACAAACATAGAAAGAATAAGAAGCGAGCCTTAATTTTGTTACAGTCCAGCAAACAAACAATTTATAATCAATTATTGAATGTATGATGAAATGTTCAGAAACTGGTCAAATAAGGATTTCTACAATGTGGACTGGGCCCTGTAAGAAGAAAAAGGACTCTACCTGTCTGACTTCAGAGAAATTACTGACTTGCTGCTGCTGCCATCTGAGACTTGGAGAGAAACCCACTGGAGCAGCATGACACCCTGCCACCTAAAAAACCAGGAGATCCCCCCCAAATGATGAATGAAAACAGACTGACTCATATACAATTTTTTTAAGTCATTAAAGATGTATGCTGTACAATCATTCCACCCCTGAAAAAGAACAGCTCAAGGAAATCATTAAAAATTACTATGACATTCGTGTCCTTAATAAATGGATGTAAACCACAGCTGTAGATGCTTTAACCCCAGGAACTAATTGAATTCTCCAGGTTTTCTGAGCTCTCCTGAAAAGATGAACTTCAAAAGATATTCAGCCACCTCCCACAAACCCCTCACTATCTGGGTCAGGGGGTTGTAATTTCCTTTACTTTGTCATATATCTGCCATTTGTTGTAGAAAATACGCAGCATCGACCAATCTCAATACAGTTTACTCACAGACACATTCACTGTTTGCTTTTTCTTCAGTTTTTTGGGGTCAATCTGAGCGACCACCACCTCTGGGCACAATGCCGCCTCCAACCTGACCGAAAGGAAAAAGATGATTGAAGCAGGCTGACACACCAAAGCTACAACAGATAAAACGAATATAAGAGTTAATTATACACGTTGTCTCATTAAGTGTGCTGGAGTATGAATAAGCGGCATGACTGAACATTTGTCCCAGTGTTCTTCAAGCTGGGGCGCACTCACTGAACCTGTCGGAGGTACTCCTGGGGGTTTCTCGGTGGTCCGCTCAGGTCCAGGTCCTCCCCGGTACCGGACCCGCACTCCACGGGGAGCAGCCGCGGCATCAACTCCTCCACGTCCGACTTCATTGTGATTGAACCGGCAAGCTCGGCTAGCTGTCGAGCTCAATTGAAACACCGAGTAGCAACCGACCAAAACTAACTTGTTCTACCAACAGTAGACCGCCATCTTTTTTTTTTTGCAAGTGTATTTTATTAAGCTGAAATTATCCTACAACGAGTTTCTGTTTTCCACCTAAATTTTGACTCTATCTACGTGTTCAGTACTGCAGAAATCAAAGGACCCTACTGTCATTGCCCATGCTTACAAACTATGAAATCACTAGACCGCCATTTTCCTCGCAAAACAAAAACGCGCAATGATGACGTTGTCTTTGTGCGCGCGTTTGCCTTGTTGCCACGGCAACAGACGCGTTGTCAGTCTAGGAGAAAAAGCCCAAAATGGCAAAAATGTTGCAGCTTTTGGTGTTACAGCGTTTACCCGGAGCCCATTTGGGTGTTTTCATTTAATGTAATGTAAATCAAATTAATTATCCTCTAATATTAAGTCCCGAAACCAAATAGAAACCTTTGACCAGCGAACTGATAATGTTTAGTATTGCAAGCAGGCCTCAGATGTTAATGATTATCCTACTGCTGGCCTTATATCTTATCTCAGCCGTTTCATTTAGCATTGAGGCTTCACATAGCAGCAGTTCGGAGGCAATGTCCACTTGCCAGCGCAACGGGCTTGAATTATTTCCACCCCACTATGGACATTTTCTACTGATACTCTCCAGTTAAAAGGTAGATAATGATGGCTGTTTCTCACGTTTATAGGTTCCTGTGGTCTCTGGGTACAGCTTTGGTGGTTTTATCCCACTTGAATCTCGCATTATTGGCTGACTACAAGATCTGCGGAGACTCTGAGTGTCAAAGTAAGTCAAAAATCTCCTGCTAGCTCCTTAAATTAATTTAAAATCAAAGCTCTGTTTGTGATGATGATGATGATGATCACCTCACCTCTGTGTCTCTTTGCTGTTGTGTGTAGGCCTGATGAGCAGAGTGCAGGCCATAAGGGACCACCGTGGGAAGGACTGCCGTTTCTTGAGCTTCAGGCAAGGAGACACCATCTTTGTTTACCACAAACTGACTGGAAAGAGGGACGACCTGTGGGCAGGCAGTGTATGTCTCATATCTCCATCTTTTTGTTTACCTGGTCTCTTTGCTTCCTTAAGCCTTTATTCATGCCAGGTTCTTGCCCAGATACAAACAGATGGGTGACAAAATAAAGTAAAAACATGCCCTTGACCCCTGCACTGTAATGTTAGAGGGCAGTTTGCTGCCATGGTTTTCCTGTAGGAGGAAAGGCTAACTACAAATCAATATGATTACCTTCATCCTTTGAGTGATGGGAGTGGTCTCCTTCAGAGTAACAGTGCCCCATTGTCTGTGCAGAGGAACACTGAATGATTTGATTAGCATAAAGATTATGTTTGCAGTCATCGGATCTGATTATTTTATTTATTATGACTGACTGAATTATCTATTATGACAAATGTTGATGAGACCCAGATGTAAAATATACACAGATACACTATACTGCCAAAAGTATTCACTCACCATCCAAGTCATTGAATTCAGGTGTTTCAATCACTTCCACGGCCACAGGTGTATAAACCAAGCACCTAGGCATGCAGACTGCTCCTACAAACATTTGTGAAAGAATGGGTCGCTCTCAGGAGCTCAGTGAATTCTAGCGTGGTACCATGATAGGCTACTACATCTGCAACAAGTCCAGTTATGACATTTCCTCACTACTAAATATTCCACAGTCAACTGTTAGTGGTATTATAATAAAGTGGAAGGGATTGGGAACAACAGCAACTCAGCTACGAAGTGGTACGCCACGTAAAATCACAGAGCAGGGTCAACGGATGCTGAAGCGCATAGTGTGCAGAGGTCACCAACTTTCTGCAGAGTCAATCACTACAGACCTCCAAACTTCATGTGACCTTCAGATTAGCTCAAGAGCAGTGTGTAGAGAGCTTCATGGAATGGGTTTCCATAGCCGAGCAGCTGCATCCAAGCCTTACATCACCAAGCACAATGCAAAGTGTCAGATGCAGCGGCGTAAAGCACACAGCCGCTAGACTCTAGAGCAGTGGAAACGTGTTCTCTGGAGGGATGAATCACACTTCTACATCTGGGAATCTAATGGATGAGTCTGGGTTTTGTGGTTGCCAGGGGAACGGTACCTGTCTGACTGCCTTGTGTCAAGTGTAAAGTTTGGTGGAGGGGGGGGTTATGGTTTGGGATTGTTTTTCAGGATTTGGGCTCCGCCCCTTAGTTCCAGTGAAAGGAACTCTAAATGCTTCAGCATACCAAGACATTTGAAACTTGACTGGCCTGCACAGAGTCCTGACCTCAACCTGATAGAACACCTCTGGGATGAATTAGAGCAGAGACTGTGAGCCAGGCCTTCTCTCCAACATCAGTGTCTGACCTCACAAATGCGCGTCTAGAAGAATGGTCAAAAACTCCCATAAACACTCCTAAACCTGTGGAAAGCCTAAACAGAAGAGTTGAAGCTGTTTTAGCAGCAAAGGGAGGGACGACATCATATTGAACCCTATGGATTAAGAATTTAATGTCACTCAATTCATATGTGTGAAGGCAGATGAGCAAATACTTTTGGCCATGTAGTGTACATAACATTTAAAAATAAGCGTTTACTATCATTTTCTTTATTTTATGCTCTCTTCTTTATTTTTCAAATATGTACATTTGTGTTATGGAGTCCTCACAGTTGCTTTGTTTCCTTTTTTATTTCAGATTGACAAACAGTTTGGCTATTTCCCAAAGGATGCAGTGCAAGAAGAGCAGGTTTATACTACTGTGGAGAAAGTAGTGGAAACACAGGTAATTTTTATCAGCTATAAAAACAAATTTTACACAGAATAAGTTTATTGATATTTTTTCATTCCTTGTGCCCTTTAAGAACCCCATTTTCCCCTTTTCCTGCAGAAATCAGATTTCTTCTGCATGGATGAGTTTGACTCCACTTATCTGGATATAGATGATGATGATGATATTGATCATAAAACCCAAATCCAGGAGCCAGAAACAACCCACATCACCCAAAACACTGATGACATGAATGCTGAAAGTCATTTGACACCCTCAGATTCCCCAGTTTCAGCACAGAAAACAGAAGAGGATCAGACCAAAGATGTTGGTGGTTCTGCAGCTGGGTCTCACGAGGAAGCACACGAGACTCCTGTGACTCCTAACCAACAAGGTGGGTCTCACTCTTCCTGGCTTGGTTCTTCAGTGACAGGATGGTTAGGTCTGGGTAAAGAGGAACAACCTGGCAGTGTGGCCGAAGGAGAGATGGAAGATGAGAGGAAAGAGACCCAGGTGGAAACTTCGCTCACATCCTCTGTCACAGGATGGCTGGGCTTCGGAGGAAATGGAAAACCTGACAATGCCAAAGAAAATGTGAAAGTCAGTGAAGGAACAGCTGATTCATTAACTTCAACCATGACAGGTTGGTTTGGAGGTGGAAGCAAAAAAGAGACAGACGAGGAACGAGAAGCAGACGAAGAAAAAGAACCCAAAGAGAAATTCAGGAGCAGGAGGATGTCCTTGGACCTTGAAGGCAGCCAGTTGCACGAAGATGAGAAGAAAGAGATGGGGA
Organism: Archocentrus centrarchus; assembly: GCF_007364275.1. Classification (NCBI taxonomy): domain Eukaryota; kingdom Metazoa; phylum Chordata; class Actinopteri; order Cichliformes; family Cichlidae; genus Archocentrus; species Archocentrus centrarchus. The sequence continues at coordinate 25,177,534 of NC_044367.1, read as the reverse complement.
CTTTAGGTTGGTTGGGGAATGGGCTGTCAAGCACACTGGGGTTTGGCCTGACCAATGAGGAGTCAGGACATGAGAAGAAGGAGAAGATGCAGGCTAATTCTTGGTTTAATATGGAGATTGGGGGCATTCTAGGCTTCAGGAAAGATAACTTTGGCGATGACAAAAGTGAAGAAATTGGATCTAAGGAGGCAGAAAAGGTCATAACCTTAGAAGAACCAATAGGATCACAGAATGTGGATAACAGTCAATCAAAGGGGGAAATTATTGAGACTAGCAATGAATCAAAGGAGGTGGAAGAACTGAAAGACCAAAATCTCCCATCCACATTGGCAGATTATGGTCACAGTGATGAAACCAACACTGATACTTCAGACAGTGGGATGACCGGTGGTTTCCGTGAAGACATTGAACCCACAGTTGATCAAGAAGATATTTCAACTCGTGCGAAGTTTGAGGAAGACTCCCAGGCTTTAGCTGGAATGCTCTCCAGCTTTTTCAAAACTGGTGATGAAGAGGACAAAGGTGATGATGACAATACAGAGGACAGCAAAATAAATGAGGAGAGATCTGCAGAAATGGAGGGCAAAGATCCCATGATTTACAGCCCAATAGAAAATGAACATATCGATAACAACAGGGAAGCAATGAAAACTCCAAGTGCTATCGATCAGGATTTTGGAACATCATCTGGCAGCATTTTGGCCCCTGACCACACTTCTGTGGATATAAATTCAAAGTCCACGAAAGTCATTGAAGAAGAAAAAGATCAGATGGCGAGCAAGAAAGCAGAGAGTGTGGAGGAGCAAGGGGCAGAAATCACAAATCAAGCTGATAACACAGAAGAATCCACAGATACTGCTGTTAAAACCACAATGGGTGATGATAACAAAGGAGAAGTGAATAAAGGTACAGATTTACCTGAAATTTACACAACTCAAGTTGAAGAGCCGAGCAATGATGCAGAAGATAGCAGCACAGTCAGCCAGCTATACTTACTGTCATCGGTGGAGAAAAACAATCCAGTTCCAGCTGAGGATGAAGGCTTTACTCCTTACAGTGCTGAAACAAATGATGAAAATTCAGATCCTCTAGCTCTGTTTAATAATAGCACAGAAACAGAGACAGTTCATGGAGAGTTAGAACAGGAGGAAGAAACTCTCGTCTCTCAGGAATTTGATTTGCAGTATAATACTGATAGAAACACTGAAAATATCTCAAAGGAGGACAGAGGAACGAGTGCACCGAGCACAAATCAAACCTCTGCATCTCCACTGATGGAGTACATTGATACTGAAAGTGACAGTGATGCTGGCAAGTTAAAGGAAAGTTTCAAAGATGGCATAAAGGAGTTCCAGCAGGTTCAAACTGAGAAAGAGGCTTCAGGCATGGAAGAAGAAGGAAGTTTGAATAAAAATGACCCAACATCAGCTATCAGCTTTGAATTAGAGACTGAGAAAGAGGAGGAATTAAAGGATGGGGGGAATCAGGAAGTGACAAAGGTGAAAGAAAATGAGGACCTGGGGGATTTAAAGGAGGTGAAAGAGCTAAAGAAAGAAGAGAAGGAGATGAATGAAGCAGAAGTTGCGAGTACACAGGGGGAGCTGGAAGAGCTGAAGGAAGATAGGAAACAGCTTAAGACAAAGGAGTTACCAGAGGAGGAAAAAGAAGTCAAGGAGGAGGAGTTAATGGAAGACGAACAACTGAAGGATGTAGAGGAAAAAGAGAAAAAAGAAGGTGAAGGAAAAACAGTGCACTCATCTAATTTAGCAGAGATTCTGAATGTCATGAACACGCAAGAGAGAAAAAGCCATGACAAAGATACACAAGGTGAAAACAGCTCAGGATCATCCTTCACTGAAATAGTCACAGATGTTGAAAGCCACCAAGATGTAGGAGAAGAAAATAGGGAAGGAGAGAACAAACAGGGGGAGGTGGAAAATCTAAAGTTTGAAGAGATGGAGGGGGAGGAGGTTAAAGAAATGGATCAGGAGAAGCGTGAGACGGATGACAACTTTAAATGTTCAAATGAGCTTTGCCCTCAAGTACACAAAGAAAATGTTAGAGGTGGTTTAGAGGAAGGAGCCAGTTCAGCAGGTGAAGGAGTGGTACAGGCAGAAAAGCAAAAGGATCAAAAAGACACACCGGGAGAGAGGCAAAGGATAGACTCAGATGAAAAAACAGCAAATAACCCTTCAGAAGAGGCAGAAAGCACTCATGTGCTGAGTCAGAGAGATAAAACTGAACCTGGAGACACTGAAAGTAGCAGCAAAGCAGCACAACAGTTAAACTCTGATCAACAAATGCACACAGAGAAGGCTGCTGTTGTGGAAGGGGACGGAAACAGTGATAGAAAAATGAGGGAAAATGGTAGTGAAGCCCAGAGTGAGGGAGGATGGGAACCTTCAGCTCCACGTAGTGACCCTGCTGATAGTCAGGCTGTGACATCTGAACATACTGCCCCACGTGTGACTGATGAAGGGTCCCCACCTCCATCAGATCAGAATGGGGAGACAGCAGAGAGTAAAACTAGAGGAGCTTTTGGTCTTTTCAAAAACCCGTTTGGCTTTTTCAGCCAGACACCTACCACTGAATCTGACGGGTCCACAGAACCGGCCCAGAGTTTGAGTACCAGTCCAGGTGAAGTGTCGCACCCGCAAGACTCTTTAACTCCTGAACCTGACTCCACTACTCATCAGGTTGGCGATGTTCACACAGACTCTCCCACTGTTGCAGACCAGCCTCAGCTTCATGCTTCCTCTGCTGAAATCCATTCCCTCCAAACAAGGACCCTCTCCAAAGATTACAAAAACCTTCTCGCCCACATGAATGCATATGAGACAACTATTTTGCTGGAGCTTTTTGGGCGACACAAGCTGCAGTTTTTGGATTACATTTTGTCCAATTCAGACACCATGTCTGAAAAACCTGATGATGAGGACGAATCTATATTGTCAGATATAGAAAGACTTCTGCATCATCACAGGGAGACAGCGATTGCTCCTAGCCTGAGGCCCACAGACGCACCACAGGAAAACAAAGAAAAGACCCGAACACTCAGCACACTTCAGAAGCTGGAAACACTGTTAGGAAGAGTGAGACAGACTTTCAACAGAAGACTGTCTGACAACCATAATCATCAAGGTATTTTTTTGTTAACATTGCCTCCATCATCATGGCCGATACTCGTATTTAATTAAATCTTTTAAATTCAGGCATGGTTTTGAATTGCATTTGTACATGTGTTTCCCTGTCAAATGCAGCTGAGGCCAGCTGTGTTGGCCTGTCTTGTTCAAATCATAGCAAAAATATGCAAGTGAACACTGAGGAAGAGTCGAGGAAGACACAAGATCCATCTGTATCCCAGGAAGCCACCATCCGGATAGATGACTGGATGACAAAGCAAAAAGACAATAGCCAAGTGGGTGATAGTATAGGAAAAGATGTGATAAGAGGAGAAAAACTGAGCAGAAGTGGTGAAGAAGAAGCATCCCTTCCTCATGTTCAGCCAGCATCACTGGAAATGTTGACAGGTATGGATGACCCAGGTATCCATTAATCAAGAAGGGTTAAAAAATGATTAAAAATACTAAGCAAATGCTACTCAACCTGCTCCATCGTCATCCTCACAGCACACAACCTCAAAACCTGGATGGCCAAAACACAATTTTTTACACTAATGAGTATCGTTAAAAAAAAAAGACTAACAAAATGTGGAAAAGTTGTATTTTAAACAGCAATATGTGTGTTACTCTAACTGCAGGAGTAATGAAACAAGTTATGGACTTCATTTATCAAATGGCTGAAGACTCCACCACCTATGCTCATGCAGTGAAGGAGCTCCTCATATGGGTTACCGTGCAGGTATGGTCTGCCATTTTCTGAGGATTTATAATCTGCAGAAACAGAATCCAATTTGTTATTTGATCTCCAAATATAGGGTTTAGCTTTAAGCTGCAGAGATCAATGTTGTGTATTTGAGAGGAATTCTTGCCAGAGATTAATCCATATGACGATGACTGAGGGCAAAGCAGGGTGCGTGTTGTTTACTCAGAAACCTTCCTGATCCAGTTTTAGCATGCTTTGTCAGATAGCTTTTGATTTACAGTTAGCTGTGGCCTTGATCATGTGTATACAGGGCACTTTGGGGGTCCTTCTGGATGCACCATATTCACCATAGCTTGGGACATCACATATAAAATCAATCAAGTTTCCACCTGCAACATTTTACCTTCATACTATGTTTTCTGAGTTACAAGACTTCAAAATTTCACAACCACTCCAAGTGTCACAATCGAATTCAAAATCTTCTTTTGTTGAGCATGCTGTTTCCTCTAATGAATTAACTTTAAGCATATATATGATGGGATTTATCATAGTTTTGACAGCAAAACTGCACCAATTTAATGCCTATGATGCAGAGAAATAGAAACAAGCATCAGTCGCCTGGATATTTCTGTTACTTGTGAAAACCTCCAAAAAAATATGCTTTGGGAAAACTTTTGTGTCACCATGTGGGATAGTTGACTGATCAAAACAGGTTATAACATATGATAGGTTTACCTTTTACTGACCTTTTGATACGATATGTCGAAAATCATTTTCTAATGTAGTTGTATTTTAACACTGGCAGTGGAAGTGGAAGATCTAAGGATCCAAATTTGACCCACCCTTGGAGAGTGTACTATAAAAAAACTAGCTCAGAAAATATTCATAGTATAAAGGAAAAGATTTGCATGCCTTCATTAGAGTTTTTGTACAAAAAGTATCAGGTGGGACGCAGTGGAAAAATTACCCTCTCCTCTGAGGCATAGTGTGGTGCCTGGTTCTTTAAGACATTGCACTGGTGATATGTTGATCTGACTCTCCCTCTGACATTTAACTTTACATACTTCTCAGCTGTCAAGCTGGCTGGGTTCCTTAAACATTACTCACATTTGGGGCTGTGACGCTCAGTGCCAGCACACCTGTAAAGGCAAACTGGCTCGCATGTTTCGAAAGGTGTAACTAAGTCTGTGGTTTCAGATGGATGAAAATGAGGCCAGATTGGTGAGTATAACGTTTAGAAACCCTGGATTAATGTTAGCTCTCAGACTGTCTTAACTCATGGAAAAGACAGAAAAATGTAGTAAATGTCTGAGAAATATTATGTATTTTTATGACTTTTTCTTAATTATCTCACAAATTCAGGAAAACAGAGTGGATTTTGTTTTCATTTGTTAAATTAATGCTTTACGAATCCATATTTCCATAAGTGGGTCATAATTGTTTCTCTTTTCAAATGGGAAGTCTTCACCTTCACCTGTGTCCTAACTTGTTATTGGCCTAAGGCTGACCACGCGACATGTGGACAAACACCTCTTGGGTGCAAATGTGTTACCTTTATTTAAATGAAATTATTGAGCACAATAACGATTATACAGGTTTCAATTTGGTGACACCTGTTTCTCCTGGTGTCACTATGAAAGCGCTCCGATGTGGCAGTGTGGCGTCTTACAATTGGTGACGTTACGACTAAACCATTTGCACAAACGGGGGTGTACGGTCATCTGTGTGAATCTGTGAGGCCACAAAATAACGTGCATATGTTGCATTATATTATATATGTTATAGATACGTTTTTGTAGGATTCCAGCCTATATGTGATGTTTAGATTTTTTACGGGAACCTTACAGTGAGTATTTAATTTTCGTACGCCTCCCTACGACGTGCATTAGGACGTGGTGTACTCCTAAGCGTCAGTGTTGTGGATAGGATGTGAAACCGCTGCTGACCCGCTTCACGGCTTTAGTTACTTTACGGTGTATATATATATATATATATTTTTTATTAGGGCCCGAGCACGAACTGTGCGAAGGCCCTATTGTAATTGCTTCGTTTATTATTTTTATTTTTATTTTTATTTTTATTATTATTCAGGCAAATGAATTGGCTTTTTGGGGGCTTTATCATATTCAAAAACTCATGAAACTTTGCACATGCATCACACCTGGTGAAAATTTAAGTATTTTAATGGGCTCGGGCAAGGGCGCGCCCAAATGGCTCGCTAGCGCCCCCTAAACTGGAGCCCCACCGCTGTGTTTCACGTACATGAATGAAACTTCATACACATGTATATCATGTCCAGGCGCACAAAAAATCCTCTTGGAGCCATGCCCTAAACCCAACAGGAAGTCCGCCATTTTTAATTAATTATGCAAATTTGGCGATTTGCAGCCCTCACACTTTTTCTAATAACTCAGAGGTTTTAGATGTTATCATCTTCATATTTGGTTTGTCTAACCTACACCCCCAGGGGAATCTAAATCTCGAAAATGGTGAGTTTTTGCCAAGGGGGAGGGGTCCTTATGCCCCTTTGAACTTTGATCATTCGCCATGAAATTTTGATTGCCTCTCATTCATACCTACATGATCCAATGTGCATCAAACTTCTCCAGTAGGATGAGGGTGCCCCCCTGAACACATACATATGACAATATTTAATATCAGTCGCAGCGCCACCTAGTGGGAACAGGAAATGTCATATTTTACACTTGGAGGTCCAGCTCCAAGGTGGTTTAGCAGAACCATCTCAAATTTCACCTGGAAAGCCTTAAGAAGTTGGACTTACTGTGTTTTCAAAACTGTGAGTTTTTGACAAAAGGGCGTGACCCTTATGGGACGGCAAAGTTCGATGATTCGCCATGAACACAAAAATGGCTGTAACTCAAAGCCAACTTGCCCAATCTGGCTCAAACTTCAGTGGTGTGATAAGCATGCTGCCCTGAACACACTCATATGCATAAAGTCCATAAACGTTAGAGCGCCGCCTAGTGGCAGCTCGGAATATCTTAAAATAGCAAGTTTTTTGAGTAGCCCCGGAGCTACGTTTTATCTACATGTATGAAAATGTACATGCTCATGTAACATACTAAGACGTACAAAAAAGTCTCTTGGACCCATACCCTAAACCCTACAGGAAGTCGGCCATCTTCAATTGAAGGTGTCAATTTTTGCGATTTCCACGCCTGCTATTTGAACGAACTTGTCCTAGGGCATTTCACCCAGTGACACCAAATTGGCTCCAGATCATCTACACAAGTAGCCCATCAAAAGTTATTCAGGGTTTTGTAGAATATTGAACGGTGTTGCCATGGCAACCCTCTGAATTTGGACTTTTTTCAATTTCAAATTCACAGACATTCTAAACATCAGCCCCTGGGCTGTGCTTTCTCTATGTACCTGAAAATGTGCCTGCTGATGTAAGATGCTAACATCTACAAAAAACTCTCTTGGACCGATAGCCCAAACCCAACAGGAAGTCAGCCACGTTTACTTTAAAGTGTCATTTTTGCAGCATTTTTCGCCTTTTTCAGGCCTTTTTGCCTCAACTCCTCCTAGGGCATTTGACCCAGTGAGACCAAAATGGCTCCAGATCATCCACACAAGTAGCCCATCAAAAGATATTCATGGTTTTGTAGAATATTGAACGGTGTTGCCGTAGCAACCCACTGAATTTGGACTTTTTTTCCATTTCAGGCCCAGATAGGTTCTAAACATCAGCCCCAGGGCAGTGCTTGGTCTGTGTACCTGAAATCGTGCATGCTGAAGTAACATCCTAACACGTACAAAAAAGTCTCTTGGACCGATAGCCGAAATCCAACAGGAAGCCTGACATGTTCTAATTAAGGTGTCATTTTTGCAGCATTTCTCACATTTTTCAGGCCTGCTATTTGAATCATCTTCTACTACAGCTTTTCATCCAGTCACACCAAAATGGCTCCAGATCATCTACACAAGTAGCCCATCAAAAGATATTCATGGTTTTGTAGAATATTGAACGGTGTTGCCGTAGCAACCCTCTAAATGTGGGATTTTACTCATATACCACAGTGCACCAAATTGTTACATCTCTGACATACATTGTCCGATCTGCCTCAAACTTCACAGGCTTAATGGGAGGGTAAGGGAGACCGGACACACCCCTCTATCAGCTTTGTTTCACACTCATAACGCCACCTAGTGGCAACAGGAAATGAGTAGGACACTGATACTCATCATCCTATGGTCATTACAGTTTCATTGATGGCTGCAGGCATTACATAGAGCATTGTGACATATTAATTAGTGGGCACTCACCGACGCCACCTAGTGGAAGCGGGAGACGATCGACGCGAAGTACGGCTAGCCTGCTGAGCCGTCAGCAGCCGGGTGAGCCAGCTACTCTCTCGTCTGCGAGAACCTCCGAGCGCGGTTCGGCTGGAGCGTGCCACGGGTCGACGCGCGGCTTGGCTGGAGCGCGCCAGGGGTCGACGCGCGCCGGGTGCGAGGGCCCGCTCATCGCCGCTTGCGGCTTTAATTTTATTTTTTTTTTACTTTAAATCTAAGCTAAATGAAATAATTCGGACATGGCAGAGAATCCGGCGAGCGATCAGTTGGCCAGCAAAGCGGCCGACTTCCAGGCGACGGCGGAGGCTTACTACAGTATCGCCGTGGAGAAAGTGAAGGATGTACGTTATGTGGCAGGTTTCGTTAGCATTTCCCAATTAGCCGAGATAATGTAACGGGGTGTCATGTAACCGTCATTTTTTTAAATTTCCTGGTAGTAGCTCCATCTTTCGCTGTTGTCAGTCTCATTTTGAAGAAAGCGTATGACCAGCTGTCAGGACTATTTTAAAGTTTTATATTGTGTTTTCGAAGGTGTTTAATTGGTCAAAGAGTTAGCTGGTAATAGTTAGCTGGCTAATTGTCTTGTTCTCTCTTACACTGCTGACAGTACTTCATGCACCATGATTTAAGTTCTTTCTTTGTTTCTTTAAACAGTGCTTTGTTATTTGTGTGTCTCCCTTTTTGTTATGGTCATTCATCCTGGTATGTGACAATGAGAAGCTCATCAAAAAACTGCTAATACTTGTTCCATTATTAATTGGCACAAATTGATGGATGATTTATTAATGTATTTAAAGAAGCGTGGGTGTGCCTCCTTATATGTCCACACCAGTTTGGGCTGCTGGGCTGTATTTTGCCCATGTGGCCTAGACATAGTTTTTTTTTTTTTGTTTGTTTCTTGTGATCAAATTTTTATTGCCTTTACACAAACACAAACATGTAAGCAGTAATATCAAAAAGTACAATTAAAGGTAGACAAAGGAGCAGGAAACCACACACAAAAAAAAAAGGTCCAGAAGGTGGCAAGAGAAGAGAAATAAGGAGGGGGGATGAACAGCCAGAGAGCAAAGGATAAGGGGGAACTGAATACAATAACGACCTAAGATTCTTCACTACTTGGGCCCAAAATTTAACTGTCTCTTCTTTAGCTCCATGGATTTGGGCTGTGGAGAGTTTGAGGTGAGCAGCCATTGCTGCCGATTGAGCAAGTGGAAGTTTCCACCTTGTGGCAATCAGTTTTTTAGCAGCTGTCAGACCATCTACAAACATGTTTCTGAGCCTTATGCAGTTATAATTGATGTATATAATTTAAAATTAAAACAAATGGGGAAAGTGGAACAGAAATATGTAATAAAGTAGACAGACCCTCCTTGACCAACCTCCAAAATGCACACTCCAGGGCATTCCCATACCATAGGCTAGACATTGTTTTAGGGACAGACATACTGCTCTAAGACACTAAGCCCAGTGTCCTTTAGGATCAGTAGTCCATCAGACTCATGGATCCTATTTAAAAACAAACAAACCCACACACAAGTCCTAACAGGAATTGTCCATTATTTTCTCTTTGTTCAGGTTGTATCGTCTCTGCCTGATGACATAAGGCCTGGGCCAGACCTGTACGGTGTGCCATGGGAGCCTGTCATCGTCTCCGGCCTGGTGGGGCTGGTGACACTGCTGTTGTTTACCTGTAGATGTTACAGCTCTGTGAGTACACAGTTATGCATATTCACATCAACATCAGAAGTATTTTTTTTCCTCATAGTTCAAATAGAGGCCACATTTTCAAACCATTAGTCCCTTCACTGACCACGTGTTCATCGTTGTTTTCTGTTTATTTCCTCACAGATGAAAAGCAGAATGTACCGAAGTAAGTTTTTACTTCCTCTTCCTGAATGTCATTTTGTGAAGAATTTCAGTTTATCTTCTCTCTGACCTCTGAATGTTTACAAATAAACCAAGATATTTAAAAAAAAAATTGACAAAAAAAAAAGTAACATGAATGTGTCTTGCTGTTATTTCAGGCAAAGAGCGATGGATGGCAGAACAGGTTGCACAGCTGCTGGATGAGAAGTGTAAAGTTCTTGAGAGTCTCAGTCAGTGTCAACAAGAGGTTAGTAGTTGTACCTGTGTTGACTGACTGCTGTCTAGAAACAGAGCCAGTCTCACACACAGATTTCGATGGCCGAGAGGTTTTCCTTACAGAGTATTTGCAGATGATTAGAAACACAAGTCGTCATGAAAATGCATTTGTCATGAATGTCACAAGTACTATTATTCATCTGCAGTATGATGACCTAGAGAGTTCACTGAGGGACAGCGGTGTCTTGGCTCAGACTCAGAAGACAGAACAGCTGGAGGTAAGGCAGAGAAAAGTGTGAAAATTATGTGTTTTATATTAAGCCCTGAGATACATATTTGATGTAAAGAAAACCACCTTGAATGTGGCTTACATAGTCCTTATGTCTGGTACACTGATAAATTCCTATGAGCCCCATCCATGTAAGCATATATGTATGTACTGTATGTACGTATGTCTTATTCGGTTCAATGAGATATTTGTTTTCATTTTATTTCCTAAAAGTCAGTTATCAACGTTTTCCCTACATAGAGAAATTTTTGGTGCCACTAAATAAAAACAGCCTTCTCCTTTCTAATACTGTAATAAAAATTATTTCTTAAAGCATTTTTGTTAATTGAGGTTTAATTTAGGTAAGCACAATGGACAGTTTTGTTCAAGGTAAGAAATATAGGAAAACTGCATAGGTCATGCTAACTCCTGTGGGTAGTCACAATAACCCTGGTTGTTCTTCATAAGGTGTCGTTTAAGATTTGTTGAAATTATAATAATTTTGAGTGAAGAGCAATATAAAGTGAGATGTAGCATATTACAAAATAATAGTGATAATAATGACCTACAGAATGAAGAAGTACATGCACTCCAGTGCAAGATGCATAGATTTCACCAAAACAGGAAGAAGAGAGAGAGCTTTTACACAGACTTGCAACACTGTGATCAAAATTTAGAAAATTCGCACAGCTTCATCTCCGATCTGAAATGGAAATCATTTGTCATGTTTTTACAATATAAGCAAATCTTTCCTCCTGTCGTTTTTTTCTCTAACCCTTCCTCACTCGTCTCTCTCCCAGTTTTGCTCTCATTTGAAGCAGTTTTCTGATCTTTTCATCTTGCGAACTCCAGGTCAAAGCCAGACAGTTGGAGGACACTAAAAGAGAGCTGGAGAGGGATCTGGAAGAGCTGAAAGATCAACTGGACCAGCAAAGAGAGCACAGGATAGAACAAGAAAGGAGGGTAGGAGCACACTAACAGAAATGCTGTGGAAGCCTGGTTAGCAATCGTGAGAGACAAACTGTTGCAGTTGATACTTAATGAATGTTGTGTTGGTTTCTTCCTCCAGATAGCAGTCCTCGAGGAGAGCATGAAAACATTTGAAGATGAAACCAAAGACTTTCAGTCACAGGAAGAGCAGGTGCAATATTCCATTACCTTAATTCTCACATTTGTACTTTCATATGCCTGTTCTCTGTTAGTGCTTCTTTTTCTCCTCTTGTGTGTTCCTCTAGGTTTCATAATATATCTGTCTGTCCTTGTCTAGGCGCAAACCACTTTGAAAGTGTACAGTATGAACAGTGACAGGCTACAGAAGAACCTGGAAACAGCTGGAGAGGAGAACATAGTGCTGCAGGAGAGCAATGCTCAGGTAAGCTGGACACAAAATGACTGCGGACGGCAGTAAGTAAATTAGTTTTGCTCTTAGATGATTTTCATCAGTCACCATGAGGCTTCTCAACCTTTGCCCAAATGGGTGCACAGGATTGTTGGCTTATCTTTCTTTTATCTCTTTTGCTCCACAGTTGAGGCAGCAGGTGGAGGGATGGGCAGAGAGAGTGAGTGAATTGGAGGCAGAGATGAAGAGGTGTGAGGTTACTTACAGTGGGATGCTGCAGGATGTGGCCACCAAGGATGAACGCATAATGGTATGATTTGTTCTAATTCTAAAGTTTGATCAGTAAGTTCTGTGAATCAGCCCATAAAAATATAAAAATCTTTCTGGATGTTAAATATGGCTTTTCAAGGTCATCTTGGAAACATCTGACCACCTCAACTCGTACTTTTATGGAGTTCAGAGGAAGTCCTGTTCAGTGTTCCTCCATGTGAAAACAAACACTTAAACTGGGTTTATATTTTGGGAAGGCAAACAAATTTGCAGGGAGAGTGGTGAGTGAAGATTGTGTTTATGTGGCCAAAAATCAATGCACAATGGCACAAATCACAGTTCAGGTTATTTACACAGAATTCTCTCCCTTTTACGTCTCAGGACAGTAAGGTAAAATACTCCCAGTGAGGTAGGGCTGGGCAATTAATCTGATCTATCTAGAAGTATTAAAACAAGGTTTCGTATGTGAACCCATATGGTTTATCAGTTTCCTGCAGCTGCCTTTTTTCCAGATCACTCAGGGTCTCTCACCATTTGCTTTTGGGAGTTGGGGCGGGGGGCTGTCAGCCTTGGCCTTGTATCGTTAGCCCTGTGACTGATTTGCTGTCTCTGTAGACGCCTAAGTCTTGGACTATCTTTGCCGTTGTCTGCCCTTGGGAGATGGGCTGTATGGTCAGAAACACTAGCTGGTCAGTGCCTGACTCACTACCAGATGAAAATGTGTCCCCCACAGTATTAAAAGAAATCCCCTGTAAAGACTCATTTTAAACTTCGAGATGTGTATGATTGTGAAATTAATTGTTAGAAAAACTGAAAAATCTGTTTGTTTCTAGTCCTTAACAGATCGACTGCTGAGGTTGAAAGGCTGGGATTCAGATCTGGAGGAAGAGGAAGGAAGGGAAAAGGAGACAACCAATGGTACACCAGAAAAAGGAGAGAAGAATGGAAAAGGGGAAATGACGGACATACAGGGCCATCTCCAGAAGGTCCAGAAACTCGTTTATGCTGCTAAGGTAGAGTGGGGGGGGGGTGGAAACAAGCACATAGTGTTTGGCATTGGGGTTGATGGTGTGATGGTTGGCACGTAAGAATGATTAAAATGGGATTTTTCTTTTTAATAACTTTGAAGTTTACCCTCTAACAGGTTGTCTTTATTTTTGCATAGCTGAATGCAGACCTCAAATCAGTAGATGAAGATAAGGACCGAGTATTTGCCAAACTGAATGATGAAATCAAAGCAAAAGAAGACCTGCAGTGTAAGTTAAATGCAGAACAATTAAGAACAATTCTGCCTAGAACAGTTAAGACAGACGGCTTTTAACATTTTCCATATTACTGAAATATATAAACAGTTGTGTATATTTTTAGAGTCTAGACATGATGATCCCTGATAGTATCCTTTTTTTTTTCTGTCCACCCCAAGTGAGCATAGAAGATATGGAGAAAGAGAAAATAACTCTGCAGTCGGACACCGAGCACTACTCCGATCAGGTAGCTGACCTCACCTGTGTGTTAGTGTATTTATTCTATCGATGGGCCACGTTTGTTTTTCTTAGGATTAAACCCTTTGACTCGTGTGTTTAGGTCCAGCGATTACAACAGAAGCTCCAGATTATGACAGAAATGTACCAGGAGAATGAGCTCAAGCTGCACAGGTATATGCGTATGCAGATGTGTAAACAGTTGCATATGAATAGTTCTGTCTGTAACAATCGGGTATTTTTGACACTGTGACAATAAAAATGTGTGTTTGTAGACTGCTGACGGTGGAAGAGAGAGAGCGTCTTCAGAAAGAGGAGAAGTTGAACAAAGCAGACAAAAATATTGCGCTGGCGATGGAGGAGCTGAACAACTACAGGTGGCTGCAGCAGTTTGTAGCAGCTTGAAGGCATTTGTTAGCCTTTCGTGCTCACACAGTCTCACTTCTGTTTTGCTTCAGGCAACGAGCTGGAGAGATGGAGGACGAGCTGGAGAAAACCAAACAATCTTACCAGACTCAGATATCGGCACATGAAAAGAAGGCTCATAATAACTGGGTTAGTAAAACTCCGTCACAGACCAGTTCTAGTTTGAAATGGTAGCATGCTTGTTGGCATGGCCAGAATACAATGTTAAGATTCCTCAAGTTTTTCCTGAAGTGTTTTTTTTTCACTTTTCAAGTGCACACATAAGGAAGAAGAAATGAGTTTATTCATGTTGTACAGCCTAATGCATGCAGGTTCATGTGGGTGTAACTGGTTACACCACCGATTTCCCCCTAAAATTCTTATCTTATGTTTTTGGTATTTACAGCTGGCAGCCCGAGCAGCAGAAAGAGAACTGTCAGACATCAGAAGAGAGAACGCTCTCTTCAGACAGAAGTAAGTATGATGTCAACGTTTTGAATGAAGAAAATGAAATACTGATCTGCCTCAAACCCAATGTGTTTCTGCATGCATACATACATCTATGGTGTAGTGTACTTTTTATTTATTTATTTTTTTTAGCGACACAAGCTTCACTGGTGTACTAAAGTTTGGAAATTTGCATATGTTGCTGATTATGTTTTTAAAATGTAAAAAGTACATTTTAAATGTAAAAATACAGTGCATGTGCATATGGTTCCTTTTAATGCAGTAAATGTACATTAAAAGGGACCATTTTTTAAAAATTATCTTTTAATTATTGTATTAATATTGTCAGGACCAGAAGTGTTCGTCATGCTTTAACTTTAGGTGTGTTTGTTTGCAGACTGACAGATACACAGTTTAAACTGGACGCCCTCGACAAAGATCCGTATGCCTTGAACAGTCTGGCTAGACCAATGCCTTTCCGAGGTACAGGCACACATATGTACATAATAAACATTAAAACAGGACAGAGTCAGCAAACCTGAAAATCCAGTCAGTGGGGGGGGCGCTCAGGGTTATCAGTGACGTTCTTAAATATTATTATTCAGTGTTCTACTCTGGGGCTTACTCCATGTCCAGAAAATTGGCTATCAAACCTTTTGAGTTAGCTGTTCATAGCAAGCACCTGCTGATGTGAACCAAACTTCACAAAAAATGTCTGAGGACTTGGAGCTGCAAAGGGTATCTTCAAACAGGATTTCCATTAGTTCACATTCAGACATGTAGTCCATATTTTTAACAGTGTATAAATGGAGATAGTTTTGCAGTGTGACTCCTAAGAAGTGGCCACTCAGCTAAGATAATTGAACAGGGTTGTTTAAGGTTATTGTCCATTGATGCAGCCAGTTCCTAATATAAAAATTATAACTGAGTCTGATGATGATTCCTCGCATTTTTGACCACTTCTTGCAGAAAACCAGGTCATTCCACAGAGTTCGCACACTTTTAGTTTCCACTGTTTGCCCTGTGGCTGAAAGATTCTGCAGAACCACAGATTTATTTCCGTTGCACTCACCAAACGTTTCTTTATCTCCAGCTGAAAGGTCACCGTATGTTCCCTCTCCTCTCGGTCGATCTGCATCGGAAACCAGACCTTTTCTCTCCCCTCCTACGTTAATGGATGGACCACCTGCTCGACTGTCTCCGAGAGGTAAAGGCACCCAAATATGCAGTTAGCTGCTGCAAACACATACACTAAAACTGACCAAATTCTTAGAATGACACACAGAACACTACAAACATGAATATACTTCATTTTCATTCATGCATATTTGGGACAGTACATTTTCTCATTCCTCCTCATAAATGGAACAGAAACATGCAGCATGTTGGCGATGACCAGCTGACTGTAGCATGGTGAACTGCTTAAGCATTCTGTAGCATGGTCTGTGCATGTTAGCAGCAATCTTGAATGTACAAATGACAGTGGAGTATAATTTGATGATAATCTGGGCTTTTTGGTTCTGTTTCTTCGTTCTTCTTTGTGTCCCTCTCTCTTTCTATCACACTCTTTTTTGTTTTGTTTTTTTTCTTTTCTTTTTTTTTTTTGTCCCCCCCCCCCCCCGGCTCTTTCCTCCACAGTTCCTCGTGGTCCAGGGGAGCCCCCAGGAGGCCAAGGGGAGATGGAGCGCAGTGGAGGTCCTCATTCAGACAGCGGCTCAAACTCTCCTACATGGGAGAGAGATCGCAGAGGGCCCCCACCAGTACCCCTACTAGGACCCCCTGGGCCTTTAGGCCCCCCAGGTGTGTGTATATGCCAGAGGAAAAAATATGGAGAGAACCAGACTGTTAGAAGTGCCCACATGGCCAACCTTGCTCAGCATCTCACAGATATCAAGATAATGTTTAGCAAACAGAAATGAAAGCAGACCTGTTAGTTTCCTTATTTGGCTTAAGTTTCAGAAATGAGGTCAGTGTATGTAAGAGTAATCCCTGTAAGACCTTAATATGGTCACATGGAAGCCCCATGTGCACCTATTCAAACCTGTTTTTACAGTGGGCAGCTAATCAGAAAACAGGGTGAAGGGTGGCCTTAAATGGAGAGAAGCTAAAACAGCTTCTTTCAGAGGATTATTTTGGGGCTGCACCAAGGCAGTATAATATAAAGGAGGATTATTTTGAGCTTGAATCATGCAAAGCTACTCTAGTAGAAGTTGAGATGTATTGAGACACTGGAAATAATCAGATTATTTGGTACCCTTTACTGAAACAGGTAAGTCCTGGATGTTTGAACTGCTTTACTTGGTTTGTGAAGCATCTAAACTGCCCTCCAAAAGTATTGGAACAGTGAGGCCAGTCCCTTCATATTTGGTGTAGATTTGGGTTTGACTTAAAAAAAACCAAAAAAAAAAACAATATGGTATCACAATCTACTGTTCGCAGAAGACTTCATGAACAAAAACACAGAGGCTTCACCAGAAGATGCAAACCACTAATTTGCAAGAAGAACAGGAAGGCCAGGCTGGAATTTGCCAAGAAGTGCAGAGACACGCCTCAAAAACTCTGGGACAAAGTTTTACGGACTGACGAGATGAAAATTAAACTTTACCAAGGTGATGGAAAAGTTAAAGTTTGGAGAAAGGATCTGCTCATGATCCCAAACATACGAGCTCATCTGTGAAACACCGTGGAGGTGTGGTGGCTTGGACTTGCATGGCTTCTTCTTCATTAATCTTCATTGATGATGTCACATGATGACAGCAGTACAGTGACCTCAGAAGTCTACAGAAACATTTTGTCAATTTAAAGAAAGGATTTGCAATTAAATATTAAGTCTTATGTTAATCTATTTTAAGTTTACTTTTGAAAATGAATGGCTTCAGACAAAAGGTGCTGTCTTCTGAACTGTGACTCTGATTCCGGATGTAAATACCTGGAAATAAAAGCTGAGATGTTGACCTTTTGTCTCAAACCCAAATGTTTTCAGTGCACAGCAAAAGTAAAGGGATTGGCCTCACTGTTCCAATACTTTTGGAGGGCAGTGTAGTTATTATTTATTATATTTAGATCACTTTGAAACAACAGTGAGCTAATAGTAAAAGAACTAATTTTTCACTGCAAGCATGAAGTTCTCCCTGTGATGATTCCTGCACTTGCATGTAAAAATTCAGAGTTAGAATTTACACTGCAGCATGGCACATCTTATATTTTTCAATCCTTAGTCTAAACTTGGGTATCACAGTATGATTGTGGGCTGTTCGATCAGCGTAGTTTTTTTTTATGGGTTCCAAAAAGGTCCATTGCACAGTGAGAGGTTCAGTGTCTGCCGTTATAGCCAATGACTGATAGCCAATGACTGCCTTGAACAAAATTCAATGTCAGAAGTCCGTCTACTAACTAATCAATATGAATACACCAATAATGGAAGTTAGTGAACATTCAACACAGGTGTCTTGCATATTATTACTCTGTATGCATGTGCATATTGATGTTCTTGTTTGTTTTAAATGCATAATTAGTTTTTTTTGGGTGGGTGCTAAAAGCATGTTGACGTTGCATGTGTGTTGTCTTTATAATATTTTGGGTTTTTACACTGGAAGCTGAAGTTGTCTGTGAAGCTCTGGTAAAAGTATTTGTACAACATATTGTTGAGTTTCCATTTACAGTTCATATTTGGCAAACATTACTCATTCTTTCCTGTTTCCTCAGTGTCACCACAGATTTAACCTTTTGCTAATGTCTTCTTTTACTCTGTCTCTCTCTTCCTCAGGCTATATGTTTCCAGAACCAGGGGCTCCCATGTACAGAAGACCTCCACCTCCTCCAGGAGCTCTCGGCCTTTTGCCTCCTCCTGACTCCCTCCTTCCTGGTCCCCTTCCTCCTGGTCCCCTCCCTCTTGGTGCCCTGCCTCCTGGCGCCCGTCCTCCTGGCGCCCTCCCTCCTGGCCCTCTCCATCCTCGGGCTCTCCCTCCAGGACCTTCTATCCCTGCAGACATGCCAGGTAAGTTTCTGCTCATTATCATGTTTTGGGGGGGGACTATAAGTGAGTAAAGTTGCACATATAAAGAAGGAAAAACAGTTGCATCTACCCTCTTAGCTTGTGCCGAAATGTATAATTCACACTCGTATTTCTGTTTATTCACTGAATGTTTGTCAATGCAGATTCTTCATACAGAGAAAACAGCTTTGGACCTGGTGAACAGGATCATAGAGAGGTAAGTGCGTGCATCCGTATGTGAGTACAGAGTGTGTATTTGTGGTTCAGCCTCTCATCCTTTTGTGTCTCCTAACAGTCCGGTCCTGAACGCAGGACTCCCCCTGACGCAGATCCAAGGATGGGTCCACCACTTCCTGGTCCACCAATGGGTCCTATGGATGGTCCCTTTGCTCGCAGAGCCCCTTATGGGCCCCCACCTCCTGATTTCTACCCTCCCAGGGGACCTGGGGGGGCTCCCATCAGGCCTAGTAAGAAGTTTAAGCCATCTTTGCGCATTCAGCAATGTTTACTCTAGATATCATTGTTGTAATCTTAATCTTTCTTCCCTCCCACCCCCCATCAGTGTGGGCTCCTCTGCCTCCAGGAGTGATGCTCCCTCCTCGATTCCCTCCCGGTGGACCTCCCCTTCCTCCCGCTCCTCATCCTCACATGCCCTCCTATGCCCCCCACATGCGACCCACTTCTCCTGACAGCCTCCCACCTTCTTCCATGGGCCCTCCCCCTCCTCAGCAGTCCCTACCACACAGCCAGTCTCCAGAGAAGGCACCCTCACCTGAAGATGCCATCTGAGCCTGATGGGAGTTTCTACTTGAGCTGTGAGACAACAATTTTTTGGTTAAAGTTTACCTTTTTTTCCATAAACATCTATTTATTCACTGTGAGGAAATGTTTAATGAATAGTGTTTGCCCCGGAGGGACATCCTTCTTCACTAGCCTGTTTTCTTGCTGCTTCTTGTCCAATCACATCATTTCTTAGGTCTTTTTGCTATTCCCTCACTTTGCCCTCTCATAATCATCTATATTCACCGTGAAGAAGCTGATTAAATAAAGTCAGTGTGAACTGTGCGTGCGTGGGAACGTTGCTACGTAAACCAGGAACAGCTGCCTGTTATCTCATCAATGCCGGAGGTCTTTAATGGGACTTTGGCTGAGATGCGGCATCAGTCGACATTTCACTGAGATGACAGAAGGAGAGATTTGAACAATTTCTGGCTGTCAGTTATGGCAGAAACACACCAATTAGCCCTGAAATAAATGCATTGCAATTTTGTTTTTTGTCTGTAATCATCACTATCATTGATAAAATGTAGCTGGTTAGCAGCTGGTGAGCATCTTTCTTGGATTTGACTTCAGTCAGATCACATCAAGCCTTGTTTTGTTTGCAACTAAACTGAGTTGATCTTGAGCTCAAATGACAGTTTTTGATGAAATATGTTGCATAATTGAATTTCACTGACTTTCCTGTGGGAAGTGGGAGACTTTGGCTTCTTCCTATTATTCCACAGTGAGAGAAGCAGTAAAACAGTGCTTTTAATCATGTTACAGTGACTTAAAAATGGCCTAGACTTGGAAAAACGTGGCTTATAATAGGTGCTTGTGTTTTCTTGAAGAAACAGTCACAGAAGGACGAGTTTAATGGACTGACTGGAATAGTGGATACCTTCCTGTGAATTTTGTAAAAAGTGATTATTGCTAGATTAATAAAGACTCTTTTAATTGTCAGTGTCATATTTACTAATGTAAGTTGTGTATACAGTTGTAAAGTCACCAGGACAAACAAAGCAGAAAGTAGGATGTAATTATTTTATAATAAAGTTGAAATGTATTAAATGTGAAACTGCAGTATATACTTTGATTTATTGTAACCTTGATTATACAGTTTATCACTTGAAACATTTTCAGAGTATTTAAAGATGCTCAGACAAATCTAAAAAATAAATGTTCACCTCTCCAGGTTCAATGATAAGACTTGTACAAAGTATAAATATTTTTGCCTTTTAAATAGAGTAAATACACAGCCATCCCTCTCCTGAACCAGTCAATGCAATACCAGAATAGTGATGGCTCTATTCCACTAAGGTAAACTCGTCCCGGTACTGAACGTGTTGTCGCTCTGCCATGGCTTAATGGGAAGTTGTATGAGCATATTTTGAGGCTGTAACTTAATCTGATGAAACTTCAGCTTCAGTTGGTCTGAACTGCCAAAAATCCTTCCCCAGCATTTGGTCAAAAAACAATTGCAGGTCCTGCAGCTCTGTTCCATGATGGGCCAGTTTACATGCAGATGTAAATTTTTAGGTGCAGCAGCTTATTTAATATACATTTAATATACACAAGCATAACATGATCACTGATGAAGTGGATAACACTGATGATCTCTTCATCATGTCACCTGTTAGTGGGTGGGATATATTAGGCAGTAAGGGAACATTTTGTCCTCAAAGTTGATGTGTTAGAAGCAAGAATTTTCTTTTCATCACACGGATGGCCGACTGTGTGTGCATCACTTAACTGGGGAACACCTGGCACCAGGATGCACTATGGGAGGAGGAGGCAGTGTGATGTTTTGGGCAATACGCTGCTGGGAAACCTTGAGTCCTGCTATCTATGTGGATG
The DNA here is from genome assembly GCF_007364275.1 of Archocentrus centrarchus. Taxonomy (NCBI): domain Eukaryota; kingdom Metazoa; phylum Chordata; class Actinopteri; order Cichliformes; family Cichlidae; genus Archocentrus; species Archocentrus centrarchus. Next base: position 25,156,487 of record NC_044367.1, on the reverse strand, counting down.
TTACTTTGACATGTACCCCCTCCTTAAGCATTGTTGCAGACCACGTACACCCTTTCATGGACACTGTATTCCCTGATGGCTGTGGTCTCTTCCAGCATGATAATGTACCCTGCTACAAAGCAAAAATGGTTCAGGAATGGTTTGAGGAACAGGACGAGTTTGAGGTGTTGACTTGGCCTCCAAATTCCCCAGATCTTGATCCAATTGAGTATCTGTGGGATGTGCTGAACAAACGGGCCCAATCCATAAAGGCCTCACCTCACATCTTATTTAAAGGATCTGGTGCTAACATTCTGGTGCAGGTACGACAGCACACCTTCAGAGGTCCAGTGGAGTCAATGCCTCAATGGGTCAGGGCTACTTTTGCAGCAAAAGGGGTTATTAGGTAGGCAGTCATAATGTTATGCTTGATCAGTGTGTGTCTTTATAGTAGTTGTGTTAGACTATCCTGTTTTATTTATTGTGCAAATTATTACACGTTACAAGGGCATATTGATTTGGATTTAAATGAGCTCTACTTGGTACCTGAAGTAAATATGAGGCATGAAAAACAAAAATGTCACCTCTCAACTTAAAAACTGTAGCAGTGAGCGCTTTCTGCTGAGATTAGTAACTGTATATAGAATAGAATAGAATAGAATGCCTTTATTGTCATTACACAGGATGTACAATGAGATATGCTCTAACCTGTGGTAAGTATTGGGTAATTAGATGAACAGTGCACGTTCTTCTGAAAGAGGAAATGTGTGCTCAATCATAATTTTGAGTATGTGCAGTATATACTTTGTTTTCTGAGAGCTCGACCAGTTTAGCCTGCTCTTTAGTTCCTGCATCCATCGCTGCTTCCTTTTAAAGATGCTGTAAAGCACTCTGTGAGCTCTGCTTCATTAATACCGATGAAATATTCAGTAACTTTGTGGAGTAATCGGTTGCAAAGATGCTGCTGAAATCGAGAGGAAGAAGCTCTGTTGGCAGCGTTTTGACAAAGATGCCTAGAGGACATGTTTATAAAACAACTTTTAATTGTAAAATCCATCAACATTATGAAGAAAAAAAAAAAGAAAAATGAAAACAGATCATGAACAAATAGTTTGAATATTAAATCTCCACCACCTAAACATAAAAAAACCCCAATACTATCAAATGACAGTTTTGTTTCATCATCATCAACACTGTGATGATTTAGGGAAGGTGTTGGTGGCTTATTATTTTCCACCTGTGTATACAGTTAACATCACCATAGGATTAAAAAAATCCTACCAAAGCTGAACAGCCATATCAACCAATAAATCACCCAAACAAACTGCTCTCATTCATAAAGATGGCAGGATTTACATGTTCATGAGGAAAAACATGAACTATACTTTAGACAGCAAGACAGAGAAGAGGTAGATGTGAGAGTAAAGAACATAATACCTGCTGAAGAACAACAACAGCATTTTAACTTTTCATGTGTTGTTTATGCATGACATTTGGCCCTCACTTAAGCAGCATTATGCTTTCTGTTCTGTATATTTGTCTGATTATGCTAAAATGACCAAGCTGAATGTAATGAAACCGCAGAAGTGGACTGTGGGCAAGATTAGATTAAAAGTCAGCACAGATCTGCCTCACTTCAAAGTAACCCTGAGATCTGGCATTGGTGGATAAAATATTTCTGTCAGTGTGATTTTCAGTGCATTACAAAGGCTGCTTTGTGATGCAATGGTAAACAGCAGAGTAATATGCCTCGACTGTCAAAAAAAATTATTAAACTGCTCAGGTATCCATAAATCCTGTATACTATCTGAACAAGGCAGACTGAAATAACACCTGTTTTTTTTGCTCTTACAGCCACTTAGTTGTTAGTTTAAGGTCAGTTCACTGACAGGAAATGTATGCATTTCTGAATGTACTGTCATCTTTATGTGAAATATCTACTGGATGCCCTTCAAACAAAGTAAACTGTCGAAAAGAGCATGTGATCTTGATATACACACACACAAAAAAAAAAAAAAATGGCACAATGAATGGACTTATATAATCATTGGAAGCCTGAAGTTTTGATAATCTACAACACGTGCTGAATCTGTGAAGTCGAACCACCTCCTTGACCTTGTCACTGAGCACAGAAAGGTTGTGACTTCCTGATCATAAGCTTGCTTTTCCAACTGGCCATCACCACAGAGCTGTAGATGATTTTAAGAACAAAGTTTGCAAGTTGTAAAAAGTCAAACTGGTTATGAATTTGATGCTCAGCTGAAAAATTTGCCAAACCCAATAAGCAATTAACTCAAGACAATCTTAATGATGAAGCCATCTCACCAAATACTAGCTTTCAGGAGGATTTAAATTTTTAATGAAGGATCTCTGCACCTGAGTGAATGGATGTGTTCAAAATGTAAACACTGACTGAAATCAATCTGAAGGAACAGTTGCTCTGAAATGATGTAGCTCATGCACGTTCTCAAGCTGCAATTCAAGTTTCACACCAGAAATCATTCTGTGTGCTGCTGGAGTTACTCCTCTCACCAGGGTGGAGCTTTGTTTTCAGTGACGTTCATCTTTTTTTTTTAAGCAAGATTACACAAAAATGATTAAGCAGAGAGGTGGCATATACCCAAAGGAAGAACTTAACTGAGTTTTGATACAGATTCAGACAAACAGTGCGCTGGCCTTGGTGCAGGATGTGATTTGTGATCTTTTAGCCGGCCTGCGGGCAGCTTGTGTGGCCTTACGGACTGCATGGTGGTGTCACATAACCTGATAAACTTTATTGTTCAGTGATGCTTAAACTGCAGCATCGATGGCTTTTACACACTGAAGAGAACAGAAAATCCTGGACCACTTTCACAACCTTAAGAATGAGCAGGTTTTTTAAATTTGTGGTTTTCTTATCAAAATTCACAAACCTGTGCTGGTTGAAACCATCTAGAGAGCCTGAGAGTGAAGTAAAGCAGCAATATCCAACATACGAGTGGGGATCAATAATGCTTCCATTCTTGTTTGTCCTTTAAAGGCATGCCGGTCGACAGGAGAGGCAGCTTACCAACTGTCTCACCGACAGGCAGAGTCACCGACAGCAGAGAAGTGCAAGGATTCTGGGAAGATTCAGAGAAATGTCCAGCTGTGTGTGTTTTTATGACCGCAGACCTGATTGCCACCATGTGTGTCATGTAGATGTTTCCATGCACTGTAGGTCCTTGAGGTGTTTTTCCTTTTAACATGTGACTGCTTGTGTGGGTGTCTCAGCAGTTGAGAATGGGCCTGCTTCTGTCGGGTCTGAACGGGAACGCGGCGCTCTCAGAGTCAGACCTCCCTCTGTGAGGACCGAGTGTAGCCACAGCCTGGGGGAACACACATATGCATGTTTGTAAAAGTTGCCCACATAAACACACACACAAACACACACAACCACCACAAAAGACAAAGACAAAAGGATTTTCTCATTTCTCAATTTTGTGCTTCCTTGTCTCCTTGTCCTGCCTGTGACCTGGAAATCAATACAGTACATGTTGAATGTCTCAATTCCTAAAATGCTTCTGGACACAAGGGAGCTATCTCCTTTGATGCAGGTATGCCACATATCATTATGAAAATTTGGTTTAATGCCTGTTGCCTCGCTGCCTCTACTCATGTCTCTACTAAGATGCGAGAAGAGGAGGCGAGGAAAAGGAATCAAGAACACAGAGTGAGAAAGGAGGAACAGGGTGGAACTCTGCAGATTAACATACCTTTCTGATTGCTGTCCAGTCCTCTAGGATGTCCAGATCCGGTAGCATATAGACAATATATGGACGTAAGCACAGTTAAGGGCAGTGACTGACACATGGAGCAGGGATGAAACGCAATCAGACACATGGCTACAGGAAAAGCAGTCAAGTTATTTATGAGTAGTATCACTATGAGCAACAGTAAAGCCATCAGAAGGATATCTGACACCACCGAGGGCCGCCTCCTCTTCTTATCTGGACTTAAAGCATCTCGCCTCTTCTTCCTTCCTGACAGCTCATCGTTCCACAGCTCTGACAGAAAGACAAAAACTCAAATGTTTTGTGCTTGCATTCATTTTAATGTGCTTGATGTGTACAGTGAGAGAGTATATATGTAAATAAAATGTTGGGCAGTTAGCTGCATGTAAATGACTGCGTTCACCTGATGTGATATCGATGCTGTGCCTGTCTTCCTCTAGTCTTCGGATTTTCTCCTCCAGTTCACTCTGCACTGTATCAAACAGCAGCAGCTTCTCACTCTGTACACACAGAAACACAATAACGTGTAAAACGCCCACAATCATACACAGACCACACAATAGCCACACATCTGAATAAATAAAAAATGGTCTGGAATATGAAATTTGTGTCCAACCTCCCAGTGTTGGCATGCTGCCTGGATCTCACAGTCGTACTTGTTCTTCACAGACTCCAGGCACAGCTCTCTGTAGATACCTGCCGAAAATGGAGGGAGACACAATACATACAAATGAATGAGGAGATTAAGATCTTATGTTATCACTAATCCTGCCTTTATTAGAAAGGGTGTGCCAAAAAGGCTTGTTTTGCATGTCCTGAGCAATGAAAATCTCTGTGATATCAAACTAAACCTGGGTCATCAGCATTTCCCAAAAGAGTCAGTTTAATGGGATCCTCAAACAGCAGTTTGGTGTTGAGGCCAAACAGTGAAATTTAGAAGATGTGGATGAACCGTAATGGACACGCATCCACAGCAGGGATTTGGCATACAAAGGATCGCTCCACATTTCAACACTGTGACTTAGTAACTTAGAGTAAGTCAAAGGTCCAAAAACTGGATAACTAAATTGAAAAATGCTTATTGATATAAAAGAAAATCCCAACTAGTTGCCAAATGTCTGATATGCACCAATGCACAGGTCCCTGATTAAACACACTGCTCTGGAATCACAGCAGTCATTCACCTTCCTTACTACTATACTGCTTGTTATTGATTTGTTGGGGGTTGATTTACTTTCCTTTTCAGGATATTGAAGGGTGGACTAACACAGTCCACTGGATGCATTTTTCCTTTCCATGCTTTAGACCAGTGGTTCCCAAAGTTTGGGCCAAGGTACTGCAGGGGGGCCGCAGTTATAACAGAAATTCAGTTTGAAATTACTCACAAGTATGCATAGTTACATGTTTAAATAAATGTATATAAAAAGTGAATTAAAACTGGTAATAGGAGGTGGTTAGTTTGTGATATTACTCATTACTCTGACCTAATTTACCGCTCTTGTATTGAAGTTTGTGTCCCAGTGGCAAGTGGGTCACATATTAGCATTAGCACCTTATGTATGACTGGGTAGTATTAGCAATTTATAGCCAACAGCCTGGGATTTTCTGGTGTCTGAGTGGATCGCAGCACTCGTGACTTTGGGAAACACTGCTTTAGACAGTGAATTCTACAGGCACCTGCAATTGTACAATCACTGAGCGGCACTAGATAAAAATAACTGCTGCATGTTCCTGGACTTTAAATCAAAAACAACATGTTGGTTTGTTTTTCAATTCAAGCAAAATGTGTTTCTGTAAACATTTAATTTTTCATTCATTTTAGTAGGCTACAACTTTCTGCAAATATGGAGTAGGCGACCCAATGCCCTGTTGCACAAAAGAACAACTCTAGCAGATGGCAGCGTACAGCTGGTTACATAAACAACGAATGGAGAGCATTATGGGAAAGTGTCTGTGTGCTGAAGTTACCTGCCACCTTGGTGCGAACCTGCATGTTCTCCAGCAATACCGCGAGAGGCTCCAGATATTCTGCTGCCCGGCCAGCCTCCACCTCTGCGAGCTTGGTGTTAACCTGACTGAGACGCTCACGATACAACCTGCACACAGATGCAGGTATAAATATGGATGCAACTCAGACAAACTCATATTTAAAGAAAAAAGAAAAACAAAAGAGCATCAGCCTTACTGGTCTTTGAGATCAGTGAACTGCTTCTCCAGGTTGGACATTTCATCCAGACATTCCATCCTTCTCCGCTCACAGTCCTCCTCATCCATTTCTAAACAGCAGACAGTGTCAAACAAACACACCTTTGGTATGAAACTAGACTGTAACAGAGGAAGGAAGCAGCTCAGTAGCTCAAATAATATCAAGATGTACAGTGCTACTACTCTGCCGAGTAGGAATATTCAGTCAAAGCTTTGACAATGACCATTTTTTAAAAATCTGAATGATCCACTCAATGATTAATTCCTATAATCTGTACAGGGATGTTCTGCTTGTTTCCTGTGGAGGTCAGAGTTTCTCACCAGAGCTGTCCCCATCTTCAGAGACAGAGGAAGTGTCAGAGTCCTCCTCCTCTGAGCTTGATGCCTCCTGCTCATGCTCCTCCGCCTCCATCTCCTCAGCTGTACTCTCCTTTTTCTCCCGGTCACGGTGCAATGGCATAGCGGAAAGTCTATGTCAGAGTCCTGGTGTGGGAAAGAAATACAGCCAAAATCTTTTGGCAGTTGTACATACAATATTTGATGATTTGTAAGTGAGCAGAACTGCTAAGATTTACTGAGGATGGGGTGGCCAGGTCTCCCTCTTTATGTGGGTATACACATAAGTTTCTTCCCCTTGTCCTCCCATATACTGGCACAATATTGAAATTCAAAATCAACATTGTGAAACAGACACTTTTCTAAAAGTCTGGCTTTTAGTAAATGGCTTTGAAGAAAGCAGCAAACGCTGTCATCATAGATTTCCTGTAGCTTAACTTGTCTACATCTTTTTCTGCTTAGGAGAAACCATCAGGGGAAAATTATAAGTCACAAACTATGCAGATTTTTGTGGAATATGATGAAAACCAACAGATATCTGGTCATCCTAGCTGGGATGTCTTAGTAGTTCTACTTGTATATCAAAATCCATAAAGCATAAAATCCACCCTGCATGATTGATAACTGTATCAGGATGTGTTTTTACCAGAACCAATTTCCTAAAAAAATTTGGACACTGTCTACCACTTTTTCTTTCAGCTGCTCTCTTTAGGCCCTAAAGTTTAGGGGATGTCACAGTGGATCATCTGCCTCCATCTCACCTTTTCCCTAGCATCCTGTTCAGTCACACCAACCCTCTGCATGTCCTCTTTCACTACATCCATGAACAGTCTCTTTTCCTCCTGCCTGGCAGCTCCACCGCTAACATCCTTTGGCCAATATATCCACTGACCATCCCTCCTTTACACATGTCCAAACCATCTCAGCCTCATCTCTCTAACTTTGTCTCCAAAACACTCAACCTGAGCTGTCTCTCCAATGTACTCATTCCTAATCCTGTCCATTCTGGTCACTCCCAAAAAAGGTCTTAACATCTGCCACCTCCAACTCCACTTTTTGTTGGTGCCACTGTCTCCAAACCATACATCATAGTAGGTCTCAATACCATCTTGTAAATCTTCCATTTCACTGCTGCTATCCTTCGGTCACAAATCACCCCGGAGACTCATTTCCACCCACTACACCCTGCCTGCACTCTATTCTTCACCTTTCTTATACACTGTCCGTTGCTTTGGACGGTTGACCACAGGCATTTAAACTCATCCACCTTCACTACCTCTGCTCCTGCTCTGCAACTGCACTATTACACCTGTCACCCACACACATGTGTATTCTGTTTTACTTCTAGGTGCATACCTCCACCTCTCCAGGTTCTCTTCCACCTGCTCCCCACTCTCACTATAGATCACAATGTTGTCTGCAAACATCATAGTTCACAGAGACTCCTGCCTGACCTCATCCGTAAACCTGTCAATCACTATCACAAACAAGAAGGGGCCCATCAGTCGCTCCCGCTCCACCACTCTCTCACTGTCCTCATACATGTCCTGCGTCACCCTCACATATTTCTCCGCCACTCCTGACTTCCTCATGCCGTACAAGTTCCAATCTTGGTACCCTATCATATGCTTTCTCTAGACTCTTTGAAACATTAAGTGAAATTAGAAATCAGCATATCAAAACTTTTAGGTTGGTTAATTAATAATTCAACTACTGCTCCATTGAGGGATTGAGCTTGAATTACTTACAAACACTAACACATTTATTGCTAAAGAACATATTCACTCGGTTTCTTTCCCCTGACATAATTATATAGTTTCTTAAATAATAAATATTTCAGGGTTTTTAGGTAGACTGCATCCTTCATATTCATTGACTAACCGGGTGAACTTTTCCTCCTATTTACCTGTGTAATACCCAGAGTTTACCTAAAGCAGCTAATGATGTGGGCAAACGCTTACATTATTCCTAGTGAACGATGTTTTATACACTTTTTTTTTTTTAGCTGTTGTGTTTTATTTATTATTATTTAATGATAGACAATGCGTGGGATTATTGTAAACCCTTATTGGTACGCGTGACTTTCTTCCGTAAGCAATCCAGATTTCACTCAGTAAGAGGTGCCTAGCTTGGCTTTTAAATGATTATCTAAAACAAACAATCCACGACAACACAAGTTAGCATTTCGTTAGCACGTTAGTCAAGTAGCAAGCAAAACTATCACGACTTAATTACAAATATACAAGAACAAGCAAACTTTAACTGATTCACAACTTACAAGATATATGGTATTTTGCAGGATATGCTGAGAAAACCAGTTTTATGAGAACAAAAATGAAAAACTTGTCGCTTTCCCTCGGTTGCAATTACACTCGTGTGCTCCAGCTAAGCTAAAAACAAATCTCCGCAGGACGCCTTTATTTGTTTTGGGAACTGTAGTTTTCTGTGTCGCGACTATTCGAATGAATGAAGGTCCACTAATCAGACATGAACTACATTACCCATGGTTCATCGCTGTAGCTCGAGGCGGAGAGTTCGAACAGAATTGTGGAAATTCGTTTTAAACATTAAAAGTGTGAAACCCCTTTTATGTCCAAAATCTTCAAGATTTTTATGACATTTATAAAAAAAAAAAACCAGGATAACCAAAAAATGCTTATAGTTGTGGCATGTTTGCGTTGAATTTATCTGCCATCTATTATTTTGTTTTCCCTCCTCCCCTCCTCCGCCATGATGTTTTCTAACTAAGCAGCTACTGACTGTTGTGGTGAAGGGAGGCGCAATGGATGGATGCGTCGCCCCGCTACGCTGTACATATTTGTCTTAGTTTAAAAAGAATGAGTTTGTCTGATCATTTTTTACCCGTATATATACTCCGCGCTGTTGCGGAGGGCTGCTAATGGTCTGGGAGAGACGCTTTTTGTTATAGTTTGAAGATTAGCTGGCTACACAGACTAGCTCCTCCTTGCTGTCTACCATCGCATTCTTGCGTCTCCTGCCTCAGGAATGTTTTCCAAAAAACCTCATGGGGACGTTAAAAAATCCACACAAAAAGTGTTGGACCCAAAGAAGGACGTGCTGACGAGGCTCAAGCATCTCAGAATAGTGATAGGTGAGTTGGAAAGCTTTATTAAACGGCGAACAGCTTCGCTTCTGTATGCCAGTTTGCTGCTTTAGTGCATGCCGCACGAAACTCACGTAAAAAAATCTCCAGATTCAAAGTTGACTTGATTGTAAACCTACACACCGCATTTTTTTTCACAAACTAGAAGACAATTTGAGTATTTTAATATCGTCTCATTAATTCGGCATTCTCTCTATTGTCTTTTAAGGTAAATTCCATTATTTTTAATTATTTTTTCTGAGCTGTTTATCTTTGAAGTCGTAGTTTTTTCCTCTTTTTTTCCATCAGAATGATGGATGCGTAACTCTTGAGTATACGAACTGAATTTTAAACCAGGCCGGCTGTTTCTGCTGTCGAGCGAAGGGCTTGATTTCTATTGATTGTTAGGTAATTTCGATGCAACGTCAGATTTATGAATGGAGTCTCCGGATAAAGTAAAATCAGGTGTGATGTCCGTTGAACGCCTAAACAAACACAGTGATGCTTCACTCCGTTTGCCAGGCTGCTGTGATTGCTGCAGGGGCGTGCCTGTGTGAGTTTTGGATAAGGGCCTGCTGTGTGAGAAATGCTGAGTGTTTTCTTAACATGTGTTAAGATGTGTTGCAACACAACACCAGGGTTGTGAATTCGTATGAGAATAAAGGAGGATAACAGGGTATAAAAGTAATGGATGTGTGTGTGTCTTTCACTGACACACTCTTGCTCACACACAGACCAGAGAGGGAAAATAGCCTCTACTATTTCCTCTCTGTGTCCAGTACAGTAGCCCAGCTTCCTGTTTCTATTGTAAGAGCTGCTGGTGTCTGTGTTTGTGTATGTCTGTGCAAAACAGAGAAGGAAAGGGGTGTGCCCCCTCTGTGTGCTCTATGGGGAACACGGCACCACGATAAGAGGCAGAGACACAAACACACTTGAAGTGAAATGGTCTGCAAGGAAATAGATGGTTGAATAATGGCTAAAGGCATATTTTGCAGTCATGCTGCCATGTGAAATGAAGAAAGTGATTTTTTTTTGCCCAACAGTTAAGAACTGTTAACTGCAGCAATGAAGTATTTGTTCTGGTTGGTCTAGCCATTGTAGGAAGCAAACAGTGAGCACTAAGACTCTTGAGCAATTTTTAGATTGTCAGAACAGTTCATACCATAATACCTGTTATGGCATAGTGAGTCAGAAAGGAGCTTTTGTATTGCTATGCAATCAGGTTAATAAACAACTGTTCCCAAATCCTCCTTGCCTTTCTTGTTCATTCCAGACCCCCCTCCTGCCCCCACAAAAACAAACACCCCCCCCCAGTTAAAATTCATTAACTCCTCAGTTAAAATTGGTTGCACTGCTGTCTGGACAGATGTTGACAGTATGTCCATGTACAATAGCCTCCATTCAGACCATCTTAAGATTAAGATTAAGATAGTGTTTATTTGTCACATGCACAGTTATACACAGTACAATGCACAGTGAAATGTATTTTGTACCTGCAACCATATATACACACACATATAAATAAGAAGAATAAAAATTAAAAAAAAAAGTAATTCACACTATACTCTATATACTATACACTATACACACTTTTATAAATTATAATATTTACATTGTGCAATAATGGTCCAGTTAGGGCTCAGAGTTGAGCAGACGGATGGCTTGTGGGTAAAAACTCTTCTTCAACCTTTCAGTCTTAGCCCTCAGGCAGCAGTAACGCCGGCCTGATGGGAGCAGGGAGAAGAGAGAGTGTCCGGGGTGGCTGGGCTGTTTTAGGATCTTCATGGCCCTCAGCCTGCACTGCTTGGTGTAAATGTCCTGCAGGTTGGGGAGGGTGGTTCTGATGGTCCGTTCAGCTGAACGAACCACCCTTTTTAGGGCCATGAAGTCCTGCTTGGTGCAGTTTCCCATCCAGGTGGTGATGCTCCCACGCATGATGCTCTCGATGGTGCAGGTGTAAAAGTTCCTGAGCACCTTGAGTGGGAGCTTGAAGTCTCTCAGCCGCCTGAGGAGGTAGAGACGCTGTCTGGCCTTCTTCACAGTGATGTTTATGTGATGAGTCCAGGACAGGTCCTGTGAGATGGTCACTCCCAGGTATTTGAAAGTGTCCACCACTTACAAAGCAAGAAATATTGATCAGGTTATTCCAATAAAGAAATCAGATGTATGTGTCTTTGTTTTTTAATGCAACACTCAGTTGGGAACTAATTTGGTCATTGAATGTTTGTGAACAGACAGCTACACAGACTGTTACCAGAGGCCTGTGTGGGATAAGAAGGGGTCCTCAGAGTGAGTCATGAGTGTGAGGTGTATGTGGGTTTTTTTTTGTTGTTGTTTTCACTTGTTGCGTTCTTACACTTGTTTCTATTGAGAGAGTTTTTTTTTGTTCTGTGCCAATCAATAAAGACATTACTGTATTTAAAAGTCCAACAGCGATATCCAGGCAGTGTTTAACGTGGATTCTTTTTTCAGTAAAGTGGATAAAATCAAACTTGGACTTGGAGTACTGTGCAAAAGTCTTGAGCTACACTTCATTTCTTTGTCTAGCAAAGAACCAATTTTAAATTGTCAATTTGTTACTAGTAGCCAGTTGCAAAAAAAATATAATTTGTTCCCATCTCAGTTGAATCTACAAAAATGCCAGTGATAACACAGTTTTTTCAGACATCAAACAGTATTTTTGCACCAACAAGGTGATTCCCAAAGAACTGAAATCTTGGCGTGCCTCCCCAGAGCAGGGACTTCAACATTATTGAAGCAGTGGGATCATCCAAAGGCAGCCAACATCTAAAGAAGAGATTTGAATGCCCCTTAAGAAGGCTGGAGAACTATTCTGGAAAATTACTTAAAGAAATGACAAAAAAAGCTGCCTCAGAGTTCAGGCTGTGTTGAACATTAAAGGTGGTCATACCAAATATTAACTTTCTAGCTCATTAGAATTGTACAAACTCATTTTTTTTGCCCTCATACACTGTATTTCCATGTACATTCGCACATGCTTCAATAAATTACTGAAGGTGTTTTCAATTTTCTAGCAAAATAGAAAGAAATGATGGGTGGCTCAAGACTTTTGCACAGTACTGTACTCATACAAAACAATGTGGAGTCATGCATGAATGATAAGTTAACAAGCAGTGAGCAGAATTAAAGTTTAGACATGTTGGGGAAAAGATTAACTAGTGAGCCCTTGAAGCTGTACTGTGTTGGTGCTATGATTATATCACACATTAACAGATGTCCTCAACCAGTAGGACCACTTTACAGTCTGTAGAAAGAAACTGGAAGCAGGCTAAGTAAATTAAAGCCTGCTTAAAAACTGATGTTAATGTGATTTGATGTTGTGTTTTATTTATTTTTTGCTTTAATATGCTGTTTAGCTGCCAAAGATTGCAGGGGAAATTAGCCTATTAGACACATTTACCCATTGATCATGTTCAAAATTTATTGCCATTTCTTAATTAAAATAAACAAAACTCAATTCATAGTCTATAAAAGGTGTTGTTGCGTTCAAGACCGTCTTGCTCACTTCTTTAAATTTAGCCTTCTATGATGCCACAAGAGAATATTGTACAAGAAGATGCTTATGCCTATGAATACCAGGATTAATCTTTCCAGGGAAGAGACACAAATCCCTTTTGGAGTTTCATCAGGAAGGGCGTCTAGTGTGAAAATCTGCCAAATCCAACATGCAGAGTTACCAACTGTGGCGATCCTTTGTGAATAAGGGAGCAGCCAAAAAAATTCTGGAACTAGCAAAGAGGAAATCACCCAAGTAAAATCACCTGGACTATGATTTTTTTTTTTTTAATGCTAGATAGTATTGTTTAGCTGGGGTTTATTTTACTCAAGCATAAAATATATTTTTGATCTTATCAAAAATAAATTTTGGTTTATAAAACAGCCAGAAATAACAGGAAAACGCTTAAACTTCTGTGAACTAAGGTCTGCATGTGGACCAGTCATCTCCTGTTATGAGTTAACTCAGATGGTTTTTGTGGTCTGTTTTTACTTGTTTAGCTAACTCGAACTTTGACCATTGCAGTACAGACCTGCACCACTGAATTAAGGCAAATGCTTACTATTTATGGAGACATTGCCTGATTTCAAGAATATATTAATTCATTATAATGAATGTATATCTTAAAACTGTGTTATTGAGCTTAATGGAAACTTTTGAGATCGTCACTTCTTTGTAAGACCATCGGTAGAACATCTGATGGTAAATTGTGCAGCTTTATTTATTTCAACTTTCTTTATTGAATTTTAACAGCTTAACATACAATATTAATCAGTAGAACACTGAAACAGCAATCGTCACAAGGAGGAAAAACAAGAAGATGTAAGCTAATTTCTCCCTAACCCCCTCACTCCCACCCCCCACCCTGAACACTCCCACTCTAGGTCCAAGCACAAGATTGACATCTAGCAGAGATCCAGTTTCTCTAACTATACATAGGAACGCTACATGAACTCACGCATCCATACATTGACGCACATTACACACATAAAAAAAAAAGAAATAAGTAAATAGATAAACAAGAAAAAAAGCCTAGTTTTCCTCTAAATTGTGCAGCTTTATGCTGTTTTATTATGTGTTCAATGCAGTGAAAATTTGTCAATTTAAACAGCAGTACAGACTCTCCATCGTTTGCCAAGAGATTTGAAAAGAATACACAGCCTTTGTAAAAGTTTTGGGGGCTTTCGGTTTTCTTTTTAAGATTATGGGGCCCAGATTCTCATTTGTGCATGACCCTGAACCACAGTGTATTTTCAGTATGACTGTGTTAAACCAGTGCATTTGTGCCTTTTCAGGACTGCCAGTAACTGTGAGGTCCAAAACGCAACTAGCAAGTTGTATGCAAGTGTATGTATGGTAAAGTGTGGCTGGCAACCAAACTGGGTTGTGTGTTGTTTTTACAGCCTCTTGACCATGGCACGGGTTTGTTTAGAGGACCTAGATGTGGTGGTAGGGTTATATTATTCAAATGTACTTCCTCTGAAGCAGAATGAGAACTGTGGTCTTCTCACCACTGCAGTTTCTCGTTTTAGACTTGTAGTCAAGTCAGTTGTATTTCCTTCCTGCATTTGTAAAGGTTTGAGGGGCTTTACAGGAATATAAAGGTCACTTGCATATTAAAACAGACCCCCCCCCCCCCCCCCCCCCCCCCCCAAAAAAAAAAGAAGCAAACAAGAAAATCACACACAAATTATAAAACACATACAGCATGATATTGACTAAGAAAATATGCTCTGTATCTGTAGTGTATTAATTCACTAATGTGGCTAAACCTGCTGGTTATTACAGCTGTGCAGTGGCACAATAAAAGGCACAATTTCCTGTTATCATTATAAGCAAAAACCAAGGGTTCAGTGCATGATTAAAGAAGTGTGTCTGTATGGGTTTCTTGTAATTATTATTGGTAGAGTTTGCTTCTCTAATGCTTTAAGGTCAGCTGTTCCAAAGATTGGGGTGATAAACAAGAAAATCTGCAATGCCAATTTGTCTTTGAGGAATACTGGTTGTCTAACAGTTTGGCAGGCATGTATGTGAGTTGGGACAAATAGTGAGAGACTGTCAGAAATGTAAAATGGTCCAAGACTATTTAAGGGTTTCTATAGAAATATCAGTGTTTCAAAATCAATTCTGTAAGACCTTTAAAGCCACTGTCCACTAAAACTGGAGCTATATTCTCTTGGTTATTCAGATTCAAACTAAAAAAAATATTTATCTTATTTCGTGTTCTTGGAGTATAGAAGTCAAGTTGCAAGATGCACATGTGATGTTTTTGTGTGTGCAGAGGTGAGATTAAGAGAAATATCCAGGTTTTGTGAGCATGTGATGTTAGGTTAACGCTAATGGGGGCAAATACTGAAGCAGATGTAGAGGAATTAACTGTTTTGTACAGATTATACTTGTTCTTCTCCTGAATGTGTATGTTTGTTGATCTTCTGATCCTTTGTACCTCTTATTTTTTTAGAAAATGCAGAGCCAGCAGAGCTGAAGCAATTCTTCGACCTGAACTATTCTCATATCTACTATGTCTTCTTTGAGAATTTTGTCTCAATCGAGGTCAGCCTCAAGCAAAAAGGTAAGTATCACAGGTGGTAGGAAGCAGTGCTTTAGCAGGTGAGGGTACTGTAGGTATAAATAAATCGTTCTCTGTTTTTCAGGTCATAAGTCTCAGAGGGAAGAGCTGGACTCAATCCTCTTCATCTTTGAGGTATTTTGAAATCTTACAGATCTTACTTATAGTGAAACCTTTTTAGATTAGAAGTATTGTGGCGTTTCATTGAGCATATGTCACATTTGCACTTGCACACCATTCCCAGAATCTGAAAGCCAACTGTTGGGATATTTTTTCCACAACATGCAGTCCTATGAAGCTGACCTCAAAATGTCGGGGGTTTGTTGGCAAAAATAAACTAACAGGATTGAGTGTGGCTGCAGGGTGGATCCCTGACATTTTGTTAAATAACTGAGGTGTTTGTGATTCCAAAGTCTTGGAATTTCTGTTGGTGTTGTCAGTTGGTTCCATAACACTGGCTGTCATTCCTCCAGCTAAGAGACACCGGCATGTGGTGGTGCTTAGCATAACCAGGATAAGATAGCTCTGTGTGTGTGTGTGTGTGTGTGTTTGTGTGTCTGTTACTGACCTCCATTTGCCCCTCAACATACTTTCAATTCAGAACAGGGCTGGGCAGAGCACATTTCCAGTGAATTAGGATAAAGGAACATGCTCAATGCTGATTTTCTTGACAAAGTATGGCTAGACAATAAACAGTTAATCAATTAGTTATTATTGTAATATTTACTTAAAATAACACCACAGGAGTGCAACTGTGTAGTTAAAGCATAGCAACATTTTTTCCATTATTACACTGTATGAATCCAACTGGCCAGCCCACTGGTGAATTCATCAGTGAATGGGATATTTAGCTTCAAAGGAAAGATGTATAATATACCAAGACTGATTCTTAATCTGAGTTTTTCTTTTTTTTCTTAGAAAATTCTCCAGCTTCTGCCCGAGAGAATCCAGAGCCGATGGCAGTTCCACAGCATTGGTAACTCACTTTTAACCAGTATTTTCCAGTGTGGCCACTCACACCATTATTATATATAATGTCAAAGACTGAACAGCAGATCACAGCATCTTAACGCCTCTGGCAACTCATTCAGTTCAGAGGGACATAAGAGTAGCTGTGCACTGCAAGTGATGAGGCTGACATGTCTTTCTCTCTCAGGGCTGATTCTGAAGAAGCTGCTGCACACTGGAAACTCTCTGAAGGTACTGCTCTCATTCAGTGAAACTGCATTAGCTGTCATGACTCTCGATCCACATCCTTTCTTACACCAAACAGGAGGTGTACGATCGTGAAAATGTTTTTCCAGTACTCTATGCAGTCCTGTGAAAACCTTCAGCCTTCTTTGCAACGTTGCTACAGTTCATTGAGTTTTGCAGCCATTCGTTTATACACAGCTCTCTTAAGGCCCTGCCACAGCATTTCAGTTGGGTTGAGATCTGGATTTTGACTGGGCTTTAGCTGTTGGACAGATAGCCTCACATTAAATTTTATAATACTTTGGTATAGAGGAGTTCAGTCGACTCAGTGACTGCAAGGTGCAAAGGTCCTGTTGCTGCAAAACAAGCCCAAATCATTACTCCTCCTCCACTGTACTTGACAGTTGGCATGAAGTGTTTGTGCTGATGTGCTGTGTTTGGTTTTCACCAAATGTAGTGCTGTGGGTTATGGCCAAACAGCTTTGCAAGCCTAAGCTGTACTGCCATATTCTTTCTTTTTTTTCTTTTTAGAGACAAGGGGCTTTTCTCTTCTAAACAAGTCATACTTGTTCAGTGTTTAATTGTACTGTCATGAACTTTAACATATTGACTGAGGCCTGTAAAGTCTGAGATGGAGGTCTTGAGTTTTTTTGGCATTTCTCTGAGCATTGCACAGTTTGGCTTTTTGGTTGATTTGCTGGGACTTTGACTCCTGGGAATATTGTGGCATTGTGTTAAAACACACCTGAATGCTCCGCATCATCAAACTGCCAAACTAATGCTTTTATAGAGGTGCTCACAGTCCCTGATGATCAGTTAATCAAGTGCATTTTATTAGCAGCACCTGGCTGCTACTTGAACTCCTTATTGTATTGTCTTTAGTTGGAGTTTTGCCAGGCAGTGAAGTAAATAGTGAGGGTAGCTGTCATTTAATGATGGATCACTACTGGATTGATAAACACAGGTTAATATTTGAATCAAATTTCTAGTAAGTTTTATTGTGTTACTTTGCTAAGCACTCACTTTATCCCCTAATTCCAAAGTCCAGATATTGTGTGGGGGAAAAAAAAAAAACATACCCCCTCTTTTTCTCTTATTGTTATTGTTATAGATCCGCCGTGAAGGTGTGCGCTTGTTCCTGTTGTGGATGCAGGCGTTACAGAGTAACGCCGAGCGTGAGCAGCTCTGTATGTTTGCCTGTTTGATTCCTGGATTCCCAGCTCCGCTCTGCCACGGGACCCCCCGCACCCTGGATACTCTGATCAACCCGCCGCTGAGTTTGACAGAGAGTTAGTATAATAAACACACACTCTCAAACACAGTCCATTAGACTCATGAATGCATTACGTTTTTTGTACCTGTAAGTTGATACAGTTTCTTGAATATGATTTGGAGCCCTTATTTTTATGCGGGGTCAAAGGGGGAACAGCCTTTAATGTCGTACCATACTCTCTGCTTTACCTCCCTGCAGCTCAGGTGATCCCTGAAGAGATCACTCCACTTGTTCCTCCTCAGTCAGGTGACAAGAACCAGGAAGACCTCACTGCCTACTTCCTAGAAGCGCTACTGAAATACATGGTAAACCAGGTATTATCTTTTTTTTTACTAACACAGTTAACACAGCATAACGACACTGTTGCTGTACCTTACTAATGCCACTAATGCTAAACGCACGGGAGAAGCCAGGTTTTGGGTGCATCACTGATTTGGTCATGCACACATTTTACAGTGTTGCTAAGTATTGATCTTTTTTTTTTTCTTACTGGATTCATTAACCCCCCTAAAAGACAATTCATCCCCTGATGCCACATAGTAACATGGCGCTTGTATTTCTTCTGCTTGCTGCTATCACACACTGATAACATTTTCCTCTGAAACAATGGTGCTCTTCTCTGCTCGACCCTATTTTGCTCTCCTCGTAACACAGGCTTGTTTGTCTGTCTGTCTAACTGTGTGTGTTTATGTCTGTATCGAACAGGCAAAGTCTCTAGAGTGGCGGTGTAAAGAGAACCATGAACGTGGCTTCAGCTTCCTCTTTGGGCACTTCAGGAAGTTTTACCTTCCTCACATCTTTCCCAACTTCTCCATGGAAACCAGCCTCTACAACCCCATGCTGGGTCAGTACTACTAAGTCAGTCAGATCTACCAGATACAGTTAATTTAGCAGTAATATCTTAATATTGTATTCATCCATCCACTTTGCAATATTCACTTCTCTAAGCTTACCAAGAAACTGATTTTTGTGATGTGGTCTGGGTCAAAACAAGGACCCTTCAATTTGGGGAAGACGGAACCAATCTGGTGAGGAGTAACGGTAAACGGACTCATATTTTGGTCTTTCTGACCACCTCAAACACTTTTACGTTACGAGCTGCATTCACCAGTTCTCACACACATTCACACCAATGGATCCTTAACATGCAAACAAGGGGAGCAGGAATTTAACTGTTAACCTTCCAGTTAACAGTTAACCTTAACAAATGATCTGCTCCACCTACTGAACCCTAAATCTGAGTGATGATTGTTTTTGCATAGAGAAAAATGTGGGTCTTTTGTTTTTTGTTTTTGAAAACTCTGAGAGCTAGCTCATTATCATGGTAGAGTACCCAACTGCCATCACACCACCATTTGGATTGATTACAGTGAATGTTTTACTGTGGTTAGTGTTAGACCCCACCAGGGCTGCCCTTTGTCACAGATTCCGTTCATAATTTTTATGGGCAGAATTTCTAGGCGTAGCTGTGAAAGGCTTCCGCCTTGGTGGCCTGCTTTTTGCAGATGATGTAGTCCTGTTGACATCATCACGTAGTGGCCTCCACCTCATACTGGAGCACTTTGCAGCAAGTGTGAAGCGGTAGGAATGAGAATTAGCACCTCCAAGTCTGAGGCCATGGTCCTCAGCCAGAGAAGGCCAGAGTGCCCAATCCCGGTCATGGATGAGTTGCTCCCCCAAGTGAAGGATTTTAAGTATTTTCACGAGAGAGGAGAGCAGGAGAGCAGGAGACTGACAGCCAGATTGGGACTGTGGCGACAGTAATGCGGATGCTGTGGTGAAGAGAGAGCCAAGTGTAAAAGCAAAGCTGTCAATTTACTGATCGATCTCAGCCACAGGTGCTTGACGAAATTGTGACCACTGCCGCTGGCGAGTGCGTTACAAACATGACGAAAGATAATGAGATTAAAATATAATAAATAAATGCAAGGATATGTAATGCAAGAGTGTGTGTGGAAGCATGTGTTTGTGAATGTGTGTAAGTACAGAAGATAAATACAAGAGAAAAAAAAACAGCATTCACACACCAAAAGTGTATTTACATAGGGAGGGTACCTGTTAATGAATACCTATTAATAAAATATGCCGTTTTTATTGCACACAGATTTAAAGTATTGCAGATAAGGTGGCTTTGCACTCACAAATAAAATATTGCACTATTACTAAGTAACCATTGCACTATTGCCAAGTAAGTAACTACACCCCTATCCTTACCTATGGTCAAAAGCCTTCGGTAGTGACTGAAAGAACAAGGTTGCAGATCCCCAGATAAGCTGGAGGAGGTATCTGGGTAGAGGGAGGTCTGGCTTCACAACCTGGCCCAGTATAAGCAGAAGAAAATTGAAGGGATTGTTCCCCTCAGACATTGCAGTAGAACTCAACTTTGACAGTCCTACTTTGACACTGTGTTATACCCCTGTTTAAACTTGAAAAAGACAGTGAACATGGTCAGTCTCTACTGAAAAGATTGGTCCACACCCTGCTGCTTCTGCCATCTATGTGACAGGACCGTGTTACGTTCACTTCATGCACAACAAGAACAGACTCAGAATTTGGTGATTGCACCACCTCATCAATTCTCTCCCACTCTCTCCCCACTCTCTCCCACAAATATTTTCATCTCTTTCATTAGATGTGCCTCCTATGCGTCATAAGCCGTTGTACAGTGTTGTGCGCAGAGAGCAGGATGGTGGTGAAATGCTGTACTGCACCAAGGAGAGTTTCCTTCAAGCTCGAGTTATTTTTATCCGCTGGTTGGTTTCCTTCTGGCTGGAACCGCGACCCAACACGCATACCCACATCCCAGGAACAGAGGGAGAGAACGTCCCCAAGAACATACAGGTAAGATGCACAGACGTTGTCTTGGATCACTTGCTTCTTGTTTTTTAACTGCACAATCCCCACAAGCAAATGACAAGGATTTTAAAATATGTCCCTACATCATCTGACCCGCTCTCTGCTTCAGCGAGCAGCAGCCGGATTGGCTGCTCGCTCCGCAGGCAGCTCAGATGACAGCGTTGGAGGAGGGATTCGATCTGATAGCCACCTTGAAGGAAGCGGAAGCTCAAGTGGGCCAGGAGGAGGTAGCATGGGCCTCTCTGGAGGTCTAGGAACTGAACCTGAACAGAGTCACTCGAATACATCCACACTGACAGAGAGAGAGCCCAGCTCCTCCTCACTCTGCTCCATGGATGAAGAGCAGCTGACAGACATGGAGGTGGTGAGAAGAGTACTGACCAACTCCAGAACCAACGTCAACTTCATCACGGAGATCTTTCGTCAGGTTAAGACCAAACAGTTATCAGAATATGGTAACAGTTCCATTGTATCTTTCTTGACACAATTATATTCCTGGTTACTGCAGGCATTTCTTCTTCCCATGTGCGAGGCAGCTGCAATGCGAAAAGTGGTCCGTGTTTACCAGGAGTGGATCTCCCTGGAGGACAAACCAGTTTTTATGAAGGAGCCAGAGGAGGGCCCATATCCTATAGCCACAGCCACCAGTCTGGACACAGGCTCACAGCTCGGAGACAAAGATGATGAGGTGAGAAATGTATTGAAATCAGTAATTGAATCCATTGAAATACTTATGTGAAAAAGAGGTCACATCAGTAGATCTTTTTGTACTCGTATGGGTGACTCCAAAATGCCCACTTCTTCCAAACATCAAGGCTTCAATTCATTCTCCAGATTTTCTGGTATAAGGTTTAATATCTCAAGCCTAGCTGAGGTACATGGAAAAGTGTTTATTTCTGTGTTTTCTTTCTTTTTAAGGGAATGAACAAAGTGATTGACAGTGAATTATTGGAGTACAGCGTTCATGCTGGAGTTCAGACTACCCTACAGGTATGGCTCTCACAATAACTTTCATAGGTTCAGCATCTTTGTGTTGTTTCTTAAACGTTTAAAACTGTCCTCCGATGAAGTGGTTTTGATGGCGTTTCTTCATTCCATGTCTCTTCTCCAGGTATTTATCACCCACTCCTCTAATGTTTTCCTCCTGGAACCAGCCAATGACATCAAGATCCTTTTGGAGGAGCACGTCGACATGTGCAAGCGAGTCCTGAACATCTACCGCAGCCTTGTCATGCATGAAACCATGGACCAGAAGACATGGTAAAACACAAATAGCAATGTGAAAAGCCATCTAAATTAATTTGTGTCCTGTCAGCTGTCTGCTGCTTCTGGTTAAAGAAGAACCTTTCAGCTTTAACCTTTGTTCCTGAATTGTTAGGGAGCAGATCTTGCTGGTTCTGCTGAGGGTGACGGAGTCGGTAATGAAAAGACCTCCATCCATCATGCCTCAGGGCAAGAAGAACAATACACTGTCAGGCAGATTGGCTGGACCCATCTTTCAGGTACATTATGGCAACGTCATCATCTAAAACAGTTCTATATTTGAATCTTATATAATTATGTATTTTTGTACTTTATCAAACTTGCACTTTAGTTGCAGTTGCCAGCATGACACTTTACTTTCTTCTCTTTTTGTACAGACACTGATAGTAGCCTGGATTAAGGGCAACTTGAACGTCTACATAAGCAGAGAGCTGTGGGATGACCTCCTCTCTGTCCTCTCCTCCCTAACCTGCTGGGAGGAGCTGGTCACTGAGTGGTCACTCACCATGGAGACCCTCACAAAGGTACTGAAAATGGACCACATTTACTCCTGCTTTGCTATTAATATAACTAGATAACTAGATAAATTCAGTTCAAGACTTATCTAAGAACTGTTACCACCTGAAACAGTGTGGTAAAGTGTTAAAGCAGTGTTGTGGTCCTGTGTCTTAGGTGTTGGCAAGGAATTTGTACAGTGTTGATCTGAATGAGCTGCCGCTGGACAAGCTCAGTGAACAGAAACAAAAGAAACATAAAGGAAAAGGTGAGTCACTTTCACAGACTTTCAAAAGACATGTGATTCTTAAGAGCAGATCTGAAACACAGCCAGCTGATTGTCACGTCACATTGCTAGAGCCAAATGCAGCTCTGAAAGATAATTGCAGTCTATTTATGCTTTATTTTTGGACTCAAATCTGATTTGCAAAAAATTGAGGGTACAGAAAAGCTAAAAATAATTTGTCAATTTCCCAAATTTAGCAAATTTCCTTTAACACACCAGTTTTCAGCTCAAAGTTACAGATACCAGTGTGCACTGCGAAGTACGGTCACTCTCATCATTCCTCCATTCATACTCCAGGTATTGGCCCGGAGAGCCAGCGGCAGGTTGTGGATCGTTCTTTCTCTAAAGGCTGGAGCAGAGACCAACCAGGCCAGGCAGCAGCCATGAGGCAGCGAAGTGCCACCACCGCTGGGTCACCAGGCATCGAAAAAGCCCGTAGTATTGTCCGGCAGAAGACTGTCGGTTAGTATGTCCTCTTCTTTGATCTCTGTGCTCCCTCTTTATGTAAATGTTGCAACTTTTCATTTTCATAGCACTGACTCCCAGACTTTGTCTATGCAAACACTTGTTGAGTACAATATGGGAGTAACAACTGGTGTGCAACAAGGCCAACTAGTGCCCTGTCTTTCCTCAGTACACTTTAGATACCTCCTTGTTCTTCTCAAGTCAGTTTTGTTTGACTTAATGCCTCTCCTCTGCTTCTCTCTTACCCATCTGTCAGACAGGAAGCTGTGGCATATTCTTGCTACCATTCCTCACTAGAGTTCTGTTTATGGAAAATCTTTAGCCGTAACCATTAGTGTGAAAGATGTAGTCACAACACTGGTTGAATAAGCTTAGGATCAGCTTAGTTCATGATTAAAGCAGAAGATAAAGTTGGGACTCTAACAATACAACTTAAAGGGAGGGGGTATTTAGAGCTGTAAATGTTACTGTGATGCCAAATTTGGTGTAGTAGTATTAAATATTTGACATTTTTGGTAAAATTTTAATTTCTTTATTGTTTTACTTTGAACTCCATATATAATACTCATGCATTTTCTTATTTTCTTTCCATATTGTTTTTAAGCTGTATTACCAAAGATGTTTCAAACATTAATACTAGGGGTGGGACTCGATTAAAAAAATTAATCTAATTAATTAGGAGCTTTGTAATTAATTAATCGAAATTAATCGCATTTTAATCACATTTAAATATTTAACATGAGAAATATTAATTTAAGTTTGGTTCATGAATGAATCAATATACATAAGCTTAAACTTCTAAATTTTGTTCATTTTCCCACCAGTCTACTACACAGACCAATGAAGGGGGGAAGTGCTCCTGTGATAAGCAAACTCCTGAAATTAAAGTTAAGCATCATAACTGGATAGTTTTATTCAACATTAATGTCTCACTTGTTATAGTTGGAAATTAATCATTCTCTCAGCTGTATTCCTTGATGTTGAAACGTGTCGTGCTTGTTTTAACAGCTTATTTTGAATTAAAGACTTAAAATTAAACCACAAAAAGAAGAAAAGTTCGTTCTCCGTTTAACCAGCTGCTTTTACACAGCTGTGCTTCACACTCACGGTTGCTAAGCGACATGAGCTACGCAGAGGTGAGGGCAGGTGACGCTGATATCAAGGCTAGCCCGTCCAATTCCACAGCCGCTCACTTCTGGCCTTTGCGGTCTTCGTGGGCTGCGAAGGACCCATCTACGTGGGCCGGGTCCTTCGAAGGATGCGGCCCCAATTTTTGACATCGTGCGTCGATATAATCTGTATGCCTGGAACTCGTGCACTGAGAAACGTTCCACAGTGCAAAGTGCGATTAAAATGCGTTAAAAAATTTAATTCGTTATTTTCCCTGTAATTAATTAATCAAAATTAACGCGTTAAAGTCCTACCCCAATTAATACACATACCCAGCCGTTTTGTGTTATCTCACTGTTATGCATTACAATAAAGGAGGTTCTGCTCCAGTTGTGGTGACACATGCATAACCTGATCAAGTGTAACAGCCATATTGTTGTGGAAGCCGGGGTGGACTGAAACTATCCACAAAAAAGGAGGTTGTAAATTTCCTCTACACCATGCTGGGATTGAGTCTCTGCATCCAGAAGGATCTCTAGGACTGCATTAGTTTGGGATATTTTCTTGAATATCAACATGATGGCTCCCAACCTTTCCTTTTTCAGATTGGTATCTATTTGTGCCTTTTTTTTTTTTTTTCTTATATCACCATAGTAAAAGTCCTGGATCGATTTTTAAATTAGGCCCAGCCACACCTTCTGTA
Organism: Archocentrus centrarchus; assembly: GCF_007364275.1. NCBI lineage: Eukaryota > Metazoa > Chordata > Actinopteri > Cichliformes > Cichlidae > Archocentrus > Archocentrus centrarchus. The sequence continues at coordinate 25,131,381 of NC_044367.1, read as the reverse complement.
GAAATTTCCCTCAAATCTTTCCATAACTTTTCATAACATAATCCTGCCAACAAACAAACCAAATAATGCTGACAGCAACATAATCTGTTATACCTGTAATATTGCCTGTTAAAATGACAGATGCTGACATTTAAGTCGATTTGCACAGGTTCTCACTGTGTTGTTCCAGAGAAAAACTGCAGCTCTTTGTGCCACACTTTTTTTTTTTTTTAAATGAAAGACTTGGTCCAATTTATTAGTCCATTTCATTTTATTAGAATTGCATTTCAAATGTAGTGTTGCTGTTTGTCGCCAACTTACGAGGAGATTTGAGCTGCCGAGCTCCCACCAGCCTCTCAGCGTCTCACTCACTGTCTTTCCTGCAAAACTAACCCTGTCTCACCCTTCCCTTCCCTCACCTTCCCTTCTCTTTCCCTCTATGTCCACCACTGATCTCACCTCTTTTCTATGCTGTCCTGTCACCTGTCTGTTTTTCTGATTTTCTGTCTTTATCTCCAAACGGTTTCTATGCTTTTGTCTTATTTACAAAACATATTCACTTGCTCACTCTTTCTATTATCTTCATTATTTATTTATACTTCATTGATTAATTCTTTTCACTTTTCTTTCCTCACTCACCTCTTCACCTTTATTCGTCGATACTTTTGTCCTTTTTTTTTTTTTTCTTTTCTTTTCTGTCCCACACTCTTCCTCCCTTCTATGTGTTTCTCTTCTTCCCACTTCCTCAGCCCTGCGTAGCTGTTCTACGGGGGACTCTCTGCTGTCCTCAGCCTTTATCCGCAGTGCTAAGAGTGCTCCTGCTCTGGCTCCGCCTCTTCCTGTCCTCCTCCACCACCACCACCCTTTACTACCCCCCCTTGCCGACCAGCTGGCAGGTACACACTCTTTGCATGACCTGTCTGCCTGCCTGCTGCCTGCTGCCTGGAAACTATTCGTCTATACAGACTGAAACTCTGCCTGTTGTCTAGTCTCTATGGTTTTTCTCTTTTTGTTTATCATCACTGGAGCAGCAGTTTTCATGTGCTCCATCAGGAATCATCGGCCCCGTTCCCAGTTCACCTGAAACTGATTCTAAAAAGCTTATGACCAGCAGTGCTCAGACTTTGCATGTGTAGGCCTGCAGCTGTTGATTCTTTTCATTATTGATCATTCAATAATGCAAATGTTGCTTAATTTAAAATGAAACACTGAAGTACTATTGTACTTGGACAGGTGTTAATACAACTGGAAGTCACCCAGATAGTTTGTGTGGGGAAACGCTGATATGTTTTTGTTTATTTTGGGTGTATTAAATAATGACTGCAACATATGTCCTCAACAATCTGCTAAAATGTCTTATTAAATATGCCTGCTTATATAAACTAGTTAAATATAATTAAATATTGCCATAATGAACAAGGATATCTGTCATTTTGAGTCTGTGCTGCAGATATTTCATTTAATATTTAGATGTAAATGGGATTAGCTTTTTTTTTTAACCTGTTTGCATGAAACTTGACATACCCGTTTCCTTTGTTACTTGCTTATCTTCTTGCCTGCCTATTAACCTGCACCTTGCTCTTATCTGCCTGCCCAAACATTTGTCCTCTCTGTCATTTCATTAACTCTTCACGTCTGCATTTTTTTGACAGCTTCTTTCTGTACCCTTCTAGTTGATCCTCCTTCCACCAAGTGTGATGTTTTGGTGCGATTATTGCTTATAATACCCTTTATTCTTGCTTGGTCAGCTCCCCTTCTGTTTAGCGGGCGAGGATGATGACTTTACATGCATATGATTTTTGTTATTTTTGGTGTGTGTTGTGCTCCCTTTTGGATAATTATTGTGCATGAGGGAAAAAACACTTAAAGAATCTGAAACAGAAACCTAATGGGAATTTCTGTGAAACTTGAGATGTAGCTATACAGCACATATCCTGCACTCACAAAGGGTAATTGTTTCCTGTCAAACAGCCAAACTGGGGAACAATTAGTTGTACTGCTGCACTGTTGCAAGCAAATTGGTGTATAGAATAACATATGAGTAGAAAGAAATATTTTTACATCAACATTTTAGATGTTTTTTATTAGATATTACTGATCCAAAGGAATTTTAAAGTAAGGCTTTATCTTCTTAAAAGCAAATTCAGCTCTACATTTTTATTGCTTTACTAGAATAGCTTTGCACAATTCAGAATAATCCTTATTTATCTCATAGTGGGCCTCAATGCTGTCCTCTAGTTTGTCCTCACTTTGAAGTAAGCCTTTCGACAGCATGCAGATGGGGCTTCTGTGCTCACATGCAAAGCTGTGTTGCTGAGATGATCATATTAGACATATCCATGCTCTTTTAAATCATCCTGAGCCAAGTGTAAAAAAAAACTATCCGAAACCAAGCGCCCTGAAGCCTGGGCTTTTAGCTCAGAGAGGTTACTTGTAGACTGAGGTTACAGTTTAAATATTGGAGCATCCACCAGTGGAACAGTAAACCTATGATGGAAAATTAGAAAAAGCACAATAGGCCCCTTTAAGATTTATGACGCTATAACAACAAAACATCATTCAGGAGTTTATCCACTGTTTTTCTTCTATTAACTTGTTTTATATTAATACTAAGAAACAAAACAAGGCAAAAAGAAAGGGTTAGTCTAGTAATAGCTTGTTAAATGGCCATAAGATGTAAATAGTGTTAACAGTTTGTCTTTGTAAGCACAATCTGATAAAGAATAAGAGATTAGATAACGTCTGCCTTCCGCGTACTTTCAGATCTTTGTGTGTGTGCGTGTGTGTGTGTTTAAATGTGCTTTTTTTAATGTGTCTCTTCCCCCATACACCCCAGCTAACGTCAATCTTCTTCCTTCGTCTTCCTCCAATTACCAGATCTCGAGGACCCGCCAATCACACTGACGTCCCGCACCTCTCGGATGCGCCACTCATCCCAGAGTGATGAGACCCCTCCCACCTCCTGTTCTGAGGTCTTCCAGGGTGTGGCTTGTGACCTGGATACCCCTGCCCCGTCCTCCCTTGCAAGGAGCAGCAGTGCCTCTGACATCATGGAGCCTTTCATCGCAGAGCGGGTCAAAGGTGAAGATCCCCAGAGGGATCCAACTTTGATCCCAAATCCTCCCCCCCACCACCACTCCACAACTACTTCCTTACTTGCAGCCAACAGCCACGCAACTCAACCACCCTCACAGTCCCTCACCTTCTCTTCTCCCACCCCTTTTGCCTTCTCCAATGGTGCTGTTTCCTCGTCCTCAGAGGTACAAGATGATGGTAGTGTATGTGATCGATTCTGGCACCAAAGTGGCTCTCGAAGCCAAGGTTCTAGTTCTGATTGGGTGAGTGACTGGGACTCTGCCTTCGCCTTTCAATCTGAAAAGGAAGTTGATGCAGACGAGGGTGAAATTGGGGAAGATGATTTATTCTCTTCTATTAGGGACTACCTTATTCACAAAGGAGCTGAGAGGAAGGGTGAGGCAGGTGAGAAAGATAGTCCTGGTCGTGCAGTAGAAAACAGCATTACTTTACCTGCTCAGGTGCAAACAGGAGTGGCTAGAACCCAGTTAGAATACACAGGGCAGCTAGGAGAAGCAAAACAGGTGGTAAGGGAGGACAGACAGGTAAGTAAATCAGTGAGACATAGCAGTGTGGATTCTATAGAGGAGAATGAGGCAGAGCAGCGGAGTATCTATGAGTGCCTGGAGTTGCAGTGTCAGTGGCCATCACCCAGTGCCAGGGTGGGTGCTAGCTTAGAAAGAATCACTGGGGAGAAGAAAGTCGTAGGAGGAAATACTGGAAAGGCAACAGTATGGGAAGGGAAATATGACTTGTGGGGTGATATAGAAGGGAAACAAGATGATAAAGAAATGGCAGCAAATGACAGGCCCAGTTTAATTAGACAAGATACTAACGTGGGCGACTGTAGCAGTGAATCAGTTCCCCAAACTTCAGAACCCACTAAGACCAAGGTGTTGCGTAGTAGCACTAAGAGGCATAATTCTGGGAGTGTTCATGTCAGTTTTCGGCCCTCAACTGAGTCTGTCCAGTTTCACAACCCTCTTGAGAATAAGGAGGCCCACTGGAAAGCCCGGCTACGCCGGCTCAGTCATTTCCACACACACAGCCATTCGGCTGGAGAGAGGCCAGGGGTTGGAGCTGGGGCAGGGTCAGGGGGGAAGCTGGGAACAGGGGGTTCAGGTAAGTTTGGCTCTGTGGCTGGAATCAGCCATAGAACAGGGACACATGATAAATTATCTGGGACTCTAGCGGATAGCAGCGGGGCAGGGGGCACAGCAGGCACTGGAGGCCTGGAAAACCGGTCTGGGACTGGAGGGGACAAGGACAAGCAGCATGCTGGGTCCTGTGTGGGATCCAGTCATGGCCCTGAGGTTTACTCTGAGGTATTAACAAGTAGTTCAGGTTCCTCAGGAGTGCGCGGACGTTTAGGACGTTCCGCCTTGCGATCTAGAGCCTCCCGCTCACGCTCCCAGGAGCCAGGGAGCACTGCTTCACGGCACCACCAGGGGGCTCTTCTTGGTGGTGTCTATAAGACTGTGGTTCACGCTCTGTCCTCCAAGCCTCGGCCCCGAGGTCAGGGGTCATCCCAAGGCTCGTCGCCGCAGCGGCAGGCCCGGGCCACCATGGGTGACGCATCACTCAGGGATCTCTACTCCCATGTCCTGGGCTACTTTGGACGAAAGACGACTACGCCAGGTGAGGATTGCAACGAACGAAGGAAACAGCTGTGGAAAGACAAATACTTACCAACACACAAACACCAGCAACTTTCTTTTCCTTTTTGGCTGTTTTTTTTTTTTTTTTTTATATAACTGGTTTGTTATGATGGAATGATATTTTTGGCTGAAACTCATCATCTTGCTGCTGGACTGAAATTTAAACTCCCTGTAGATGTGTTTCCTCTTGAACATAGCCCCTCCTCCAGCCTGCCTCCTATCAAGGACCCCCACCCTCCTCCCATGCCTTCCCACTTCTCTAGCTCAGAAGCTCCCTCCCTCCTTCTCCTTTCTGCTTTCTTCTAAGGGTTTGGGGATTTTGTTAACCTTCTCACCTCCTTCCCCTATTCTCCACCTCCATCCTCACCTCGATGTTGCATGCGGCCTCCTTGTGCCTCCTCCGCGGACTCCGACCCTTCTTCAGCTGCACAGAAGGAAACAGATCTACAGAAAAACTGGCTGTAGAAAAAGATTAAAACAGCTGACATACATTATACTATTCAGAAAGCTCCCAGATGTTTTGTGGCACTTTAAGACTTTTGTTTATTTTTGTTGATAAAGGAATATCAGCGATTTACAAATCAAATGTAAACATATAGGTGTAGTTCATTCTCACACCACTAGAGTGCAGCATAAGACCCTGTGACAACTTCATAGAAGCAGCTTAGGCATAGAATGTGAATGAATAAAAAAAGGAATGCACTTTCAAATTCATAATGGTTATTTGCCTTGGACGCTGCCACAGCCTATATCAGTAATGTTGGCTGATTAAGTGCACATTTGAAACCGCAACAAATGACACCTTTTTCTGTTCATTCCAAATCTCTGTGCCGAACTACAGTTATTTTACCTTCAGTTTTGGATTTTTGATAAGAGCACAATGATTCATCACTTGAATCTGTCTTGATGTGGAGTTACTGTTACAAAGCCACTGTTTTTTTTGTTTTTTTGTTTTTTTTTTTATTTGTTTGTCATTTTCTTACTTTATTCAGGCGTATTGCATGGCAGCTTGGATCAAATAATGTTTGTTTGGTTTGTCTACTAATGTGCCGGATGTTTGGAAGTTGCCACATATCATATAGCATTTGAGGCCTACATTATTTTTATACAACAGCAAAGGAGAAATTGCATTTTAGTGTGAATCAGTAATTTTGGACATTCAAGTTTTCAGCCTCATCTGGTGCTTTTTTTTTTTTAAACTAGATTGTGTGTCGTGACTGGTTAAACTCTGTTTGATGATCCTTTTGCATAATCCATGAGCACAAGTGGTGCCCGCTGTGGACTTCTTAGTTAAGAGGGAGGTCTCTGTAAAACTTGACCACACTCATTTATAGTTTGGTTGAGCAGAATTTGCATGATTGGACTCAGTCCATTAGAATGGGCTTGCACTGAAGTTATTTTAAAAAAGGCTTCATTAGCTCTAGTGTGCGACATCATTGTTTCTGTATTTGCCCCTTCACAACAGCTGGCTCTTCACTAAAGAGGGAAAATGCTTGTATTTCAATGCAGTGGGTCATTGTTAATACTGAACTCTGTATGTAGAGCAAGATATTCATATTCAGATTTTCAGAATGTCATTTATTTCTGAACTTCTTAGCTAATGGTGAGGATCCATAGCTCTTGTAGTAATCTTACTGAGGTGATTTTTGGTATCAGTTCACATGCTGCCATCGTTGAAACAGCTCATCCCAATGGGCTGAACATATACAAAACACTAGAGATGAGTTGTCAGAGGGCAAAGGTTGCATAACATTGCAGTTCAGCTTGTGTACAGTCCTAATAGAGAATGTGTTGTATAAGTAGGTGCCTTAGTTTTATTATTTTTAGCTTTAATGGTGCAATAATGACACCAAAAACACTTGGATCTTTTTCTTTTTTGCTTCCATGTTCAGTTGCTATTGGTGATGTCACGGCAAATAACCATTACAGTTGAATAATATTTGACATTTGGGCAAGGGCAGATATCTGCATAACACACTAATTCTGCTTTTGAGTATTCAGAAATGATTTGTGTGAGGTTTCAGTAGACGAGACATTAAGTTGAATCCGGTTCTCTCTGTGCTGTCACAGCAGTGGGATTCTGATCCTTCTAATGAACTGCTTACATTTTTATTGTTGCACTAACCTTTGAGGACTTTGTGGCAGATTTGATGACAGCAGAGGGGGAACAGATGATGTATTTGGGTGATGTAGAATTGTACCTGCAGTGTATTGCCTTTTGAACATTCTTTGTTCTGTGGTAAATGTGTTAAATCCAGCTAGGTGGCAGCACAGTAAATAATTTGGTTGTGGATTAAGCTTTATTGACGAACCTCATGGTACTGAGGGGTAGAAACAACCGAGTTCTTATCTTCTGTCTGCCACAGGTGTAGAAATTAAATATTTGTTAGTTAATACTAAATGCTGCAGATTTAATCCCATCTGTCTTTGGGTTGTAGAGATGTTCTCTATCAGAGTTTATAAACTCCCATTGACCGCTGCCTTTGCATCTAAGTTAACAGCAGTATAACCCATACTAAGATAACTGCACTAATGTGGGCCCCTGGTATGCTGCTTGTTTGGAGCTAACTGTGTGATACTCTCTTGCTCTGTCTGCATGGTGTAAATTAACTCCCGCATTGCTTTTCTGGTGGGTTTTGATGTGCCTGCTATTGTGGCTTTTCTTCATTTAAAAAAAAGTAGTGTTGTTTGTTTTTAATAACATTCAGGCCTACAGTACACACACATCAGGACTGCTCTTACATCACCAGTTTTACTAGTTTGTTTTATGGATATTGTGACATTTTAATGTAACATCTGATCACTCTGCTTTAAATATTGCTGATAATGCTTTGTGGGTGGTTTTGGGATGATCGTTTTCTGATCAGAAACAAAATGTCGCCATATCCTTAATTTAGACTGTGAAAGATTATCAGCAAGTCAGACCTGATGAAAGTCATGTTACAAAATTCCTTATTTCTTGTTATGATTCAGTTTTCTGTCATTTGAGCCATTTGTGTTGTAAGCATCAGTCAAGCCCCTTTCAGACATCCTTTCCTTTTGGTTAATCTGACTGCATCTGAACAAGTCGGCTTTATGTCTGAATGCACACCCTGGTCACTTTTTCATTAAAAGCCACATTGGCAAGTACTAGATCAGACCTAGTAACATTTACATGTAACTTTTAACATGGTCTGGGTGGATAGTGTTACAGTACAGGAGGGCATGACTGTAAGATTTAGACTGCACACGTCTCTGTCCTGCATCGTGTTACTCAGCTCATAAAAAGAACTTTTTTTTTCACAAATGTCCTGATGATGAGTAAGAAAACTCAAAAGACCCAAACTGTTTACTAGATGTTAAATAAGTGACATTTATGCACCAGAACCGGTCCTTTAAAATCACAGAGTGCAACAAACAATATTTGAATGCAGTGTACACTATGCTTAGTTTTTCCTGATTCAATTTTTTTCCACAGTTTCATATTTGTTAGGGACCGAAATGTTTATCGAATAAAGGATAGGGACTTTATTAGGATGAAGTCTTTACAGTGATAAAAACAGAGACTGTGACAGGTCAGATTCATCAGACAGCATTTATAAGACTCATTAGTAAGTCAGCTTTTAATGATCTTTAGACATAAAATACTGATCAAAACTCACAAAACAAAATCATGGGCTTTAAGTTACCTGCTGCTCTTCATTTATATGATCTATGTTTGATCTGACATGTATTGGCGGCCATCAGATGGCCCAAGTAAAGAGGGGATATCATCTCAGAGATCAGCAGAAGATCAAAATGAATTTGTGAAAACATAAATAAGGAAATACTTTATATTCATCTGATGTGTTGATCAGAGGTGAGATTAAAATTTTAGTGGGACTCAAAGAAGTTGAGATGTCAAAGTTGGCTGTATTTGAGAGTTAATAGAGACATAGAGACTGGATCAATCAGGACCTAACAGGAGACATTTTAGATTCCCATTTCAGATAGATTATATCTCTTGTTTATAAGCTACAGTTTATAACTGTTTGATTTGTTTACTAAAGTATGTGTGGATATGTTTTCTTTACTATATGTACACCTCTGTTATTATCTGGTGGTGGTGGTAGTAGTAGTAGTGTATGTATATAATACAGCCCAAGTACTTTGATTTGTTCTGTCAATATTGTAGGTACATCTGAATGTAGCCGGAAGTGTATGTAAGTATTTTATTTTGAAAGTTTAGTTGCTGCTAACCAGCCAGTCTCAGCCTTGTTGTGTAAATATACTACCTTCTGGGTGGCTAGGTTATAGCTGTCATCGAGCTACCTTTCCAGTGAGTCTCTTGTCCCGTCAGCTGGAGCCCAAGGTTGTGGAGTTGGAAGGAAGTCTCACTGGAGAGGCAGCTGAATGGTATTGAGGATCAGAATAGTGAGCTGGCCAGCCTGAAGATGGGGAAAAGCATCTACTGTAGCTCATCAGCTAGCGCTAGGAGTAGCAGCTGAGCCTTTAAAATGAAACACTGAATGTGGTATTGTTTAATGTAAAGGTGACCTTTGTATGAATGGCAGTATGCTGTCACTTTAACCGATTGAGAGTGTTTTGTATGCCATGTCTGAGAAGGGCTTTGCTGTCTGTTACTGTATGTTTGCTTACTTCTTCTCCCATATGTTTATCTACATCTCCTACTTTCTATGTGTCTGCCTGTGAATGTTTCTTTTTATCATTCCTGTGTGTGTCTGTTATAATCTTGTCTACCTCTATGCCTTATTGTGTGTTTGTGTGTGTGTAGCCAATAAAGAGGAGGTGGTCCAGAAGGCCCGCCCAGTCTCCAGTGACGTTGGAAGCAGCAACCCAAACTTCTCTGACCTCATGGATGAGTTTATCCAGGAGAGACTGAGGGCCAAAGGAACTGCAGTCAGTACAGCACACTCATTGATTTGAGATTCTTGTGTCATAAGATAAAAGATATGAACGCCACTTTTTCGTCGGTGCACAGGGTCGCCGTGGCAGCAGTCCAGGAAGCCTGGAGGTTCCCAGAGACCTGCCAGAGCTCCTGGAGGCCGGTCATAGTCCTGGATCACGACCCTCGGATGATCTTCGGCCTGCTGACGACCCGGGGGTTCCCTCTGAGTGGACGTCACCTGCTAGTGCCAGCGGTTCTGATGTCATCAGCTCCGACAGCCAGTCAGACTCCTTTAATGCCTTTCAGTACTCCACCTGCAAATTTGATAGTAAGGAACACAGTATCCGCAGTTTATTTATACTCCACATTTTTATTCTCTTTTTAAAACATTATAAAAAGTATAAAACTGTTTTCTTGTGCAGAACTACCTTTATTATTTCATTTACAGTAAAAAAAAATAAAGTTTATATTCTTTTTTTATGCCAAAATAAGATGGAAAAAAACACTCCAAAGTAAAATTTCCTTATTTAAGGTAAATTAAATTGTAGGACTAAGCCATTTCCTCTGCTTAACTTTCAAGGGCTTTCTTTGAACTTGTTAAAAAAAAATTCATCAGTGTGTGTCAGGCTGCTAAAGTTACTAAGAGGAAAACAAGCACAGTCCTGATGAATTTTCTGTCTTGTAGATTTTACTTTTAGCTCTGAGGCGTGTGCAGGAGGAGTTGGATCTGCAGCAGGAGGAGGAGGAGTTACAGGGGGAGGGGGAGGAGGAGGTCGAGGCAGCTCGCTGGATCAGGACAGCCTGGGTGGGGGCGTGGCCTGTGAAGAGCACGAGGTTGCCAGTTTGACAACACTTCACATCGACTCAGAGACGAGCAGCCTGAGCCATACTGTCACTGTTACAGGTAGGGACATAACAGACTCCAGCTAGATATCTGTACAAGAGCACCTTAAATACTGTGTATTTATACTATGTAGTAATGTTAGGGATGTTCCTAGCAACTAAGTCCCAATTGATTAAATGGGCAACAAATTCAAAAAGTTCAACTAGTTTGAACTAAAGTTCAGAAAATACCCCAAAAAGATTAAAACTTTAGCACAGTCTAACAGAGATGAGGTTAAATTATACCTTCAAACTGGGTGTTTATTTAGGATCCCTTTGAAACAATTTATCACATTTTTCAGTAAGCATGTGAGTGCTTCTGAAATGTGAGGCTCCCTGCACACACACACAATGTTTGCGGCTAACATTAACTGTAGTAGCTGCAGCAGCCTTCTCCCATGCAGGTTACTGAGAATGTGGTTACGCACTCGTCTGACAAAGTGTTTATATGCCAGTTTACTGCGATCTAGAAAGTGAACAGTTGTATGTAGGCTGCGTAGCCTCTTAGACTGATCAGTGAACTGGTGTCGACCGTTTGCTTCTGTAAATAGTTCTTCATAACGTCAACATGCAATAAAGTAGGACTGGGCAATTAATAGATTTGTGATTTCAGTTCCAATTATGGCTTCCAGCACTTATTAAAACAGATAAATCGGAGTAAAATTATTACTTTTACCCATTAATTTTGCTACAAAGTGCTTGTTTTTCTTCCGTTTCATTCATAATGGTCCGCATTTGAAAGCTCACACTCAATTGGCTTTCGCGTTCAGTTCTCAGTCGTTTACTTGGTGGCTGCCGTGGAGGTCGCCTGAAGCACTGAAGTTTGCTGCCAGCAGCTGATCTCTTCACCCCACATCCACAGACATCTTGTAGTGTAGGCTGCAGACCAGCAGCTGCCCTTCGAAGATGGATTTTTACAGTCAAAAACAAACCCTAATGTTAACCTAACTCCCTACTGAATGACCCCGTGCCTCACACAACCTACACCTCTTTTCATTTATGTGTTTGTTCTTATTGAAGTTATATTTAAACTTCAAGGAAATGTTTGAGTGCTGGCTATCATTTACCACAATGTTGAGTAACCATTTAAAATGATGTAAAAGGGCACAAACAATAAAAGAAGCCCAGCAGAGCAAACCTATTTAGAAGTGCTCTTCAGGGTACTACATCAAGAGAGAAGCACACGAGTCAAGCATAGAAGCGCAGTAATACTTTTCCACTGAAGATTAACAAGAATGTATCTATTACATCTTTAAGATAGAAAAGAATTTTTTTTTATATTGAATGCAATGTTAAAAGAATGTTTTCTTTCCCTTGTGTGTACGCTTTCTTGTCCAGGTTCTGAGAGTGCGTCGCCCATGCATTCGCTCGGGGGCTCTCGCTCCCAGACTCCCTCTCCTGCCACACTGACAGCAGAACACACTGAGCATGCACGTTCCCATTCACACACACGTTTACAGCTTGATCAAAAACTCCACAACTCTGTCCTACAGACGCCCGATGACTTGGGTAATACTCAAACATTCACTTTCAAAAAAATTTTCCTGTTGAAATGTACTATTTTAATCACGTGTATTAACATATGAAATATTTTGTAGTATGACTCACTCAGTTCTCATTCATTCATTAATTCCAGAAACTAGTGAGTTCCCCAGCGAGGACTGCAGTGTGATGGCGGGCGGTTCTCTTACTGGATGGCATGCAGATGTCGCCACAGTGATGTGGCGAAGGATGCTGGGTATCCTGGGAGATGTGAACTACATCAAAGACCCAGAAATTCATGCTCAAGTCTTTGACTACCTGTGTGAACTGTGGCAAAACCTGGCCAAGGTGAGAACTGATAAGACGACAAACCCACAACTACTGTGTGAAATAGTAGAAATAGACATAATAATACTGAACACTTTCTCCAATGATGGGCTTTTCTGTTTGCAGATCAGGGATAATTTGGGGATTTCTCTGGATAACCAATCATCTCCCCCGCCCCCTGTTCTGATCCCACCCCTGAGAATTCTCACCCCCTGGCTCTTTAAGGTAGGTGTGATAGAGAGGTAACAATAATGTATATAGTATTCAAGCCAGTTTCTGTGTTTCAGTATTAGTTAAATAATTCCATATTAATCTTAGAAAGAAATGTATTGATACATGTCCTGTGGAAATGGCTACAAACTAGCTACAGATTTGGTCTCATTTGTGTTTGAGCATGTGTATATGTGTTTCTTTAAAGGCCACCATGCTGACCGAGCGTTATAAGCAGGGGAAGCTTCATGCCTACAAACTGATCTGCAGGATCATGAAGAGACGGCAAGATGTCTCACCAAACACAGACTATCTCACACACTTCTATAACATCATGCACCAAGGACTCCTGCACCAAGACCAGGTAGAGTTTGGTCTCAAATTTATACTTAAAACATAATACATGAACAAACAGCAATATTTTATTAATATATGCTGAAGCAACAAGTGTGTTCAGTGCTGTTTTTGTTTCGATGTATAAAATGAGAATTTATTATTCTTGCAGCTAGTAATAAAAAATATTGTTAAGTTCAAGTTTATATTGGTACTCGGGCACTTTTGACCCCCCCCCCCCCCCCCCCCTTCCCCTTCCCCCAAGACAAAACAAAACAAAACAAAAAACAGTTTGTTTGACGAGTGAACTCACTGCATACCAAGCACAGGTGCGGTGTGCAGTGGGATAGCTAACCCTGCCCAAGCAACACTTCCTCAACAACTGCTGCCTCTATGGAAATCTTTTTAAGTAATGAACAAATATATAAAGCTTGTGAAGCACCTCACTGAAGCTTCAAAATGCATAAAGTCTTGAACCTCAGCAAGAGCCCTTTTTGCAAGGACAACACAAAGGATTTGAGATGCTGCTTAGTCAAACTGAAGCATACTCACACACAGATGTTTAAGAACAGAGTGAGTGAAGGACAGCAGGAAAGTGGGGAGGAGGGGAAGTCATGCAGACAACCATGCTGTGCTACTGGGGATACACCCTTGAAATGTAGAGAAAGAAAATGTTAAAAAACAACTATTACCTCTACAGGACATTGTGAACACCATCATCAAGCACTGTAGTCCCAGGTTCTTCAGTATTGGTCTACCCGGAGCCACCATGCTGATCCTGGATTTTATCATTGCAGCTTCTAGAGTCACTGCCTGCTCATCACTCAATGTAAGAAGCGAGCTCATTTGCAGTGTTGTTTTCTAGCAATACACTTGCTGACTCGTTCATTCATATCCTCCTTACAAGTTTTCTGTTTGCACCCTCTCTTCTTTCAAAGGCTCCACGAGTGGAGGCGCAGATTCTTCTAGGATCTCTGGTGTGCTTTCCCAATTTATACGGGGAGCTTCCTGCTCTCCACCCCACCACAGCCGACGTGGTGCTTACCAAGTTCCCTGATGTCAAGGTATGTGAAAGCATTGGCAGCTTTGATTCAAGGGGCCAGCGGGTTTGTAGTACAAGTTTGAAGAAGAAGAAGACACAAACAACTGATCATTGCCCTCCATCTCACTCTATCCTTTGTCATCTTCCTCTGTCACACTCTGTATGTCCTCCTTCACTACATCCATGAATCTTCTCTGGGGCTTCTTCTTTTCCTCCTGCCTGGCAGCTCCATCTTTGACATTCTTTTTTCGATATATCCACTATCCCTCCTCTGCACATGTCCAAACCATTTCAGCCTCTCTGTTGTCTCCAGCCTGAGCTGACCCACTGATGCACTCACTTCTAATCCTGTCCATCCTGATCATTCCTAATGAAACCTTAACATCTTCACTTCTGCCATTGTCTCCAGACCATACAAGTTTGTGTCATGTGGATAAATTTATGTTCTCACTCTATGTGAGGGATAAAGTAGGTAACCACTGGATAATATAACAGGTAATGAATAATAAATAGCCAATTTAAATAATGTAATGTCTCGAATTATAGTTTAAGAAATATTTTCAGTAGCAGAGTATTCAGGTGGATGAAATTATCGCTCACCAGAGGCTCCAACTACCAATAAAATCTTTCTCCCCCTGCATCATTTGTCATTTTATAAAGTGTTAATTGAATCATGCCATAATAAGCTTTATTTCATCTGTTGATCTTGCCTGTTTGGATTATAGGGAGTTACAGTAGTCCATCCTAGAATTTACAAATACATAGGCTCTTTCTGATTTTGAATCTTGCAGTATCCATATTGCAAATGGTATGCAGTGCAGACTAGTTCAGGGCATCCACAGTGGATAAGTTGTTCATCATACCTCATATGTGCTTCTTTGTGAGAGTATTAAAAATAACTCTGTCAGTGCGGAGCTGGGTAATACAGTGACACTGACAGGTCTGAACACACACACACACACACACACACATCACAAAGCTCAAAAAGCTTTCTTTGTAATCCAGGTCAGTTCAAATGTCTGCTGTCCGTAGGGGATCTCAGAGGCAAACTAATAGGTTAATGTCTCATCAGCTATTCTTGTTTGTGCTCAGGGCAATGGGAGTGATGTTGTTATTGTTGTCGGTGCCATGTAAACAGTTAATGCCATGCGTGGCAGCGCCTCAGGCTCACTCACTGGTTTCTTATGTGACAGAAACTTGTTTTGAATCACTAAGCGGTCATTAACACTGACCAGAGGGACAAGACCAGGGAGTGTGTAAACGTGTCTGGGGTGTCTGTTGACATGTTTAAACTGTGGCTATGTGCCCATATTTAGTCCCACATATGTGTCTACGATATGCATTAACACCTCACAATGTAGTTCCTTGAATCACTTTTCTTTTTGCATGACTGTTTAAAAGGAACGACACAGCTCACAAAAATTAAAGGGACACTTTTTAATCAGAGTTTAGCATCAAGTCATTTAAACTTCTGGGATATTGATCTGGTCACATAAGTGGCAGAGGGGGGTGTTAATTAATTTCAGCTGCTTTGGTGTTAATGAAACTAACAACAGGTGCACTAGGGGGGCAACAATTAGACAACCCCCAAAACAGAAGTGGCTTTACAGGTGGAGACCACTGACATTTTTACCTCCTTATATTTTCTGTTTTTTTCAATAGTTTTGCATTTAGCTAGTTCAGTGTCCCTGCTGGTAGTATGAGGCCATGCCTGGGCCCTACAAAGGTTGCACAGTTAGTCCAACTCCTCCAGGATGGCACATCAATACGTGCCATTGCCAGAAGGTTTGCTATGTCTCCCAGCACAATCTCAGCAGCACAGAGGAGATTCCAGGAGGCAGGCAGTTACTCTAGGAGAGCTGGACAGGGCAGAAGAAGGTCTTTAACCCATCATCAGGAGCGGTATCTGCTCCTTTGTTCAAGGAAGAAAAGGATGTGCACTGCCAGAGCTAATGACCTCCAGCAGGACACTGGTGTGAAGGTCTCTGACCAGACAATCAGAAACAGACTTCATGAGAGTGGCCTGAGGGCCTGATGTCCTCTAGTTGGTCCTGTGCTCACTGTCCAGCACAGTGGAGCCTGATTGGCACCCTGTGCTTTTCACAGATAAGAACAGGTTCACCATGAGCATATGTGACAGACATGAAAGGGTCCGGAGAAGCCATGGAGAACGTTATGCGGCCTGTAACATTGCTCAGCATGACCTGTTGGGGGTGGGTCAGTGATGGTCTGGGGAGGCATATCCATGGAGGGATGCACAGACCTCTACAGGCTCAGCAACAGCACCATGATTGCCAGTAGAAATCCTTGGGTCCATTGTCAGACCCAATGCTTCTCAGTAGGTCCTGGGTTCCTCCTGGTGCACAACAATGCCCAGCCTCATGTGTCAAGAGTATGCAGGCAGTTCCTGGATGATGAAGGAATTGACATCATTGACTGACACCCCCAGGCTCTTCTGACCTAAATCCAATAGAATACCTCTGGGACATTATGTTTTGTTCCGTTTGACGCCACCAGGTTGCACCTCCAGGAGCTCTGTGACACAGATCTGGGAGGAGATCCCCCAGGACACCATCTATCGTCTCATTATGAGTAGCCACAACATTGTCAGGCGTGCATACAAGCATGTGGGGGCAATACAAACTACTGAATACCATTTTGAGTTGCTGCAATGAAATTTATGCAAAATGCTCTATCCTGCTGCGTTATTTCTTAACTTTGATTTTCGGGGTGTCTTTGAATTCAATTTGACAATTTTCATCTTCAACAAATGATGTAGCATCCATGCGTTTCTAACACATTACCCAGTCCATATCAGTATAGATATCCAGCATGATCCCCCCCTCCCCCAAATTGAGATCTGATGTGTTTTCAAAGTGTTCATTTAATTTTTTTGAGCAGTTTGGCTGTGTTTAACATGAGCATCCACTATCGCACCAGTATTTATATGTCAGAAAATAAGGACAAGGTTAACAAAGTTTCAAAGATAAGGGGGGGGTTGAACTATAAATCATGCAGAGCTACTTTAATAGGTTCACTTTAAGGACTCAGTTTCTTCATTATGCATAGCTGTAGGGGTTAAGGCTGCTTAATTATGGCAAAAAACATGACCCCAATTATTATGGTGACCAATACCAATGTTTAGCTATTTATTATATTGCTGCATCCATAAAAGCAATTTTTTTTTTTTTTTTTTAAATTGTGTTAGGGTAATTAACATTTTATATGCTTTGTTTTTAGGAGCACATTATCAAAACCATCCTGACCTCTGCCAGGGATGAACCCTCTGCTCCTGCTAGGTAAAGCGTGTGTGTGCGCGCGCTCATGTGTGAACCCTTGAAAATGTGCAGCAGTACAAGCAGTAAATGCTATCTTAGTAAAACCCAGAAATCTTTACAGGGGAATTTGCTCAATTTTATGGTCATATTAGATGTTATTGTTTTGATGTTATTGTGTTAGGTAAAAGGCGTATCTGAACAGATTTGACTCTTAAAACACAAACACATTTTCCATAAATTTAAGTTGCAGAGATGCCCCAGGATACCTAAAAATTATGTTAAATAAATTCCTCCAGGATGTGCTTGTACTTACAGTTAGCCAGTATTTGTCTTTTTTTTCCTTTATTGTATGCTGGGTCCTGTGGGTATTATTAGTATGTCCACTGATTCCAGTAAACTGCGTTTATATAGATCTTTATGTACAGTATCTAAATATGCATAACTGCTTGTTCACAGTGTACTTTTTTCGTCAGGTGTGTGGCTCTGTGCAGTCTGGGGATCTGGCTGTGTGAGGAGCTGGCCCACGGTACCCAACATCCACAGATTAAAGAAGCTCTCAATGTGATCTGTGTTACCTTGAAGGTCAGTCGCATCTCAGTACTGCTATAAAAGCAATTATATTCTGTCCAGGTTTTTAATTCCATCAACCAAACTTCCAAAAGCAACTTAAATTTTTATCTTTGAACTATGACTCATTAAGCCTGGAATGTCAAACCAGCTGGGTAACACTGGGATGTGAGCTGTATTTGTCTGATCACACACTTTGTCCCTGCTGACCATGGGCCTCAGTTTCTGACTGTGATCCAGTGAAATAAGACCAAAGCAGTCATTCTGAATCAAAGGGGCTGCAGACTGGCCGTATGGTGCACTGATGTTCACAACACAGTAGTGTCTAAACATCTGCTCCTCTTTAGTCTGGAAGTTTATCATACTGTTTCCATAGCCATGGCATGGTTTAAGTACAATTACCTAGCTAAACAAGTTTAATATACTATATAAAGAATTTTTAAAAGTAACAATTTAATTGTCATAGCAACTTTTTTGTATAGTTCACTATCTTTGCATCTTAAAATGGGATTTGATATTGTGCATCTAGATATCTAGACAGTATGTACTACAGTTACATTTTCAGATGATCCCATCTGTACATACTTTGTGAAATTAGTCCAAATAGGGTGCTGCAACAAAAACCTCCTTGTGATTACTGTGGCTGCTGTAGTTTGCCGTAGTTTGCATGGATGATGCCAACTTATTTGCAAACACTCACCAACTGCTGGCTGATTGGTAGTAAAACTGCGACACAAACCAGACATGTGAGAGAATGTTGGCACTCAAAGTGAAAGTTGTGCCTTATCGCTGCAACCAACATGTTTTAAGAAAACACAATTTTTATTTTTATTTTTTTGCCAGCCGTGGTTGCAGTGGCCTTTAAGCCTGCATGACTGTGGCAGCTAGTTTTACAGTAGCCATGTTTACATGTGCAAAATTTCTTCAACCTGATTAATATTCAGGTTAGAATTTAACTGTTTACATGGACCCTAAATAAGGTGACCTGATCCTCAAGTACGTTTACATGCATCAAGTGTTTGAACAGAATAAATTATTTTGACGTGTGCAGATTTGTCTAACTTTTGTGATTTCTGATGTAAACAAACACCGCTGTCTGGATTTCTTCTTTTATTGTCACTTTGCTGTGTGCCACAGATTTCAGTTTCTCCTTCTCTCGCATTTGTCACTTCAAGTAACAAATGTCTGCTGTGTCTACTAGTAGCTGCCATAAGGGTGGAAATATAGTGTCAACGCATGGCCGATGTAACAGACATGCACACTAATAATAATTATTACCCAAACATCGGGAAAAGTGTTTACTGGTGTCTAAAAGTGCCCACGTGTTGTCATCTATGATCATATTTTATCACACCTGTATGTTTTTCTTTATCTATGACAGATGATGTGGTAATCTAATTATAAAGGATTTAGCCTGACTATTTTGATCATTACTTTGAGCTTTGTGTCGGCTTCAGGTCTTTTGCAGGTCACTACAAAACATCACAATGTAGTTATTAGAAATGGAAAATTATAATAAAATTAAAGCCTGTAAATATATACAACTTTCCATTATTCTTGCAACACCAATGGGCTTGTAAAACACTATGAAAAGTATAGTGACAAATTCACAGGAATTTTTTTTTTTTTTTTTTTATGGTTAAATATGTCACACAGGACATATAAGACTATGGCTGAAATTGGTCACTCAAAGGTGACCATTCATTACTTCCTATGCTCTTTATACAACTTCATAGTCATGTCATGTTGTCTGATTAGCCTCAAGACTCTTGTCATGGGCTCTGTTTTTACTTAAGATCTGAAAACAGATGAGGTACAGGAGTCTTGTTCCCTCTCTGGTTACTTGCTCTACAATATGGTTAAAGGTTATCATTGATTTTTTTTTTTTTTTTTTTTTTTTTTTTTTTTTTTTTCCCCTCTCACCAATGATGCCAAAAACATGTTGCATACCACAGCTTTAAATTCAAAGTTATGGATAATTTAAGCAGACCAAAGTACAGAGTTAATGTTGGAGGATTAGATGGAGGATGTGTTTAATATGGTGTCCTGTGAGTAGCCAAAGTATGATGGAAAACATTGTTGGAGATGATTGTTAGTGTTGGTGAAATTGCCGCAGTGGGCATAGTTTGTTTCAGGCTGGGAGGCCTGTGGATCAGAATAATACTGCCCAACATTTACTGTCTCATCTAAAGCCAAACACACACACACACACACACACACACACACACACACACACACACACACACACACACACATACCTTTTCCACCTTGGAATCCCTTGTTCGTGTATCGGCAGCCAATGGCCCAACACACACACAGTTGCATTCACTCACTCCTGGGAGCAAACCCTGGACTGTCAATATGTTTGGTCCTCCTTCAGATAGGAGACTAATCCAGAGGGAATGCTGCAAGCTGTGTTTCTCTCACACTCTCTCTCTCTCTCACACACACACACACACACACACACACACACACACACACACCATTACATATATACACACATCTTGTCCACTTTTGAATCTCTTGCCTTCATACCAGCAGCCAGTAGCTCCAGCCATTGGCTTTGTGACACACACGCGTGCACACACACACAAAGCTTGAGGGATTGTCATATTTCCATGCACTTCCTGCTGTTCTCCTTCCCTTTCATCTATAAGCATTTTTTCCTTGTTGTTGGTGATCCTCATTACAGCCTGACTAATCTGTAAATTCTCTTTCTTTGTACTTATTGTGCTGTAAACATTGCGTACACCTTAAATAATTATAACAAATACTAATATAAACACACACACACACAAACTGTTTCTTATCTTGGAAACAGAAGCCATGATTTGGGTTTATTTTACACTAAAAGCAAGTGAGGAGATTTATGTTTGATCTGTTTGATCAGACACCCATATGATACCTGATAATATTAATTTTAGCTATTCTAAAATGTGAAGGGGAATATGTATATTTTTGCCTTTATAGGATAGTGTTATAGTGAAGATAAACAGGAGAATGGGGAGCGAGAAAAGGGGAAGCAAAAGCCACAGGTCAGACTCAAACCCGGGCCGGCTGCATTTCATCCATGTGGTATATGGGCACCTGCTCACCCACTGAGCCAAACCAGCATCCAGGAATGTGTATTTTTAGAATGGCAGGTAACACAAAGGGCAGCATCTAGTGAGATAAATAATAATTTTATTGTAAACATATTTATGAGAGTTTATTTTGTTTAAAGGATATTTACACTAATAATTTACTGACCTCACGTCATTTTTGACATTTGAATGTTGGTAATGAATGCCATCAGACCGACTGTGGATATTCAAAAGTCATTAATAGTTTAGAAAAAGGTGCAAGCCGCTTGCATTAAACCTGCCAAAGGTTCATCCTCTACGTGTACACCTGCTAGAGAGAAGGAGCAAAATAATTTGGCCTAAAATATGATTTGGTATTAACATAGCAGCCTCTTTATGGCTGTGTAGATTTCGCTACAAGTAATGGTTGTTTGAATGAATAAATGTATGAATTCAGGCCTGTGGATTAACATCCCTGTTTTGTCTTTGTCTCTCAGTACCCTAATAAGAGTGTAGCACTGGTGGCGTCAGACATCCTGCACCTTCTGATCAGTTACGTTGATCATCTTCAGAAGTTCCCCCCTGACACTCCAAAGAAGATCGTAGAGGTGAGATATAAAATACTGAGCACATTTGTACAACATTAATATTTTAATATTTCCGAGCACTGGTTAAGACCGCTATTACTTTGCCTTCACATCCAAATGACTGAAGTCGCACCGTGTAAAGCCAAAGCCTCAGAAAGACTGGTAGATACATTTTTTTCTAGAGGTTTTTAAAGCTGCTGCTGCTGCTTCCTGGTGTCACAGCCCTTCAGACGGATTAATTTTCATAGATCTCGTTTCAATCTATTTTATTTCAGATTTTGATTGCTACCATTACATACTTGCTGCCCGCTACTGAGTCTTCTCCTCATGAACTGGATAAAAGGGTAAGTCACTTACATACACATGAAAACACTTTTTTTTTTTTTTTTTTTTTTTTTTTTTTAAACCTCTGTGTTGTTAGTTTTGCATAAAATCTTCCTCTTGTATCTTTTGCAGCTGGTAGTTTCTCTCCTGTTGTGTCTGTTGGACTGGGTAATGGCGCTGCCTCCAAAGACTCTTCTTCAGCCGGTGCAAACACGAAGCCCTCCAGAGAGGGACCAGCCTACCAAGACCCTCCTCAGCTGTATTTATAAGGTATATGCTTGTGTTTATATTCCTCTGTATGTTAGTATCAGGCCAGTTTGGCTCAACTTGAGCTGTAAATGAGACACAAAGGAATCTGCTCATCCCCTTTTTTTCTTTTAAAAATGTGTCCAGGTATTACATGGTTGTGTGTATGGGGCGCAGTCATTCAGCAATCCCAAGTATTTCCCACTGCAGCTGTCAGACCTGTCGAGTCCAGACTATGACCCATTCCTGCCTTTAGAGAGCCTCCGAGAACCAGAACCACTACACAGTCCAGACTCTGAGCGCTCCAGCAAACTGCAGCCAGTCGCCGAAGGTAATTTATCTGACAGTGGAGATACACTGCACAGTGGTTATCCCTATTACATTTCTATATTTGATCCATCACCTTTCTACCCATGCAAAGTGGCACATTGATCCAGATATACATAAATACAGAAAATCTTTACAATATGACCCCAAGTTGTCCACCAACTAAACCAACATTTGGTTTAGTCTTTGCATGTGTGCACACCTGTCTGCATCTGTGTCAAAGTGTATATTATCTCCTGCTGTGGTCCGCCAGGACTCTGTGTCTAGTTTAATGACTGGAGTGACCTGATAGTCCATGCTTCTCTTCTCCTGTCTTCTCTTTTCTAACCACTAATATATACTTGCACAATTCCTTTTTTCTTTTAATATCCTAGGACTGTTCTCTGCCAATGTTCCTCTCACTTCTGTTACATTCTGCTGGATTCATTTATCATTTATTTTTTTCTTTTCCTTCCTTTTACTTTGTCTGCCTCTTTTCGAGCCCCCTCTGAGGTTCAGGGAGTCATTGAAAATCTGGTCAATACATATCTATACTCTGTGCACAGCCTGTCAATAAGGAGTTGTCGTAAAGTACGTGTGTATGTTTCACAGCGTGTGTGTAATGATGTTGATTAACCAGGATCCGCTGGCAGCACAATGTGTGATGGCATCGGCTGCTTCTCAGCACGGTGCAAACTATGTACGAGCTGAAAGTGTGCTTCTACTATCTCCTAGTTTCTACAGTGATTCCTTAAGTTAACTTGTAAACTAAAGAACAAGTTAGTGTCACACTTTTCACACACTGTGGATCTGCAAGTTTAATAATTCTGTTGTTTATCAGTCAGTGCTACACTTCCCTCTGCAGTAACATTCCTGCCAAAATCAGCCCTGCAGCAGACTCCAATGCAGAATATTTCCTTTATTAAACCTACGCTAAAAGAAGATGAAAGAGCTTTATTATATTTTATTTGGCTAGTACACATTAATCACAGAATGTAAACGGTACATATAAAGTCTGCACTGTGTGTACCAAATAGAGACTTAAGAGGCTCAGCCAAAGGCAATGCCCTCCACAAAGAACAGTATTCACACTTCTAACCCCCAATAGTATCTTTGCAGAGTGTTCTTTTAACAACCAAAAGCTGATGTGGCAAGGGATCCTGCTCTGCTGTAGCATCTGCAAAGATGACAAAGGATGCCACAGTTAACCTTTATAAATCCTGACATAGTGTCATTATTTTTATTTTTCATTATATGTGATAAAAGAACTTTTACATCTGCCACCTTGAATATATTTCTCTTAACTATATCTTTTTAGATGTATATTCACATTTATGTCATCACTTGTCTGTGTTCTGCCTGCAGTTCGTAGCCGTATTCAGCAGGGCCTGGTTTCCATTGCAGCCAGAACAGTCATTACTCACCTGGTCAACCATCTGGGACATTATCCCATGTCTGGAGGCCCCGCTACTCTGTCCAGTCAGGTACTGTTACTTACTGTGAGTTTGGTGGTTAACTGTAGTATGAAAATGATTGCTAAGTTATGTTAAGGGGAGTAGACTCTGCAAAATGTTGAATGCTGTTATTATTTTGCTAATGTAACAATTATAATGTCATGTTTTGCAGGTGTGTGAAAACCAGGACAACCCGTTCTGTGAGAGTGCAGATCTTGGACCAGAACTTTTCCATTCACCAAACCTGCAGTTCCTGGTTCTGAATGGATCCACACTGCTCTCTGTGCTTCAGGTAATCTCAAGCAGATACAGTTCCCGTGATAAATGATCTCTAGTTTTCCACTGTCTTCATAGCATACGTGTTAAGGGTTCACATATATGAATGCAATACTTACATAATTACTTTTACACCTGGAACAGAAACGTTTAGAGATTTTTAGAACATGCTCATGATTTAATATGAATCTAAAAAAGATGACATTAACACATTCATGCAGAACAACCTCAAAAAATGTTTCTCAGGCTCCTTGTTATTATAGACAATAAACAGCCTGCATAGCTTGGATTTTACCTTATATTTGTTGCATTCATAATTAAATGTGAGTTTGACTGGCTGCTACTGTGGACAGGTCTCTCTTTTTAAAGAGATTTATTCTCAATGCAAATTCCTGTGAAATAAAGGTAAAGGCTTTTTTTTTTTTTCTCTCCATCCATTTCTTTAGTATTTGAAGAGTTTATTTCTTTTCGCCTATTTTTCAGATCCGATCAGAGTCCGGTGTGCCAGGAGGCGGAATGACAGCTGGTTTGTCCTCTGCTCCCGCTTGTGTTCGTGTCATCATCCGAGATGTAGCTGGAAAACACTCCTGGGACTCTGCCGTCCTCTACGGGCCTCCGCCATGTTGTCCAAACAGTCCAGCGCACACGCTTTTGACACGCACACAGTCACCTCACACTACAAATCTTCATTTACGCACCCCACCAGGAGGTCCACCGAAAAGAGAAGATAGCAAGGAGGAAGGGCAAGAGGAGAGGGGGGCAGAGGAGGGAGTAAGAACGGATGGTGACAGGCAGGAGTTTCAGGGAGAGGGGGAGGAGGAAACAGGGGAGAGAAAAGCCAGTGAGGAGGAGAAGGAAGATCGAAGAGAAGGTGGAGGTGCATTTGAAAGGGAAGAGGAAGAGGAGGAGCAGGAGGAGGAGAAGGATGAGCATCGAATGGATAGTGAGGCAGATCCAGCAAAGTCAGGTTTAGAGCAGCATTTAGCACCGCCATTGGCTAAACGTGTGTGCCGGGAGGCGGTGCCAGCGTGGGACTCGCTGAGAGAAGGAGATGATGCACTGGATGAAATGCTGCAGTACCTGGGATACTCGAGTCCTGAGTGTCTACAGAGAGCAGGTATATGTTTTAATCTGAACTGTACACCATATAGTAATCCCAACACATATTGTACGAACGTTCCTAAATAACAACTTTGACTTTGATTGGTCCCCACAGGCATGCCGCTCAACATCCCAGCCCCTCCGCCAGTGTGCGTTTCAGAGAAGCAGGAAAACGATGTGATCAATGCCATCTTGAAACAAAGTGCTGCTGAGAGAGACTTCGTCCTTCATGTGCGTGCTGCCCATGTTCACATAAATAGAAATCGTTAAGCCATATGAGCTCCTGAACCTTTAGTTATTGGACTTTCACACATGCAGTACCAGCATGTGTTTAATTTGGCCAATACATCAGTGCTAGGTTGGGATTTATCACAGTTCTGTAGTCAGACTCGTTTAAGTGCCTTGTTTTTTTGTTTGTTTGTTTTTTTCTTATTCTGGCTTTTTCTACGTAACACACGTCCCAGTAGAAAATTACATTATGTAATAAATAAAAAGTAATGATGAATTACTGGGATATGTTGTAGAACAGTCATTGCTAATCCAATTCAGGATTTTTCTGCTGTAAGAAGTCAACATGTCTGCTGTGAAAAAGGTTTGTGGTCCCCACTACACAGAAACAAATGAACATGCTTCCTAAGCACAAAAATTACTGAAACCAGTGAGTGTTAGACGATTAAGAAAATTAGTTAATTGCACCAAATTATGGTTTTATAACAGTTATTTGTTTAATCAGTGAGTCCAGCAGTTCAGATGGCAACAAAGTTAATTTACATTCACTGGCCAGTTTGCTAGTTGCACCTTGTTAGTACCAGGATGCACCCTCTTTCGCCTTCAGAGCTGCCTAAAGTCTTCATGGCACAGATTCAACAAGGTGTTGGAAACGTTCCTCAGAGATTTTAGTCCACATTGACATGATTCACACACTTGCTGCAGATTTGTCAGCTGAACATACTTGATGTGAGTCTCCTAAAGGTGCTCTATTGGATTGAGATCTGGTGACTGTGGAGTCCCTTTGCACACAGTACTCTGTAACACTGTAGTATTAAGGAGATGTAAATACAACAATACTCAGGTAGTCTGGCATTTAAACAGTGCTCAGCTGGTACTAATGGACCCAAAGTGTTCCAAGAAAATATCATTCACATCACCACCAGCCTGAACCAGTGATACAAGGCAAGATTGTTCCATGCTTTTATGTTGTTTACACCAGATTCTGAACCTATCATCCAAATGTCACAGCAGATATTCAGACTCATCAGACCAGGTTTCTCCAAGGTTGTTTCAAGGTTCAGCATGTTGTATGTTCAGAGATGTCCCTCTGCATACCTTGGTTTGTTATTTAAATGGTTATTTCAGTTACTGTTGCTTTCCCTTCAGCTCGAAGCAGTCTGGTCATTCTCCTCTGACCTCTCACATCAACAAGGCATTTTTACCCAAAGATTTGCCGCTTACTGGATATTTTCTCTTTTTCAGACCATTCTCTGTAAACCCTAGAGATGGTTGTGTGAGAAAATCCCAGCAGATCAGCAGTCTCTGAAACACTCAGACCAGCCCGGCTGGTGCCAACAACCATGCCGTGTTCAAAGTCACTTAAATCACTTTTCCTCCATTTTGATGTTTAGTTTGAACTTCAGCAGGTCATCTTGACCGTGCCTACATACCTGAATGCATGGAGTTGCTGCCCTGTGATTGGCTAACTAGATATTTGTGTGAACAAGCAGCTGAACAGGTGTACCTAACAAAGTGGCCAGTGAGTGTATTAAAATTGTTTTTGTATCGTGATTTGAAAATAGCAGAAAAACTCCTCTTTGCTTTTGGTTTTAATGTTTTAGTTTAGTGTGATTGAAAGCACCGTCATTAAGCCTTTTGTTTTGTTTTTTATATTAAAATGAAGTTATTGGATGTTTCAGAGAGGTGAGGAGCTGAACATGAGAGCAGTGCATCAGACTGAACCAGAGACTCAGACGCCACAGTCGGCCTTCTACTACTGCAGACTACTGATCAACATACTGGGGCTCAACTCCTGGGAGAAGAGGTGAGACCAAGCTCTCCACACTGTGACATCCTAAATTAAACTGCAATTTTAGGTTAGTGATATTTCTGTTCGCTTTTTTGTCAAGAGTATTTGTGCCAGTTCTAAATATCACTTAATGTTGAAGACAATGGTAGTTCATGGTCAGTTTAAAGGATTATGTAAGGTAATTATGGGGTAATGCATACCAAAAATGACACCGTTTAAAATGGGCCTGAGGTTTTATTCAGTACAACCCGAAATGAGCAGCTGAGGCCATAAAACTTTTTCTGTTTTCCTATAGACGTCTATAGGACCAGAAGTATTTTTCTAGGTGCAGGAATCCATTAAAAAGAATGTAGTTTTAAGTCAATTTGCATTGGCTTCACTTTTCAGATCAATGTTTTATAACTCGGTGATTTTAACTTCGGAGTCTGTGGTTTGTGAGTGGATTAAGTGGCCGGGAGAGAAATTCTGCTTTTTGGTACTTCTGCTGTATCGGCTTCATTTTTAACACCTGGCGGTTGCTGCTGGGTTAAAGCACAACAGTCACGGCAATTATATGAAGCAGTGAACTTTGTCAACTGTTGCGAGACATGTGAAAGTAAAATAAAGATATCATATTGTTTCTTCAGACTTTGAAGCCCAGAAGGGCTGGAGATGCACTCCATCACCCTCTCTCTTGGTCAAATAGACCTTACATAGTCTGGAGGTGTGTTTGGGGCTGTTGTCCTGTTGAAAAACAAATGATGGTCCCACTGAGCACAAACCGGATGGGATGGCATTTTGCTGCAGAATGCTGTGGTAGCCATGCTGGATAAGTGTAGCTTGGATTTTGAATAAATCACCAACAGTGTCACCAGCAAAGCACCCCCATACCATCACACTTCCTCCTCTATACTTCACGGTGTGAACTACACATGTAGGAACCATCCGCTCACCCTTTCTTACAAGGACATGGCATTTGGAACCATAAATCTCAAATTTGGACTCATCAGACCAAAGGACAGATTTCCACTGGTCTGATGTTCATTCCTTGTGTTCCTTGGCCCAAGCCATTCTCTTCCTCGTGCTGTTCTTCCTAAGAAGTGTCTTCTTTGCGTAAAGTCCAGATTCACACAGTCTTCTCTGAACAGTTCATGTTGAGATGTTTGCTACTTGAACTCTGTGAAGCATTTAGGTGGGCTCTTTACTTTGTATTTCTTAATAGTTTGGATGATTTCAATATTATCTACAATGCAGACAATTTTTAAATAATGAAAAACCACTGAATTAGAAGGTGTGTCTAAACTTTTGACTGGTACTGTGTATCTATAGCCCTTAGAGAATGTGACTCCAAATTTTATTTGGATATTTTTTTATTCTGTAGTTAAATTTTATTAGAATATAATTCTTTATATTAAGATAGGTTGGTTTATTCTGTCATTTAAAACCCATAAAACATCATTTTTGTGCAAGACAAACTGAATAAGAGGCTGTTTTTTCTCTGGTGTGTCTTTTAGAGCAAAGCACATTCTTGCTTAATGTAAGTGAAACAAAAAAAAATTCAAATTCAACAAAGTGCTTTTTTGCTCATTACACTCCATATTTTCCCATTCATATTGCACAGCATTTCATCTTCTCAGTGACTCTGGGCTAAAATACACAATGTCGGGGTATCACTTTAAAAGTGCCCAGCCATCTAATGGACCCTCATCGCTCTTTATACTTTATCCAGGGAATTACACTTTCTGCATTGAGTCTGCACAATAGACTTCTTAACACACTGTGCTTGTGTGTGTGTGTGTGTATGCGTGTGTAAAGAGTGTGTGATAATGAGTATAGTGCTCTATTGATCAAACTCAACCCATTTGGAGTTAGAATAAAAGAAGAGAAGAGAATGATCGAGCGTGAAGTGGCAAATCAGAAAACAGGATGAAATGAGGCACATGTAAATGTAGACAGAGAATTAAAAAAAAAAGAGATGACATGGTGCCAGAAAAGGTGAGTGAATTTGGAAGGTAGAAATGAGAAATTTAGATGTTGGAGAAAAAGGAGAATAGACGGATGAGGATGAAAGAAAAGAAGAGATTGTCTAATCATGTGTTATTGTCTCTCCAGGTATTCATATCGGGCATTACAGACACTAAGATACTGACAGTCACCAACGTGCGTGCATGTGTGTGTCCCTTTTTATGCTTTTCCCTATAATCCAGGGTGTAAATGGAGTCTTTGAGAGCAGAGAATGAGGCCATTACCAAGTATCAGTTTAATAAAGCCCAAATTGCTGTCCCTCTCTCTCTCTCTCTCTTTATCTCCTGCTCTTTTTATCCCATTTTTCCCCTTTCTCTAAGAGTGAAAAGAATGACTTGTCATTATCAGTCCACTCCAAGCTTCACTGCTCGAGTCTAGGTTTTATATCAGCAGTGCAGAGGTTGGGGGCTGGTCGCTGGGACATTTTGAACGGCCTCAGGATGAGTTAGTCTGCATGAAAGGCTTTTGTTTTCATTAATAATAATGTTCATTTTCTTTCATGTTTGGACCCTGAGAGTGGTAAACTGCACGCCCTATGATGTGTGGCTGCATTTCCTCATTTATAATAAAACCCAGTAGTCTGTATTTGTAAGGTCAGAGTTGAGACAACAGCTTCAGAAACCCAGTACCACCCCTGCCTCTTTTTTTTAAATATATTGAGAATGAAACAACTCACCCCACCCTGAAGGCATTCTAGCCAGACCCACAGGAACACCACCATGCTATGTGATTGTGTTTAGTAGTAACAATTGCTGAACAATTGCAGTTGTCAGTAACAGTTGCTAACCCACAACTCTTTGATTGTTATCAAAGATTTAGAGGACCCAAATGCAGCGAGGCATTTTGAAAGTTAAAAATCCACATCTTTAATCCAGCATATGATAGGGTGTCAATAGAGGAACTGTGGTTCTGTATGAGGAAGTCAGGAGTGGCAGAGAAGTATGTGAGGGTGGTGCAGGACATGTATGAGGACAGTGAGACAGTGGTGAGGTGTGCAGTAGGAGTGATAGATGGTTCAAGGTGGGGGTGGGATTATTACAGGGATCGTCTCTAAGCCTTTTGTTTACAATGGTGATGGACAGGCTCACCGATGAGGTCAAGCAGGAGCCTTAATGGACTATGATGTTTGCAGACGACATTGTGATCTGTAGGGAGCAGGTGAAAGAGAATCTGGAGAGGTGGAGGTATGCACTGGAGAGAAGAGGAATGAAAGTTGGTAGAAGCAAGACAGAATATGCGTGTGAATGAGAGGAAGAGAGGTGGAAAGGTGAACATACAAGGAGTAGTGGTATTGAAGGTGGATGAGTTTAAATATCTGGGGGTCAACCATCCAAAGCCAGAGACAGTACACAAGAAGTGAGAAGAAGAGAGTGCAGGCAGGGTGGAGTGGGTGAAGATGAGTTTCAGGGGTGATTTGTGACAGAAGGAGAGCAGCAAGAGTGAAAGAGAAGGTTTACAAGATGGTATTGAGACTTGATATGATGTCTGTATGAGACGATGGCACTGACCAAAAGACAGGTGGCAGAGCTGAAGATGTTAAGATTTTTATTGGGAGTGACCAGGATGGACAGGATTAGAAATGAGGGCACCAGAGGGGCAGCTCAGGTTGAGTGGTTTGGAGCCAGTTAGAGAAGCAAGGCTGAGATGGTTTGGACATGTGCAGAGGAGGAATAGTTGATATACTGGACAAAGGATGTTGAAGGTTGAGCCGGTAGGCAGGAGGAAAAGAGGAAGACCACAGAGGAGATTCGTGGATTTAGTGAAGGAAGACATGCAGAGGGTTGGTGTGACAGAAGATCCAAGTTACAGGGTGAGACAAAGTCAGATGAGCAGCTGAAAGGTTCAGGGGTACTATACTTTTTTTTTGTTGTTGTTGTTGATTGCTTGCTCAATATATGTTGTTGTATATTTCTGTCACATAAGATCGCACAAACTTTACTTTACCTTTACTGTAAGCTTAAAGGCCAAAAGGTCCATTCAGAGCCAGGAAGAAATCCTGCACATGAACCTGATGTCTAATTTATATTTAGCTGTGACTTTCTGCATAGATTTACAGGTCAGACTGTTTTTTGGGTTTTTTTGTTGTTGATTTGGATTTTTGCAACCTCAGAAAAACAGGTACTATTTGTAAAAATGCCTGTAATTCATAAACCAATAATGCAGTGCAGCAGGTAATATTGTTAAACCCCTTGAATCCACTTTGGTAGTATGGTGGTTCAAGATTTAAAAAAAATTTAGGGACTTAACTGTACAGTATCCTAAAAACTTAAACACCACCTTTTTTTTTTCACTGTGTAAGGGTGACAAAAACATACATAGTAGAGACCCCAGTAACAGCCAGACAGTGATGAAAAGGCAGTTTTAACCTTAACGATGATTAATTCTTCCTGACTTGTGCACTTCTGTCTTACAGGAGTAGTTTTCACTTGTTGAGGAAGAATGAGAAATTACTGAGAGAGCTGAAGAATCTGGATTCACGGCAGTGGTAAGGCATCTCTACTGCTCATTCAGCTTTTTGTCAGGTCATACTTTGAACTGGTTGAATGTCATTGTTTTAACAATCCAATTCTTAATAGGTTCTTATCATTGTTTTACTTGATTCTCTTCTAGCCGTGAGACCCATAAAATTGCAGTGTTTTACGTCGCTGAAGGCCAAGAGGACAAACACTCCATACTGACTAACACAGCAGGCAGCCAGGCGTATGAAGACTTTGTTTCTGGGCTGGGGTGGGAGGTAAGAAACATTTACACATTTACATTTACCTTTATATTGATGATGGATTGAAAATATCGTTTTTATGTCACTGATGGATTTAGTGATTAAAGATTACATCATCAGGGCCATCTGATAATAATGAAAACAAACAGTCACCTAAGTGTCTTATTGTTTGAGCAGCGTGATGATGGAAAACATACTTAGTTACTGCATAACAATAATCTTTCACTCTGCGTAGCCAGACACCATTAATTCTGCTTAAGTCTGTGAGGACAAGTTCCTTTTGTTTTTCTCCACATGGCATTAAGGTTCCTTCTCATCACTGATTATAACCACACTGGGTTAATATGGTTAGCTCTTGCCCACCCACAAGCTGTTCAAACCTTCTGTTTGGGAATAAAGGCAGAGTCACTGCCTGGTGTGGAAAGCCAGGTGAAAAAATTAAATAGGTAAAATAAGTTAACAAGAGTTTGCAGATATGATTGTGCTTTTTTTTTCACTGGTAATGATTGATTAAAAATTGTGAGGGTGTGAACTTTTTTTTTTTGGCTTGTCAGAAAAAGCTTGAGAACCAGCAGCTTAAAGGGGAAGGAGCTAAAATGGCTTGTTTCAAACAGAGCACCCTCTGTTTGATAGTCTTTTCAAAGCCACAGTAAAAGATAATTATTATTTTGAACTGTAATCCCCAAAAAGCTACTTCAGCAGAGCTCAAGAATAAAAATAAATCATCAAAACGGATAAACTTTGGGTGAAGACACAACTCCTTAAAATAAATCCTTAAAATAGAAACTTATTTAGGGTTCCTGACAACAACTTGTGCTTTCTTTATTATATGTTAGCATTTTTAATTGATTATGTGTATAGGGACAAGAATATAGCATGAACACACCACAGCATTTATAGCCTCAAATAATTTGCAGTCCAGTCCTTAGATAGGCTCACTATACACTGAGTTTATATTGTGTTAAATGTGCACTTCACGTAATGGCTTGTGTACTTGCACCAATTAGGTGGACCTCACCACTCACTGTGGCTTCATGGGAGGCCTTCAGAGAAATCGCAGCACAGGCCAGACCACGCCTTACTATGCCACTTCCACTACTGAGGTCATCTACCATGTTTCCACCCGCATGCCCCACGACCAGGACCTTAACCTCACCAAGAAGGTAACACACCCACACTATGTGACTGGAGACAGTTTATCAAGAGTGTAAATGAACATATACAGGCACTCTGTGAAGGATGCGCTCTTTGGTGTATTTTTTTGTTTGTTTGTTTTTTCCTTATAGAGTGTGAATAGTGCTGCTCACAAAAAAAAAAAAAAAAAATCACACAATAACAAGGTAAATTTGAAAGCATTCACAATTAAGCATGAAGTACTTTTAACATGTTATTAGCAGCACTTTATTTGCTATTTTGGGGTTTTAGGCAACACAAATAAACACTGTGACATTTCAAAAATTGTTGAAATTGCTTGACACACGGATGGAATCATCTCTGAAGCTACATCAGAGTGTGTTTATGTGCTGTGGGAAAGACTAATTAGTAACAACCATGCATGTTTTTATAATTTCACTTCTTTTATGTAGTGAGGGGATAAGAACTCCTCAGTCCTTCTTTTCTTCCTTCCCACTCCTCTTTGATGAGCGTAGGTGCACACTCACACCAGTCTGATGTTAGTGTTTCTACCCCACACCGATGTATTCAATAATTCCTAGGAGCAATCATGTCTGTATTTGTGCAGTGTGGTGTGTGGGCTTGTATCAGCGTCTAGTCAGGCAGGTTTATTGTGTGCGTGTGTGTGTCTGCGTCTGTGTGTGTACACACCTGTCATCCCCCAGGCATTGGGCGCCCTGCACATGGCCATAATGTCCCCCTAATCAGATCATACTTCCTGCTTCTCGGCCTATCACGTCGCTTCAGGCTCCTGATTGGATTATCACCGCCTGGTCCGACACCATCCGTCTCCCTGATCAGCTGATGGCCCCATCAAACACGCATAGTCACGTACAGACACGCACACACACGACTGTAAACCTGTTTAACGTGACACAAACACACATCCACGACAGGTTTCATTCACATCCATCTGCGCAAATAACCGCGCAGCTATACATTTGTTTTAATGTTGGACAAAGCAAGTGCACACCGGCTTACAGACACAGTTTGACAAACGTGTCTACAAAGAGGTTAAAGTGACAGGCACACACATGTCCATACTGGCATACATTTATCATCTGTCCTCCTGCCATACAGACACTCAGACACAAGCGATTTTGTCCAATGCAGGACATTTTTTCAGGTCTACCTCTGGGCTGTGTAGTGTAGTCCTTCTCATCTGCTCGAAAGATGATTAAAAGGATTAAAGCTGCATTACACCAGGTGATTGTGCCATCAGGGATGACATCATTCTGAGCTTCATCATTGAAATATTTTTAAAATAAAGGTACAGCTCAGAGAGGCATATCAGACAGTAAGACTCCAGACTGTCTTAAACTATGTCATCTAATTGTTCTGACACCCAAAAATACGACTTGAGGCTCGTAAGTCTTTGTCCAAGTGAAGTAATGGAAGGAACATCAGTTCCCAGTAACGCTGTGAGTTGTATCCTGCCGACACAAAAAGGGGGAGAGAAGGTGCCTCTAAAAGATTTATTTTAAGCAGAACTTCATAAATATATCAACTTTATGCATTTCCAGTCAGGCTCTATCAGGTTAATTAAGCCTATAACTCAGTGCATTCAGGTAAAGTCAAGTCAGTATGGCAAATTGGTGAAATCACATCCAGATGTGACGAATAAGACTTCCATATAAATTCATTTGACCTCAAGCTTATCTAAGAGCTGAGTACCAAGCTGTAACCTCCGGGGTCAGTGCAAAAGTGCCAAAAACAGCTGTTCCTCCAGTGGCCACTTGAGGCTTGCTCAGCGAGTTGATTCACAAAGACTCCCATGTTAAAACCCTTTAACAGCGAGCATATCGCCACTGACGTTTGCACAAGCGCACTTTGCATTACCGTAATTACGCAACACGTTGTCCTATCAGAAATATCCAAATGGGTTCTGAAAGCTGAGAAATTGTGCTTCACAGCCAACGTGTTATTACGGTAATTTCACTCGTTGCAGGAAGCCCGCAAACGCCGACACTTTTGAAACATGTCGTCTCAGTGGTGACACGCTCTGTGTTAAATTGTTAAAATGCCAGCTAATATCTAATCCCCTTCATAACAGTCGTACTGCTATAAATCAATTCTTTCAGTGCTGTTGAGGCTTAAAAATAGGGAGATGGCCGCTTCGATTTTTACGGGCATGCCAACATGGGCAGCTGTAGCTGGCAGCTGACTGTGAGGCCTCTCTGGTGTGTTTGTGGTGTTGCAGATTATGAACAAACTAGATTTAGTTGACTTTGCGCTCCGTCCTCTCGTCCAGTTATGGCCACTTCTGACTCCAACGGCAACATGGTTTAGAAAGCAATGGGTGGTGTGTGAATTTGTCCATCTTTTTATATACAGTCTATGTGTGTACAGACCAAATGACATAATTAAACTTTTTATCCTGATGAACTTTCTGCAAATCACAAGCGATTGTGGTTAAGCATTTAAAAGGATTTTTGTTTAAATGGTGTTTGTCTTTGGGCCAAGGCCGAGACTGACAGCCATCTGAAGGGGTGTGTGTGTGTGTGTGTGTGTGTGTGTGTTTGTGTGTTTGTGTGTGTGTGTGTGTGTGTGTGTGTGTGTGTGTGTGTGTGTGTGCGTGTGCGTGTGTGTGTGTTGGCAGACATCAAGGTTAATGACTGAGCTGTCACCAGCCCTGACTGTAGCCAGCGTGAGTGAATGTGAATCTCACACACAGACAGGGCATCACACACGATCCCATCTGTCTTCCAGCCCCTACTCCATCTTACTGGGGCTTCACTTTGTCTGGTTGTCCACTCGCTCCATCTTCACACACTCACTCCATCATGCCCAGGGCCACCTAAACCATGTATACACTCAAAAGCCTTGAGGTTATGATGGATACAGCTTGTCCAGCTCAGTTTGCAGACCCCTCACTGTTGATGTTGGTGTTTGTATAATAA
Organism: Archocentrus centrarchus; assembly: GCF_007364275.1. Lineage (NCBI taxonomy): Eukaryota > Metazoa > Chordata > Actinopteri > Cichliformes > Cichlidae > Archocentrus > Archocentrus centrarchus. The sequence goes on along the minus strand of NC_044367.1, from coordinate 25,095,509 downwards.
TGTACCACCCCCCAGCCCTATCCCCACATCTTTTTGTTTATTCTGCTATTAATATCTTCTCTTTTTGGTCTCTCCAGCTCAGACACCTGGGCAATGATGAAGTCCACATCGTCTGGTCAGAACATTCCAGAGACTACCGCCGAGGGATCATCCCCACTGAGTTTGGAGACGTGCTAATCATCATCTACCCCATGAAGAACCACATGTATTCCATCCATATACTCAAAAAACCAGAGGTAAAAACTCCAAGTTGGCAGTCGTTCTTTATACACAGTCCTCTCAAACACTGACATGCCTCTCAGACAGGTCCTTTAAACTCATCATTAAATCCTGGCATGGTAATTAATCCCCCTCTGAGCCAATCAGTAATAGCTATACATGTCACCTTTGTTGGTGTCACAGCCTTTGGGTGACATTATTGAAGCTATAGATGGATGCCAAATTAAAGGAAAAATCTCAACCGCTCAGCCACTATAATGAGGCTTTGTTATGCTCTATTTGTGCTAGAAAGGTAGAATAGAAAGATATATCTAATAAAGTGTTCATCAAGTGTAGATTGTGAGGTGCAGTTAAAAGCTTCGGGAACAAAAAATAAATACATTTCAGTATGATTTAAAACGGATTAATTAGATTTTTAATTTGTGACACTAAGTCACAACAGCAGTCATCTTTAGACGCTTTGTATTGTAAAGACACTACAGCACGTAAGAAATCCTCATACATGGTTGATAAGTGACTTAAACACCTATTAAAGATCTTATTTAATTCGCTGTTTTTACAGTTCTTCATATTATTTTCAGGTTTGTGTGGATTTGGGGAAAGTTTGTCAGGGGGGTAAAAAAAAAAACAAACAAATGAGAACAGTGTTTTGGTCCATGATTTTATGTTTCCTACCAGACCCCACAGATATGCATCCAGATTGACTAACAATCCTAGAGAGAGTCTTGCCCTCAAGTCTTTCTGATCTGGTTAATGTATCAGTCTAAAACACACAGACATTAATACCACAGCACTGATGGCATAACTCTATTTCAAACAAGCCCTAACACAATAAAATGCTGCTTTTTTTTCTCTATGACATAGATACCATAGCACTAATAACATAATCGTATTCTCTTTCATTCATTCTGCAGGGAAAAATATTGAATTATCATGAATCCAAAAACAAGTTAGATAAGATATTCCCTTTGTTGTTGCCCTGAAAGCGCGTGTATTTGGCCACAGAGCACATGGCTCAGAGACCTGGTCCCCAAATAAACTCAATAAAAGTCCGGCATTAGTTTCTTTGGTGGATTCCACAAGCAAAGTATTGAATTAAAACAGAAAGTCAAAGCCTGAATCAAATATCATATCATTACAAAAATCTGTGGTGTCAGTCATTACTTGTCAGGTTTGGTTCACTAAAACCGAGTGACTCCCAGAGCCTGTGCTGTTTCATAAACATCCAGATTCTATATGTTTTTCCTTTAAAATATTTCCAATTTTTATGAATTATATAAAGGAACAAATATGAGTTTAATGCCTGTTTTGTTCTCTGTAGGTTCCATTCTTTGGTCCACTGTTTGATGGAGCCATTGTGGACATGAAGATTTTGCCCACCATGGTGAGAGCGACGGCTATCAATGCGAGTCGGGCCCTTAAATCTCTCATCCCTCTCTACCAGAACTTGTATCCTTTAAAACCTTCATATGAAAATTTTGGACCACAAGCCAAAGGTAGGACACTGAAACCTGGCTTTACTTCCTGCTTTTTCTTTTCTCTTATTTTTCTTGTAAGTTCATTGCAGATCAAAAAGCAACACTATTCATATTTTATGAGATATTTCACCTCACAAGACTGTTTTGCCATAAACTGATAAATTAAACCCAAAACAGCAACTTAATACAATACTCTGAAGTCTTCAGTATCTGGATTTAACAGATGTTATTACCAGCTCTATGTTTATGGTCAGAATCCTGTAGATATTGCAGCACTATGCAAAGGTTTGAGGTGTCTGATGGGTCTTAAATTCCTTCTTCAGTAGGAAACAAAACAAGTTTACATCCAGAGTCATAAAGGTGTATCAGCTGGAAAGCAGGGAGAGACACAGCAAGCATGAACAGTCTAACATGCTGTTTATACTTGCTGTTGCGCACCTCAAAATTTCATTAATTCATTCCAAAATCAAACAGTGAAGCAGTAATTTTTTTTTCTCTCTCTCTTTTTCTTGTTTAGGTGATGACTTAAGTGAGTCACATGCCAATATAAATGGTTATGGCACTGTCTTGACATCGCAGTTGACCATAACCACAGCTTAATTCCTCTGTGTGCAAGAATAAACAGACTGTTTAGGACCAAGGTGAACAATAGTCACAGCAAATATAGATCCGATTTGTTTTTTTTTCCTGACTTTTTGATTTATTTATTTTTTTAATTTATTAAAAAGTACTCATAGAATTATTTTAGAAAGCATTCTAACACATCGGTGTATGCCTATAACCTTAACACAGCACTGCAAATGATCTTTTATCAAAGCTTTGGGAGATTCTTACAGCAGGGGCATTATTGGTCTAAAATAATTTGCAAAATGATTATTATGATGTCTAACTTTTACATAAGCAGGTATCTTTGCTGACATCATGCTTTCCTTTGTGCCCTCCTCCATCTCTTTCTTTCTTTTAATACTGTTTATGTCCCAGCTTATATAGTTGTTACAGTTTAGTTCTAAGGCCACACTAAATGCTAACATATTTTTAGCAAGTTTGCATCACCATGATTTTTTTTTTTTAGTTGAATTGCCTTGTGACTCATTTCCACAACTCCACATGCTCTTTAACAATGAGTTTTTTTTTTTTTTAATTTACATTGAAATTGTGAGAATGTAGCTGTACTGTTGTGTGGGCTTTTAAAGTCCTTGCACGTGTGTGTGAATGAGAATGTTGGGCTCAAGGATTAAGAATAGCAGATCAATGTCCAGTGCTGTGTGGCTTTCAGAATATGAGAGCTAGTTTGATAGAGCTGCATTTAGTCGGCTCTGAAGTGCTATATATCAAGTGTGCGTGTTTACCCGTGCGTGGCCAGGCAGAGTAGATTGGGATGCACATTTGTGGGGGGGTTTATACGTGTGTGTCAGTGCATCTGTGTGCGCAAAGACAGACAGGTGTGTATGCAGTCTGTCTGCTTGATCTGAAGCGATGGTTTGGAAGAAGCCGCGGTCGATGATTATCGATGACTCTCCTCTCTAACGCTGTTCCTAAATGAGAGGCTTTGCTCTCTGGTCTCAGAGGCACACAGCCAGATAAGTATCCACATTCATACACACACACACTCGTGATTACACTTACATGGTCACAAGAGGTACAGTAATGCAAGTGCATCGGCATAAAAACATGCAGATTAATGAGCATTTTTTTAAGCAATATTTTGAACACAAACACCATAAAACTAAAAAACACACAAAAAAAATATCAAAAAGTAATTGTACCCTGTTTCTGTGTGTATACCTTTGTCCCTCTTTGTATTATTTTGGATACAAAGCAGGCTGATGACAAATTAAAGGAAAAACTCTTAGGAGAGGATCCAGGGGCTCTGTTTTGTGGTGGTGGTGGTAGTGGTGGATTTCTGCAGACACTGTTTGGTTCCACTTGTCCCTTTAATAAGAAGGGTTTCTGCAAGGTTTTCTGCAGGGTTTCCGAGTGATCACATTCATCCTGTGTCAGCATGATGCTGCAAAACATGCACTTGTATCTTCTAGGCTGGAATTCCTTATTTTCTAAAAGCTCCCAGAAAAGCCTTCAGTTCATCCAAAATTCTGCAACTGGAGTACTTAAAGGGACTTTTTAACCCAGAATTTAATTTAAAATCCTTCTCCTCACATATAAAGTCCTTAATGATTGGGCCCTATCATATCCTAAAGACCCCATAGTATCTGAAAGAGCACCTTGCTCTCAGACCGCAGCCTTACTTTTAGTTCCTAGAGTCCCCAACAGTACAATGGGACATTGAGCCTTCCACTGTCATGCTATTTCAACTATCAGGCTTTGTCCAAATCATCCAGTTCACCTTCCAGGTGAACACGTGGGAGATTTTGGAAAGTGCTCCACAATCAAAACTCCATATGAGGGATAAAATCTTTTGGAAGATTGGTGTTCATCCCTCTAGTAGAGTTCCAGAGCCTTAACTAAACTACGTGGAACTGTTCTGGTGGCATGTGGCGGTACTTTTTTTTTTTTAATTTGACTTTATTTGGCTTTATTTGACAGTGTAGAGAGGCAGGAAAGCAGGAGAGATGGGGGAAGACGTGCAGTAAAAAGCAACAGGTCGGGACGCGAATCTGCGCTGCCTGCTTCACCGTGCGGCATACATGGTTGCTTGCTCGTCCGCCGAGCCACCCCGGCACCCCATGGTGGTACTTTTTATTTTTTCCTTTAGTTTGTCACCCGCCTGTAGATGCTGGAGGTGCTGCTGGCCAAAAAGATGGTGGAACGTAAGGGAAAGATGAGGGAAGGGGAAGGCTGAAGAAGCCATTTTGCTCTGCTAGTGATACAGAGAGAGATTGTTAGGCTCAGTGTGGGGCTGTAGCTCATACGCCAACACCCCCTGACTGCTTTGTGTAGGGGTGTGTGTGTGTGTGTGCATCTTGCCCACCTTCATGTCTCAGTTTGTGTTTTTTTGTGTTACACAGCAGTCTTGAGTGAGTGTGCAGACATGTAGACACCTCTGCAAGCGTCCACATGTCCTCCGTTTCAGTGCGAGACTCTGCACACGTCCGTTTCATCCACTGTGCCTATGTGTGTTTGTGAGCATGTGCACTTGATGACACACATGTGTCACACATGCTTGTTTCGGGGTGTTTGTGTGTATCTGAGAGTGTCCTGGCGTGTATCGATTGGTGGTAGCAGCAGGTCGATGTCTCTGACAGGCTGAATTACAGTAATCAGTCATTATTGACTCCCCATCTCTGTGCTACACACACCACTCTGCTCCTCTTATCTGTCTCTCCACCTCTCCCTCCCTTTGCTTCCCCCCACTTCTGTCACTCCTTTTCTCTTTCCTTTCCTCCATCCCTCAAACTCTTGGGCTGTCTACCTCTGCATTCACATCCCCGTACATCTTCTTGTGGCCTTTTTTTCCTCCTCCTCCTGCTTCTGTCTTGTATCTGTGCCCCTCATCATCTTTTCTCTATCTTCCTCCCTAATTCTGTCCCTGCGTTGTCTCTCTTGTCACTCTAATTCTCTTATCTTTGCGAATCATTCTTTTTCTATCTCTGTCATATTGTCTGTTTTTCATCTTTTTCACATTTATTACTTTTCGTTCTTCATTCAGTTTTTCTCTCCCAGATCTTTTCTTGTCTGTTCATTCTCATTGTCCTAAACTGAGGGAAAGTCACTACATGATGTAATAAGAATCCTTTAAGCCCAACTTTTCTCAATAATATTTCCCTGCTGGCATATTTTTTCCAGCCAGGTGCCCACATGTATGAAGGACCAAAAATGCAGAAAGAAAAAAGAAAAAGAGAACAATATGTAAATACATTTTTATCCAGCTAAAATAACTGAATAACTCAGTTCTCATCATCAGCCCCTGTCGTTTCCACCATGAGGCAGAAATGCATTGTTTTGGAAAGGTAGTACAGAAAACAGATTAAAAAAATATTAAATAAAGCATGAATGACAATATATTTATAAATTAATACAGTGGTAAACAAATGCAGTGCATTTTTAAAAAGAAGTATCAGTATGTGTGGCATTTTTATAAATTAACTAATACATATATATATTTTTTTATGTTATTTATGCATATGTCTTCTTTAATTACTTCCACACAGTCAGAAGATCTTAAATTTCAATGTGTTTTCCCCAGACCTATTGGGGTGTAATAAAAGCCTCTATAAAGGGTTATAACACAGCAGTGCACCATCACTTTCTGATTTATTAAAAAACAAATTTGTAACTTTGTTTTAAAATCACTAAATTAACAGAAAGACATTTTTGCATGGTTAGTTGCACTAAACTGAATTTTTCTGATAAGTTGGATTTAAACTGATGTGCTTGTGCCTTGATGAGGATCTTTGTCACTGTTGCAGCTGCGGCGATCGAACTGTTTTTAGACACAGTTGGTTTCATTGCTTTGTTTTGATCAGCCATCGCAGAAAAGGAGGCCTCGCACGAATATGTGGCTCACTCCTTTCTCCGTGTTTTCACCGGGAGCTGCTTTGTTTCATCTACAGTTATTTTTGTCTTGATTGTCGTTAAATATCTGCAAGCAGGTTCCCGCTCAGAGTGAATTTAATTGTTTGCTGCTTTCTTATTCTGCAGGGTTGCATTGAAAACAGGAATATTGATTCTCAAATGTGGTTTGGGAAACTTGAACTAAATTTAAATGAATATAATTAAAAATGCTATTATCCCACGCACTTCTATCATTAAAATAGTGTCCGGTTCACCTAAATTTGACCTTAGATCTTTTTATGCAAACCATTTCAGCCTCATAATGTAAAAAAATTAAAGCAAAGTAAAATGTTTGTATCATAAGATATATTGCATGTCAGATTATATATGTGTTAACTTTTGTTCTGGATAATCCTCCTCTCTGAAACACAAGAGTGACCAAAATTAATAAAATGGACTGAATGTTTTATTCAGTATAACCTGAAATGAGGGACTGAGCCCATTAACTCATCAGGAAAGTGTTAACAAAGGTCAGGCTGCAAGGCCTTTTTCCCATAGACTTCTATAGGTGCAGAAGTCTTTTTGGAACCACAGGTATCGCCTCCTGTTGGCTATTAAAAAGGATGCAGGTTTAAGGCCCTTCTGCATTGGTTTCACTTTTCACACCTTTTCTAGTGTCTGTGTTTGGGGATCAAGCAGTTTTGTCCACCTAAGCAGAGAAGCTAAGGTCAGCTTAAAGTTAGCCAGGAGAAATCCAGTCTGCCTGGCCGAACAGGAAAAACATGGACAGGATCAAATCCGACTCTTAGTTGCTTCCTTCTGGCTATTATTAGTTAACTTTAATGAACCCTGCTGGATAACAGGAGCTTGGCAGTCGTCGTTAAGCCGGGCTTCTACCGATTTAGTACAGAAATTAAATTTTTGGTGGTCCGGGCTTAGGACTGGCACTAGTACACTGGCTTGTGGCCCCCCATGGTTGGGTTATGTACTGTGGTTTTCTGACTGTAAAGTAGTAGAGATCTAAGACAGATGAATGATTAACATTGAGCTGACATACCTGGAAATTAGGCAACATGATGGTTAGATGTCCTTGTGTATGAATCTCCTCCACTGCTACATAAAGCTGCAGCTGAGCGCTGCATTGTAACATTGACTGATGGGACCTCACTGAGGGGCTGACACAGAAGCACATGGAGAGAAGGTTGGCAAGACAAAGTATGTCAGTGTTAACTGGCATTTTTCTCTTCTTTCTTTCTCTCTCGCCCTCTCTCTCTGCCTGCCTTCTTCCCTCCTTCTCCTGCTCCCTCTCTCTGTCTCTTGGCCCTCAGGGCAGTCCATCTGCCTTTTCTCTCTCTCTGATCTTTCATTCACCATGACCAGAGCCATCCAAAACCACACAGCACACTCGCACAGGGTGCCAGGCTGCTGGGGCAGCTGTGTGTAAGCACAGCTCTATCTCACATATCAGCTCACTGCAGCAACAAAAGCAGTCCAAAACTCCCCGACACATGCATGCACACACTCTTCATATAGGCCTCACTACACTCACACATGTCATGATGAACAATAACACGCAACGAGTTTTAGAAACTTTCTCCCCCCTCTGATGGCTCGTGTATGCACACAGCAGCCAGTCTTTGGTCACGTAAAGAGTAGCTCACCAGAGTGGAATCAGTCCTTCTGAACTCATAGTTTAGACCAGATGAAAGTGAGGAGCAGACGCTGTAGTAACATTTTCAACACTCCTTCAGGATCCTGGTGTAACTTGAATAGCCCCTAGATGCTCTGTATCGCAGTTCGCTTGGATTTATTACTGGGAACACATTTAGCAGAAGTTAGGGCAGTTACAAAGCCATTTGTAATAAACTTAGAAATATACATTAGAGATGGAAGACAGATAAATCAGTAGTACATGTTTGCAAGAATGCATTTATGAATACAGAGCAGGAAAAACTACATTTACCCATTATGCACCTTTTAGAGGTGGAAAAAGAATGTCATCCTGCAGTATAAAGCTTCTACCGGAGGTTTTTTTAAATGTTGCTTTTCTTAATGTGTCCGCTTGTGGAATTTTGATTTCATGACAAAAAGGAGATGTAAGCTTTAGATTGTGACATGTGGTGTGGGTGTAAAGTTTATTTGTTTGCAGTTATTAAAAGAGCTTAAAGGTGTGTTTCAGCCCTCAAAATTTCATGTGGCTGTCTCCTGTGTTGTGAGTGCTCAAAATGCTGGAAAAAATTATTGTACCAAAAAAAAAAAATCAGCTGAGTCTGAAGAGGTGAGGTTGAAACTTATTTTTACATTTGACAGATTTTATAGGAGGCGATTTGAATCTTTACCTTATCAAGTAAAATGTGTTTTCCTAGCTAAAGTTGAGTTTTGTAACCAAGTTCCTCTGAGCAGAGTCACCGTCAACTGTTAGACCACATTGGCCCAGTGGTCACCTAGCTGCATCTACTACAGCTGCTCTACCATCTGATAACACCATGTGTATTAGTGTGTGTGTGTGTATGAAGAGGTTTGGGAGACATGTTGCACTATTTGTTTGGTGTGTGTGTGTGTGAGAGAGAGAGCGAGAGGGAGAGACAGCAAGCTGTGGCCATCCTCCATCTGCTCCTGTGTGATTGTGGTTTTGGGGAACAATGTTGGAGAGGCACTAAGCTGCTATACACACTCTCTCACACACACACACACACACACACACACACACACACACACACACAGGTTGCCAGCAAGTGTTTGTATGTGGATGAATTTTCTAATAAATATCACCTAGCCATTTACACTAACACAACATAAACACCATAAAGTGCGCATGTATAACTGTTACTCTCAGTATTTGTGTGTGTGAGAGAGAGAGAAGTCCCCTCTAGTAGTTGATTGGCAGAGATAGCTGCACTGAGGCTGGGGTCAGCATATGGCTCAGTATGATAGCGATGCTGTGTGTGTGTGTGTGTGTGTGTGTGTGTGTGTGTGTGTGTGTGTGTGTGTGTGTGTGTGTGTGTGTGTGTGTGTGTGTGTGTGTGTGTCTGCCTTTCTCTCGTTTTCACACTCTGTTCCCACTGAAATGGTGGCAGCTCTGGGCATGTAGCGCTATTATCCCCCATATCCACACACACACACGAAGGGCAGCCAAACGCCTAGCGGCCTGCCTGGCTTCTCTTTGCCAACTCCCACAATAGAGCCTATTGTCCCAGTAAGGCTACAATCTGCTGTGTGTGACAAGGATGTGTGTTTCTCTCACCACGGCAGAAAGGTGAGGGCAAAGCCTTACAAATTGAAGACATTTTCTTATTGCTGATGCTGAAATGGGGTCATGTTATCCTTAACCTCCTGCAGGCTCCGCTGCATCCGTCAGACACTGGAGAAGCATTTCATTTGATATAAAAAAAAGCTGCACTGATGCCCGTGTTGTTCTGTCTCTCTAATATTAATTAAAAAAAAAAAATCTTTCGTGAATATAAATCAAAAACACTCTGTGAGAAAGTTTCCCACAAGTAAAGCTTCTGTGTCTTTTAAAATATGGGTGAAAATGAATGTATTTTCTGTGCTCAGTGAAAACGCTGCAATGTGTGAGCAGCTTCTGCTGGCAAATTGACAGAAATCAGTGCCACACATCGAGTGGCACAAAGACACAGTCAGGATTAGGTTAAGGGTCTGTGTATTAGTGTGGGTTAAGGGCAAGGAAATTAATATGTCTGTGTGTGTGAATGCTTGCAGAGGGGGAGGTTATTGTGGTTAATTGTTTCCCGTTGGGTAGTTAGAGGAAATGAAAAGAAAAGGGGTGATGAGGAGGGGTCACGGCTAATCTCTTCCACTTCTCCCTGGGGAAGTGTGTGTGGTTGCGGTGCTTCTAGGATGACAGTCTGCTTCACAGGCACACAGTGCTACAATTTCTAATACTTGAAAGTATACAGATGTTACAGTTGTTTGCAGGTATTTTTCAATTAAATTTCAATGGTTATTTTGGAGGCATAATTAGGTACTTTCGACTGCTGCCTTATTTCCCAAGGGGTCGCCACAGCGGATGGATCCACATATTTGATTTGGGGCACCATTCCTGATTTATCCCTCCCATTTATCTGGGCCTGGGAGTGGCACAAGTACTGTGGTAGCTTGTGAACCCCCGGGGCTGAATGTGCATCTCCTCCTGGTCTTTCACATCAACCTTTTAAGTTATATATATATATTTTTTTAATAGGTTTGACTCATCCAGATGACTTTTAAAGTTGTAGCAATGCTTTTATCTTAAACGCAAGTTCTAGTTCCACGTTTCTATTTTTGGACTTAACTAGTCTGGCTTTATATGATTAGGAGCCGTTTTTGTACCCACACTTTAAGCTACACTGTAGGAATGAAAGTATTGGGGCTACACAGTCTCTTAATCTTTGGATTCACTGTTTTCAGTCCCATTGCCACTGTGTGTACAGTCTGTCTTTACAGATATTTGTGGAAGAATGGGTCATAAAGGACTCACCAATTTTGAGTGCGGTACTGTAATAGGATGCCATCTTTGCAACAAGTCAGTTTGTGAAATTTCTTAACTGCTAGACATTCCACATTCAATTGTAAGTGTCATTATTGTAAAGTGGAAGCATTTAGGAACCACAGCAACTCAGCCACAAAGAGACAGACCACGTAAAGTTGCAGACCGGGGCTGCTGAGTACTGAGGCGCATTGTGAGTAAAAGACACCAACGCTCTGTTGGCTCAATAACAACAGAACTCCAGCCTCCTCTGACATGAACATCAGCGCAAAAACTGTGCACCAGGAGCTTCGTAGTGTGGTTTTTTATGGCCAAGCAGCTCATGTAGGTGTAAGTATTTTGGCCCAGTATTTTGTCTACATATTGTAACTTCTGCCTGATTGGCTGCCCTCATAAACTGAGCTCATAGCCAGCACAGTGTGCCTGAAATTACCCCTTCTCTGTGACATTATACAGAGCCAGAAGTTTTAAGAAAAATGTTTAAAAACTGCCTGAAACAGAGTGTGTAGAGCAGAAAAACAAGGAAAAGCATAATAGGTCCCCTATAACCTGCTATATGATGTTGTAAGAGACTCCAGTAGTGAATGGCCACACAGGAAATCCATTGCAACAGCACATCAGAGTACCAAAATACCATATTCGAGTGCATTTTACTTTCCCATGAACAAAATAATCGAACCCTTTAAACATGACAATTAATAACAATAATACTTGTGTGTACAAGTTTTTTTTTTGTTTTTGTTTTTTGGGGTTTTTTTGGAGCCATCGTAAGAAACTGGGGTGAGTTATGCAATTCATGCATCTACTGCGGTAAGTTGAATATTTTCATGAAGCACTGCCTTTTTCCTGCACATAAGTGATGGCACATCGAGTCACACGGGGTTAAAACTGTTTTTAATATATTAAATTTCTCTTACATAGAGAGACATACATTTAAACATTTTAAGGTAGTAGCTCGTAAGCAGAAGCGTCTTGCACAAGCAGAAAGCACCTACATTTCTTCTCAGCTTTGTAGTAATCTCTCCTCCACCCCGAAGGAGCAGTGTGACTAGCACAGTCTATAGATAGGTGTCAATTATCAAAGCAAAGAGCGGGTTGATCTTGACGTGCATTACTTTGATGTGCATTACTTTGATATCACTCCTGTTCTGTCATGTTTTTTGGGGTCTAATTTCCAACGTTTATGATTTATGTCGTGACTGACTGACTGAGCGAGTGTCTGTGTTTGTGTGCAAAGCATACATGCCTGTCACCGAGAGCTGTGCAGACACATGAGCTGCAGCCATCAGTGGCTTGATCACACTTTGTTGGAGCAGGCCCCCCTCTGACTGGTAAACAAGCTAATCTGCAGTGTGTGTATGTGAGTGTGTAAGTGAGTGAATGCGCTTTGCGGCTAGGTGTGCGAATGTAAGTATCTTTATGTGATAAGGTGTTTAAGATTCAGGGTGGGATCCCTCACGGATGACCGAGACAAAGTGCAGCACAGCAGACTGTGTATCATGAGCTCTAATAGCCGTGTTGGATTTAGCCTTTAAGAGACAGAAAGAAAAAGAGTACTGATGAGCACAGAGAGGGGGGTGTTGGTGAAGGATTAATTACTGCTGCTAATTGGATTAGAAGAAAAAAATGTTTTTACCCAGCTAATAAGTGTTAAGTGGGGCAGGATTTTTGTGTCTCAGGGGAACTGGTTTCATCCTAGCAGGTGTTTTAAGTGTTACCAAAAAAGTTTTAGAATTATTTGGTGGCTTTACAATCTAGTTGATACTCATCTGACAGAAGTTTTGTGGTTAAAATGAACATCAGTCTAAAACTTTTGCATGTTTTTGTCAGTTCAAATTATGTCGCTTCAAAAGAAAAATCTGATATTGCTCAATTTGTCCAATCAGTAAAACCTTCAATAAGATGAAGGAAAAGCTTCATACAGTCACATTTAAGAAGTAGTAGACTTGTATCATTTGTCCAAAATGACCTCATTCTTTTGTTTGACAAAAAAAAAATTAGTCTGTGCATCTTTGTTGCACAGACTGTATATGAAAGATGGATGTAGCTGTTGAGAGTTCCCCCATGGGTTCCTGAACTCTTGTTTTATGGTCATTACTATGTTTGCTGTCATCATGTGGGGTGGGGTTTTTTTTGTTGTTTTTTTGCACACAGAGTAACAATATTGGAGAGAGTAAACTTTTCAGCAAACATTAACTTAGTTACTAAGCTACAGACTGTATGGGTTCCTTGTACAGTTACCTGCTAATTTGTGCTAAGTAGCACACAAATGAAAGACTATTGAAATATTACTCATCAAAAGTAGAGCACAGACTTCTCGAATGGTACGTTCATGCAGTTAAATGCACAATAGTCCATTTTATTTGTCAGATAATTGCTTTGCATAATTTCACGGACAGCACAAAAAACAGCAGAGGTCTAGTTCGCTGAGTCCAATTAGCAGAGGTTAGCCATCAATGTGTCAAACAAACCTGTCAGTCAAAGCAGGCATGCCCCAGTTAACACAAACTTTAAGTTTCAATCGAATATAAATAGTTACGTTACAAAAACATACTTCTCATACAGTTGTGAAAGAGGAATTACCAAAAATACTCTTGTAGCAAGCTATAAAGTTGTACATTTTAACATGGGAGTCATGGGGATTGACTCGTTTTTGAGGCAGCCTCAAGTGGCTGCTATAGGAACTGCAGTTTTTATTTTTGGCACTTCCCCATCAGCTTCATTTTGTCACCTTAGCTGAAATGTTAATTCTGTTTTATATAACGTGCCAGGCTTTTTACTGTTTGCTTTTTTTTTTTTTAAGGCTTATTATGGACAGCTTATAATGCGCGCTGGAAGCGGAAAAATGTACAAAAACTAGTCCTTTTTCTTTGAATCTAACGTCTGTGCAATGCATGCAGTAGGTGAGGAATTACTTTTTGGCAGCTCTTATATCCATATTATAAGGATTCATATCAGTGATTGTATAGATATATGTGTGTGTGTGATGGGCTGGGGGTAATGTGCAACCGCCTGCAGATAAGAAGCGGATACATCTCCTTAATAAGAGAATTATTATTACGGTCTTGGTGACAATCACCAGCATCCATGCTGTGCCTGTGTGAACTTTGCTGTCTCTATGCTGGTTAAATAAAGCTTGTAATTGCACTGGCAGCTTTAAGGCTCCCCTGTGGTGACAGGGAGGTAGGTGAGAGGGTGTGTGTGTGCACATGTGTGCGCGTCCACACATGTCAAAGGGTGAAATAGTGGGGTGACAAGGGGCCAATTAATGTAGCACGTCTGTTTTTTCTCCGCAGCCTGTTTCTGCATCAGGTTAAAGAGCAGATGAATTGGGGCAAATGCGATTGTGTGTATGTGTGTGTCTTTTCATGCACATCGAGCAATAAGTAGTGCATTAGACTAACCTATCTCTGTCCTCATCTTTGGCGTACGTGAACACACACACACGCTCATAATGAAATCACAAAGCCTCCATATCATTGCTATCACAGAAAGATATAAACCCATTAGCTTGTTCCTTTGGGCGTGGACACACACACACACATGCACGCACAGGTTTATCATTACACGCTGTAAAGCTTTTCCAATTGTATTATCCCTCTGATGTCCTTCGCTCTGTTGTCTGTTCCAATGCCCGGGGTGCAGAGGACAGATAGGGGGTGTGTGTGTGTGTGTGTGTGTGTGTGTGTGTGTGTGTGTGTGTGTGTGTGTGTGTGTTTATGATGAGAGGTATCTTTTAAACAAGAAAACGGACAAGTTGTCCTGCTTTTTAATGCAATTTTCTCAAAATAGAAAATCATAAAAAGTTGTTACTACAGCAGGAAAAACAGGATGGACTGCTGTACTTCATGTTCACCCTTTTAAATTAGAGTGTAAATTAGAGTCACTTGTCTGACCAGAGGAAATTGCCTATTCAGATTCAGCACCAAAAGACTAAAGAAACAGGCTGGGTTTTCCCAGGCCGTGCTGCCCCATTTTAGTTTATTTTTGGTCAACTTTAACACACCTACTTTGAATGCTTATTAAAAACATCAGATGTTTTGTTTTTTTTTTCATCGACAGCCATAAATGATTTTCAACAAACACACTCTGTTCCTTTTAAACACTTCAAAGCCAACTTTGCTCAGCTGTTTTTCCCCCATCAGTCCTATTCAGTAAGACTGATTTGAGGTATTTTTCAATACTTTTTCCATCTTCAGAATAAACAGAATAATGTGTTGCAAAATACAAGGCAGGGACGTCATAGTGTGTTGTGTGTTAAGATAGCTAAGAGACTGGGAATTGTCCCACATATTCATTTAGATACTTATAAAGCCCCAGGTTTGTTTGTTTTGTTTTTTTTATTTCAATTTGATATGCATTTGTAAAAAAAAAAAAAAATTTTTAAATTTCCATTTCTTACTATGTTGTTTTTTTGTTTTTTTTCTGGCATTTTAGCCCTTATTGGACAGAAACAGTAGTGGGAAAGTGTGGACTCAAACCCAGGCCCCTGCATCCTTTCAACATATGGGTTGCCTGGTCAGCCACAGTTCCCCCATTTCTTACTATGTTTACAAAACACATAAACATGTCCTGGATCCAGATATGTATCCATATTGACTACAAAATTTGGGTTAAGCCACACTTTTTCTGACAAACAGAACCAATCACATAACCTCCCTCAGGGATGTAATAACGGGCATATTTGTTGCTGCAGCATCTTGAAGTCAAGTCTTAAAAAGCGCTGAATTTAGTTCCCTCAGTTAAAGTCCTTAGATGTTATTCATAAGACTTAAATTGTATTAAGAAAGCTCCTCAACAGTTTTTATAGTCACCAGTTACTCAATAGGAAGCTCATCAACTCTAAAAGGACAAGATTTCAGGAAAAGCATCAGTTCAGCTAAACAAATAATTTTGTTATTTGTTAATCCAGACTGAAAGACCTCAAATTATTTTGTGGATCTTTGTGGTTATTTTGCTTCTCTTTGGAATTGCATTGGCATTTTTTTATTTATTTATTTATTTTTTGTGGTTTACTTGGATTTCTTTGTGGTCATTTTTGGTTGCTTTGTGATGTTTTTCAGTATATTAACAAACAAAATCCTGACGGTCTTGTTAGACCACTGGGAAGTGGGGAAAAACTTCCATACACACTCATATTCACACCTACAGTCACTTTAGAATCACTACACTAACCAGCCTAACCAACCTAACACGTCTTTAGACTGCGTGAGGAAGCCCGAGTACTCAGAGAAAATCCACACAGGCACGGGGAGAACATGCAGCATCCTCACAGAAATGTATTCATTTATTTTCATGGTTGTACTTGCACCGCTTAACATCTAAAAAGATTTCGTTTTTTTTTTTTTTATATACTTCCACAAACCCCTCACTGAGGATCCATGAAAATCCATGAAGCTCTTCATTCTATTATTGTAAAGAAAATAAATAAGGACCTCCGAGCTTGTGCTTCTTCAGTTTATGTCACTGCTGGGTCGTTTTGAATGCAAAATCTGATATAATGAACATATTTTCGACTTTTTTTGTTTGACTTGTATGACTGTAAACAAATTAGTTGCATTTCATGTGGTGCTTTTTTTAAAAAGTGTCTTTTGTAAGAGAAGGGTTAGGGTTGGTTGGGGTGGAGGATACTAAATAATTGTATTAATAATTGATTAGAGGCTGTCACAAAAAAAATCGCCAGGGTTCTGATGCTCGCTGTAGACACCATACAGTCACATTTCTACTTCTAGATACTTTCATATATAGAGTATATTCACAGCACACAACCCCTACATACAAACATTGCCATACACACACATCCCAGCGGTGGGCCCAGCTCCTAATGTGCTAACAAGCTCCCTCTCTCCTCCCCTCACCTCCTCTCCTCCAGCCTCCCTCAGTCTCAAGTGATCACAGGAGTCGAACGCCGCCACAATGAACGGCGCTGCGGGAGAGAAAAGGGCTGAAATGGAGAGAGAGAGCGAGAGAAGAGGGGGAGAAAGTGCTGGAGGAAAGCACGAACACTTCACTCTCTCCACTCCTTTCAGCCATGCACAAGAAAATGAGTTTCTGACTCAACACAAAAGAGCCTCTTTATCCGCCCCCTCTCTCCTCCATCTTTCTCCTGTCCGCCTTTCTCTGCTCTGCTTTCTTTTTCTTCCTCACCAGCCTTTCTCCCCTCTTCCTCCCCTTATAATTTTCCCTCTTTCTTTCCCCTTCTCTCGCTGAAAGAGGGATATTTTTCTGCTAATGACTTAATAAGAGGAGCCATCTGAAATTCAATTACAGCAGATTTCATAGTGGCGACTGCCATTTGTATAGAGGGACGGAGAGATGGATGGAGGCAGAGATGTGTGAACGCAATGCAAGTCTATTTTCTATGACCTCTCAATGGTTTCTACTTTTAAAAAAAAAAAATAGCAATAATAACTTTATTTCTGTGCCGTGTTTCATATAGAGGAGCCTCCTTCAATGCCTCACAGAGCAGGATTTAAAAATTTGGGAAATAAATAACAAGGAAAAACTAAAATCGTTAAGTCTCACTCACTGTTTCTCACATTAAGTCAGTATTTTCAGTCTCAAATACGAAATATGCTGAAGCAGAAAGAGACTCACGGGGCGCATATTTATTTTTGGCTTAAAGAGACCAAACCAGACCATATTTTTGCTTTAAAATTTCCTCCAGCAAAGACAGCGAGAAGGGTTTGTCTGAAAAGCAGTTTGCTTTGATGGCGATGCGGCGCGATGCAGCGGCGCTGTGCAGTGACAGCTGCGTCAACAGAGTTTCATCAGGCTCCCAAGGCAGGACAAAGTGTGGAGGCCACATGTGACTTTAATGGAAAAATAACAAAAAAGTTTAATATGCAGTCAGTGTTATAGAGCCACTGGACTTGGACATGTTAGTTGCTAAAATAGCCCGGCTTAGCCTACGTTTTCTGTGCAGGGTATTTTAAAGCTCGTTCACCGCTGATGAAGGTGACACTATTGCTTGTGTATTTTTTGCGCATTAGTCCGTCTGTGTCCCTCCTCGTGTTGCCTCTTCACAGTGGGGAGTTGGTGTTTGTGACAAGGTGACGCGGCCCACGCTGAGAGGAACAAAAAGGGAAAGGGGTATAAAGGAGGCAGACAGAACGAGTGAAGAAAGAGCTCCCGTCACTTATCTCAGCAGTGGTACCGCATCTCTGTATGTATTTGTCCTTATTCTCCTGTCTCTGCAGATGTCTTTCTTTCCTGCGGGTGTCCTTTTAAACCTTTTCACCTCCTCAGAAATGAGGAAACAGAAGCCTTTTATGTGCCTCCTTTTTTTTTTTTTCCCACCTTTCTCAGACACACATTATTAAAACATGATATGAAGATGATTAGGTGTTGTTTGCCTGAATATATAATGGCACCTCTCCCTCCTAATTGCATTACATCCACACACACACCCCCCCGCACTCACACAAACACCTTCACCCACCAAAGGGGGAGGTGCGATGGTGGTGAAAGGGAAGCAGGAAAAGGCAAACGGCGAGATCACATAGAGTCTCAGTGTGTGAGGCGCTGGCTCAAAGGTCTTTGTACGCCTGCCGCTCCTCTCTCGGCTCTCGTGTTGTTACTTAAACATCGTCCTCACTTCCTGTGTGACTCGCCGCAGGATTCTCCTCCTTCCTCATCATCACCTTTGCTATTTTCCATCGTCTTTTAACAAGTTCTCTTCCTCCCTCTGCATCTCACTGTATCTGAGCCTCCGACCTCCATCCCATCCCTCTGAGGTTTCGATGTGTGTTTTTGAAACAATAAGATGCTGAAGGTCCTGTGAAGTCAAGTTTGGGAAGTGTCAGAAAAGATATAATAACAAACTGTCACCCTGTCATAAGTTTATTTAGATTTCTTTCTTCTCTGGTTTCCCTGCTTTTTTCCACTTATCTGCCCTCCTCCCTTCTGCTCTGTTGTGCCAGCGCACTTTAAAGCAGCCATATTGCTGTTGTTATCATTGTCTCTAACTGAATCAGTTACCATTAGACCTGAATCTCTCTCCTTCTGAGGCCCATAGACGAGCTCTCTAACCCAATAGAAAACCCATGGGTGCTATTACTGATGGCCAAGCCATTCACAACACGCGTGTACACACACACATACAGATTTCATTCTGAAGATTCATTGGCTTAATCCCATCACACACACAAACAGCATCACGTGCACTTACACACACACACATTGTGCCTTCGCACATCCAAACTTATCAAATCCAGACACACACTTAAACACTGTTTTCTCATTGAAAAGCCCTCGTTATTGGAGCTCACTGAGCAAATGGTCATTCTGTGGGGAGATGATGGGACTGAACTGTGTGTGTGCGCGTGTTTTCAGGAGGCCGGAACAGCTGCGCGTGTCTGTCATTATGGTGGGATGTATGAGAAGGACTAAGCACGAGAGGGTAAATGTCATTCTATCAATGAGGTTATCTCTAATAGATGGACAGTTGAATTCCTGGTTTCCATTTACTCTGCTCTCCACTGAATCCCTGCGCCTCTCACTTTGAATAATAACAAATGATAAATAGCACTTCTTTTTTTCTTTTTTTTTATTTTATCTCGCTCTGTGTCTGACTGGATTATTCCCAGTAGCGTAACATGGTGATGAAGGTACATGGTCATTCAATGAGCACATTATTTTAGTTTTCTTTTACTGGAGTCCAAATCAGGGTTTCTGTTTGTTTGATTTTGTTCCTTTTGTCCTTTTACCTTTTATATTATTTAATCCGAAAGCTGTATTCCTTTAAAGGTTTACTTCCTTTTATATATGCATCCATTTTAGGGCATGCCCTGGCAACAGGCATTTTATTCCAGAAGGCCGTACTGAGTGAGAAAGAGCAATCCGAGGGCCACGCACTGGAGGACTGAATTGAAATATGACGCACACCGTGCTGAATTATGTTAAACTCCATGAATTTGGAACACAGGCCAGATTACTTCACAATAGGTTATTTGTTGGGCTACAAGGCCTACATAATCTGAATAAGACATGCAACTGATTTCAATTGAGTGCCAAACTCTTCACAAATAATGCACATTTAATCGTGATTATAATGAGCTTTTTTAAAATTTGGAGGCACATTCAACGACTTGAATGTAGTTTTCTCCTGGGACATCAAAGGTTTTTGAGAACTATGCAATCTGCAAAAAAAGAAGTGAAATGGAAATTAGAGAGAGCTCTATTAAAGTAGCCCAACTTCATTTTAGTTTCATATGTGATTGTATGAAGCATGCAAACATACAATGAGCAAGGTTTTTGTGTTTTTTTGCCCTCCTTGTTTTTTGTTGTTTAGGTTTTTTACAGTTGCCCATAAAGGTGCAGGTTTTAATACGCAGATTTTTTTTTTTTTTTTGCCCCTTGAATCCAATTCAGGACGGTTTTATTTATATAGCGCCAAATCACAACAACATTCACCTCAAGGTGAAATACCCTACAATAATACAGAGATCTCCAACAATCAGACCACCCTGTATGAGCAAGCACTTGGTGACAATGGGAAGGAAAAACTCCTTTTTAAGAGGAAGAAACCTCCAGCAGAACCAGGCTCAGGGAGGGGCATCCTTGGAACCACAAGCAAGCCTGCAGTTTGAGAGCAAAGTGCTCTGCTGGGGTGTTACGATACTGTGAGGACTTTAACATAACATGGGGCCTGATTATTCAAGACCTTGATAACCAAGTTATCCTGGTCTTTATTCCCAGTTGTCCAGTGTCCTCTGTAACACCACCTATTTCAAACTCTTCTGGACCAGTTTGTAACTTTATCTTGTATATTCTTACCTGCATTACTATGACCAGTAATCTGACCTTAAATGCGTATTTTTATACTCGACTAAAATGGAGTAAAACAAACAAAAGTAATGGTTATTTTCGTCTTTTGTTTTATTTTTGTCATCATCAACCATATGTGACTGCTGTTATGAATACTGATGTTACATAGTTTGTCCACCAGAGGGCAACACACTTTTGGAAAACCACAAACACGACAACCAGCTGATCTGAGCATCCATCCATCTATTCTCTTCCGCTTATCCTGTTCAGGGTTGCCAGCAGTGTCGGGCAAAGCGTGAATGAGTAATCCAAGACTTTTTGTGACATAAATAAAATATCTGATTTTTAAATCACCGCTATTGGTCTTAAAAATCCTGTACTGGTCGGCCTCTAGTGGTGGTTTTAGTGACTTTTCCAGGGGAAATTGACTCATTGTGCTTCTTTCTGTTAGTATTTGTGTTTCCACTCCTTTCTGATTTGGCCTTGACCCTTGAACTCAGCTATGAGGAGCGAGCCCGATACTTAGAAAACATTGTGCAGCACCACCAGGAGCCGACCACATTTGAGGATTACGCAGCCCGAGTCTACAGTCCTGCTCCTTGCACTCACCTGCCCTCTGACACAGGTAAGACCTCACCAGCAGCTGTACCTGTCAGTCACCTCGTCTGTCTGATAGAAAGCACAAACACACAGATTTAATACTGAGGGGATTCACCCAAATCTAGGTGAGAAATGAAACTTCTGAGTGATCCAAAGTGGCCACATGGGCATATCGTCTTAGAACAAATCTTTGTATGACTTTGGTAAGTGACAAACATACAAATTTGATATTGCTTTAAATATTTACACTGAATTTCTAAACAAAGTTCTTGGAAAAAAGTCTTAAATTAAAATTTAAAGTGTCTTAAATTGTTTTTAAATGGCCCCATAATTTGCTGTAGGTGCAGGAAGTTTAAGATGTGTAAAATATCAGAGCCAATAAGAATAACTTGGAATCAGATTTAATAGTTGTTTCATTTGACTTGATATTTTTATTATAAGATGTAGTTACATTGTCCAAAATATGGCTTCATCACAAAAATGGCATTTATCTCTGTGTTCCACTAAAAAGTATCCACAGAGTCTGAGTCTGATTTTTCTTAATAAGCAGAGGACGTTTAGGAAGATGTTTAGGATAATGCAGAGCTGACCTTGATTTAAATGCAACATAGTAGCAATATGACTAAATGTAAAGTTTAATTTATTCTCTCCCATGGAAGAAAATTGTTTCATTGAACCGGACTGTACCAAAACTTAAAAAAAAAAAAAACATGTGGAGAACAAAGAAGGAAAGTGGACTCAGAATTCAATAGCATACGTTCACATGGGAAGGATCAGCTAAAATCCTGCTGACCTGCCAAATAATAGACTGAAAAACCTCAGAAGGCGTCAATTCCCATAATCGTTCCTGCCATTTGGAACAGTCTATAAATCTGATCTTTAGCCTTGACTGTCAGGTTTCTGAACCAGCTGGTAATATCATAACATGAGATGGACTCTAGGAGACATCCCAGCTAGAAGGTGTAAAAATTTAGGTGAAAAGAGGCCTTGTTTTGACCAGCCACTTATCCCCGCATGGCGACCTGACCCTTGAAAAGTGTACTGACAAAATGCACTCCAGTGAATGGTCTGAAAACGGTTCAGAGTTACCAAAGAAAGTGTCGACGGATGCGTGGAGTGGGTGTAAAAATTGATTTGTTTTCAGTTTTTAATAGAGCTAGTATGTGTTTTTGAGCCCTGAAATCTTCACGTGAATATGTCCTGTATTCATAAAATTATGAGGCATCAGAAATGCTGTAACACACTAGTTACAAAGTACAACATTTCAGCCCACCTCTGTGTACTTAAAGGGCCTTTAAACTGGAAAATATTCACAGTTTTCATTGAATATGCTCAAGTTCACAGCATTTTTCAACTAGTTCTAAAGGTCCAGGTTCAATGTGGGCAAGCGAATGCTAATCACACTCACATTTTTTTGGTAATGAACAAAAATTACAATCATTCTGGCATAAAGGTCTTTTTAATTTTAGAGGATATATTTGGCTATAATATCCCTAAGGACCCCAGAGTAATGTTTTTGGGACTAATACCCAATGACATGATTTGAAGCAAAGATGTTTCTCTCTCCAAGGACAGATCGGTGGCTAGACATGGTAGAAGAAATGCACTCTGTGCAAAAAGTAAAAAAAATATATATATATATATATATAAACTTTTTAAAATGACCTAACAAAAAGGTGTCAGGCGGGAACTTGACCCGTGATATAAAATGACTAATAACAATAAAAAGTATTAATATATGGAACCCTCCACGTACACACAGGACGCTCACTTTACTGCCATGTGTGGCAAACAAAAGCATCAAATACTGTCTGTTATCAGGATTGTTGCACTGCTGAACACTTCACAACTTGTGTTTATTTCAACATTGTTCTGTCTTAATTAAAAATGTCTTTAAAACGATTTTGATTCATAAAATGGTGCAGGAACCGCCACAATAACAGCCCACTCATTTATGTGTATTTGTTGTATACTGATTGTAATTTGTTGGCGCTCGTTGTCTAGATTTGGTAGGATGAAGTTCAGCGCGCATGCTGGCAGCTCACAGCCTGATTCACAGTCTGAGTATCTGCTGAGCTCTGTTTTGTATCCAAAGCTGCGCTCGGCCCTTTTTCCTCTCTCCAGAGCTCCTCTGAGGAATTAGCTGACATCTGATCAGCCGTAGAGATGCCAGGCACGCACATGGGACTTATATATGACTCTCATATATATCCTGTTAAGTTTATTAAAATGATACAGATCGTTACTCCTTGCAATGTGTCTGCTTAAGTGAAATTTAAAATGGCGTTTTGTCCTTTGGCTCAAGTTTAATCTAATTAATTTATTGCAGGTAAGCCACATATTTTCTTCTTAAAAATTTATAAACATATGAATTAAACGAGCAGAACTGTGTGCTGTAATCAGGGATACATGTGACTGTGTGTGTTTGTCTCAATATTTGTATAACTGATGCCTGTTTCCTTTCCTTAGCCACCTGCTCCTCATCTTACCAGCTGCTGTGTCAAAATATTCATAATTGTGCAGTAATAGTCGACCTGCTTTGAGGCTGAATGAATCTGGCACAACCTGATGCACTTTTTGCGTCCCCACCCCCACCCACAAATTTTCACTCACTCTTATTAAATGGCATTTAAATGTCCCGGTAACATATTTGAGACTCTGTATTGGTTTGTCATGGGTTCAGCCCCAAAAGCCATTTCAGAGCACAGGATCAGAACTCGAGTCGGATTCATTACAGGACTAAAATAAACCGGCCTGTTCATTAGTCAGAATATGTGTGACTAAAAAGTCTGAATTCTGGTGCTGCTTTTGATAAACGTTTGATGATCCCGTGCTCTGAAATCAACTCAACCCCCATCCCTGCCCCTCCCCTTGTATTTACTCACAGGTTCACATCCCTTAACAGCACAATGATCAATCATTCTTCTCTCTTTCTGTTTTTATTTCATTTTGTATCTTTATTTTTCTTTTATTCCAATTTTTCCCACCCATTTTAATTTCTTCTTGTTCCCCTCCCCTCCTCCTTTAGATCGTATTGTCTCACTTGCCTATAGCTAAAAGGTAAGCCTGGTCACATGATTGACACGCCCCGTTCTGATTGGTTCTTCTTACTGACGTTTCAGCCTAACCTTTGCACTCCTCTGGTTTCTCCACTGTTTGTTGGTCTCTCCGTTTCTTCTTCCTCTTCCTCCGTGTTGAAGCAGGTCTGCATGTGTTAACAGCAGCCTTCACTCTCACTTTAAAAGGAAGCCTCACTTTCAGTTTGTGGTTTGGTATGACTTTTGGTTTATGGATAATTAACAGCGGGCAACTTGTTTTTGTTCTTGCGTGTCATTTAGAAATGAGAAAATACACACATCCAAGTTTTCTTTTTTTTTTTTTCTTTTTTTTACCCTTTTGGTTTCAACAAACATCTGAGATAAATTTCAAGCTCTTGAGCAAAAACCCTCACCTGATTTAAAATGTTCAGTCTCTCCTCCTACTTGAGGCTGACTCCAAAAGTGAATCACTCCCATGTTAACGACTTTACAGCAGAAATAAACTTGTTTGCAGCCTGGTCTTCTCTATGTATAGTTTCCCATTTTTATAACAAATCTTGGTAACTATCCCTGCTGAACTGGACCTGTCCACTGGGTGCCTTTTATATAATTTTATGGCAATTATCTGACAAATATTAGGGCCTGCTGTGTGTTTAGTTGTACTACCAGGCCATCTAAGAAGTTTGTGCTTCAGTTTTATTGATTTTTTTTTTTTTTTTTTAACTGATAGTTAAAAAGAATTCGTTTTTTTTTTTTTTTTTTTTAGTTTTGGTTTGTTTTAATTTGGTTTCCCTCAAATTAACTTCAAGTTAAAGGGTTAAAACAGCCAAATGCAGGTCATATTGGGACAAATTAAAGATGTGCTGGACTCACTGGCTTTTAGGATTGAAATAACTATGATTTATTCATTTACCTTCACTACATCCTGCTAAATATTCCTTAAATATTCCACATGGATGTCACACCAAAATGCTCTCTGAGACTGGACGAAAGTGAGATGTCCTTTTCTAACAGTGTGAGACTTTTTTCTGTCTGTCCACTCGCTCCGTAACTTTCGTGGTCATTCTGTTAACCTGCGATGTCCCACTGACCTGGTGAAACTTGCCCTCTAACCTTTTTGTATCCTCCTCTCTCTTCCTGGTTTTGATATGACAGTAGTGCTGTAGTGCTGTTCACAAATACACACTGTGTCCTATTTTAAATGTGTAAACTAAGCGTAGGTCTGCACACAAGCTGTTTGAATACTGAACTAACACTGTTTTCTGTGTTTTCATTTTTGCACTTTTAAATATTGTAATGTGGTGGGGACAGGAAACATTAAGTGAATATTTTCTTTTTCATTATGTTCGTGTACATGTTGTGATGTGCTCGTGAAGTCTGTCGTGTCTTTCTGCTCTTTTCTGTTATACTTTCTGTTATGTGGCTTTCTGTTTTGTTTGTTTTTTCCTGTCATTTTATTCAGTTTTTCTTTTTCTCACCTGATCTGTTCCTCTTTCCATACCTTCTTTATCCCATTTCTTTCCCTCTTTCCTCATTTACCCTCTCCTGTCTTCCTCTGTTTAGAGGAGCATAGTGCTCTGTATCTGATGGTCCCTAAACCACTAGACAGCTTTAACCAGCTCAGGGTCAAAGGGAAAGGGCTGAAGCAGAAAGTTCTTCATGCTAGCTGTGAATGGTACACATTAGTGACAGTTTACATTTGCCTCTTTTCCACTGGTACCTACTAATCGTGGCTTGACTCGACTCGGCACGGTCTTGTTTTGTTTCCATTACAATTGAGTACCTCCTCGATGTGGGTGGAGTCGATATAGCAACACAGGCAGTAGTCTCTTGACGTAATTTGTATGCGACTCAAAACACAACACAACAATGGATGAAATAGAGGCAAGCTAACAGCAGCTAATGCCAGTTTACTATTGTCATCATTCATAAGTCCCCCGTACAATGTTTTAATGGATGAAGGTTATCATTCTTAAGTATTAAAATATGTATGCTGTATGTGCATTTCAGATGGCTCTGTTGTCGCAAAACTATTGCTGCAAACCATCAGTCTGGGCATTCAACCGAGCCTCCCAGTGTTTGCGTGCCTCCATTTTCTTGCTGTCGGGCTTTAAAAATGGTGCGGTTGATTCTGGTGAAGGAGTCACTCTCATGACTCAGTTAGTGACGACACTCCCTGGCCAATCAGTGGCATGTTGTTCTTCGATGGCACATTTTCCTCAGATTGCTTGGAACCCCGCCTGAGTGGGTACTACAAAAGTACCTGGTACCTGGACCTAATGGAAATGCCTACAAACCGTGCCGAGTTGAGCTGCGCTGAGTAGGTGCTAGTAGAAACGCGGCAATCGTTTGTGTGGAGTTCCTCTTAAACTGAGAATCAAACAGGGTCAGTTAAGAGCTACAGATGGACTCCAGCTGACTTACATTTTTGTTAAATTCAATAATATGTGAGGCAAATGTTTCCTCTGCTGCCAATATATGAAGCAAAAATGTGTGAAACGTTTGATGCCATGACAGTTTCTTTTTTTTTTTTCTGCTCATGTCTGTCTGTCACTGAGAGTGGGACACCCCTAATATGGAAAAGAAAGCTCAGTAATATTAAAACCACTAGAAAGGGGATAAACACTGAAAAATGTAAACTAAAGTTATCAGACATTAGAAAATAAATCAGCTTTCTGTAACTTTATATGAAATATCACAAGAAAGAAACACCTTCATAGCTCTTCACTCAAGCCTTTTTAAGATTTCTGTGTGGATCCAACAGGCTTCCCTTTGTAGCAATAATCTTTCTCAGTCACCACCTCTTTTAGGAGGAGGTTTCATTTCTCACAAGCTGGCCGACTGAATTAAAATGGCAGATACTGTTTTTGTGCTCAGAGATCCCGACTTTTAATTCTGCTTTGGTTTTATACATGTACGAGGGCATTTCAACAAAGAGACCACAAATTTGGTTCTACAAGAATTTTAGATTTTCAGCTTCCTTGAAACGTGGACTTGCCTCCTGGTAAGACATAATAGGCCCATTTTAATAATAAAATGCTAATGAAATCTATTAAATTCAGACTTTGCCTCAGTGATGCTTCAGCTAAACCAACTAAAAAAGGATGAGCACACACTGTCTGTACATGAGTATACATAAATGTCAGGACATCAGAGTGTCGGTGACTTTTACTTCCATTGTAGAGGTTCAGTTGCAGAAAGTCAGACTGGTAAATGATTAGTTTATCTTGTCGCTGTTTAGCTCAGATTAGGTAAACTCTGGTTGGTTTAATTAATTTAATTTTTTGTTTCACAGTAATTATAGGACATATGCATGTCTAGTGGTTTTGGGGAGCCTTTAAATTAAGAAAGTACAGCTTGTAGAGTTCCTGTCTTTGTAGCTGTCTGTCTGTCCGTTTGTGTCTCTGTCAGTCTGTCTGTCCTGCATCTGAGTCTGTAGGAATCTGTGCAGTTTGGCTCTGTAGACCATTGTGGGCTGAGATGTAATTTTCTTGTTGTCCCTTGATTCTTTTTCTGCTTATTTACCTCCACCCCCTTTCTCCTATCAAACCCCCCTGACCTCACCCGTCTTCCTCTCAAATGCCCTCCCTGTGCCCCCTCCTCCTCCTCCTCCTCCTCCTCCTCCTCCTCCTCAGGCTCCTGCCTAGAGATTCTTCGGGGAGAAAGTCCGGCTCTTGGGGAGGCCGGGAGCGACTCGGCATCCCCCATGTCTCCTCGGACTAGCAAGAGTCGCATGTCCATGAAGCTGCGGCGCTCCTCCGGATCAGCCAATAAGACTTGAGCTCCCCAGGCTGCAGAACTCAGCCAGAACATGTACTTCATATCATATTAGGAAACAAAAAGCTTTCATATCAGCCAATCAGAGATGACAGGATTCTCAAAAAGAGGCAATTTTAAATTGGTCCATTTAAAAGCACAAGAAATTAGGTATCAAGCAAATTAAAATAAAATCTGAGTAGGCGCTGACTCGTCCCAGCATGTTGCATTCTGATTGGACACTAGCCTCTCATGGCACACGTGTTCTCTTGTTCTAAATACATGTAATGCTATTCTATAAACTATACTGCACCTTTTATTTTGAAAAATGCTTGCAGCTGCTGCTCCATATATGTGCAGTTTTGCTTAAAAGAAAAACCCACACACAGACCAGTCAAACCAGTGTTGCAGCATGTTGAGTAGAAACATTAGCAGTGCAGTATTAATTCATAACAGCCTGTGCCACAATAGAAAGTGCACAAAACACCAGTCAGTGTGAGCAGGCCTGCGAGAATGAAGAAAAGCCTCAGTGTGCCACATCATACGCAGTGTTGCTGTAACGAATCTGTATATTTGTACTATATTTGTGTGTACAGGCTGAAGCAGGAGTGGAGGCTGTAAAGAAAGTGAGATTAAAAAAAAAAGTCTGTTTTTTTTTGTTTTGTTTTGTTTTTCGGGGCGCAGTGCAGACCTGAAACTATAATGGCCGGGTTGGTTTAATTGCAGCGGCGTTTTTCAAGCCAAAAAAAAGTTTCGAGTTTGAATCCAGAAGAAAAGCCTGAACTTCCTCTGATGAGCACTAACAGGACAGACTGATTGAAGAGGAGGGACTTGTTATATAATTTTTTTTCCTTCTCATGCTGTAAACAAGCACTGATGTTCACTACATGTATTTTTTTTTTAATTGACTGTAAATTGTGTTTTGACCCAAACAGGAATGTTGCTGTATTTTTAAGTCACTCTGAGGCAAAGAACCACAGCTTTTCTGTCTTTGTTCCCTCAACTGTATATCTATATGAGTATAAATATATATATATATATATATATAGTAGATATATGAATATCTGTAAGAATGTGTACAGTGTGAGGAAGCTTCGTGTGTGTGTGTGTGTGTGTGTGTGTGTGTGTGTGTAGGATTATAGCTGCCAAAGCCAAACTGGTTGAAATCCAAGCCACAGGAAAACAAAAAGTAGGCTATCGCTACAAGATTTCAAGCTTTCATAACCAGTTTGCTCTTCACCCTCCAGCTTGGAAGTCTATAAGGAGAGGATCATTGTTTTCATGAATTACTGTAAAAGGTGGAGGGAGCTGGCATTTAAAACACACACTCCAGCTTGTCAGCATCTGGGTCCATTAAATGCCACTGAGACTTTTTAGGGCTTCATTTTCAGTGTTTGTAGGCAGGTTTAGGGGTTGACAAAACTACAAATGAGAGAACCACAGCCAAAGAAGGGGAAGAGAAAGAGGTGTCATTAGGCGGGTGGCATCAGCATGCAGTCACAACACTAATACAGATATATATATTTTTTTTCCCATGTATTTAATGTCCTCAGTTCAGCTCTTTATGTGAGATCAGAGGAAAAACAATCACCTGAGAGCCTGAAAGTTAGTTTAGTCTCTACACATGAAGGCTGTTTGGTGTACTTCAGGGTTTGTCAGGTTAAATGATACTCTTCCATTAGGTTTATTTTCTATAACTGTGGTCTGAGTGATCCCTGATAGTGTTAAAGGTTTTTGTTATTACTTTTTCATTTTTTTTCTTTCAGCCATATACACTCTGTAGAGATTAAAGGGATTGTATAATATCTTTTTTTTTCATTTGAAATTGTTAATATTTAAAAAGAAAGATGTTAGATTCATGTGCTGTTACTTGAAGTCAGCTGAGGTTTAAGTCATCCCTTTAAATTATTTGCTGTTACTCTTGTCACTGAGATCAAAGCACCATTGAATGGTTGAGAGGCCCCACTGCACCCTGATCTGTACATGCTCTGTGTGTGTATGTGTGTGTATACACATATATATATATATATATATATATATATATATATATATATATATATATATATATATATATATATATATATATATATATATATATATATATATAACTACAGCTCACTGAACCTGAGTCTGCTCAGTTCACACCCCAAACTCCGTCCCAGCACCCAAACCACACAACAGCGCCGTTTACACTCCCCAGTGTGCTTTGGATTACAGTGCCCGTGACTCCAGATTATCACTTGAGTCCACATGCTGCTTTAAAGATTCACAGGTTGTAAATACTCTGTACTTTTGGCCCCCTTCAACTAAAATGTCCACCCAAAGAGCAAGTCATATCTGCTTCACTGGA
This sequence comes from Archocentrus centrarchus, assembly GCF_007364275.1. Classification (NCBI taxonomy): domain Eukaryota; kingdom Metazoa; phylum Chordata; class Actinopteri; order Cichliformes; family Cichlidae; genus Archocentrus; species Archocentrus centrarchus. The sequence goes on along the minus strand of NC_044367.1, from coordinate 25,065,362 downwards.
GGACTCAGTTTGAACCTACCAAGGAAATCCCCCATGTGGATGCTCTGAACCGGATTGATACTACTGATTACACACACTGCATGACACCAGTTTAGTACCACCTGCATGTTCTGACCTGCGCACTCCACAAAATGTCAACCATGTAAATGTGTTAATGTCAGACACATGGCGGGTGTGTGGATGTGCCACGATGGAGTTTGACAATAAAACAATTCGTACCAGTAACTGTTGGAGTCGTGTGGTTAATCAGCTTTAAAACAACAGCAAGCTGACAGCGCAGTGTTGATTGGTCTCTACTGACATTTTATTCACAATTCAGTCATTTAGTTTCACATTCAGCCATATCAAAATAGGACCATACAAGCTTCATAGAACCACACGTTACATTTTTAGCATCATAAAGGCATTTAGCAAATATCTTAACATGAATAATCAAAGACAAGACTTTTTCTTAATAGCAGTGTGACATTAACTTCCATTTCTGTATGAAAATATTTTATAGCTGAGAAATTAATGAGCATGTTTACTATAAAAGGCATTTTATGGTCTGATTGTTTTCTCATGTATTTATTGGTCTCTGTACATTTGCAGTTTGAAACTTGAGCTTTTAGGATGAGGAGGAGGAAGGTCACCAGTTAGGGTCACACTCCTAAGCATCAGTGAATGCACAAACATATGCCAAGTTCAAAATGATCTGCTGTTACGGCCATTTTACTCACTCTGGTGGTGGAGCTAATGAGATTCAGTGCCATTTGATTTGCAAGAGAAGCTAAACTGACATTGGAAATAATTTAATCTCTTAAACTGATTCTGGATCATTTGTTCTGCCAGCTATGCAGTGACTTTAAGTGTCCCTTTTTCCCTTTAAGAAGAGCGAGCTAGGATGGTTGTGTAGAAGCCTGTTTGCAGACATGGTTTCAGCACCTTGGACAGATAACAGTGAGTTTTTTTTTATTTCAGCACCATGGACAGTTACATGTAATTGTTTAAGCATCTTTCCAATAATATTACTGGGCTTTTATTCCCCTCCCTTTAAATAAAAGGCAAAGTGATTCTGGTGCGCATCCTATAGCACAGTCCAAATATACTGCAACAGAACCATAAATGTGTACACAGAAAAGGAACAATCAGAAATTTGTGGCAGAAAACAGTAAAACTGTGGTGGAAGTTTAGCTTCCAGGGAGGAAAAAAGTATTTTGAAATTTTATTTTTATCAGATTTGAATAGCTGCATGCAGTTTTTGTGTCCAGGTGGCGATTAAAATTAATTTATTCTTTAAAAAATAACTGCCCGGAGGTGTTACCAAGATGGCTACCGAGTGGCGAGACTTGCTTCTAAAGGACTCATTAATATATATATTTTTTTTTTAATGTGCGTTTTGCGTGCGCCTCATGGCCGCACGGTCATCTGCAGCAGCATCACCTGCCGGTTCTCGGTGGGATGAGACTTGTTGATGTGTCTCGTGAGTCCCGGGGAACTGAAGAAAGTGGAGGGGCAGTGTTTGCACGTGAAGATCTGCTGCTGCGCCTGCTGCTGCTGCTCGCCGCACTCCCCGCCGCCGCTCTCCTCTCTGTGCGGGTGGAAAACGTCCGCTCTGCGTCCTCCTCCGCCTCCCAGCGTCTCCGCGATTAACTCGTCCCTCATCGCGTGCCATAGCCGGTGCTTGTCCCTGATTTCAACCGACGGGAAGCGCGCGCCGCACAGGTGACAAAGGCACACCTGGCTCTGTCCAGAACTGGACTCGCGCGCTTGGCCGTAAGATGACGCTGGCGGAGACGCTCGCGATGTCATCTCATGCGCGGCCAGGTGTTTCTTCAAGTAAGCCTGCCGGCGGAACTTCTTCCCACAGTACCGGCACTCATACACCTCCTCCTCCGGCAACGTCTGGACGAACGGTATCGGGGGGTGCGTGAGTGATGGCGGCGGCTGCTGCTGAGGCAGGTCCACGCGCTCCTCCGGGTTTAGCATGAGAAGGCTGGACGGCGGGCTGTCCGCGGCTCTCACCTGCTGCTGCAGATCCATGCAGCTCTCAGCCGGGTTCCGGTAACGCGGAGAGGAATCGTAGCGAGGAGGCACGAGGTTGTCACTGTCTGGGCTGTCCCGAGACCGCGCGTGAAGCAGCAGCAGGGACTGCTCGCGCCTGATGCGGGAGCTGTCCAGCGCCGCGTGGTGCTGATTGGTGTTCATGCGCAGCAGTTCGTTCTCCTTCCCCTCCATCTCCACCGGCTGCCTCTCGTGCTGAATAAGTCCTCGAGCCTCTTTTAGCGTCAAGCTCTTGTTCGTCGTTGGGGTCTCACCTGCCTGGTTGCTCACTGGGCGAGGTTTGTGCCAGCGGCGGTGAGAGGCCAAGTTGGCCGGACAGCTGAAGACTTTGTCGCACTCAGGACACCGGTACTCCACGCGCACTATGCGTGAGCACTTATGCTGCGCGAGAGAGAAGGGGTCTGGGTACTCCTCTTTGCACAGCTGGCAGATGAACTCCCCCAGCGGCTGATTCCCGCCTGGGGCGGACGGCTTCTCCCGGTGCCTCCTCAGCTCGGGGCTCTCCTTCTTGATGCGCAGACCCAGAACCGGGGAGGTCGTGACCTCATCCTCGAAGTTCAGCTTCCGGTTAACTTTAGCTTTTTTCGACGGGTTGCTGCTCACCGGCTGTTTGTTGTGTCTGCTGCTGCTGCTCAGGCGGTGATCCGGATCGAGGAAGGAGCGTTTTCTCGCCGCGTCCTGGCTCATCACAGTTAGATGTGGGAACAAGTGCACGTGAGTCGGGTCATATTTGTCACTGTGTCCGTAGGACGGCGCGTGGTGGCGGCTGCTGCTCGCAAGAATCCTCTCGATGGAGGCAGACACCGAGGTCGGCGTGGAGCTCACCAGGAACGGCAAGTCCGGTAGCTCTGGTACCGGGGATGATGCCAGACACCTGCCCGTGAACAGCGGCTGTTTTTCTCCTTCCTCGCGCTGCTCAAGAAGTCTCGTGCCGACCGGTTTAACGGGGCTGCAGGAGTTAGTCAGTGGAGGAGGCGGCGGTGGGAAGAAGCACGAGAAATCACCGTCGGGGCTCAAAACGTCCACCTCGCTGTCCGGTAACTGCGCACGTCGGTCCGCCTCCGCCTCCAGAGCGGACTCCACGTGCGGGCTCCACGCCTCCCTGACACCAGCGGGGTCCTCGTGGGACACCGGGAACTCTCCGTCCTGCCGCTGAAATGGGAAAACACTGAACACATGGCTCTCCGCCCCGGTCGCTTCACAGCTGTCACCGCCGCTGCCGCTTTGGTCACCGTCAGGTTTGTTGTTATTTCGTGACCGGTATGACGCCGAGCCTCGCCGGTGTCTCTTCACCAAGAATCCTCGCGGCATTGTGATGATGACAGCGCGTGGCACAAGCAAAGCGGAAAGGACAACAACTCTTGTCTCGAGCCCACTTTCAAGTAGAGCTTTGAAGTGGCGGAGAGAGAGGGGAAGAGGATGGAGGGAGAGGGGGGCGCGCGCAGGTATGATGAGCGCACGAGAGAGAGAGCAGCCTATCCGAGGTGGTTTTTACCAACAAGCCTCCCTCACAGGCACTGAGACATTTGCTTAAATGCTGACTGTGTCCTGTAGCAGCGAAATTCAGACTAAAAAACTATGAAAGCATGAAGTCCAGAAATGACAGCGGATGAAAAAAATAGTGCCACTTAAGGCAGGAACGTGTCCCGGTGAGCGGGCATAGGGTGATACCTACCCCATGAGATATGATTTTAGATACTTTAAGGATATTGTGATGATAAATTTTTTTGTACTATTAGTTAAGTAAAGATTCTTTCAGCTCTGTGCAAAACAGTTATTACATACAAAATATGTTTAAACTTCAAGTGGGTGGGTGGGATATATTAGGGAGCAAAAGAACATTTTGTCTTCAAAGTTGATGTGTTTGAGCGAGTTTCACGAGGGCCAGATTGTGATAGCTAGAGGACTGGGTCGGAACATCTCCAAAACTGCAGCTCTTGTGGGGCGTTCCCAGTCTGCAGTGGTCAGTATCTATCAAAAGTGGTCCACGGATGGAACAGCAGTGAACCAGTGACAGGTCTGAATATTTTAAGTGTTTCTGCACAAATATTTTAAATGTTACATTTCTATAAATAAGATGTTTGCTCATATTTAGTTTGAAACAGAAGCCTGGATGAAAAGCATTCGGACTACAGGTTTTTAATCCTATGCCATTTTTTTCTGCATTTTATTTATTTCTGATCAGGTACTGCATTTCCCTCTGTGCCACCGCATCAAAAAACCCTGGGATGCTCCTCCTCCTCCTGTCTATAACGTCTGAAAAGGCTGTCCTTGCAGGGAGCTAGGTCACTAGGAAGGCGTTTTTTTAAATTAAAAAATTTATCTGGAATATTTAAGGGGATAAAATTATGTTTAGAAGAATAGGTCTAATCTTTACAAGAACAGTTAGTCAGGACAGGAAAAGCCTAAAAGTCTGAGCTGAGCAGGAGGAGGCAAAGTTCACCTTTAAAGTCAGTGCCCACATTGGCAGATAAGGGCTGCATCACCACTTTACCGCTTTTCATAACACTTTTAATGACAGCTCAATTAAAAAAAAAAAAAAAAAAAAATATATATATATATATATATATATATATATGATTAAATGTTCTAATGTTCATTTCCTCTCTCTTTTTGCAGACTCGACTTGAATAAATAACGCAGCCAGAGGCAATTTTGGGGTAATTTTACATTTCCGCATCTCTTCGCTTGACCGCCACTGACTTGCAGCCACAGGCAATCTGTATTATCTTCATTTTGCTTTCTTTTTTTTTTGCTGTCCAAAAATCAGAAACTAACCCAATACTGAGCTCCCTTTCCATGAGTGAAAGTTAATTCGGTAGCACTTCAGTAGCCCACGTTTTATGGTGTTACAGTACTGTACAAAAGTCTTCGGTCACCCCTCATGTCTTTATATTATGTTAGGATAATGGGAAATAGATGCAGCGATTTATTAAAACGTGGAAACATACATGGAAATACAGCATATAAGGCATAAACAGTCTGTATAATTCTAACAGTCCTGAAAGTCAATATTTATTTATTCACAGCCTGAACTCTCTGAAGCAGTTTTCTTTAAGTAGCCTTCAGGAATGGTTCTTGAAGGACATTCAAAGCTCTTCTTTTGATGTTGGCTGCCTTTAGCTGATCCCACACTGCTTCAGTAATGTTGAGGTCCAGGCTCTAGAGAGGCCAATCCACGACTGACAGTTTTCCATTGTGTGTTTTTCTATCCAGGTGTGCTTTTACTGCACTGGCAATGTGTGTTTGGGATCACTGTCATGCTGAGAAATGAAGCTGTTGCCAGTTTCTTTCTTGATGGTACTGCATGGTGGCTCAAAATCTCTGCTTTTTCATGTTCATAATTCAATAAATTTTGACAAGATCCCTTCCTTAAGAATGGCTTCTTGACAGCTGCCCTTCCACTGAGACCATTCCTGATGAGGCTTGAGTGAACAGCAGCCCGATTCGTCTCTCAAATCTTTGCTGGATTTTTCCTATTGTTTAAGGACATGACCTTCAGAGACTGTACATCAGCTGTAGGTAGTTTTTTAGGCCTCACACTTCTTCTTTTGTCCTTCAATTGTTCAGTTTCCTCAGATTTTTATGGACACACTATACACCATGCTAAGATATACCAAGTTTTCAGCTAAAAGCTCTTTGAAAATCACCTGGCTGATGAAAAAATTACTATTTTATGCTGTCAAACTGTGTTATCTTTGATACTTTTCATTGATTCAACTAAAGAAATGGAAACAATTTGTGTTTTTGTGACAGGCTGCTTGTAACAAAGGTGCCTCAAGATACAATTTAAAATTGGTTCTTGACTCAGTTGTCTGTTTTTTGTAGATTGAACACTGGTTCATCTCTGGAGTTAGGTGCCTTTTTTATGCTCCAGTGATTCATAGATCAGTGTTAAATGGCTTAACAAACAAAAAAAATATTCCTCTGAAAATGATCAGGTACAAGGACTGGACTGAAAATGAGTGAAAAAGCAGCAAAAGTCCAAAAAAAAAAAAAAACATTGAAAGACCTTCAGAAAGCCCGGAGAACTACTGCTGAAGACTACTTTAAGAAACTACAAGAAAGTCTGACTTTAAAAGTCTGTTTCTTTCAAATGTCCTACTGCATTCAGAAGTTGTTCCAAATTCTTCCCAGAGCAATAGAAAATAGAAAATCATCAGCAAACAGGGTTAAACATATAAAAAAAATAAATACATAAAAAGCATGCTGGCACGTTGATTATCCAGCTGCTGACCTGTTTGGGGCCATGTTTCCACCAATCAATTCATCAGGACCCTCATTCATAAGTAGCATCTTCTTACAGTCAGTATTTTTACATTAAAATGCCAATAAAACGCAATCATAGAAGAAAATGATGTTTTTAGCTGCTCCTGTCTGCAGCTGGTTTGTTTTACACAGCCACAGCACAACTAAATGAAGAAGAAGCTAAAATAAAAGCTGTCTGTGTGCAAATAAAGTGCCAGATCATTAAATTTGATGGAGTTCTTCTAAACTTTTCTGCAAGCTGCCAGCAGCCACACTCTTAGCAGCAACACCTGCAGCATGCAGGGGAAAGTCTAAAGAGAGACACAGCATTTATTCCACTACATTTATTTGAAAGGCTTAGTTGCAATTTTTCAACATCATCTATTTGTTCATATTGATATCTATGGTCAGTGTAACTATCCAGTGTGACGTCTCTCCAATGTGCTATTTGTCTAATGTTTCCATTAATAAACTGTTATCTAATTTCTAATGTCAAATTCTATTTAAAAAGTCGACAAACACCCCACAGTGTGCATTACACAAAGCCCCAGATTCAAAATAAAGTAAAACACTGAAAAGGATGGAAGAGGGAGTTTCCCTCAAATAGTAACATGTCAGGAAACGTTCCCACAAGGGTCTGAGTTTTGAAGTTCTTTTTGACGGAACCATTAGAGGAACCTGAAGGTTATTGTTTAAAACTTCAGGCGACATTTAGCTAACATTTTCTGAAGCTTTAGCTAGATAGTGCATATTTAGTGTAGTCTGGAACTCCAGCTGTTGTAAAATCTTTAAGGAAAATGATTGGAAGTCCTGTCAAAATGTGTTCATAACTTAAAGACCACAACTTATGGTGTAATTTCCTGACATTTGCCTCATAATACTTCTGAATTTACATAATACACTTCCAGGTTCCCAATGATCCTTTAAACACATATAAAGTAGAACAAAGGGAGTGAAAATTGGCATTTTTGGGGGGGGGGGGGGGGGGGGGGGGGGGGGGATACTGTCCTTTTGTAAAATATGTAAAATACCATCAAAAAGGTTTAAGAGCATGTGTGCAGTGCTCTTAGGAAGGTAAACACTTACATTCATCTTTTTTGGCATTGTTGCAGGATGTGGTGAATAACCTGAAAAAGAGGTTCCAAACTGGACTCAAACCACTATCAGGCCATTAGTATCCTGTTTATTAGTGCCTAGAGTTTTTAGCCAGGGAATATGCACAGGGAGGATTTTGAAGAGAAAGCCCTGATCAGGTTCGTGCATATGTGCTGGAGTGGGTGTAATTAGAAACAGCTCCCCGCTGGGGCCCTAAGTTACAGATCATATCTATTTTTAAGACTACTAATGATCGTTTCTGTGTGGCTGAAGTGTCTGATCATCCGTGTCTCTGTTGTTGGCATGGTGGGAATACCTCGAGCACGGCTTTCCCTCTGCGTTCATGTGCTTGTGCTTGTTTGCGTGGCGTTATCTCCTCAGCAGAACAGAAAGAGAGTGAAGTGAAGGAGAGAGATTGTGATCTTGTGTGTGTGTGTGTGTGTGTGTGTGTGTGTGTGTGTGTGTGTGTGTGTGTGTGTGTGTGTGTGTGTGTGTGTGTGTGTGTGTGTGTGTGTGAGGACTATTCACGCTCGCCCTCCCCCAATAGAAGCTGCTCTGGCTGATAAGAGATCGGAGGGAGATCCATCCATCCGTCCGTCCACCCATCCATCCATCCATCCATTCATCCTCTCCCCTATGGGCTGAGGCCCCTTTGAGCGGGCCAGGCGCTCCGCAGCTCAGCCAGAGGGGCTGCAGCCAGCCAGCGTCTCTGCCTGGAAATCAATCAAGGCGGACGAGCGTGGGAACGAGCTTGAAGGCCAGGCTGGTGGCCTGACCAGGGCTCCCTGGGGAATACAGCTGAGAACAGAGATGAGCTGGGTGGAGGGGAGAGTCCCACACTAAAAACTAATTAAAAACAATGTTTCTAGCTTCTTCAGGTTGGCTGTTTCTCCACTGTAACAGTCAGCTGCTCATGTGAGGAAACCCTCTGATCATCCTCATGACTCAGGCCTCTTTTTTTTAATGCCATTGTGATCACTACAGCCGCATTTTATTTCCACAATAACAGAAAAAATAAATACAAATGATAATGATGTTTTTGTCATTTTTTTCTTCTTCTTCTTTTTTTTTTTTTTGGATGCAGAGTAAGAAAGAAATAAGTCTTTTTCCTATAAAACTGAACTAGCTCCTGACATCCAGATAATATTTTGATGCATCTTTTAATACAGATTATAATAAGATTTAAAACGATTCAAACTATGGAAAAACCAATAATTTTACCTTGTATCTTTTAGGATCTTTGATCTTGACACTCACATTTCTAATTTTACTAAAATCATTAATTATGTATTACTGTTATTAATTTTTTTCATCCATTTATTTCTGTAGTAAAATCCTCCTCAACCCTCAACTATATATTTTTGCACAAAGGTAAAGTGATGCTTTTAGAGACAGCACAATATTATTTTGTAGTTTTAACATTTAATATAATATTTTTAAGTATAATTACAATTACAGTATAATCACATTGCTGGATTTTCCCTTTCAGTCCCAGGTTTTCCCACAGTGGTGATGCTCCTTTTTGCTTGAAGAAAATTGTATAAGTTTTATTTCCTGATCAGTTGGTGCACATTGAACTCTGATTTGTTTTTTTTCTCCTTTTTTTGAATAAGAAAAAAGGGTGAATCAAATCACATGAAGACAGCAAAGAGTGAGTTCTGTGTGAGGATAAAATCAGTAAAGGACGGCGTAAAGATGGAGCAGGCTGCTTTCAGCTATTTAAAAATGGGGTAAGTGCTCTCAGTCAATCTCTTGTAAAAATATAGATCCTCAGCAGTCTGAGGAGGCTGCTGGCTGGAGGATATGAAGTAAGTGTGTGTGTGTCTTTATTTTGCATCGCGTCAGTGGGCAGTGAGGTGGATAATCCTCCAGACTGCTGAAAATGACTCTATTGATCTGTGCTTCTCAGTCACAATCCCTTTAAGTACTGTCGTATTATACGGCTGAGCCGTTTGTCTGTCTGTGTTTACATGGACTTTACATCTTAACTGATGGGAACTGAGCGTGTGCACAGCCCCAATGAGCGTTTCTCACCTAATCAGGAGTTTGTTGGTTTGCAGTTTGGGATAATTTTGAGATTAAAATGAGAGGTTAGGCAGTCTTGCCTTCATGTGGCTCACAGCTAAAACCAGCTCTACAGCAAAGTAAAAAAAACAAAGGATTTAATTTTATTTTTTTATTCACTGTTAGAAGTCTGGAGTCCACTGGTTGCAGCAGGGATTATTGTAAGACTAAAACCTAAAATAAGCAACATTGCACTGGTTTACACACTGATACTGAGACAAATGCTCTTTCATGAAACTGGTTTCTGTGTTTTTTTTACTGTTAATTCAGAACCTTTTAAAATAATTTCCCTCTCTTATTCTGACACAGATTCATCAGTTTGTTTGCAGGCTTATTAAAAAACAATCAGTCTTATTCGTGCCTTACAGTTTAAAAAGCAACTCCATGTCAACATATATTCTGTACAGTATTAAAATTACATCATGAATGCATGAAAATTTCCAACACACGTACAGTTTAGGTGCTGGGGAGAAGTCGTTTTCATTATCTTGCTGTCAGTCAGTTTAATTACATCAAATCAATTTAAATGATGAGAAATAAACACCAACACCATGTTTGCTGTCCCCAGTCTCTACTGAGAGCATGAATGTCTCGGTAAAGTGGTCATCTGTCGCCATCTAGTGGCGGAAGGTTCACAGGAACATAAACTGGTTACATGCAGGTATGTGGAGACGTTTGTGCCTCCTCCGGGATTATTCAAATTATGGAAGGATATGCATGGAAATTCATCAAAAGTGGAGTTTGGCTGAGCTTAGTTATTAGTGCTTAACTTCTGGAAGAGATTTGGATCCAGGAATTTTTCTGAGGACTCTTTGGACAAAATTTGAGCCATCAATAGATATCAGATTAAAAAGGAAAAACTGTGAGATATTGTCTTGTGATTCCTAAGAAAGATTACAAACTAATCGAGATCCAGATATCTTTCTGGACTCACTTCCTGCAGGGAATTCTCAGCTTTGACCGAGGTTTGCAGTCTCACACTGCTCTTCAAGTTCACTGGTAAAGCCTGAGAGGCCGAATGATTCATTTAAGTCGATCATTGATCCCCGAAGTTGTTAACTAAAAAACAGGAAGCCAAAGTTTGTGATCACCAGTTTGTGATCAAAGTTGCTTTCTAATATAACCTGAAATTGATCCAAATTGTTGTAAATAACATTTAATGACTCACTAATCATAAATATTGCTGATTTTTAATGGAATCTGCATGCATGTACTGTGACCTATACCCAGTAACCTTCCCTCACACTTTAAATGGCACATTGTGTTACTTAATAAACATAATAAACATCTGAATGTTGCATCAGAAATCTTCTGAAAACTGTCAGAGCTTTTTTGGTCTAAGAAATTAACCTTATCTTATACCAAAAAACCCCACAAAGGTTTCACAAAGTCAGTCGATCAATCTCAAAGTTTACTGAGCTGCTCTGGTAACAGCTTGACTGTATCTATGATATGTTTGAAGCATTTATGAAACGTTCAAAGCATTTATGAAACCAATAGAACTCGTGGGAAGAACTTGAGGAAGTAAGGGCTAAAATTTCCCCAGATTGCTTCAACACATGAACAGCCAGAATGCCAAAAGGTCTGCAAAGCTGTGATTGCTGCAAAATGGCAGATTCTTTGGAAAGTCAAGCAAAGTTTGCGTGACAGATTTATTATGTTAATTAAAACTCATTATATTAAACCTTGTTTATGCCAGGATCATAGTTCCTGTACACTCTGATGAATAACATTTTCTGTGAACTTTTTTGGTGACCCCAAATTTCTGCAGTGGTGAGTATAAATGTCTACGGAGGTTACAACAAGATTTCTCAAAAAACACACAAAAAATTAAAAACAATAAAAGGTTCTGAGGACTCTGAGCTTCTACCTCCCTTTGGAGTTCAGACAGTTATAACTCCTGCTTATATTTATTCAAGCGCAAATGTTTAAGCTCCTGCAGATGTGTTACATCAAAGTCAATATAAACTTACTGGTCACTTTATTAGGTACAAAGCATTTGCCTTTGATGCTGCTTTAATTCTTCGCAGCACAAATTCAACAAGATGCTGGAAACGTTCCTCATAGATTTTGGTCCATGTTGCCATGACAGCATCACACAGCTGCTGCTGATTCGTCAGCTCTAAATCTCCCGCTCCACCATTTCCCAAAGGTGCTCTGTTGGTTATAGATTTGGTGACTGTAGAGGCCATTTGAGTGCACTGAACTCATTGTCATGTTCAAGAAACTAGAGATGATTTGAGTTTTGTGACACGGTGTGTTATACTGCTGGAAACAGCTGTCAGAAGATGGGTACACTGTGGTCCTAAAGAGATGAACACAGTCAGCAACAATATTCAGGTAGGCTGTGGGGCTTAAATGATGCTCAGTTTGTACTAAGGGTCCTAAAGTGTGCCAGGAAACTATCCCCCACACCATTACACCACCAACACCATCCTAAACCGTTGATAACACGGCAGGATGGACTCACACTTTCATATTGTAAATGTCTCAGCTGAAATCAAGACACATCAGACCAGGCAACACTTTCCTGTTCTTCTGTTATCCAGTTTTGTTGAGCCTGTGTGAACTGTAACCTCAGTTCCCTGTTCTTAACTGACAGAAGTGGCACCTGGTGTGGTCTTCTGCTGCTGTAGCCCATCTGCTTCAAGATTCAATGTGTTGTGCATTCAGAGATGCTCTTCTGCATTTCTGGGTTGGTTTGAGTTACTGTTGTCTTACTATCAGCTTGAAACAGTCTGGCCATTCTCCTCTGACCTCTGGCATCAATGAGTCATTTTCACCCAGAGAACGACTGCTCACTGGATATTTTCTCTTTTTTGGATCGTTCTCAATAAACTCTAGAGACAGCTGTGTGGGAAAATCCCAGCAGACCAGTTTTTGAAGCACTCAGATGAGCCTGTCTGGTACCATCAACCATGCCACACTCAAAGTCACCTTTCTTTCTCGATTTGATGCTTGGTTTGAATTTCAGCAGGTTTTGACCGTTTCTACATGCCTAAATGCTTTGAGTTCTTGTGATTAGCTGATTAGATACTTGCATTAATGAGCATTTGAACACAAGTACTTAATAATGTTGCCAGTGAGTGTATATTATCCAGGGAAGGTCACTGAAAAAGAATTCATGAGATTGAAACATGCTCTGATTGCTGATGCTGTTGCTGTTGTTAAAAAGCATTTTGTTGTTAACTCTGTTCATTTTCATTTTTCATATAGAGTTGGTTCATAAAAGCAGTCGCCCTATGGTGCTTTTTATTGTAAGGTAAATGCCCTCCAACATTAGAGAGAAGAACCCAACAATCAGATGATCCCCTGTGAGCAGCACTATGCGACAGTGAGAAGGAAGAACTCCATTTTAACAGGAAAAAAAACTTCCAGCTGAAACAGGCTCAGGAACAACAAGGAAGCCTGGAGTCTGAGAGTAAAGTGCTCTAGTGGGATGGTGTCTTTATGATATGATGGGGCCTGATAATCCAGGACTCTTGACATAATGTCTGAACCTGCAATGGAAACAAAGAGCCTCTATGTTCTCTTTCCTCCTTGATGCTTCTGTTTCTTACATCCTCTCCTGCAGTGTGGCCCATAGTCTGCGGTGTGATCATCAAAATAGGTGAGATCATCTCTGGCACATTCAGATGCATTGTTAGATTTGCTCCTCGTAGACTAAAAACCAGTTGTTTGTTGTCACAGCAGGAAACTGGAGGATTTAATCTCTGCAGCATCATCACAATTTGCTCAACGTGTTCAGCAAGTTTCCCAACAGAGTGCTGTGAGATGGAAGGACTGACAAACACAGAGCATCAGAAAGGGGAAGTCTGCACTGCTGACTGTATGAACCCCCAACCACTCATTAAAGCAAACTCAGCAAATTTTAGAGACATCAACAAAAGGAGTTAACAACCACTGATCGTACACACAAAGCTGCATCTGCTGGAATTTCTCTACATTAATGCACAAGTGGGCAAAATAAGCATCCAAAAATCTGAGACCACATGGAAAACCTGTCATGTAAAATAGGAAACAATCAGAAAGTTTGAGAATCTACAAACAAGAAGTTCTGACTGTTAATGTGTCTGTGTGTTTCCAGCAGCATTGTGATCATGATAGGAAACACGGCTTCAGATCTAAGTGGAAAAATCCTACCTAACCCCCTCAGAATCAGCTGATTTGGTGTGTTTAATGGAATTAACCATGGTAAATATTTTCCAAGTTACAGGTCCACACAGTTTCAGAGCCTAAACTACACCAAATTATGTCTATGACGTAAAGTAAGAGAAACAGGCATTGGTGCCTGTGATTTTTGACCTATTTTCTGATCATTTTCTAGCAAAAAGTTCAAAAAGTGCATTTCGGGTAAACCTTTAAGGGTCTCATATCAACATATTGGATAGGCAGCTGGTGAAAAGTGCTTTTACCTACATTGTGATACCAGCCTCATCTTCTATCTATCGAAACTATCATAAATATATTGATGCTCAAATCTGGTTAAAGCAAATAATCATTCTGCACAAAGATATTCAGGGTTTGGATTGCAACACTTGGAGTTGGTTGCAGTATTTAAACAAAGCTTAAACCTGAGGGATCTGAAATGTACTTCATGGGTCGGTAACTAAAAAATACTGAAAATATGGAGGTAAAATTTTTTTGCATGGCTTTTTAAAAATATACTAAAGTTACTGTGCAAAAAAAAAAGTCATCTGAACCTGAGGGGATCCAGTCATAGCTTTTTTCATATCCATATATTTATTCATATATTTTATATCGAATGACTGAGAAGTCTTCAAAAAAAAAAAGCCTGGAAGCTTCCCTTGTCTGCAGTATATACTGCTCAAAAGGTTAAAGGAACACTTTGAAAACACATCAGATCTCACTGGGGGAAAACAATATCATGCTGGACATCTATACTGATATGATGAGGATGCCACATCATTTACTGGAAATGAAAATGATCAACTTTTTTTTTCCCTCTCAGCCTGTCAAATGGAATTAAATGTATGTGTACACAAATAAATAAATAAAATAAAAAACAAACAAACAAAACAAAACAAAAAAAACCACAAACATTAACAAGAAAAGCTTATAGAGACTCTATAGAGCTTATCTTGGAAGAATAAATATGTTTGGCACAACAGTGCATTCAGATCACAATTCTGCTTGCAAACACTGCCAGACATGACAGGCTTTAAAAAAAAAAAAGAAAAAGAAAAAGAAAATGATCAACCTACAGAGGACTGAATTCAAAGACACCCCGAAACTTAGGCAGCAGGCTAGTCCATTTTAAGATTTCACTGCAGTAATTCAAAATGGTCCTCAGTAATTTGTATGGCCCCCCACATGCTTGTATGAACGCCTGACGTCGGGGCTCCTAATGAGATGATAGATGGTGTCCTGGGGGGGTCTCCTCCCAGATCTGGACCAGGGCATCACTGAGCTACCGGACAGTCTAAGGCAGGGGTGTCAAACTAAATCAAAGGATGGGCCAAAATTGAAGATACAGTCGTGGGCCAAACAGGATTAACAGTCTAAAACTGAAAATAATTTTAATCAGCAATATGAATTTGAAAGCCCAAATTCAGCAACTTTTTCCTCAACACATTAAATAAAATATAAAATTGTATATATATATGTTATTTTTCTTCAAAAATAACATAATTGAAAATGAAAATATTTCAAGCTGATGAAAATCTGCAATTTTTTCAGATAAAAACTGTGATGTGAATATCTGCGCTGCACAGTCGGAAAAACGCTGCGAAAACTGTGCAGTGTGTCCAGTTTCTCAGCAAAAAGTGCAGCTGCAAACAGGTGGAGACCTGCTCTGATTTTTACTTATTTATTGGCAACGCTGGATAATGGGTTAGTGAAGGTTGTTGCAGTGCATCATGGGATTTGTAGTATAAGTGGTGGGAGCGCTATTTACCGGCGGGCCATTAACGTATTGCTGCGCCATCCTGGAGGACGTGAATTACTTGTGCAATCTCCATAGGGACCAGGTATCACCTCATACTAAGAATGACACTGACTCTAGCCAAAAAAAAAAACAGTCAGAAAAGATGAGGAGGGAAAAAATGTGAGTGGCCTCCACCTGTGAAACATTCCTGTTTTGGAAGTTGTATCATTCTCTGGAGCTTGAAAAAGGCGACTGGACTTCTTTTTGTTTCTTGAAGACGTTTCACCTCTCATCCGAAAGGCTTCTTCAGTTCTCAACCAAATGGTGGAGAGACCCAGGTATTTAAACCCCTGTGGGCGTAGTCCCCTGGAGGTGGTTATGACCCTCTATTGATCATGTGCGTGAACACATGTGCCCAGGTGTGAAGGGGGCGTGGGTCATATTTAATCAGTGGTTTCAGTTGAAACCAATTTAGGACTCCGCTCCATTGTTTCCTGTGGCCTATTGAGGTCACTGGAACAAAGGTGTGAATGGGGGTTGAGACGTCTGGGAAGGGAGCTCAGGACAGCACTGTAAGCGGGGGAAAGTTGGTGACGTAATCCACCTCCTCTGTTCAATGATGGTTGTTCACAGTGGACATAGATGGCTTCTTTCACTCCTCTTTCAAACCATCTGTTTTCCCTGTCCAAAATGTGAACATTGGCATCCTCAAAAGAGTGCCCTTTTTCCTTCAGATGCAGATGTACTGCTGAATCTTGTCCTGTCGAGGTGGCTCTTCTATGTTGTGCCATTCGTTTGTGAAGAGGCTGTTTGGTTTCACCAATGTAGAGGTCCGAGCACTCTTCACTGCACTGAACAGCATACACTACATCGCTGATCTTGTGTTTGGCGGGTTTGTCCTTGGGATGAACCAGTTTTTGTCTTAGGGTGTGACTTGGTTTGAAGTATACTGAGATGTCATGCTTGGAGAAAATTCTTCTGAGTTTCTCTGACAAGCCTGCCACATATGGGATGACAATGTTGTTCCTCTTGTCCTTCCCATTCTCTGTAGTTTGTGTTTGGCCTTCATTCCTGTGCATCTTAGCTGATTTGATGAAGGCCCAGTTGGGGTAACCGCATGTTTTGAGGGCTTTCTTAATGTGTGTGTGTTCCTTATGCTTCCCTTCTGCCTTAGAGGGAACACTTTCCGCACGGTGTTGTAGGGTCCTGATCACCCCAAGTTTGTGTTCCAGAGGGTGGTGGGAGTCAAAGAGGAGATACTGGTCTGTGTGTGTGGGCTTCCGGTAAATTCAATGTTGAGGCTTCCATCTTCCTCGATAAGCACCACACAGTCCAGGAATGGTAACTTGTTATCTCTGGTGTCCTCCCTGGTAAAACGTATGTATTTATCCACTGAGTTAATGTGACGAGTGAAGGCTTCCACTTCTTGGGTTTTGATTTTGACCCAGGTGTCATCTACATATCTGTACCAGTGGCTAGGTGCCATCCCTTTGAAAGAACCAAGAGCTTTACTTTCCACTTCCTCCATGTAAAGGTTGGCTACAATGGGAGACACTGGGGAGCCCATGGCACATCCATGCTTCTGTCTGTAGAATCCATCATTGTATTTAAAATATGTTGTGGTAAGGCAGAGATCTAAAAGTGCACAAATCTGATCTGGGGTGAAGCTGGTTCTGTTCAGTAAGGAATCGTCTTCCTGTAGTCGTCTTCTGACGGTCTCCACTGCCTCAGTTGTAGGTATGCAAGTGAAAAGTGAAACCACATCAAAGGACACCATGGTTTCATCTGGATCCAGTACAAGATTCTGGACCTTGTTAGTAAAATCTGTAGAGTTTTCAATGTGGTGGGGTGTGATGCCAACAAGCGGTATAAGATGGTGGCGAGGTGTTTGGAAATGTTGTAGGTGACCGAGTTTATACTGCTGATAATGGGTCGAAGTGGGACTCCTTCTTTGTGGATCTTTGGGAGTCCATAAATGCATGGAGTGGCTTCTCCAGGGTACAGGCAGTAGTAAGTGGGGCGGTCAATGGCTTTTTCCTTTTCAAGTTGTTGCAGGCAGCAAACAACTTTTTTCTTGTAGTTGCTTGTGGGATCACGTCTCAAGACCTCATAAGTATTGTTGTCACTGAGGAGTGTAGTAATTTTGTTGTGGTAATCCGATGAATTCAGCACAACCGTGCACCTCCCCTTGTCGGCTGGCAGTATGGTGATGTTTTGATCCTTGCTTAGGGCTGTGATGGCCTTCTTCTCCTGAATGGTGAGGTTGGAGGGAGGAAGTCTTGCACTGGAAAGAGTGGCTGAAACTTTCATCCTGATCTGTTCTGCTACAGGATGAGAAAGTTTGTTATTTCTTATAGCGGTTTCTTACCTCACACCATCGCAGAAGAAGTTTCTACATTTGTGGACAAAGCCCAGCTCGCACAACACATCAAAGGCAAGGAAAGACAACTACGTAAATTTCAAACTCTGCAAACCAAGGCATACCATTCATCTGTTAACAAACAGGACGACACGATAAGCAATGGAAACCAAGGAAAGTGGGTGAAGAACCTATCAGACAGGGTCCTCACCAAACCAGAAGAAAATGTGCTAGCCAAAGGACTCAACTTTGCCATAGCCCCACAACAGCTTCCTATAGTAGACCTCATCACAGCAACAGAAACCGCTATAAGAAATAACAAACTTTCTCATCCTGTAGCAGAACAGATCAGGATCTCTGCCTTACCACAACATATTTTAAATACAATGATGGATTCTACAGACAGAAGCATGGATGTGCCATGGGCTCCCCAGTGTCTCCCATTGTAGCCAACCTTTACATGGAGGAAGTGGAAAGTAAAGCTCTTGGTTCTTTCAAAGGGATGGCACCTAGCCACTGGTACAGATATGTAGATGACACCTGGGTCAAAATCAAAACCCAAGAAGTGGAAGCCTTCACTCGTCACATTAACTCAGTGGATAAATACATACGTTTTACCAGGGAGGACACCAGAGATAACAAGTTACCATTCCTGGACTGTGCGGTGCTTATCGAGGAAGATGGAAGCCTCAACATTGAATTTACCGGAAGCCCACACACACAGACCAGTATCTCCTCTTTGACTCCCACCACCCTCTGGAACACAAACTTGGGGTGATCAGGACCCTACAACACCGTGCGGAAAGTGTTCCCTCTAAGGCAGAAGGGAAGCATAAGGAACACACACACATTAAGAAAGCCCTCAAAACATGCGGTTACCCCAACTGGGCCTTCATCAAATCAGCTAAGATGCACAGGAATGAAGGCCAAACACAAACTACAGAGAATGGGAAGGACAAGAGGAACAACATTGTCATCCCATATGTGGCAGGCTTGTCAGAGAAACTCAGAAGAATTTTCTCCAAGCATGACATCTCAGTATACTTCAAACCAAGTCACACCCTAAGACAAAAACTGGTTCATCCCAAGGACAAACCCGCCAAACACAAGATCAGCGATGTAGTGTATGCTGTTCAGTGCAGTGAAGAGTGCTCGGACCTCTACATTGGTGAAACCAAACAGCCTCTTCACAAACGAATGGCACAACATAGAAGAGCCACCTCGACAGGACAAGATTCAGCAGTACATCTGCATCTGAAGGAAAAAGGGCACTCTTTTGAGGATGCCAATGTTCACATTTTGGACAGGGAAAACAGATGGTTTGAAAGAGGAGTGAAAGAAGCCATCTATGTCCACTGTGAACAACCATCATTGAACAGAGGAGGTGGATTACGTCACCAACTTTCCCCCGCTTACAGTGCTGTCCTGAGCTCCCTTCCCAGACGTCTCAACCCCCATTCACACCTTTGTTCCAGTGACCTCAATAGGCCACAGGAAACAATGGAGCGGAGTCCTAAATTGGTTTCAACTGAAACCACTGATTAAATATGACCCACGCCCCCTTCACACCTGGGCACATGTGTTCACGCACATGATCAATAGAGGGTCATAACCACCTCCAGGGGACTACGCCCACAGGGGTTTAAATACCTGGGTCTCTCCACCATTTGGTTGAGAACTGAAGAAGCCTTTCGGATGAGAGGTGAAACGTCTTCAAGAAACAAAAAGAAGTCCAGTCGCCTTTTTCAAGCTCCAGAGACTACTATGACCTGGATGACTGAGAATCTACACAGACAAGTTGTATCATTGTTGCCCCTCTAGTGCACCTGTTGTTGGTTTCATTAACATCTAAGCATTTTTTTTCTACATCTGTACTGTTAGGTGCTTTGGAATTCTTAGAAGGTGCTTTTAGAAAATTAATCTTGTGTTTCGTAAATAAAATCTTTTTTTGTTACTTCAGTTGTAAGCAAAACCTCAGTCTAATTAAGCCTTGGAGGTTTAAATGATCACAGGTGCTAACCCTAGCTCTACCTTAAGTCTTTATTGTGCTTTAAAAGTGATCAGTAAAATGTTAAAA
Organism: Archocentrus centrarchus; assembly: GCF_007364275.1. Lineage (NCBI taxonomy): Eukaryota > Metazoa > Chordata > Actinopteri > Cichliformes > Cichlidae > Archocentrus > Archocentrus centrarchus. The sequence goes on along the minus strand of NC_044367.1, from coordinate 25,045,589 downwards.
TCAATTCTAAAACTCACAGAGAGCTGATGGAGAGAAGTCAGGAGGCCACCCACTACAATCAGCATGAATGCATTCTAAAGCGAAATGTAGCGAAATCAGGACAGTGCAGGGTGTCAGATGGCATCGGGAACAAAAACGTGTGTTGTGCACAACAGGTGATTGTTTTATCTCGTTTAGTGTGTCAAAACCCTAATTTCCTTCAGGATCAATAAAGTATCTATCTAATGGAGGAAAACCAAGGCTACATCTGGGATGCCTCACAATGTCCTGACAGAAAAGACCAGCGTCTGAATTTTTTAGATGGTTTCGGCACTTCTATGAGGTCGACAGTGTGAGTACGGAGCGCTCTGCCAAGCTTTTATTATCTTTCTACAGCTCAGTTGTGTAGACAGACCGTATCAAAGATGGACGCAGACACTGTGATTGGTGAAGTCTGGTTATGAAACCTTGAGCAGAGCATTTTCTCGATATGATGAGTGAGGGGTGGATTTGATTGCCCATAAACTCATCAGGAAAGTGCGTACAGAGGCCAGGGCAAGGGCCCGTTTCCCCTACAGGACTGGAAGCCTTTTTGTAACCAAACGGGGGCCCTCAGCTTCAGAACAACCTCTCTGAGAAGGTAAGGCTGGTTGCTGCTGTTGCTTCAAGCAAGAAGTTCCTGTGTTTGAATTCACGGGCTGGAGTCCAAAGAGTTGAGGTTAAGTTGTGTATTTAAATAGACTTGTATCTCTGTGTTAACCCTACAACAGACTGGTGACCTGTATAGGGAGCACCCCGACTTTCCTAAGCTGCAGCCTCGCACAACCCTGAACTGGATAAGCGGTTGTGTTTTGTTCCCCTGCTTTTGGTATTTATTGATTGTCTATTTTGCACTTTTTTCTCAAACATACACAAAAGAAATAAAGGAAAGAAAACAAACCAACAAACATCACTACATCAACCCCTGAACCTTCTGGATTGCTTTGTCTCCACGGTTCGATCCTGTGACATCAATATTTTAGTCCTCACGCCATCGCTGACACGTAAGCATGTCCCATTCCTTCCATTTCTCTCGACTCTGTTCCTCTAGCAGTCTTATCTTATGAGTCACTTGCTGTTTATCATATATTCCACTCAATATTTTCATCCATTCGATTTGTGTTGGTGTGTTTGGTTTGTGCCATCTCTTTGTGATGGCTTTTTTTTTACAGGCTGCTAACAAGATTGTCTTCTTTTGACACAATATTTCCTGCCAGATTACCTAAATAGTAAACATGACCCAGAATTTTGACAATAAATAAATGAACTCCCAAAAATGAACAATGCCAGGGGAGAGCCAAAAGACATCAGAGTGGTTTAAATTTACTCCTCCGTATCTCTAACATGGCTGTATTACAGATAGAAAATGACTCCTAATTTGAGGGGGTGACAAAAATCTTATTACATAACATAAAGTGTTCTATTTCCTTTCTTCCCCAGTAGCTGTTGATATAATTTATGTTGTATAGTCCTACTATGTTTCTAATTATGCCATTTTTGTCTACCCTCCAATAAAAAAATCCCTTAATTGTACATATCTGAATTGGTCCTGTTTGCATAATGTAAAATTTTGTTTAATCTCCAGCAAACTAATGAAATTCCCATCTTTTATTATCACATACAGTGCTGTTTTTCCATTTGGAATCCACTGCAGTCTGAGTTCTTCCTCGTTCTTTTTCGTACTATTTTAGACCACAGTTTTAGTGCAAACTGGCATTTTAAAGGTTCAACATGCATAAAGTTCATTGTTATTATTGTTATGCTGTCTATAATTTTAGCAGCAGCTGTTTTTGCTGTTGTTCCATGTGTGTATCTCTTCATAGACCTGGATTATATATACAGTAGACCACAGACTGCTGAGGGAGTGAACTGAAAGAGCAATGTGCATTTTTAGCACGTGACTGTAAAGTCCTCCAGTGGAGTCTGAGGTCCAGGAGAGGAAGCAGGAAATGGAGAAAAAGGGGGAAGCAGGTAGAAACAGGTGAACGCAGTAAAACTCCCGGGTATTTCATAGTTCAATTCTTTGTCATGCTTTCAGTCTTAACAAATTTACTGATTCAGTGAGTCATAATTATTAACTTTGACCCTTTGCCACACTGCTGTGTGTGCTGTGTGACTCATAGTGAGTCACTGCATGCAGTACATGTCTTGTCATGTCCAGAATGCCCAGGGATTCCCACGTCAAATGCTAATGCTATCATGTATGGGTTGGCTGCAGGTGCAGCACTGTTATATAAACCATGTATTTATATAACAATGACTGTTCTTCTAGAAGACATTCAACAGAAACAGCTCATGCGAGGAGGTTTTCCACACCTCCAGACTCAGTGAAAATCCCAGAGTCATCTCATTCATTCATTCATTCATTCAACTAAAATCTGATCAATTCGCTGGGCTTTTTAACTCAGCGCTGCACTGTACAGTCAAAGGGATGAGCTGAAATAATCTTGGTGAATAGTTTGGGCTATTTTTTAAAATTGCCCTGAACAAACTGATAATATATATCATTATCAGCCACTGCCTTAATTGTTGTACATGTGTATATATTTCAAATTGATCTCTTTGGTTTTATATTTCCTGTGTTTTAATTTTAAATTATTTAAATTATTAGTGTTTTATTCTTTCTATAAACGGATGCTGCTGTAACAACAGAAATTTTCCTCTGGGATCAATAAACTATTCTGATTCTGATTCTGGAAACAAACTACGGAGTTAGTGGAAGCCCAAAGTGAACAGCCTCAGGCTGTTTGGATCAGAGACACTCAGGAGGATTTTAAAATACAGTCTCCATGTTTCCAGGTGATGTTTTTAAAAAAAAACCCCAGTTTGCTGCAAATCAAAACTCTAGAGAAACACAGTCTAAAAAAAAATGCCTTAAAACATCAGCAATTCCGACCTCTTCTAAAGAGTCTCAGCGACAGAGTCGATAAACGTAGTGCAACAAAGGAAGAGAAACCTCTGGGCGGTGAAGGGTTAAAGAAACAACTTCTAATCCACCTCATTCAGGCCAAACTGGAATGCCAGGAACTGGCACTGCTAGCTTCATGTTTTGTCTATGGTGTGTTTTTATTATCTTTACTGTAACCAGTAGAAACGCTGAGGTGACAGATTAGGATGTCAAGCATAATATTTAGCATCCTTTTATTTCAGTTTCTTTTACGCAGAACCATCTCAGACCTGTGGAAGTACTGTAGTGTCTTTATTAGTTTTAACAAAATTAACAAAAATTTTAACAAAATTTATTTGAGGGCAAAACTATGAATGCTGTGTTTTTGTGTGGCTTTCAGACTACATGATATTTTGTCTCACTGGAATTCTCAGCTGCCCACATGGACGAGCCAAATACCGAGTTTGATAGTCACACGAGGCAAAGATTGAGCTATCTGGCCACAGTGAAAAGAGGTATGTCTGGAGGAGTAAAGGTGAGGCTAGGAACACTACACCAACTGTTAAGCACAGTGATGGTAATATCGGTAGTATCATGCTCTGCTTTTGCTCCCGGTAATCTTCAGGAATGGCCTTCCCAAAGCCTCGACTTCAACCCCATTGAAAATTTGTGGACTGCACTTAAAAGCCAGAAAAGCAACCACCTTAAATGAACCCTGTGAAATATCCAGCCAGAATTATGCCAAAAGTGTCTGGTTGAGGTAAAACTTGCTAAGGGACATTTAACCAAATATTAGTGGGGGTGTATGTATATACTTGAGCTTGTATGTATACTTTTGACCCTGTGTTGATTCGAGACAAGCCAAAATAAATTAAAACTTGTGCATCCTTTAAAAAGAACAGGTCAAAGAAATCATTAAAAGCCCCAAATCACCATGACATTCATGTCCATGATGAGGTGATGCAAACTTCTGACCACACCTGTAACACCCTTTACAGTTTGACACACAGACGGTATAAAAGATGGACTTTGTTTCCAGGTCTCAAAGGTTAAGTCAACTTGGAGGTGCTTTAAATATGCATTTCTTTTAATGTCCACCAGGGGGGCGATACCTTTGGTTACAAAAAGGCTTCCAGTCCTGTAGAAGTACGTGGGAGAAGCGCCCCCGACCCCGGCCTCTGTAAGCACTTTCCTGATGAGTTTGTGGGCAGTCAGATTTACTCCTCATTCGTCATATTGAGAATATGCTTGACTCAAGGCTTCATAACCAGACTTCACTAATCAGTGGGTGGCAGCACAAGGGCTATGTCCTTAGTTGAGACTGTCTGTCTACACAGCTGAACAGTAAAAAGAAAATAAAAGCCTGGCAAAGCGCTGCGTACTCACACTGTCAACCTCACTGAAGTGTTGAAACCATCGTGGAAAAAAAAATCTGACGTGTTAGTCTTTTCTGTCAGGATGCTGTAAGGTATCCCACATGATTAATAACCAATAACACTGTTTATTATCATTTAATTGTTTGTTACCAGTAAAATAACCCTCTGTCACCCTGTCCTGGTGAGGTATCGTGGCCCACTGATTTTGGCAGGGCTGCCTTGAGAACACCATGGTGAGCCCTAAGAGAAGCCAAAGGTTATGGTGAGGAAGGTGTGTGTGTCTTTAAGTGGTATTAATACTGAGATAAACAGTGCTGATGTTACACAACCATAATGACATAAAAAATAGAGCTTATCAGAGGCTCGATAGCATCACGTCACCTTTCCTCACCCAGATTTCTCACTAAAAAACACATTTCAGCCTAAAGGAGGAGATCTAGGTGAGTCCTGGTAATTTAACTTGTGCTGCAATCAGAAAAAACACACAAACTGCACAGAAGAATCCAGGAATTATCACTTCTATTTACTTCCTTCCACGTCTCAGGCAGCTAATTTCAGCCAGGTGGAATTTTTTTGTACTCTTTTAAGTGTTGCCTGTCTCATAATTTCATATCATATAAAACATCCACGTGTCTGCCTTCCAGTCAGCAGAGCTGCACTGGCTTAATCTGACTGGTTCCCAGTCAAAGCGAATAAGTTCCACTCATTCTAATCATAGCAACACATATCAGGATTTAAACTGCAAAAAGCAGCCCAGAGCTTCCTGTCACTGTTGATACACAGAGAAACTGTAAATGTGTAAATATAAAAACCGATAAGAAGTGTGATCTGACACATGCACATTGTTTTGTCTGGAGCGACATTCCCTTGCTCCATTCATCTGCTTTATTATAGTTCAAACTGAGGTCTGCTTATCGCCGTGGTGTGTGTACTGCTGATTGCAATCAGCGCTACACACCAGAGTGGGCTCGCTCACTCCTTCCACTTTAGTTTCATCATTGGCTTTGACTTCTCTAGTATTATCATTATTGTTATGATAGGGGAGTATTTGTCAGGGGCCAGATTTAAGCAGTTCAGATTAAGTATTACTTTGAACCGAGCCACACAGCCAGTGTGCTCCTCCCTCCTCATCCAAAGCCTGGATAAATGGGGAGGGTTGCATCAGGAAGGACATCCATCTTTGCCAAATCAGTATACAGATCAGAATAACTCCACACTGGATAGGTGGAGGCCCAGATGGAGGCAGATGAGCCTGGTTCAGTTTCCTTCACACCCTCAGTAAACACCCAGCATGCAGGAATAAAACTAAAGACATTCCCTGCACATTTAGTTTAGTTAGATTGAAAATGCACAGTTGTGGTTTCAGTTACTCTATCTTACGCCTGGTTGATTTTTTTTTTTTTCATGCCTACAATCTATTTAAGTTTTAGTTAACTATAATAGCTTTGGTCTACACAGACAGCATGTACATACAGTGAACTGTGGGTGTGATTGCAGCTTTCAGTGTTTGTGGTTTCTGTAATTTTTCCATTCTCACCTCAGAACATTAAAACATTTATGCACTGCAGATCATTATGTAAAACATACCAAAATATGTATGCACAACATGCTGCTCAAACTCTTTGCACACATGTGCATTTTCATAACACGCTGCATAACAACAGCTGCTAATGTGACAGTTTAAGTGCTGAGAGCAAAGACCACGAGCTTCCCCATCTAACTGGTCACACAAACGGAACAATAGGATGTAAACCAAGCCTGGAGTTTCCCCGAGGCCTCCAGAACATCACGTTCAGCCTGCCGTCTGTTTTTAAAGGGAGAGGTCGAAACCTCGTGAAGTCTCGCGGGTTTATCCAGAACTTGGAGTCCTTCCAGTTTATCTGCTGAAGAATGGAGGGAGTGATTTCATTCTTAGTTAATAAAGGCACCAAGGCAGACTCTGCGGGAGTTTAAGCCACCTTAAAGTAAAAAATAGCCTGCACATGCAGCACTCAATATGTTTGGAAATACTTCACAGGTTGTTGAGTGGAGTTATTAGGGCAGAGGTTACAAGCTTGTAACCTCTGAACTCAATGCTTGCATAAAACTTGTTTTTTTCTATGGATGCATTAAAATTACAGCTACACAGAACAAGCAGAAGCCTGTGTAGCATAAAGAAATGTCACTGTTACATAAGAGTAAAGTGTATCTTTAAGAACAACACTTAACCATGCGGTCAGGATTGGAGGATGTTTGGGAAACTCTGCATCATGCCTGCTGGTTTGTGCTCATCACACTATGTTACCATATGATAATTGAAGTGAAATCACAGGGCCATCACACTCAAAGTTTTGGAGGAAACTCCTGCACCACCACTATGAGCTGCAGCCCCACCGCTTGCTGCAGGCCCCCTCCCTCGCTTTCTACACCGCCGCCATCTCCTGTAGCCCCCCTCCCTCGCTCCCTCCTTCAGGTTTGCTGCTTCTGTCGAGCGGTTTAGCAGAGGCATACTAATGAGAAGGTGCACTTTTAGAAGTTTTCATGCATGCATCAAGAAAACACAATCACTTATTTGAACTGAGCTATAAAGCATATTACAACTATAAGATATTAAAATGAAAATTGTGCTTCTAGCTTCTAGAACACATTTAAGATGGTGCATTTGGGGCCTTTTTAAGGGGGGTAATAGTTCAAGAAAAACCTTTAAAATGATCCAGGATTAAAAAGGTAAATATACAGGAAAAAACTGGATTAAAATGGTTCTCATCACAGTGACAATGAAAGTGATAAACAGAGAACGTGAGGATTTGCAACAAAAACTGATGCAAATCTGTTGCTTGTTTTTCCTTCTGTTCAGGCCCCAGTCACAAACGTGCCTCTTCAAAGTCCGTGTTTCTGACTGTACGGTGGTAATTCAGGGTGAAAATCACTGGTATTTCCTTATTGCTTAGCCACACAGCAGACTGCAGTATAATTTGATGAGGTTACCCACTGCAGGCATAATGAGCCTGACTGCAAACTTAAGACATGTGGAGTTTTTTTTTTTAAATAAATATCTTTTAAATGTTACTTTTTTCTCTTGCATTTACCACATTCATCTCAGAGAATGTCATACTTTTTCACTTCAATATGTGACTTTTTTTTCTCCTAAATTTACCAGAAAATGTTTGGGTGTTTGTCTCTTTAATATGCATGTTTATTCTCCTTGATTTACCACTTTAATCTCAGAGAATATACAAGTACTTTTGCTTGAAAATTCACCCCTTTTAATCTGGGAATTTCTGAGATTTTCCTCTGAATAGTATTCACCTGCCTGAGCTCAATACTTCATTTTTATTTAACATACAATGGCCCTAATACAAATTTCCCTTTCTTTAAGAATTACAACATTTGTAGGCATGGACGATCTAAAGATTTGTACTGTTGGGCAGTTTCACTTGAAAGGTACAAAACTTGATTTGATTTAAGCAATCTGCATGACAAAGAAGTTACTTTAAAATGTTGCATGCAAGTACAATTCCTTTTATAAATACTATGTACTTTATACCAGGGTGAAATTTCTTAAAGGGGGTATAATTTACGTGCACTACATGCAGCCTGCATAAGTATTTTTGCTCTCTCTGTGACAAACTGAGTGGTGTATTTTATGTGTCTCAACAGAAATCCCCTGTTGGAGCCAGCAATCTGTGTGCTGTGTTATTCTAAGTGACAGTTTTCTGGAAATCCCCCACCTAGCTGTTAGCTCCGCCCCGCTGCGGTAGCCACACAGAGGGCATTTACTGCAGCGCAGCCCTATCGGAAAACACAACCGAACGCACCTCGGACTATCATGGATCTCCACAGGACCAGTATATTGAACCAAATGGATTACAATCGGGAGTCTAAAGAAGGGAAGGTGGCTCAGGGGACGGAGGATCGGCTCGACAGCGGTTTGGACTCCCTGAAGGAGGAGGAGTACCAGGCTGTGGCCGCCGAGATCCACCGGCTCCAGCTGGAATGCGAACCGCCGCAGCACAAGCAGCTTCCCGCTGCAGCCCGAGAGCTGTACGACTGGCAGACACAGATCACAGACGACGGAGACACGTAAGTTTGACCCGGAATAAGGTTACTGAGATGGGATGTTTACGAGTTATTTTCGGGGAGGGGGGGGTGCAGGAGTGAAGCTGGGAGCAGGCCCAGCTCGGGGTCTTGGAGGTAATTCGATGCCTTTCCTGTGGGGAATGTAGTTCTGCTCCAAGTGAGGCCCGGGCCTAGCTTAAACCAAGCAGGAGCTTCATTTTTAAGCATCGGGTCTTTTAGAGGTGCACTGCGGCAGTGTTAACAATGCACTGAACCAGCGTCCGGCTTAAATAACGGGTCAGCCTGTGGTCAGACACGGCGCTGCTGGACGTAAACAAAAGGCTATTATCAGGAGGGAATCTATTATGGCCGCGAGTCAGATTGGGAAAGTCCCAGGCGCGTCGCCAAGGAATCCGACCGACGCGCGTTCCCGTGAAGCGAAAGAGAAGGAAAAGAAAAACGTGGAAAAAGTACCTTAAATACAGTGAGCGGAGACTGGGGGTGAAACCCGACTCCGAAAGAGGAGCCTGCTGGTTATTACCGACATTTATCTCAACGGAAATGACAATAAAAGGATTCCCCGAAACCTTTTTTTTATTTTGACAAAGTTCCTCCGCAGACAAATATAGTTCCTGGTGATTTAAATGTTCTTACAGGTCGCGCATTAATATAACACTGACCCTGAGATGAGTTAAATAATCTGAGCAGAGGGACGGAAATTTATGGAAGTACCTTTATGCCTAAATTATGCAACCGTAAACCTTTTGCACGTAAAAAGTAAAGTATAGATCCATAAGTTTTGTTTACAAGTACAAAAGTTTTGTTTGTTGTACAAAAGTAAAAATATAGCATATTGCTGTAAGACAAAGTTATAATTTTTATTGGTGGCAAATAAATTTTTATTGTGTTGCAAAGAAAAAAATTCCCATCCACCAAAGGTTTTAGCATTCCTCAAAAATACTTAAACAAAAATGCACCGTTATTACAATTATTTTATTTTTTATCAGTAAGCCTGAAAGAACAGAAAAATGTATAGACTTCTGTTAAGTAAAATAAGAAATATTAAATATGCAAAGACAACCCCCCTCCACCAGCACCACAGTGTTACTTTGACACACCTATGAAAGACAAGTTTCTATTGGTCAGACATGCTGAGTAACAGCTTTAAGTAAAACATTTTTGAGTGCAATTTCTTTTTTGTGGCCCTTAAATCTATTGACCGTACAACAGGGATACACAAGTAATTCCATGCAGAGTAATAAAGCATTTTACACTGATTTTAAACAAAGAGCATAAAAGCCAAGCTGGACTTCAAGTAACACTTCTCATCAGAAGCTTTTACAGGGATCATTTAAGTTATTTATTTACATGATTTTACTGTAATTTTATTCACTGGAAATTGTTCCCTTCAGGTATAGAATACACTTTTCTTCCTGCAGGTTTAAAATTACATATATGTATATAAGAGGTTTAGTGTTTTCTTCAGTGGTGAAATTATTATCGAAACTTTATCTGATGTAGATGAAAAGTCACAATCGAAGGTGTGTGAAATTTGCTTTAATTTTTGGTTGTTTACTCAAACTTTTTTTTTTTTTTTTTGCCTCTGCAGGCTGCTCCACTTGGCGATCATCCACGAGGCCAAAGACTACATCAAAACCATGATCGACCACTCTAAAAACACAGACTTCCTCAACACACAGAATGACCTGAGACAGGTGTGCATAAACACGGCTCTTTATTGCCCCTATTCCCTGTATCCGCTATCGTGAAATCATGAAAATACCTGCTGACTCAGTAATTCACCTCATCCTTCTCTCTCCAGACTCCTCTCCACTTGGCTGTGATAACAAAACAGCCAGAGGTGTGTCTGAGCCTCCTGGTGTCCGGCTGCGACCCCACGCTGGTGGACAACAACGGGGACACACCTCTTCACATCGCCTGCCGCCACGGTAACCTGCGCTGCTTCAGCGTCATCACACAGAACAGCCGGCCAGAGCACCTACGCACGTCGATGGCTGCCTGCAACTATAGCGGTAAGTGATGTTTTTGGATGTTTGCTGCCCATTAACCCCGGTTACTGTAGTTGGGGATGAAGGAGACATTTAAGTGAGCATGGGGGATGTCCTCACATTTGAACCGAAACCCATCTATAATGCAGGAGTTAATGGCTGGTGCTCCAAAGATTTGTGTGTAAATGTTTTTGTGCTCTTTTTTTTTTATTTTTAAAGCGTAAAAATATTAAAAATAAGATAAATACATAAACAAATTTTGGTACATTATTTACTAGCGGCAGAGGGTGATTTTTATCTCCTGCTTCACATCGATTTTTGTGCTAAATATGTGTTCACTGACTTTAAAATATATATATTTTTTTATATATATAGATTTCTTTGTTGACCTGGTTTATAAAAGGGGGATAAATAACAAACATAAAGTAAATAAACCAAAAAAAAGGACATCAGTATCAGTGCATATCCTTCACAACCCACAGCCAGCAGTTTTTATTAAGATTTGAAAGGAATGTGGAAAGAATATTTCTGTTGCGGTCCCTCTCTGGAGTCAGCTTTTAAAACTGTTCCTTTTCTGTGTTGTGCAGGTCAAAACTGCCTCCACTTGGCCTCTGTGCGTGGTTTCCTCTCACTGGTGGAGAGAATGGTGGATCTAGGAGCTGACATTAACGCAAAGGTGAGTCACACCTGTGTGTATCTTACCAAAAAAACAAAAAAGTATTTTGTCTATATTTAAACTTTGTGCTAAGGAAAACCTTCGCCCCCTTGCTGTCGTACAGGAGCAGCATAACGGTCGCGGCGCGCTCCACCTGGCCGTGGATCAGCAGAACCTCCTTTTGGTCCAACTCCTGCTGAAAAAAGGAGCGGACCCCAACCTCTTGAGCTCCGGAGGCCACAGCCCCTTCCACCTCACCATTGGATTGGATAACTGCGAAATCAGCAGAGAGCTGTACTCGGTGACCCATCCTCACCTGAGGGAGCTCCCCGACAGTGACTCAGATGACAGCGATGAAGAGGAATGCATGGAATCTGACGATGAGGTGTGTTTTGAAATTGCAGAGGTTCTGCATTATAGCTGGTCTGGCATGAATGAAATGTATTATTAAAAGGACAAAAAAAAAAAAAAAAAACACCCGCTTGGTGTGTAACCAGTTTTTTCCTCCCATGTGTCTGCAGGTGCCTTACGATGACATTCAGTGGAATGGACATTAGCAGGAAACGAGAGAGCGGGGGAAGTTACAGAGACGGAAGGCTGTGACGATGGAGAACGGACAGATGGGCGGCCCGGCGCGTTTATTGCTTCTGCTGTGACGCGCCCGCGTGATGACAACGATGGGGTGGGCAGCGCAGCGGGATGATGTGACCGCTTCCAGGCAGCTGAGCAGGAAGAGTTAAACAGAGACTGATGGCGAACGCATGATCACATGTGAAACATAATGATGGGATGGATCGCTTGTATTCTGTGGACGTCCATACATAGAGATGTTCCTCTAACAGCTCTGCTGTATGATAGTGTAAATGCTGTGTATACAAAGATGTATTTTTTATGGAAGCTGTGAATGTGTATATGTGAGCAGTTGAGTAGGTTGTATATGTGAGACAGCAAATGGATCCAGCACACTCCAGTTAAATTAAAACACTCATATTTAACAGTGAAAGCCTCCTGTGTGAGCGTGTTATTTGTTGGGATGGGAATATTTTTACATTTCTACACATTAGACATCAGAAACAGTTGCATCTGGTGTGTAATCATAATCGACAGCGCCTGACCATAATAAAAGCCTGCAATTACACGGGAAATGAATGTAACCACGTGCCTTCTTGCTGCCGTCACTGTCTACTCATATAAAAGCTTCCATCAAAGCATGACAGCTCGGTTTCACTCCTGACCAGCTGGTTTTTTTTTTTTTTTTTTTTCTTCATACAATGCAGGAAAGAACTGAAGCAGAACTGGCGGTCAATTGAGCTTGAGTTCCTCCTCTTAGATGCGTGTGTGTGTTTGTAGAATAGAGATAAGAGGCTTTGGGAAATTTTCTGTGTGTGTGTGTGTGTGGCATGAGGTCAATTGCTCAGTCATCTAAATAAGGAAGTTTTTCTGGAGGGTGTGGCTAGAAGGGAAGGGACAGGAAATTCCCAGGAACAGAACATTTCAGCTGTTGGCAACATTCCTGCTTGTCATTCAGTCACTCCCCCCAAGCCTCCAAAAAGAACAGGAACAACAGGATGCTGAAGTCAAGTGACAGAAGATAGGAAGGAAGGGAGTCACAAGTAAAATAAATAACCAGTCATTAAATTACTGCAGAATTGTTTTTAAATGAATTTTATATTTTAATGCTTGTGCAGACACAAAATTATTTTCCCTCCCCTATTCAAAAGAAAATGCGAACAACAGCTTATGTCTGTTTGTAACTGTTTGTAGTAAGAGAAGAACCCTGATAGCATTTAGGCCATAAGAAAGCACAAGCACTAATCATACCAAATCAACCTAAATTTAAGACCTTTTAACCTTCATGAAAAGTGTTAATGCACAACATTATTTCAACATTGTTTTCTACCGAACTGTTCTGCAAACAGTTAAAACGAGTATTTGGGCTCTTAAAGAAATTCACAGTCGTACTCAGCAGTAAAAATATTTTAGCATCAAGATGACTGATTGATTCTTTGCTGGCTCGTGTCTATCTTAGAGACAAGAACCTCATCCAGCACAGGACACATCTGGAAACGGGGTGGATGTGTTATGACTTAACAAGGAGATTGAATTGGATGAGTACAGTTTTAATGTATTTTATTTAAGTCTACTCAGCAGTAGATAGGTCTTTATTAGTAGATTTATATCTTTAAACCACTCACCACAGCTTTTAAATTAATGGCATGGAGCACAAAGTAGAACAGTTAAAATCCAAAATATAATAAGAGTATAAAAAGAAAGCTTCATAACACAGACTTCACCCTAGAACACAAATATCAGGTGATTTTTAGGGTTAAATAAAGTACATCAAAACTGTACTCCTCAAATTGAATCTACTTGTTAAGTGAAAACATGTTCATCCTGTTCTGGCTCCATATGTCTCCTGCACTGGATGAGGTTCTTGTCTTTTTAAGATAGACACGAGCCAATAAAAAGTCTTCAGTCCTCTTTCTTGACCTTTCCAGCTTTTTCACATGTAGCCATGTGCATTTTTCATAGCGTACGCTACAGCTCAAGGGCTCACGGTGTCCCAGACACCAAATTTGTGGGTGGACCATCTCAGACATTCTTTTGCCTGAAGTTTGCTCCATTTTTGGCCTAACCATAGTTCTGTAGGGGGTAGCACTTCATTATATGTCAACTAGACCAACTTCACTAAACCTCCAAACATTGCTTGTATTTAGTTTTTTGTCTTTCTTTAAGGTCTAAAGTTACTGCAGTGTTGTATGCCATAGAAATACTTGTACAGAACATGGTATATCTCTCCTTCCACAGATTCCTTAAGCTTCACCATTTATCATGACACCTCCAGGGTCGGCACTGGAGGAGAAATGTAGCCACAGTTACAAAATTATATCTGTCTTACATTGAAGAGGCAAAGCAGGAAACAAACAGGGGGTGCAGAAGTGGATCAGTGACCTCACTACACACTAGGACAGCTGACTGAGCGCAGAATGTCCTCAACACATGTCCATTTGTTTTGCTATCTTTTGAGTAGGGTCATGCTTTAAAACTAGCTGCACAAGCTGATGAATGACTGCTTTTTAGTTTCAAAGAGATATGAGGGGTATTTCCCAAAGTCTGACCTACACAGACCCATGCGCTCTGTGTCTTCCTCGGTAATGCTGATTGCACTATACTACTGTGAACCGAGTAATTAAACTGATGGTGCTTCTGTGCTTGCTTTTGACCCGAAAATGGCTGATCATCAGCCTTAATACGGAGACAGCACTGGGCATTGTAAACTTGAGGGTACACTAGTCCACTGGCGCTGGTGTGAGTGGGCAGGGCCATCCCATGTCCCCCCTCCGGCCCTGTTTCACACATGAACTCCAGACAGTCCCGGGAGAATCAGATCAGGATACAGTACGAGTCAAAAGCTTGGACACACTCACCCCATTCGCCTGAGTGCACGAGTAAGCTCAATTACAGCAAAAATCATAGCCATGATTAGTCTCCTGAATATTGAGATCGCGATTAATTCATTTTTCTCAGACATCGGAAAAATAGTGGATTCATTGGACTTGAAAAATAGAAGAAAACTGAATTAAGAAAGGAGGGATGTGCTGTAAGGCAAAACGAGATAAATAATGTAAAACAGAATGCAGCACCATAATTGTTTGCATTAAATGCACAGCACGTTGGCTGTGAATTTACCCTAAATTATCCATGCTGTTCCCTCGTGGGTGCAGCTGTACATCACGCAGGCTTTGCATCAGGGTGCTGGCAAGGCAAAGATCATTTACTGTCCAAAGCTGACTGTATCAGACATTTGCATTTTCACGTGTACCTCTGTTGGGTAAATTCGAGAAAAGCTGCAAGCCGTGGCAAGAGACAGGAATGAATGTGCACAGAGAAGCAAACACAAAAGCTGCAGTGTTAAATAAAACGTGTGTGTTTAATAGAAGTGTGGAAGTACAGCAGCTGCAGCAGAGGGCAGGCAGATCAAAACACTGACTTTCTAGTGACCTGAGCAAATTTAAACAGGAGTGTGACAATGACTGCTGCTATAGGAGAATCCTCGCAGCTGTTCCCTGGGTTATCACTGAGCAGAGACCATAAACATCACTGTGAAACTGAAGACAGTGCAGATGGGAGGCTTAAAAGTTGAAGAAAAGAGACGCACATGTAGTGGCAGCCCTGAGTAAAGATGGTCAGGAAGCACTGCAGAACACAGTGAAGCTACAGGACCATTGAGTCCACATTTAAGAGGTATTGTGCTGTAGTTGTAGTGTTACCACACTTCCATCTTCCAATCTGCTCATGTCACACTCATTAGGTGAAGTCATTCGGGCTGAGCTGCTGAGCTGCGGCTTGTGGCTGTCTCTCACATCAGCTGCCACGTCACACTTATGTATCATGTAAAGGACTGATCTGAATATCCCGTCCATGATCTGAGACATTTAGCAGCTGGCTGCAGAAGGAAAACACAGGAGGGATTGGTACATGGATGATGTCATGTCCTGTTTGCGACCAGGAAGCATTGGCGGGCGGGGGGGCATTAAGTGTTACTGTTCATCTCTTTTTGAAGAAGATGATATCAGCTCCTCCTTCATCTTCCTCCTAGCTGAGACCTTTTGTGTGTCTGATGCTTCTGGCTTTCTGGGGTTTACCGTTTATCATCCTTTTCATAACCAGCTGCCAACTCCCTTCACTCCCTCTCAGACAAAGTCACCAGGTGAGCATCGATCTCAGCCTCTGAAAGAATCCTGGAACACAAACGCACAGTTTAATGGTCCTATTTTTCATTCCGCCAACACGCACACACACATATGCACACATGCGGATATCGAGAACAAGCTCCACATGTGAGCCCTTGCTTTGATCTCAACCCCTGGCTGTTTTTAGATTTAGGGAATTTCCATTACAACACCGGCCGCTTTTTCTCAAATTATTTAGCAATAACATGATACGGCCGACACATTACTGACATTTTAGCACTTTCATCCTTTTAATCAGCAATACCCTGCTTCGTTTTAATTTGGGGGTTTTTATGCACAACTAATTTAATGCAGCAGCTGAGTCATGAAAACAAAACAAAACAACTTTTTACCTGCAGCCAAGATCGTGTTCTTACTCACAGCTATCAAGAAGCTTTCTCCCTTTGTTTCAGAAAAAGACTCACTTGAATTTGGGCTCCTGTGCAGTGACGACTCCGATCTCTAGCTCTGAGGGCTTGAAGTCGATGGACAGAACAGTAGACAGACATGAGATGGCCGTCTGTTTGGAGACAAAGGGGACAGCTGTTAAGAAGGAGAGTTTGTGAAATAGATTTAAACATATTTAATAAATCACAATTCAGAAAATGAATGTAAAAGACAAAAATGCATGCTTTCATTAGATATACCAGGGTGGGCAATTAATTGTCCCAAGGAGCTGCATGAAAAACTGGGACGGTTGTGGAGGGTTGCAACAATAAGTTTATAAAGAAATGAAACTAATATTGAGGAATTGAGTTCGGCTGATTGATTTGGAGAAGCTGGGCCTCATTTCTAATTACTGCAGAGCTTGTTTGAACTTCCTTTAACATCAAAAATTACAACCTCCCTCAAATGACCGATTCCAACTTCAAGTGGCTTGGAAAATACCAAGCAATTCAACAAAATTACCCCCCAGAGTCACAGCTATAAAATTCACATACATGTCCTGACATACAAACAAAATCACCTAACTCCCTTACTCGGCTGTCCACAGAATATCCTGTAAAATCCCCAACATTCCCAAAGCTCCATAAACAGTGGAAACACCCTGCAGTCTTCATCATTAATACTACGGTCATAGTTTGTGTATTTGGGTGTCTTTTACCTCTATAGCCTGCTCGTAAGTCCAGTCCAGCTTCTTCTTGACTTTCTTTTCCAGGAAACTAGTGGCCTCGGTCTGTTTCACTCCAGCTGCTGTGGCCTTGAAGCCACAGTAGTAGCCGGCTGGATCACACTTAAACAGCTGTGGGCCCAACTCCTCGTCCATCCCGATCACTACCATACCTGCAGGGTGGAATGAAAACAGGAGAGGAGAAACAACAAGAAGTTATATAACCCTCTGAAACATTTACATTTATGCTCAAATTACAAAACAGGTTTCAGTTTTAATACATGGAGTGATATCAAAATAAAAGCAAAAGTGTAGATTTCACTAAAAGCTCCTAACATGCACAATCTTCAATGCACACACATGCAAATCACGTACAGCAGCCTAGTGGTCTCATCTCTGCGTTCTGGGTGTAGACCTGGGAGATGTCGGCCATGCGTTTACACAGCATGTCCACGGGGACCTCGTAGCCATACTTGTACATCCAGTTAGCCGCCTCGTACCGTGCACGCTGCACCTGAGACCTGCTGTCGGCTGGACAGAAGGAAGAGACAGAAAATAACTTCGCACACAACCACAGACCAGATGGTGTCATTTTAAATTACTGTTAGGAACATTTTGATGCGTGCTGCTTGGACACAGGCTCGTTTTAATAAATTACTTAAGTCACATTCAAGTGTGATGGCCCTCAGGTCAGGTCTATCCCCACAGGTGGTCTGATTGGGTTCATTTCCATTTTAATTCTGCTTAAGTTTAGGTAATCTAGAGAGATTTGGACAACAGTATCCACAAATTTTGGGTTTGGATGGGTGTACTGGAGGACAATAATATTCAAGTGCTTTATCTTTTTTAAATTTTAGATTAAATTTGATTAACTGCTCTGGTATGGTATAGCAAGTTTATCCCTTTAGGATTGGTAGCAGGCTCTTAGAGTTACCTTGTTGCAGGGCGAAAAAGTTCTGGGTCACATCAATACCTATGGAGGGAAAACTGCAAAGTAGGAATATTCTGGATCCTCTGATTTTCACTGAATAAGCAGCTGCTTGAAGACTCCAGTTGATTCAGGACCTTAAGAGTTGCTCTACACCCTCTGTTTAACGGCAGGGACTGTTGTCTTCCAGCTTAGTTTTGTTGAGTCAACACAGAGCCTACGCCATAGTGGGCATGTATACTTGTGCAATGATGCAATCATGTTGGACTTGAGCAACAAGTATATTCGGTGAGCACAGAACCGACTGAGTGCTTACATGGATTGTCAGTTCACTTGAACTGGTTTGGAGGACCAACAGTGATGCTGTGTACAAGAAGGGGATGAGCACACTCTACTTTCCGAGGAAGCTCATATCCAACCCTTTTATTACCACAGGGGTGACTGGTGACCCCTGTGGTGTATGCATCAAGATGCTGGAGATCCTCAGATTTATACTGTAATTCTAACTGTAAATATTATTTATTAATATCATTTGCACTCCTACCTGCTATAACTCTCTTTTGTGCAATTGCAGTCTAATTTTTTTTATTTTTCTTTAACTCCATTTTTATTATTTTTATCACTGTTGTACATAAAATTTTGCACTACCTCATATAATAAAGCCTCCATTATGGGCCCGTGGTACTTTAACAATATTGTACTCATTATACCATTTATATTTGTATTCTTTATGCTGTTGCTCTAACACAGTCATGCCACTTGTGGGCTCAGTAAAGTAGCTATTAGAAATTAAAGCCCGTTATATTTTCTTCAACTAAGGTATTATCCTTGTAGTAATCACAGCATGTTTACTACCAAACAGATTAACCACAGTTGTTGAGCTCTGCGTCAGAGTGTTGTATATTCTTTTCTGGGAAGGTGCATAACCATCTGTGCCACTGCCTACTCATGATTAGATTAAATCGACTTTTATGGACGGAGGGACTGACGTTAACTTGTTCTCTTCTTAATATTTCATGGAGTTTGACTTGTCACATGTGCAATTATTTGCTGTCCTGTCCAGCTCTAAATTTTATCACTGCTCATACCCATAGTAATCTCAAATGTCTCCCCCTCTGGTCTTAAAGGTTCCCCCGGTTCCCGAGGCTGGGAATGTCCAAGACACGCTGGAGTGGGAGAAGAACCTTTTTAAGGACTGGGTGGACTGTTCTATTATGTTTTTCCATGTATTGGTACTTTGCTGTGCTAAATTTCATTATGTGATTTTTTTTCCCCCACTCTTACGTTATTCTATTAGTTTTCAGTCCTTACAAGCTTGTGTACATTTTTATCTTTAAATGTTCTCTCTTTTTTAATATAAGCCATAAACCTGCCATAGACTACTGATGAATATTAGTGTGTATGGCTAAAGCTGGCACTTTAATGACGACCTGAGTCTTCATATTAAACACTGTCCCTTCTTGAATAAAACCAACAAACAACAGCAACAGATATGAGTGCCACATGACCCTTATCTGTTTACTCTGAGACAGCGCTGTTTGTCTTCTTCTCTCCTGCACTTAAATCTGCTCCTCTTCTTCATTCTACAACTTTTATTATCCACAGGGGAAAAAAAAAAAATAGGGTGAGTTTGGACACACTCACCTATGGCCCTGGTTTATGGCATTAAAGGCATACTCTGAAGATCGACAGGCAAAAAAATATATACATAAACATCAAGCATTTTAAAAAGGAAGCAAAGTAGCTGCTTGTTTTGAATGCTTCCTTGTCATCAATAATCTGGCGACAAATGTCAACAGTTTTATGAAAAACACATAGATGTTATGAATGGATTCCCCTGCAAATTTTCACTTCCCGGAGTCACTACTACATCACTCCTAGAGGAGGTTTTAATGTAACTGGGTAACTCTGCATGGTCTTCCCCAAAGAAGAAGATAACTAAAATGTAAATGAGTGAGATTTATTGCAACATCAGCTATATCTGCTATCTTAACTCCAAACCACAGCTCCACTGGCTCACTTGGAGGCTTCACCACTGCCAAATCAGCACATTTTAAAAATTATTTTTATAAGAAACTGTTTTTAAAACAATATAGAAGAATGGGGAAAAAAGCTGAATATTGTCCCCGACAAGAAGCCAGACTGACGATCGGATGATCGCTGCTGCTTACCGGTCATGCCGGTCATAACACAGCCTATGTTCTCAGTGATTTTGAACAGGTGTGAGACTGTCGTGGCATCCAACAGCTTATCCTGAGGAAAAACACAAAGAAAGACACTGCTAACAGAGGAAATCGCCACATGGGCCACAATGGATGCAGCAAACGAAATATGAAATAAAGCAAACTCACAGGAACTTTCTTCTGCGTCACGACCACAGCGCAGTCCGTCCCTCTGACTGCCACAGAGGTCAGCCCGCCTTGGTTTATGGCTTTAAAGGCATACTCTGAAGATTGACAGGCAAAAAATATATACACAAACATCATGAGTGAACATTTGAAAAAGGAAGCAAAGTAGCTACTTGTTTTGAATGCTTCCTTGTCATCAATAAGCTGGCAACAAATGTCAACATTTTTATGAAAAACATGTGGCTGTTCTGAATGGATTCCCCTACAATTTTCACTTCCCAGAGTCACTACTATATCACTCCTCGAGGTGCTGATGGAAAAGGGTGAACAGCACCATTTTCTTCCTTGTTTTTTTCCCTAGTTGTCTTCTTCAGTGACACAGATTAACAGATGAATCACATATTGTAATGCCATCACATCCCTGTCAGATTCTTCTGAAATGATTTTTCCCCATCTGGGTTATTGAATAGAAAGCAATTATAACTCACAGAAGAACGAGGAAACTTTTATGAGTCATGTGCTCACTTATTCAGATCAGTAATTACATTTCCTTGTTTCACTTAGCCTTTAAACAGAAATGCAAATAAACACATTATAATTTAATAGATTAATACCAAAGTTATTATCCTTTTTTTTCTTTATTTGAATTTTTGCTTTCAAATCCACATAGTTAAATTTCCAGGCCGGGTTTACTTGTTTCAATATTATTATTTTTTAATGTTTAATTTTTGCTTGATTTTAGTTAGTTTCAGTGTTAGTTAGAAGACAGCTTTAAATAATGTGGAGTACTTGTAAGGGGAAACATTTAAGACATGGGTGTAATATATATGTACCCTGCTCAAAAAAATTAAAAGAACACTTTGAAAACACATCAGATCTCATTGGGAAAAAAATCATGCTGGATATCCGTACTGATATGGATTAGGTAATGTGTTAGGAACATTTGATGGAAATTAAAATTAACAACCAACAGATGGCTGAATAAAAAGTTCAAAGAAACCCCAAAAATCAAACTGAAAAAATGAGGCAACAGGCTTAGTCAATTTTACTGAAATTTCATTGCAGCAACTCAAAATGGTACTCAGTAGTTTGTATGTAGATCAGGCAAGCATGGGGGCCAGTCAATGGTACCAATTCCTTCATCCTCCATGAAATCCCTGCATACTTTTGCCACGTGAGGCTGGACACTGTCTTACACCGGGAGGAACTGACAACCCACTGCACCATTACAGGGTCTGACATGGATATGCCTCCCCAGACCATTGCTGACCCACCACCAAACTGGTCATGTGGAAAGATGTTACAGGCAGCACAACATTCTCTGCGGTTTCTCCAGACCTATTCACGTTTGTCACATGTGCTTAGGGTGAACCTGCTCTCATCTGTGAAAAGCACAGAGTGCCAGTGTTGGACCTGCCAATTCTGGTATTCTATGGCAAATGCCAATCAATGACTCCGTGGCTCCGGTGCAGTGAACACAGGGCCCACTAGAGGATGTCGGGCCCCCAGGTCAGTGACATTCACACCAGTGGCATGCTGGAGGTCATTTTGTAGGGCTCTGGCAGTGCTCACCCTGTTCCTCCTTGCACAAAGGAGCAGATACACATCCTGCTGGCTCTCCTAAAGTAACTGCCTGTCTCCTGGAATCTCCTCCATGCTCTTGAGACTGTGCTAGGAGATATAGCAAAGCCATTTGACTCACTGTTGCCCCTCTAGAGCACCTGTTGATTCAACTTGATGAACAACTCCTTCTGCTACTTAACTGACCAGATCATTATCCTAGAAGTTTAAGTGGCTTGACGCTATTTGATGATTAAAAAGTGCTCCTTTAATTTTTTTTTTAGCAGTGGTGAGCCTGGTGAGGTGAAGGTATGTTCTGGAGAGAACAGCAATGAAAGTCAGCAGAAGGAAGACATGCATGCGAATGAGAGGAGGCGGGTGGAAAGGTGAAGGTACATGCAAGAAGTAGATGTAGTGAAGGTGGAGGAGTTTAAATACCTGGGGTCAATCATCCAAAGCAACAGACAGTACACAAGAGAGATGAAGAGGAGAGTGCAGACAGGGTGGAGTGGGTGGAGACAAGACGAAAATGTTGAGGCAGATGATCTGTGACAGAAGGATAGCAGCAAGAGTGAAAGGGGGTGGGGGTGGGGGGGGGGGGTAGTTTTTGGAGACAGTATCCCTGACAGAAAGGACAGGAGGCCGTGATGACGCTCTACTCGCAGTAAACATGCGCGTGCGCACTCATGCCGGCTCTATCGACAAACGCGACCAAAAACTAGAGCTAGTTTCAGTTTAGTCTTTTTAGTACTCTTTTATTTTCTCGTGAAGTCTGTTTTTATTACTCTATAGTCACAGTTACCTAAAATGCTTTGCTTTAATTGTATGAAACCTATGTTGCTGCGTTAAGTCGGATTAACTGTTTCATTACACTTATTTAACAGTAATTTACTTGTGACTGTTTTCCTACCCTACTGCACTGAGATGACATGTTTAACCATCTCTAAGCTGTGTGACTAGCGGCTGTTAGCATGTTAGCAGGGCAGTGATGACCGAGCACTTTCTGCCGTTTCTCTCATTACTGACCTACTTGGTAGAGCCTTCCCTCCGGGGAGAAGATAGTGATGTGTCGGTCAAACCCCGCACTCGACCCCCGGGACATGACGGCAGAAAATAAGTGAGGTAAAAGGGGGCTAGACTGAATCTGAAACTAAACTCAGGTAAAAACAGAAGCAAAACATGGCACGAATCTGCACCGGAAGCAGCTGTGGGCTTTCATATCCGGGTCAACTTACCGTTTTTGCGTCGAAGAAGCACAACACAACAAAGCAGCACACACAGCCACTACCTGATTATATAACAGCGGTTATTTTTAACATTAGTCCAGAGGAAAATCCATTAGTCCATCCAGTACCCAATACCATAAAAATCCATTATGACCAGTGCCCAATGTCCAAAACAAGTTACCACAGGAAAAAGTGCTCTAATAGTAAGGTTATTAATTCATCTTCTCTACCATTCATACACTGTTAAAAATAATTAAAGGAAAGGTAGAGTCCGCACAGTAGAGAAAGCTCCCGAATGACTTTTAATACAATACTATAACGTTTCGGGCACAGCTAGCAGCAACTCAAATTAAAATATTAGGCTTTGAGATAAACTATAGTTTTGATATTGTATTTTTAGGCAATACACCACCGGATTTGTACATTCAAGACAAATATCTAAGAGACCTTCCCAACTTATGTAAATCTACAATTCGCTTTCTTAGATCTTAACTGAGTTCCTAGGACTTTCCCATTGTTCTGAGTATTGGTCAGTCCAATGAGTGATGCCAAACAAACCCTTTCTATCCTAGCAAATAGAAACTACCAGTTGTAGTCAATTAGAGGTGTACATAGGCAAAATTACAAAAATTACATCTTGTCCAAGTATCCATAAGCTAATGTTAAACCATATTTTAATGAAAAGTACAGACAATTCAGGGATGGTAAATATTTATTTACAGGTCCACAGTTTTATCAAAAGCCTTCAATACCCATGTTTCTTATCCCAAACTGTAAAAAAAAAAAAAAAAAAAAAGTGTCCTCAGTGGTTTTTGTTGAGACACAGCCACTGTTGTGGCACTTCATAGGTGCTCCTGTCCTCTGCGTTGTCATAGGGGATGTGCCATGAGTCTCCTCCTGAGGTCTGGATGATCGTGTCATAGCTGGGAATACTCTGATTTAAAAAAAACAAGCACGGTTAAAGTTGGCATGGTTCCTTCTTTGAGCGTAATTATCTGGCTTCTCCCTCATTCCTCACCTGAAATCGAACCCTCCTGCCTGCTGCGACATACCCGTCCACCACCAGCTGGTGGCCTCTCTGCCACTTGAAGAAGAGCCGCCTGGTGGCTCCATCTGGCAGACAGGCCTTGTGATCCCTCATCAGGTCCCTGCTCACAAACCGACAGTGGTTCCCAGAATGCAGAGTGGCGTACAACAGGAAGGGGTCATCCTCCGAACTGAAAAGCAGATGTACGAGCAGACTCTCTTAAAATACTGAAAATAAACAGTTCTACATATGAATTCAGCCTGTGTTATGGTTTACTGTATTAGACATAGAGGGGGGTATCCTAGTTAGATGCCAAAACTAACTCAACTGGTTCCTATCAGCACAAAGGAGCAGCAGTACCAGTCCAAGCTTCTCACCCCATCTCTAAGGCTGACAGACACCCAAGGGACAAAACTTCCCTAGGGAAAAAAAAAATTGGCAACCTCATTCTTTGGAACACTACATCAACCATAGATGATGGTTAGGATGCCAAAAAAACTGAGAAATCAAAAGATTTCCCTTCTGGATCAGCTCTCTTTTCACCATGACAATCTGACATAATACCCGCAATCTGTCAGCACACCTCATGATCCACCTTCCCATCATCATGGACAAAGATCCTGAGATACCTGAAAAACAAACTCTGTCCCCAACCCAGAAGGAGGAGTGATCCACCATTTTCTGGAAGAGAACAAAAGTCTCAAACTTGGAGGTGCTGACGCTCATTCTGGCTACTAACCACCCAGTGCATGCTGAAGGTCTTTGAAGCAGTAAAAATAGTTGCTGATTACAGTTTTACAGAGTAACTAATAGTCTGTAACCTTCCCAGTACTGCTTTCCTGTCGGTTCTATGGAACATATTCCACGCTGTTCTTTTTGTATTATCATCATCGCCAGACACTCACATGTTGTCAGTAAAGAAACAATGGGCCTTTTGCTGGATGAGGTTCATGTTTTGTCTGTCCCAGGATCTTGAGGGCCGTAGCATGTGTTTCCTTCCCAGCACCAGGACAGTCAGGCCCTGACGCTCGACAAGCTCTAACACCACCGCCAGCAGCTGAAACACACACACGCACACGCACACACACGCACACACACACACACACACACACACACACACACGCACACGCACACACACACACACACACACACACACACACACGCCTTTCTTTATATTCACTTTCAAAACCAGAACATTAATATAGTAATTACTCAAATGTCTGCCCGGATCTGGTCTAGGATGCAAGCAGATGATCCTTCATGAATACAAGAAGTTTTAGGGGTTTTTTGTTTTTTTGCATCTGCTAAAGCTGGCAGTGCAGGTCCTAAAAGAACTGGTAGCCAATGGACAAGATCTTGTGTTACTGGAAGCTTTCTACTTCTAGGCTGAGTAGCACTGACCAATCATGTTTGAGATAGCTTAGGCTGCATGCAGGGAAGCAGTCTGCAAGAAAAAGGAATGCACTGGCTTAAATGCTAAAAACAAAACCATGAAGCCACATTCTATGATGTCACTGGAACAATTTAAAAAGTAACTAGTCTTGCACATGCTTTTAATTAACCTAACCTCATTAACTGCATGTCTTTGGAATGTGGGAGTACCCAGAGAGAATCCACGCAGGCACGGGGAGAACATGAAAACTCCACACAGAAAGGCCCCAGCAAGGTGGTGTAGCACTTGCTGTGAGGCAACAGTGCTAACCACCATGTTGTGCTGCCCAACAATAAAACAAGAATTATAAAAAAAAAAAAATAGTCTACACCATAGGTATTCTGTAACTGCAGACCCTTCTGAAAACCTACACTGTAACCTGATGTGCACCTCCCTGGAAATGCAACTACACGCCACGTAGATGCTGCCCCAGGTATTATGATTGGCCCGTTAAGTGCTACAGATTCCTCCTGTGCATTTCTGGCTACTTTTTCCCTGCAGTTTTGAATATATCATTGAGAGAACAGGCCCTGCATCAATATAAGCATTCACAGATGTCGGGAAATTCCTGTATGGAGATTGCAGAATCTATCCAGCAGGGGAAAAGATGGCCAAAGACGCACACTAAGAATTCTGGTCGTCCACAAAAATGCAAGAACTGAACTTTCCAATATTTCCAGTGTTTATTTTACCTCATTGTCTGCAATATCTGTCCAAACTATGTCTGAAAAGTGTTTATTGAACAGTTTCAGATGCACGAACTGATACAAATACACAGCGCACTGTTTTGCCCCAAATCCTTGTCCAGCAAACCTCTCAGCTACAAGTAAGTTTTTATCCATTTGCAGCCATTCGTATCTGAGGCTGAGCTTCTTTCAGCTCGGCCTCACAGAGCTGCTAGCATGTATGCACACATGTAATCCTCTGGATAGTGTATTCAGCAGGTACAATCATATTTCAGCTGTACCGCTGTCCTCTGATTTTCTTTGTACATTTGAATAACGTGCCCTGATGTAAATTTTGATGACTTTTGCATTTATTTTCATAGGTTTTTTACCTTTCCCACAAACTAGATGACTAGATAAGGAAACAGGCTCATCATTCTGCACTTTCTTTTGATTTTTAGCCACACATGTGAGAAAATTGGGGCAGAATAAGCAGTCACACACTCACACATCCTGATAGACAGATGTAGGCAGACTGACAAGTAGTCCAGTCACTGTTAAAATCAGGTACTGGGCAGTTTTACGTGCTCTCCTACGTACACATTCAAACACACACACTGAAGGTTTAGTCATTGTGTGACTGGCAGAAAAGCCCCTGAGTTGGACAGATGTGCATGTAGGACGAAACCACTAAAATCTAAACTGTAAAACTCTGTGTGAGTGCTTGCAGATAGAGCAAACTTACACACAAGCTAGACCCTGTGAAAAAGATCTGCATCACACACTTTTTAGGTATGTGCACCAGTGCATTTTCTCACCGTCTCCGACTGCTTGCTTTTGTCCTTGTTGATATTTGCAACATTAAGCCCATCTACAACCACATCAAAGGCCGGCTTCCTCTTCACAAACAACTTGAACCGCTGCAGCTCCTAAATAGACACACAAACAGAGAGAAAGGACAGAGAAAGAGAGATGTAGGAAAATAACAGTCAGTGGAGGAGTATTTATAAATAAAGTGATGCACACAGGTTAAGAAAATGTGACAAAGCTGAAAATAGACTATCTACTATACAAAGATAAACTGTCAGGGTTTTACCATAGCACACTTCCTCTATGGCTTAAGACTGTCTGCACCAACCTTTGTTCCCATTTGCCCCGTAGATGAAGAGATACTTCACTGAATAAGTAATAAATCTGACCTGCTGATGGGCTGCTGGGATCCTTGGAGTCACCAGGATTGTCCTTTGAGGACCCTGAGTGTCGTGCTAATGTATGTTAAGATATATAAGTCTGGACATGGTGTGGGGCAATATTTGCATCCCATAAAAGGACACTAAAAAAAATTACAGTTCGGCAAAATAGGAAGGAACAGGCTCCAGTTGTTGACTTGCACATTTTAAGTATATACAAAAGCCCATTACACAATGACATAAGAACAAGGAATAAGGGAGTGGCTGAAAGAAGCTTTCTAATGAATGAATAACAGCTTACACCGATTCTCATTGTTTTGGCTTCTGATAGTCAGAAATATCAAGATGTCTGAACACTTTTGGGCACAAAGCTGCAACCTTCAGAAGAAAAACATGACGCCAATGGCAAAAACTGGAGTTCCTCTAATGACCACTAGAGACTGATTCTAAAAGTGAGTCAATCCTCAGATTAAAATGTGCAACTTTACAAAGAAAATAAACATATTTACAGTGTAGTACAAAAAAATAGTTATTTCTGTATCTAATGTCACCATTCATAAAGATATACAGCTGATGAACATTTATATACAGTATTGTGCAAATGTCTTGAGTCACCCCTTATTTCTCCATGTTTTGTTTCCAAGGACACAGATGTTCATGTGGTCTTGAGCAATAGTTCTCCTTTCTGAAGGCCTGTCAATGGTTTTCTTTGGACATTGGCTGTTTTTTCACTCATTTTCAGTCCAGCCTTTTTACCTGACCATTTCAGAAGAATGTTTTTAGTTTGTTAAGCCATTTAGCACTGACCTAAGAATCATTCAAGTATTAAAAGGCATCAAATTCAATTGTTCCCATTTCTTTAGCTGAATCTATGAAAAATGCCAAAGTTAACACAGTTTGACAGGCAAAAACAAAACAAATGTTTCTGCACCTCAGCATGGTGTCAAGTGTGTGCTTAAAATTTTGAGGAAAGTGGACTACAGCATGAGCAATTATCTCATTGTCATGTCCTTAAGAAAGAAGACCTGACACAGGAGCTGAGAGATAGATCTGGCCCTTTACTTGATCTACTGTTCACTGAAGGCTGTGCAGTGATGGTCTCAGTCGAAGGGTGATTGTCAGCAAGCCACTCTTAAGGAAGGGAAACAGGGAGAAAAGACAAGGAAGCTGCCTGAGAGAGTTCAGGTTGTGTTGAAGAATAAAGGTGGTCATAAAAATATTGACTTTCAAGCTGGTTAGACGGGTACAAACTCAAGTTTTACCTCATATACATGTTTCAATAAATTGCTGCACCTATTTCCCATTTTCTTAAGTAAATATAAAGAAATGAAGGATGACTCAAGCCTAACTCACCCATTTAAATTGTATTAAGGCTTAAAGTGATGCCTTATTATGGCCGTGGCTGTTTTGAGTGACAGGTGGGTGCTGACACTGATGGTCACTATTTTAATGAAACAAATTAATTAATGATGGCTTGCTGTGCAGTTGTTTGTACTTAAAGCTTATCCAAGAGTATTTTATTTCTCATATTTTATTACTTCAAACTAATTGCCAGGTAACTGTAACTGTAACCAGGTAACTGTAACTGTGTGATGCACCAAAACAGTTTATGGCAGGGTTGCTAGTGTTAGCTGGTAACCTCTTCTACAAACACGGTCAAAACAAAAACAAAACAGCAACAGACCAACGGATGGCATCAGAATGGCTACATCCATCTTTTACATACAGTCTATGTTATGTAGCAAAACGCTTGTTCATTTTTGCATGTTGTTTCCAATTGATAATTTGACCAGCTGAGTACTGAAAATGTGCGGTACTCACTTGTTCAAATTATCAATTGGAAACAAAGCTCTGCAGAAAAAGTCTGAGGAAGGTTAGTTTGCTCCTGAGTCAAAGTGTATCTGAGCTCCACCTGGGAGCTCGCTTATCTGATGGTTGGCTGATTTTCTCACCAACTGATCACAGGCCTGCCAGTAATAAATCAACCTGGTCTTTTCTTCCCAGAAGGCAGATGGCAGAGTGCCAGCTGGCAACGCGAGTACGAGTCGACTGTGTTAACATTAAGTTTAATTACTTATTCAATTAATGCTAAAAAATCAATAATGGATAATCACGTTTGTTACCTTGTAGGACACTTTTAAAAGGACTCAGACAAATGTGATTGTCACCTCTTCGTGAGCTCTTTACTACACAGAAATCGAAAGATACCCAAAATGTGATTTTTTTAGTTTTTTTTGTGCCCTTCAACAGTCAAGCATGCAGACCACAGGGGATGGTCCAGAAAGGCAAAAATCAAATTTTGGACCAAATTTTATTCTTGTTACAGGGAGCATTACTTTGGTCATAATTAAAAAAAAACAGCTTTGTACCATAACAGGAAAGCTGCTCTGAAGCTGCATGGGAACCTGTTAGTGCTTTCACTTTTCGATAACAGAAATATGGAAATAGGCTGCTGTGAATTCCCCTGGACTTGAATCTTGGCGGCATGCACAGTATCATGGACTCACATTAAAATGAGACCGTAGACATGTTTTGTTTATTTTTTTTCTTCCTCTCATGGAAATGTGATCTTGATGATTTAAAAAACAAAAAAAAAACTGCATTCTTATTGCTGCTCTAATTTACTTACACTGCGTAAATACACCAGGAATACACACAATTCATTCTGCAGCAAATGTTTGGTTGAGGGGGAAAAAAATGCAATAAATTAAAGCTACAGAAGAGCTGAAGCTGAGAATGAGAGTAGAAAAAGAGAGAAAGACAAAGTCCAGCATAATTATCCAGGGACTTCCCAGAGCTGACATGTGAAACCAGCTCACTGTGCTGCTGCGGACACATGCAGGCATACATTAGCTTACAGTACCACTTAAGTACCACCATTATTACACAAAGCACAACAGGGTACAGTAAACGTATCCAACAACATTACCACCGAGCCGTGTCATGTGCAAATAATGAAATCTATCAACTTCAGCTCAAACACAACTTCAAAGAACTTTCGGCTGAGTTCAGTTTATCTCACTTTTAATACTTGTCATCATCCCCCCTTCGCATTTTCATGTGGGTGTACCTTTTGCATCTACTTATGCATCAAATAAATATTGTAGATGAAAAGATCTGCGCTTATGTAGAGTGCATATCTCAGCAAACCAAATTCTGCATAGTCCAACAGCATGGCTCTGCAGTAAAGATCCAGACCAAACTTCTCACGAAGAGCCAAAAAAAAAAAAGCAACAAAGAAGGCATTGATAGCATTGAGAGCATGCCCCTGCAACTTATTTCACAGTGCTATACTGATGCAAACAACCTGGTTTTGTATAAAACAGTCTAGACTGCAGTTTCACATTATATTAGAGGTTACTATAGTCAGAACACATCATCACATATCCACACATGTAATTGGTTTTAGATTTTTGGGGGACCTTTATTTCATCAAAACTGATGCAAGGGGGGATTGAAACTGTATTTCATTGTCTCTAACTTCTAATGCTCAGTAGCCAGTTTATATCTGTTCAACTGCTCACTAACACAAATATCTAATCAGCCAGGCCTGTTGAAATTCACACTGAGCACCAGAATGGGGAAGAAAGGTGACATAAATTACTTTGAATGTTTGTTGGTCTGAGGATTTTAGAAACTGCTTGGATTTTCCCACACAACCATCTCTATGGTTTACAGAGACTGGTCTGAAAAAGAGGAAAGATCCACTGAGTGGCAGTTTTCTGGGTGAAAATGCCTTGTTGATGCCAGGGGTCAGAGGCCAGAATAGCCAGACTGCTGCAAGCTGATAGGAAAGCAACAGTAACTCAAAGAACTACTCGTTACAGCCAACATGTTGAACCTTGAAGCAGATGGGCTACAGCAGCAGAAGAGCACACCGGGTGTCACTCTTCTCAGGCAAGAACAGGAAACTGAGGCGACAATCAGCACGGGCTCACCAAAATTGAACTGGAAAATCATTTTCTTGTCTGATGAGTCTTCATTTCTGCTGCAACATTTAGATGGTAGGGTCAAAATTTGTCATAAACAACATGAAAGCACGGATCCATCTGCCTTGTATCAACTGTTCAAGCTGCTTGTGGTGTCGGGGATATTTTCTTGGCACAATCTGGGCCCCTTAGTATCAACTGAGCATCATTTAAACGACACAGCCTACCTGAGTCCATCCCTTTGTGACAACAGTGTACCCATCTTCTGATGCCTACTTTCAAAAGGATAACACACCATGTCCCAAATCTCCAATCATCTCAAACTGGTTCTTTTATTATAACAGTGAGTTCACTGTACTCAAATGGCCTCTACAGTCATCAAATTTCATTCAAATAAAGCACCTTTGGGATGTGGTGGAACAGGAGATTCACATCATGGATGTGCACCCAGCAAATCTGCAGCAACTGTGCTGTCAAGTCAATATGGACCAAAATCTCTGAGGAATGTTTCCAGGACCTCATTGATCTGTTCTAAGAATGAAGGCAGTTGTGACGGCAAAAGGGGGTCCAATCTGGCACTAGCAAGGTGTAACTAATGAAGCAGCCATGAGTGTATACATATTACCTGCTCTGAACCAGGTTATGTATTCAGAATAAGTTACTGTGGTGGTCTCGCCAGGTTAACTTTGTTAACTTTGAAAGCCTGTCGCAGCTGTCATAGGGAGAGAGGCGGGGTACGCCAATATGTCACAGAGACAGACAACCATTTGCACTCACACTGACACCTATGGGCAATTAAAAACAGGGTTATTGCATTCTGAGTTTATTCACAGCACCCCTTTTTTTTTAACTTTTCAGTAGTGCAAAAACTGTAGTTATCACTACATACAGACAGAGAGAAAGTGCTGCCCTTCTTCCCCTTTGCACTGATACCCTTCCTCTCACCCTTTCCTTTCTTCGTGAGTTGCTTAACTCTTGTCTGAAGCATTCTGTTTGCCCTTGAAATAAATTGCCTTGAAAGGGGAATTTTAAAAAAAAGCCCATTTAAACTGTCTGTCTGCTTAACAGGAGGTAGCTGTGGGCCACTTTCACATCGCCCTCCACATGCTGGAAATTCCCTTAATTGAACCAACTATAACAGACAGCCAAAAAAAAAACACATACAGGAACATGTGCAAAGCAAGCCCTATCTTAATAAATTAAATATGTTGCATTATTAACTACATATTGCTGGTGTTGCTGTTTCTCTTAAATAACCTTGTTTTATGTTTATTTTAATTGCATTATTAAAAAAAGGAGTACATTCCAATCCAGTGAAAAGCTTGTGCTGTGGTATACTGCACATATGCATGCACAACAAAAAAGATAGAACACCGTGTGTGGTGTATCTGCTGTTGTCTGTCTTACATATTTGCAATGAAATAAAACCATGACATGAATAGCTGATCATTTACATACTCAAAGCAAGTAAATGATCTTATTTTCATGTCATGTTTCATGGAAAACTTTTCACACAAAGCAGCAAAATAAACATCTCCCTTAAACAAATAAATTCACGGGAAAACGGGCTCATTTACTTAGTTGCCGAGAAATTCATGTGCTCTAAGCACAAAGACAGCAGGGAAATGTCCATGCAGGCTCTGTTCACAGGTAACAGGTTCCACCTATCTCCTCTAAAGATCACCACATTATTAGTTTAGTTCATGTGAAAACTGAGGGGAAATTAATACTATTTTTAAATAGTTAAATCATCTTGCTTTAAAGTGCAACCTCAGTTATTTTCCAGTGTTTGTTCAACTTATTTAAACAACATACAAGCCAATCTAAGCTAACAGGCTGTGTAAATATGTAAATCTTCCTCCCAACTTCCCCTGAAATAAAGTGGAAGACCAGTCCAGATCCTCCAAATCCTCATTTTGCATATAATGAACATGACCTGTGCAAAGTGGTCTGCTCCACTACAAATGTCCCCCTAATTAAACCTACAGCATTTTTATTCTTCAGCTTTTGCACAGTTTGCGACTTAAATAATCTCCTTTAATCTTTGCTTCACATTTCGAATGATTAATTTGCTCTGTAGACAAAAGTGGACCACTTATATTTCTGGCTTGCATGTGACTCATTTCATAACAGTGTGAACAGCACAAACCACATGGAATCTGATCTTTTGTGTTCTAATTTGGGCCATTTTCACATGAACCTACATCAGATAAAAAATTTGGATTTTTATAGTTTTTTTTTAGTTTTCTTTTTTTAGATGCAACCTCCTGCAACTTCTGTCCCTCACCTGGCCAACAGACTACTGTGCAAAAGTCTCGAGTCACCCCTCATTTCTTTATATTCTGCTTCGAGGAGCCAATCTCTCTTATAATTTTTTAAAGCGACCTTGAGCAATAGTTCTCCGGGCTTCCTGAAGGTCTTTCAAAGTTTTTCTTTGGACATTTTCTGCTTTTTCACTAATTTTCATCCAGTCCTTGTACCTGACCATTTTCAGAGGAATACTAATTAATGAGTATTAATTAGTACCCGCACGAACACACCTCTGTTCAATGACAGCTGCCACTGTCAAAGCTGGCTCTTTATCCTTACCCCCATTAATTAATTGGTTTCTCCTGCATATTAACTTATAAATCAAAGTGTAAACACTGACTTTAGCGGCCTGTGTTTGCTTCTGTGTAGCAGGATGGCCCTTGTGATTGTCTGGAGTCTGATTTTAGCCACATTTACAGCATAAAACCCAGAATACTGCTGTGACTTAAGTTTCACATAATCTAATGTAATTCTTATCTATAAATCAGGAATGGAAACTAGAGCTTCTGGATGACTGGCTGTGTCTCTATGCCAGCTGATAGTATTATCCCATTTAAAAAAACAACAGACTGCAAATCCCAGAACATCACAAAGGACGGCAGTGACAACAGGGCCGTATCCTCCTTATTAAATTATTAAAAATCTGAGTCATACATCCCAGCTTAGATAAATAAATCAATAAAGTCTCTGAATTAGAAGAACAGACACTGCACCTAAAATTTATGAAAAGCAGATCTATTCCTTCATCTAAAGAATGAAAGCAGCTGTTTGAGCAGCTCACTCTGCCAGCCTGATACGCAAACCAGTGTAACAATGACGCCATCTAGCAGAAGTACCAAGAAACAGCTGGAAAAACTAGTGCACCATGAAAGTCTACTCTCAATATTTTAGTCTGGAAAACCTTTTTTTTTTCCTGATTGTACATGGCGATATTCTGATTGTTCACAAAGTTAACACAATGTTTGAATCATTACTCGAAAGTATCACGTGACTGGTGGTTATATTTAATGGACTGCAAGTGCAAAGTAATTACTAAATTCAACAGACTCAAATATAAGTAAATAATCTGTGCATGCTGTTTGTGATGTTTTCTAGTATGAGCTGTTTGAATATGGCTTACCACACATACTGCATTCAAGACTAATTATGCATTCAATAAACTGATTGTTAATGTTTCTATGGATCTTTGTGGCATAGAAGAGAACCACAGGGTTAATGCACATAGTTAACAGTGCTGTCAGTGGTGTGCAAAATTACTTTGACCAACAGTGAATGAATGAGTTGAGAATTACATTTACACTAAGTATGGAACTGAACGAGGCACCGTTAGAGCATATCTGATATAGATAAGGACTTTCAGGGGTCTGAGATGGTCTCCTTATTGTTTAGTTTGCAAACAAGCACAGACACACACACAAATTTTGTGTATTACAGTAATATGATGTGTTTTCTACTTAGAAAAACTAAGACAAGGAAGAAAAGAGGGGGGAAGAGAGTAAACAAAAGTGAAAGAAAAACAAAGTAAAGTGCCTGAGAGGAGAGGAAAAGAACAAGGAAGAGGAGGGGGAGAGGGAGAGGAAGAAGAGAACAAAAGAAAAGAGAGACAACATTTTCAAGAAAGGCAAAAACTATGACTGCAGGGCGCTCATTTAGGCAAAATGTCCACAGATTTTGTTAACGAGGTTTATTTTACAGCCTTCATCTTCCATCTGTTTCCTATAAAAAAAATAAATAAATAAAAAAAATCTAATTCCTGTTACAATTCCCGTTACCTATATGTGATAGGTAGGGCAACCAGGAGTTCCTCTTTAAGAGGAACTGCACAGCCTCGTCCCTCCTTCCCATATTTCCCAAATTTTAATGGGCTCTAGTTTTTGACACGTTTCTAAAGGTTCAGGAGGTCGAATGGGTCATCTACCAATCGGAAGGTCGGTAACTGGCAGCAGCACTACTCCCTCTAGCGATGGCAGACTGGATTTTTTTGTACAAGCTTGCTCTTACTGCATGTTTTAATTGTCTTGTTTCAAGCTGATACTTGATGTTATAGCTGTTGGTTTGTGACTTAAATATCAAAATAAACAATGATAAATGAAAGTTTAAGGTCCCTCTGTGTACATGTGTGTTTACCTCTGGAGTGGTCTTTTTGAAAACATCTTGTCCCTGAATGATGTCGGCCATCACTCTGTCCTTCAGCTGCTGGTATTCCTCAGCAGTCAGCTGGATGGACTCCAGCTCTGATCCGCAACTCCTACACACTCCCCTTAACACACAGACACACACACACACACATATAAATGACACACACTATCGTAAGGGAGGTAGATATACAAACTTCAGGCTGATTCCAGAAGCGGTTTCATTACTTTGGGGTGGCGGTCGTCCAGCTTCCTGTCCATTCCTGTCCTGTTAGGCTGAAGTTGGGAAGGAGTAGATGGAAATATCAGAGTGATGAGTGATTATGTTCAATATGATGAGGTTAGTCTTTGGGACAAATGTCGCTTTGCAATGAAATGTACAAGAGCAAAGAGCAACAACCTAAATCACCTAAATGGTGCTGGATGTTTGATATAAAAGAAACTTTCAGAACAGAATTTAAGGAACCAAATCATGTCTTAAAAATTTTTTTCTTTTTTTTTTTTTGCAAGCATGTGTACCTCTATCACAGTCCTACCTCTCAAACCAGTTCTTGATGCTGCTGGCGAGGCTCTGCTGGGGGTAGATCTGGTTATTTCTCATGTGCAGCAGAATTTCCATGAGCCTCTCCTGCTGTTCAGCCTGTGACATGGCCGTCGTTCCTTCTCCTCCTTCCTCTTTACTCGCTCCTTTAAATAGAACTTCCCATGTCTCCTGGTAAGGACTCAGTCCATTTTCGACTAACTCATCGTAAAGAGCCCAGGCAGTGCTTGCTTCGCCATGCAGCACTGCCGCTGCAATGACATCACCATAGTTGCGTGGTGATGGGTTAAAGACCTGTTAGACAATAAAAATCAGATGATGATTGAATTGATTAATGAAGGAGCAAAGTGTGAGTGTGCATGTTTCACCTGCAAACTACCCCAGCTGACTGAAATGCTGTACAGGCAATACAAAATTTATATAAATAATTCAATAAATCAACAATAGATATACACTAACATGCACAATAAAAAAAACAAACTGTGATTACAAATAAAATCATCAAATAAAAAAAACAATATAATAAGACTGACTGGGCAGCTCTTATGTGAAAGAGAAGGTTGTTTCAAAGATTAGGAGCCCCCACTGGTGTGGTTGAGCCTGCAACTAGGAACGTCAAAGAGCAGCTGGTTTGTAGACCTCAAGGCACTGGTAGGAGCGTAGGGCTATAAAAGTTTAGTTAAGTAGGGTGGCGCCAAACCCTTGAGACTCTCAAAAACAAGTAATAAAATTCTGAGCTTGATCCTGAGAGAGACTGGAAGCCAGTGTAGGCAGGTCAGTATGCTGTTATCACGCCTGCCAGAAGACCAGCTGCTGTATTTTGTACAGCCTGTACAGCCTGCAGGCAACAAAGCAACAACTGATTAAAGCCAAAGAATCACAATAGAAATAATAAAGGCATGAATTGTTCTCTCAAAGTCACATGGAGGGAGGTAGACCTTCACCTTACTGAGAAGCCTTAATTCAAAAGCAGCTAATCTTAACAATACGGCTAATCAAATTTAAAAGTAGAGTCAAAAATCGCACCAATCACAAGGTTCCCTGCAACTGCGTGACAGTAAGAAACTAAAAGATTGATGGTGTGGTTGTGCCCATCTAAAAATTTGGGTTGCCCAAATAAAAAAAGTGGCTTTGTTCAGGTTGGGGAACTTTATCTCCACCCATAATCACTGAACATCTCTAAGTCAGTTCAACAGAGCCTGAATAGAAACATAGTTGTTTGGTTTGTACAGGCAGCTACATCTGCAGCTCATCTGAAAAGCAATGAAAGGATGCTTTTCAAAAATGGAACCCAAGAGCAGCATATTTGAAAACAGGAGAATGGGACCCAATATAGAACCCTGAGGTACCCCGCAACTAAGTGGGGACCCAGTGGCTTTGTTCAGGTATGAAGATATGTCTAAACTATTACAACCCCAGCATCCACCCACAGGCTCCGGGGGGGATGTTTATTCTGACCCTAGTCGCCAAATTTTAACAGCATTCTGCTGCTGTAATAAATCAAACTTCAAATGTGTGTGTGTTCTGACTGAAATACTTTTTACGAGTTTAATTTTCTTTTCAAAAAAGCTGCTCACCTTCTTAAGCTCATGCAGGAGGTCGAGCGCCTCCCTCCACCTCGCTGTCCGGCTGAAGGCTTTGATAAAAAGACTGGAAGCTCCTGTGTCCAGAGAAGGGAAGCTCCCCCGCATGATGTCATAGACGTCAAACACCTCATCGTCATGGCCGCCGCTCACGCACAGCGTCAGGTATTGCAGTAACAGCTTGTAGGGCAGTGTGCCGGTTTCTGTGGCTACAAAAGTCAGCAACGACCTGAAGACGAGGATTTTAAATGAAATTCTGGATTCAATAGGGAGCCAGTGAAGACAAGCCAATCTATTCTAGTCATTGCTGCAGCGTTCTGGTCAAATGAAGGCTTTACAGGAAGTTTTTAGAACAAAGACTGATCCATCCTGATCTAAAATGTCTCCAAGGTTCCTCACAGTTTTACTGGAGGCCACGGAGAACCATCCAGAGTCAGTATCTTGTTAAACACCCTAGGGCTAAACAAAATATCACACTTAATCCTCATTTGGACAAAAATAAGAGACACTCTTGTCCTCTGCTTACTTGGCAACATTCAGCTCAGCCCCAGAAGTGAAGAGCACATTCATCATTTGGATTTCAAAGCGAGGCGGATTTCCCTGAGACTCCTTCACCTTCTTCCACTCAGCGGGAGGGAGCGGCCGCTCAGGAGGCTGCAGCCTACCTATAAAACACCCAAACTATCATTGAAACACATTTCCACGCAGACCTTGTGAGATCTTAAGATGGTTAAATGAGTCTGAAGTTAATCTGATGGTTGTCTGCATGTCTCACCTGCTCCCCTGGCTGTCCTCCATTCAGGCTCCTCCTCATCCTCACAGACCAGAGGTGCCTTTCTCCTCAGCATTTCTGCCGTCCTCTTTGCCGTCCCAGC
Organism: Archocentrus centrarchus; assembly: GCF_007364275.1. NCBI lineage: Eukaryota > Metazoa > Chordata > Actinopteri > Cichliformes > Cichlidae > Archocentrus > Archocentrus centrarchus. The sequence continues at coordinate 25,007,013 of NC_044367.1, read as the reverse complement.
AGCAAACACAGATTTGGGGACGACAGGCCTTTGCCAAGGAGCAGACCTCTTATCTCGTCTTCCATTCACTGGACCATCATCTTCACCCCGTCTGTTGATGGTTTTTTTAACCCCACCTTGTCCTTCAGTCTGTCCACTGCTGCTCCTGTGTGTCTGTCTGACACCCAGGGTGAGGCTGAGGTCTCTGGTGCACAGAGAGCGAGCCTGGGGTGGCTTTAAGGTGGAGAAAGCTGGACTTCCTTGGTGGAGAAGTAGCTGTGAGGACTTCAGACATGTTCTGGCTTTCAGTATGAAGGTAGAGCCCATGTTTGTATGACTACAGTGAATGATTTAGGACCACATCAGCTGTAATCCTTGTTTGGATTTAAACTTCTATTCCTCACACAAACTAAGCTGACACATGTTGTGAGGCTGCAGAATGACACCAGAAGCTCACCTTCCTGTTTCTACGCGTCATTTAAAGCCTCTCTCACGCTCTCGTTTCCTTTACAAATCTTCATAACTACAGAACTATAAATGCGCCTCACAGACCGCCTCAGTGTCCCGCCTGAGTAACTCATTCAGGTTATTTTCACCTACAAAACACACCAGCAAGAAGGTATGACTGGAGTCGCGCAGCCTGACGTCATCAACGTTAGACAACGTCGTTGTCTAGTTTTTCAAAATAAAGGAGTAAAACTTATCATCAGAATAATTTCATACAGCATTTATTCTGATAAGATATACAGGTAAATTATCTAACCTTTGTCCTGCTGCTTTTATCCTTGTGATGACTGCACTCTGTCCAGGAGCTGATGTGAGTTAAATCGCTCCTTTTTATTATAATAAGAAGTTGGTTCATCTCTTGCGACTGTCCTCTAAACTATATACTTAATATATGCTTTTAATCACAGATAAAGTCAGTGCTTCATTTATATAGGACTTTTCAAACAAATCAAATCCAATTCATCTGCTTAGTAATAGTAATACAGACTAAAACCGTACGATCACACTAAAAATACAAAAAATATGAATTATTTCTCAAAATAACTTGCATTGTACACTCTTATATTATATGTCTTCTTCTTTAAGCTGCTCTTTAGTGGTCGTCACAGTGGATCATCTTCCTCCATCTATCCCGTCCATCCTCCTCTGTCACACCAACATGTCTTCCTTCACTACATCCATGAATCTTCTCTGTAGTCTTTCCCTCCTGCCTGGCAACTTCGTTTTCAACATTATTTGTCCAACATATCCACTAACCCCCTCCTCTGCACATGTCCAAACCATCTTAGCCTCTCATCTCTTTGTCTCCAAACTGCTCAGTTTATAAATATTTCTACTCTTATCCATCCTAGTCACTCCCAATAAAATTCTTAACATCTTCAGCTTCAGCATAAATTACCCCCGGTGCTCATCTCCACCCTCTCCATCCTGCCTGCACTCTCTTCTTCATCTTTCTTGTGCTCTGTCTGCTGCTTTGGATGGTTGACCCCAGGTATTTAAACTCATCCACCTTCACTACCTCTGCTCCTTGCAGCATCACTGTTACACCGTCCTCCCTCTCATTCACACACACGTATTCTGTCTTGCCTCTACTTTCATTCCTCTTCTCTTCAGAGCATACCTCACATTACTTTTATATTACATTTTATACAAATATATCATAGATACTTTTTATTATATTACATATCAAAGTATACCAAAACTGTAAAATAGTACTAATGCAAGAAATAAAAAAATGCACTCCAAGCCTATTTTTTAGGACTCAATTTAAATAGTAGCACCATGAGAAGATAAGGAAGGTTGTGGACTATTGAGAAGGATTGCTCTATTTTTTATTTTATTTGTTTATGTTTTATTTATCTTTAATCTTAATCTTGATTTAACTGCATTTATTTATTTAGTGATTAACTTGTGAGCAACGTTCATTTTCCTTTCTTTCTCGTTATTCTTTTAATTTGAAAGCTCCGACCGGAAGCACAGTTTCGTTTACAGGCATCTGATGTTGTTTGGGTAGCTGGGCTACTTTTTTCCCTTTAAGTGGACCTTTGTGATTAAAAAAAAGAATAAATCTTGTTGTTAGATTGTCTCCAGGGCAGAAATGGCCAGAGAACAGCGGCCTCACTGGGCCGATATTCTGAAGAGGAGGTTAGCAAACTCCAAAAGAGGTAAAACAATGTAAACTGTGTTAGCTGGCTAACTTGAATTTACGCTATCGATCTGTAATCGGTTAACCAAGAATCTGATTTAAAATTTTGTTTTATTTTTTTCCGGCAAAGACGAGAAGAGCGAAGAGGAAAAGAAAGCAGAAGAAACGGAGCTGTTCTCCAAGTATTACAGCGAGTGGAAGGGCGGAAGCGACAGCGGAAACTCCTACAGGACCATCCCAAGGTTCTACTACAGGGTACAGGATCAGTTCAGTAATAATATATATGAGAAAGTTAGCGTCTCTTTAGAGAAGCCCGAAAACCTCGCTGTGAGCATTTTCAGTTAGGAACTATTTTCTCTCTACTGTCTACATCCGCCAACCAGACGCAAATGTTACAGCTCCCATACAGCCGTGGTCAGAAGTTTACATAAACTCACTTAATAAATATTTCAGTACGTGGTGCTGAAGGTACTACAGTGTCTTCTAACTTGGCAAGGCCAAGACCTGTGAACTTCTCCTTAGTGATCATCATCTGGAAAAGGCCGTTTCCATGCCAGGAAACTGACCAGTTTAAATTAACTCTACCAATTCTGCCACGAAGAGTGGTCAAATGGGTAAATCTGTACTTTCTTCTGTACAGTGATATAATAATATTGGCCATTTTAAAAACAGACTATACAGAGAGCTTTGCCAGATGAGTTAAAGCTAAAAGTCAAACAGAAAGCTGAAAAATCTTAGGGCCAAAAACAAGCCTCGACTTCAAAAAGCCAGGAGGGCCCATCTGAGGATCTAAGGTAGAGAACTGGGTCAACACTTTTGCTACCTAATAAAAAAAAAATCTGTTTTAAAATGGACAGAGGGCCTGTAGAGAAGCAGGGATTGGAGTGATGTGATGTTAACTGCCCTTCTGACTGGTAACTACCAAAAAAAAAATTCATGACTTTACTACTGTGTGACAATGGATTTCAATTTTGAGGTGAACTGTCTCCAGGACAATTTTAGAATAAACCAAAGCAGTGAAATGCACATTTTGAATTAACCTATAATCTAAATATTCCACCTAAAAGATGCATCATGAACTACAGGAACATTTCAGTATCTCTGTCTGAACCTAAAGTAATGCTAAAATGTACTTAAGAAGAAAAGACAGAAGTAACCTCTCATCATTTCTCTACTTTTTTAACACATCCTAACAGAAAGATAATAGAGCTAAAGTAGCTCTTAATAGATTTCAGACCCCATTTGTCAGAGTACAATAAAACCAAAAAGAAGGTTGCAGAAGCCACAGTAAGAAAGGGGATGATGATGATAACTACTGTAGGATCATTTAACTTGTGCATAGTTGCCCGAAAAGTGTGGTATGATATTGTAGATGCAGAAATGGTGATAACTTAATTATTCTGCAGCTACCAGCAGAAGATGAAGTATTGCTTCAGAAACTAAGAGAGGAATCCAGAGCGGTCTTCCTCCAGAGGAAGAGCAGAGAGCTGCTCGATAACGAGGAACTGCAGGTAACACGCACGCAAATATATCATCTCTTCTTCTGTACAGAGAGAGTGTTTTTACATGTTGTGCTTTTATTTTGTCTTATCTTCCTCTAGAATTTGTGGTTTCTGCTCGATAAGCACCAGGTGCCTCCACTGAGCGGAGAGGAGGCCATGATTAACTACGAAGCCTACCTGCAGGTGGGGGAAAAGGCCGGGACCAAGTGCAAGTGAGTGAGAACAAGTGCTTGGCTCCAAACTGCAGCCGAGTCTGTTTTACACTGCTTGAATTACAGCTAACAGAACACAGATTAGAAAACTGATCAGTCTAAATAAATTATTATTAAATCAGTAAAAAGAATTTCACTTTGATCTGACCACCAACGAGGGTCCACCCTCCACCAGGGCTGCCCTTTTTCACCGATTCTGTTCATAATTTTTATGGGCATAATTTATAGGTGTAGCCAAGTGGTGGAAGGTTTGCGCCATGGTGACCTCAGAATCTCATCTCTGCGTTTTCTGGATGATGCGGTCCTGTTGGTTTCAGGTGTTGGCCTCCAGGTTCCGCTGCAGTGGTTCGAAACCGAGCGTGAAGAGGCAGATATGAGAATTAGCACCTCTAAATCTGAGGCCATGGTTCTCAGCCAGAAAAGAGTGGAGTGCCTACTCCAGGTTAGGGAAGAGTTGCTGCCCCAAATGGAGTCCTAGCTGTCCTACGACTCCATCACAGGGAGGCAGTCCACTCTGCTCCCGTGCAGCTGACAGGGGCCTTCTGACAAACACAGTTTTTCAAACCCTCCCACGCTCTGGGTCGTGTATCGCCCCAACCGCAGGCACTGGGGCTGGTCCAGAAGGCTGCGTCTAAAGGCCTCACCCTCGTCAGACCCATCTGGGCTTGAGGGCCCAGTAGCCCCCAATGCAAGTGTCCCGTCTGGGTGTTGCCCAAGGAGCTACATGGTTGGTTCTGCTAGTAGCCTGTGCTTGTGTCAAGATTAAGCCGTGGAGGTCTAAGCACATGCAGTTATGGTTCCTTTGATTGCGAACAATGATCCTACAGGTGTGGGCGCATTTATCAGACCCAAAACTAGGGCAGGGTGTCCCTCCAGGGGTGCCCCGGCCACTTTGGTGACTCTAGATAACTTTGAGCTGATTACTGGCCCTCTGTGGTGCCCACATCTTGATTGTTTGCCCAATCAAATTTTGATGCTGCTTTATATGCCTACTATGGTGTTCATGGGTTATGGAGAATCAGAGTTCGATTCTGTAGAGGAAGCCTGAGAAATGGCTACCAGGTCCAAGGAGGGCAGCAGGTGTGCAAATTACCCACTCCCCCAACTCAGGGAGGTAGTGATGAAAAATAACAACACAGTACTCTTTTGAGGCCCTGTAATTGGATGAGTGAATTAAGCATATTCAAGATTATTTTTCTCTTGCCTTATATGGAGCATCAGTGTTGCCTTTTGATGTTTTATTTTAGCCTTTATCACCTGTTCCTCTGATTGGAGTAGGCGTCATTTAATCAGTCGATTCTGTGCAAAAGAAGAGTGACCTTTTATGTGATCTCGCTCAGAGCATGAAGTAGAAAGATTGGGTTAAGAGAAACTGGATTTTGATGTGAGGTCATTAATATGTAAATATTTTTTAAATCTTTTTCTCTTCTTTCTTTTAGAAAATTCTTCACAGCCAGAGTTTATGCCAAGCTGCTGCACAATGACCCTTACGGCCGGATCTCCATCATGCAGTTCTTCAACTACGTCATGAGGAAAGGTCCGAACCTTCATTTGTCTTTTTTCTTCTGCCTTGTCTCTACTGAGCCCCCTAAACAATCCCAATGAATTATTATTTTTAAAATGCTACTTTTGCGTCCGCTCACAGAAACTTTTACATTCTCTTGCAGTTTGTGTTGCATTCCTTCTGATCTGTCCATTCAAGTTCTAATCAAAGTTACAATAACTTTATATTTTCTGATTGTTTCCCTGTTTTATTTTGTTTTGAGTTTTTGTTTTTTATACAGTTTTGTTTTGGTTAGTTTCCAGAGTGGCGGCTGGTGTGTCAGAATCATGGCTAAAAGATGAGCCTGCTGTATACAACTTCTTTTCACCGACCACCTATACGACATTAAAAATTTCACTTTTTTTAGAGATTTTTACAGTAACGTAAGAGAAAACTGATCAAACATCCAGGGTCCCAATCATCGTTTCTGTTACTCTACGCCATATACATTATTTTGCCGCAGTTTTGCTGTTGAAACTATGGCATATCCCAAGATCTTAATGCTTAAAGTTATTGAAAAAAACATGATCTTGGCTTTAGAGTGTGACTATCTTTCAGCCCTGAAAAATTCCTGTGGATGTCTTCTGCACTTATGTTATTAGAACTAAAGAATACTGGAAAAATCTTGCAAATTAGAAAGTTAAAAGTTCTGACTTATCCTTGTGTACCCCTTTTCTGTTCTTTCACATCTGCATCTAGTGTGGCTGCATCAGACCCGGATAGGCCTAAGTCTGTATGATGTGGCAGGACAGGGATACCTCAGAGAGTCTGTAAGTTTAGCTCAAGTGATTAAAAAAATAAATAAAACAAGTTTTATCCCCAGTGAAAATCCAAAAGCAGCAAAATGGTAACACTTCTCATTCTGTGTAGGATCTGGAGAACTACATCCTGGAGCTGATCCCCACTCTACCTCAGCTGGACGGCTTGGAGAAGTCCTTCTACTCTTTCTACGTTTGCACCGCTGTCCGCAAGTTCTTTTTCTTCCTCGACCCCCTCCGAACAGGTGAGACTGAATCCCACTTTGAATCTCAAATATTACTGAACATCATGCAGGAACCAGATTTCCCATGAATACGCTTAACTTCAGGGTGAACATACTCAGTGCTGATTGGCCTAACTGACCAGCTTTTCTGGTATGAATCTGTTCAGAGTTTAAAGTTAGTTTGTTTATCCTAATTTCTGGACCTGGGCTTCGGTGATCACTGTAAGGGCTTTGACTAACTGCAGCTTTGCATGTTAAATAACAATTTTAAGAGGCAAGAGATAAGGGGGAAAAAGCATCTTTTGGTGCTCATTTTCCATTTTTTCCAGTGTGCAGATGATGTTCACGTTGTAGAAAAGTTTAGAAAATGCAGATGTTGGTTATCACACGTAATATTTGTGGCTTTACTGTGCAAGTGTTTTTAAAATTTCTCTTATTTTTGCAGGAAAGATTAAAATCCAAGACATCTTGGCCTGCAGTTTTCTGGATGACTTGTTGGAGGTATGTTTTTTTTTTTTGTTTGTTTGTTTGTTTGTTTTTGTTTTTTATTCATCACTGGAAGTCGATTGTGTTAGTGAAAGATGCCAAACCAGGATTTTTTAAAAACAAATATGGGAATATATTTTGGGAGTCTCCCAGAAGGATATTCAGTTTTTTCATTATTTCATGTAAATCAATGCAGTTTTTTTTTTCCACATTCCTCAGTCCTGTTTTTCATGGCACACCTGATCCTAAGCAACTCTTCCTCTTATTGATGTCATCTTTCTTCTCCTTTCTCTGTTCCCAGCTGAGAGATGAGGAGTTGTCTAAAGAGAGTCAGGAGTCCAACTGGTTCTCAGCCCCATCGGCTCTCCGGGTCTACGGTGAGAAAACATCTGTACACATCTGCACAGCAGGAGAATACCAATGGGTTTGGTATTCTCCTATATCTCATGGAATGCTGCTGAAAGACTTTCATATGTATTTCACATGTATTTTTTAACTATGCAGGCCAGTACCTGAACCTGGATAAGGACCACAACGGCATGCTGAGCAAAGAGGAGCTTTCACGTTATGGCACGGCCACTCTCACCTCAGTGTTTTTGGACAGAGTGTTTCAGGAGTGCCTCACATATGAGGGAGAAATGGTACAGTCCATAACATTAACTGCTACAGTACTGACAGCTGTGGTAGAGATGTTTTTGTTGGTGAGCTCTGGGGACTGTAAGGGCTTTCTGATGCATCTTTGAGCAAATAGATTAAATCTTCAGCTCAGCTCAGTGTGACCTCCTCAGCCAGCTGACACACATTACACACACTGAGAATTATAGGGTCAAAATCAAGTGACACCCTCTGTTGCTGTAAATCTACTCTACTGGCCACAACTGCGACGTTTAAATACCCAACTTCACAGTAGAGAAGATTCCCTCCACTGGTGCTTTTCAGCACACGTAAAAGTAAAAAGGTCGATGTGAGTTGACTGCTGGAAGTTAAAAATGTCGTGATAATCATTTTATATAAAATTGTTTCATATTAAACACATTTGGAGAGCATTTGAATTGCTGTTTTTACTCTGTTGTCATTTTGTCAGTTCATCACTGAACTGGACCGCTTCGCCATGTTTGTGGTGTTGGTTCCTTTTTGGAGCATCGTTAATGTCATTTCTGGCTCCAAAATCCAACATGCCAGTGGGCAAAACTTCACAAGTCAGTTGTATGATTGAAATATTTGAATATTTGTCCAACTTCCTTCTGTTTTCCAGGACTATAAGACCTATTTAGACTTTGTTCTGGCCCTGGAGAACAGGAAGGAGCCAGCAGCTTTACAGTACATCTTTAAACTTTTGGACATGGAGAATCAAGGACACCTCAACGTCTTCTCCCTCAACTACTTCTTCAGGGTATCAGCTGCACACGCTTCACACGTCACACAGCGGCTGGTGCAAGATCAACGGCATTGATTCACCAACATGTTTTCATTCATCCGTTCTTCTTCATCATTATTCAGCAAGTTTTTCTTGTTCTTCAGGCCATCCAGGAGCAGATTAAGCTGCACGGGCAGGAGCCGGTCTCCTTCCAGGATGTAAAGGTATATCACAGACAAGCACCACGTTATGTGGCAGTAATGGCTGTGGGTGATGTTTCTGAACATTTGAATCTCTCCTCAGGATGAGATCTTTGACATGGTGAAACCTAAAGACCCCTACAAGATCACGCTCCAGGATCTGGTGAACAGCTGTCAGGGCGACACAGTGGTCAGCATCCTGATTGACCTCAATGGCTTCTGGACTTACGAGAACAGAGAAGTCCTGGTGGCAAATGACAATGATGGCGGCAGCAGCAGCAGGGGCAGCATGGCTGACTTTGATGATACTTGAAGAGGATTTGGGGTTGAAACAAAGAGATTGACAGTGACTCTTTTTACTTGCAAACCTGTGAAGGCCTCGAGGACTTGGAAGAAGAAAAGTGAGGAGCTTGTAAATACTAATATTTGTTCAGTATTAATAAAAAAAAAATATATATATATATATATCTTTCTCTAAGTTTTTGTACAATTAAACATGAGCTGCAGGTATGGAAAACATTTTCAGGTTTTGCTGTAAATGTTCTTCACATCTTCATCCAATATTTTATCCTCTCCCACATTCTTTTATATAAAAGAGACATTATGGGCATTTAAATACAGAGAAACAAAAAGAAACTTGTAACACCAGAACCAATTTCAATGCCAATTGTTTGAATCATGTATATACTTCTTAATAGCCATACTTCCTTTCATCTTGCAAAATGCATGCAAAGTGTACTTGATCCATAACCTTTCTAGCATTCATTCAGTTATATTACAAAAAGGATGGATAGACACTTTATTAGGTACACCTTACTAGTACAGGGTTGGTCCCCATTTGCCTTCAGAAAGCTGACCAAAAAAGAACACAAAGGCTCGTCTCACATTGCCAGAAAACATCTTGATAATCTCCGAAGCTTTGGGGGAAATATTCTGCAAACTAATGAGACAAAAATGCAACTTTTTGGAAGGTCTGAGTTATATTAAATCTGCATAAAACTAACAGCATTTCATAAAAAGAATAGCAGACAAAAAGTCAAACATAGTGGCCGGGGCTCCTTTACTGCTTAAGGACAATTTGATGTAATGAGAATATGTGAACAATAAATTCTGCTCTACCAGAAAATCCTGAAGGAGAATGTCCAGCCATCAGCTCAAGCACACTTTGGTTATGCAGCAAGACAATGATCTGAAACACACCAGCAAGACCACCTCTGAATGGCACAAAAAAAAGCCCAAAGTGAAGGCTTTGGAGTGGCCAATTTAAAGTCTGGACTGAAATCTGATTGAGATGCTTTGGCATGACCTTAAACAGGTCGTTCATGCTTGAAAACCCTCCAGTGTGGCTGAAGTAATTCTGCAAAGAGTCAAAGGTCATCCACAGCAATGTGAAAAACTCTGCAGGTTATTACAAATGCTTGATTGCAGTTCTTGTTGCCAAGGGTGGCACAACTGTGGATATCATTTTTTTCACTTAAGTGAAATTATAATTTAAAACTGCACTTTGCATTTACTCAGATTATCTTTGTCTAATATCAAAATTTATAACTTGAATTTGTAATTTGAAATGTGACAAAAAAAAAAAAAAACTAGGTAATTTTTCACTTTATAGAAAAGCTGCCTAAAATATCCTAGGAAGTCACCATACAATTAAAATAAAAACACACTCACCCTCTTGATTATTTAAAGATTTTATTTACACACAAAATATAGAAATATAAAGTTTTACCTAAATTAGCAAATATTTTGCATATGTTAGCTTGCTTTACAAACAAAAAACAAAGTGTTAACATCCGATGCTGCTGACATTTCACTAACAGTCTGCATGTGGACCACTGCTGCTCTGCTCTGAGATCCAAAGCCAAAGAGAAGATGAAAATAATTTATAAGAGGCTCGGGATGGCCGAGAAGTATACATGAGCCACTCTTCACATCAGTGTAGAGCATCAGATTTAACTGTCAACAGGATTTATATTTTATGTTAAGAGGGTAGGATTACAAATCTGAGGTTAGCATCAAAGTCAGTTTTAACATCATGCTTGTTACAGCCCAACCAGACGCTCACTGTAGTCGCATCGAAGGAAAAATGCAGCCAATTACTGACATCTCAAAAAAGGAAGCAGCAGATTTAATTTTCAAGTGACACAGAAATAAATTAGTCAATCTAATAGCGCTCAAACAAGCTGATCAGAAATTAATAAATGTCAATAAATAATTAAACACCACAGTTCAGGAGGGTTACCTTCTACACAGGAGGTGAAAGATTATGAACAATGGAGCACTTAAATATATTAAAACATTTATAAGTCGTAAGGATCTTTGGATGGCCAGAAATGAGTCAGGACTTTGTGGATGTTTTTGACTGTTCACAGCAGGGGCCTCATTTTCAAATTCAGCTGGTAGGGATTTAAAGCTTTGCTTTGACATGGAAATGATCTTCGAACGTCTGGATTTGATGTTATTTTTCTGCCGGTTTGCTGCAGTTTGTCCTGCATACACATTCAAGCCTGTAGTGAACTTTGCATGAGGTTTATGGCCAACGTGGCAAGAATGATTAGATGACAGATACGAGTAATATATTGGCAGGAATGACAGAAAGGGTCAGTTCATCCCCCAAATCATTTGCATCACTCCTCTGACCTGTGCTTTTTACGAGCTGCTCTGTCAGAAGTCATGAGGGTGCAACTAACAAACATTACGGCTCAGCCGAAAGTGACCCCACGTTTCCATCTTATTATGCCACCTCACACCGGATCAGTATAGGTGTGCAAATAGAGCTCCATGTCAGACTTACACTGACCTTTTATAAATCAAAACACCCTGTGAGGAAAGAGCAGATATTAAAGATGAGCACACACAGGTGTAAGGTCATGATTAACTTATAAACCACTAAGAGACTGTGTAACAAACTATATAATTTCTGTGGAAAAGCTCTACTCTTCATTTTGTAAATACTTTTATCTTGAAAATCAGAAAAAATATGTACATTAACTACTATATACTATATACTAATACACAGTCCTATAAGAATATGAGTTAATTCAGGTCTATTGGTTTGTCTTTTATAAAGATTTTTAAGGCTTTTTCTGTATTTTCAAATTCCAGACATGCAGCAAAGATGTGCTGAACTGGAGAAGAGTGCAAACTTTTGAGCAAAGATTTCTCCATCTTCATTTGCATATCAGTATGGCAACAACTTTCTTCTGTTTAGCAGAGGGGACGGGACCAACTCACTATTATTTCATCCAGATCTGTTTGTAATTAATGATTGATTGGTGTCTCTAGCATCTATTTCACAGTTTTAACTGTTGGCATTTTAAAGTGAGCTGAGCCCAGGCCCTGTTTAATAGTCAAATTGCACATAACAGTCCATGCCACACACAGATGTACATTCACAGGTCAGGCTAGTGCAGCCACTTCCACAGCCCTTTGTATGTTTCCCGGCACTCTATGATCTTCTTTTATAAAATTAAGAAAAAACAGAGCTATTAGATTACACAACTGGGTAGATTAACGGTTTATCAGCAGACAGAAATGTGTGTGTTGGAGGTTTTTGTCTGCCAGCATCATTCTTCAGGAGGGGAGAGGAGACGGGACTCTGTTGGCGTCTGGATTCCTGAGAGGAGGTTCAGGCTCGAGCTCGAAGCTGATGTTAACAAAGGAGGCTGCAGACGTCTCTGGCTGCTCCACGGTAGCCAGACGAGGAGCCGTGGGATCGTCCCGCTCGCCTCTCTTCTGCTCCCCAAACCGGCGCTCTGCTTCCTCTGCCAAACGATTCTCCTCCTCCTCCTCTTCCTCCTGCAGAAAGACAACAGTGTGTCAGATGGTTAATGTTTGTGCTCCTCCGTTGGAGTAAACAGCTTTTAAGCTGCAACATTGTGTCGTACCTCTTTCTTTATGCGGTAGTACTCATCTATAGCATATTGATACTTAGGAGAAGTGATGCCAAATAGAGAGGCCAGTCTCTCTCCCATGTAGTCACACACTGCAAGAAAAAAAAAAAAAGAAATACACAGGTTAGAGGCATCTTCTAAACATTTGAGCCAGTTTTGTTTTTGTTTTTTTTTGTTTTTGTGATAATCATGAAACAAGTTGTGAACTATACATTTGCAAGGCATCTAATGTTGCTGACATTCTGGGCTTTCCAGAGTATAACATTTCCTGACCTTCCCAGTTCTAAAAGCTCTTTTTTAAACTCCCATTTCAGTACCTCCATGGTTGTAAAGATCCGACCCTTAATGCAGGTGGACTACTCGCTTCCACTGTCATCCCTGAAAGTGACTGCACCAGGCATGGGAGCAGCTCTGATTTAGTGGCGTGTGACAGACCAACCTTCTATTTTCTGGTTTTTTAAACTTCTCTGGCATTAGAATTATTTTAATGTGTGCCAGCTGGCAATTAATGAGTAACTTTACACTACAGCTTTACCTGAGATAGTGGAGGTGGTCATTCTCCACATTTGGAACCAGAAGTAAGGACCCCAGGTCAGTTTGGACTAGAACACACATGAGAACATAAGACATGACAAAAAAATTATTAAATCTAAAAAAGCATTTTAAACTGGACCTATTATGTGTATCACTCCATCTTTTTATTACTGGACTGTAATGGAGTAGGTATGCATGATTCACAGATCACAATAATGCTTAGGTGTTCATGCTCTGACTGGAACAAATCACTTTAGCTAACTTTTCCCTGCTGAACTTTCTTCCTCTTTTACACTCACAAACACAGAACAGAGTATTAATAAGAAATAGTGCAGTTCCAAATAACCGCAAACATGTTATAGTTGCTCTTGACACTCAGTTTTACATTTAATATCTTATGTCTCACCTTGCTAAATGCTACACTGTGTTCACCAGCTAACTGAACACTTCAGTTAAGGGACTTAAAAACTACAACTACAAGCACAAAAAAATCCTTGAGAACCTGAAGTCTTGTGATTTAAGACACCTTTCCAAAATGAATTAGCAAATTAGATGTGTGTATATAAAATTAAGGAAAGAGAAACTCTGCACTCCACACAGTCCTTACAAGAGGCCTGCTGTGTAAACAGCCTACCGGATCTACAGGAACAACATTTTTCTTTGTCGTCTGCTCCTCTTCTTCCTCTTCGTCAGTGCTGTACTCCTCCATGGTCTCTCCACTGGCAAAGTGGATGGTCCTGCGTGGGACCTTCACCTTCCCTGGCCTTCCCACAGGTTCCTCCATCTCCACAGTGTCAAAGTCCGCCTCCCCTGTTGTACTCTAGTAATAATTCAAAACAGCATTAATAATGATATTGTTAATAAAGTAAATAAGTCAATAAAAATGGTAGAGGAGGAAAAAAAACACATTAACTGGAATAAAAGCCTTTCTTCTGACAGAAAATGCTCAATTTCAGGTCTGACTTAAGGAATGCAGGCAGCAGACCATTTCACAAGGTAGGAGCGAGGCCTCGTAAGGATTTAAAAGTAATTAATAAAAGTTTAAGATCCATTTTATTTACAACAGGCAACCAATGAAAATGATAGTGACGTAGAAAAATTTCAGAAAGTTCTCAGTGATTATGATTGACTACAACTGGTAGTTTCTCTTTGTCAGCCTAACTGTGTTGTTACTGACCAATACTCAGATCAGTGGGAAAGTCTCATGCTCTGGGGCTATTTTGCTGTTTTACTGGTACATTGAACAAAGTGGATGGAATAATGAAGGATGAGGACTACCTCCAAATCCTTCAACTTCACTTCAAATCAACAGCTAGACGGCTGAAACAGCTAGACGGCTGGTTGGGTGTTCCAATAGGACAATGATCCCAAACACACATCAAAACTGACTTTGAAATGGATAAAGCAGATTAAACTTCTGGAAAACCTTCCCAAAGCCCCGACCTCAACCCTGTTGAAAATTTGTGGTCTACGCTTAAAGGCCAAGTCAGTGGAAGGAAACCAACCGATGTAAATGAACTCTACCAAGTCTTCCAGGAAGAGCGGTCAAATATCCAGCCAGAATTATACCAGAAACTTGAAAAAGAACAGTTCTAAAATTACCATGATATTCACGCCCACGATGACTGGATATAAATTCCTCAGCGCATCTGTAAATGTGTATGTATAAATATAACCAGCAATCAGAATCTTCCCTAAAATCCAGCCTCCGCTGGGGTCTAACTTACTGTTTACAGGGACAAACGTATAACAGTTCAATGTGTTTTTCTAAATCTGATGGCACACAAAACACAGGTTACCACATCTGCACTCTAGTTAGTGAGTTAAGTGACTCCACTGCTTTGTTTTGTGCTGCCCGTTAGCTTCTTTGCTAGGGAAGTAATGTCCAATGAATACAACAAATCTTTAATTTCGCTTTCACATACGAGAAAATGACAGATGTTTTATTAGCATCGACCTACCTTTTCGGTGTCCATAGTTTGTCCCAATGAAACGTTGGCATTAGTCAAATACAGCGACAAATCTGCCATTTCACCTGTTCCTTCCGCCTCACTGTTTTCGATGGTTATTTCCTGTTGCGATTGGGAAAAAAACTGCACTTCCTGTCTGATAACGTCATAATAAAGTTTACATTTTTCAAAACCTTAATGGTAAAGGTAATAAAATCTTGTTTTACTTTGCCAAGCAGAAAAAATACTCAAAACAAGCACAAAATCCCCAGCTAAATTTTCTCTCCTGAAGTTTGATCATATTTTTATTAAAATAAGAGCATTCCGACTTAAAGTGTTTTATTTTGAAAGAGGACCGGACGCCGCTGTTCTCCTGCAGCTTGCTCCTCTGTTGGTGTTTTGGTCCGGTTGGCTCTGCTGCTCACTCGCCAAAATGACAGCGAGGAAGTCTGGTTCACGACTGGAGACCGAGATAGAGCGATGCCGCTCGGAGACCCAGTGGGACAAGATACCGGAGTTGGTGCGACAACTCTCGGCTAAGCTGATATCAAACGGTAGGAAGTGGACCGGGTTCTCCGCTGTTCGTTCATCCGGTGTACGGGGCCTTCTGCCCGGCCTCAGTCCTCGCTACTTCCTGGCAGAGGCAGCCGATAATCTGCTTAGGAGCAGTTAGTCGTAAAGGTTTAAGAAAGAGATCTTACGGGGGGGGCTGTTAATCTTTAGGGAGTCTTGAGTTAAAGGCGTGGATAGCTTGCGCTACTGTGACCGAGTTCCTGCGTTCTGACAGCTCCGTTCCTCTTCACACGGAACTTCATTCAGAAATTTGTCCATTTACGTTTTGGGTGTTTGACTAGTGTGGCGAACCAATAACGCTTTACGAAATGTACTTCAGCAAATACCGTTCGAGTAAAAGAAACAAAATAAATAAATAAATAAAAGCAAAACACATTTATTTTACATTTGTTCAGTTATTTATTTACCTGTCTGTCTAGCTCACTGTCCCCTTGCCACCAGATTAACCGATTTTGGACGCTCTCGGGGACTTGCTTGAGATTTTACTGGATTAAAACCACCTCTACTGGATTTGTATTGGTGCCGAATTTTCCAGAAGCTTACACTTCTCAGTTATTCCCCTTAACAGTTACTCCATGAAGGCCATGCGTTTGCTAAAACACCTAAGCACTTAAATGTGGTATTTTTTTCAATTTGACTCTGGGTGGCTAAGATAACTACAGTACGTGCTAGCTCTCAGACCGCTTTCTGAGAGCATCATTAAACGGCAGTGTGATATTTTACTTTAATTAATACAAACCAAGCAATGCAAAGCTCATGTTTTCATGATATTTACTGATAAAAAAAATTATAAAAATCACTTGTAGAAAGGAATCTCTCACTTTCCTTCATGACATTTTAAATGAAAATAAGATGAAAGATGCAAAGTACTTTAACAGAACTGCATGCAAACCCCCATGTATGCCAACCTTTTTCATGCACTTTCAATCTGCTTAGCTTTTATGTATGAATATCATACATACATTCTGGTCATTGCATGTGTAAAAAATTAATTGGGCTGCCATAATAGATTTATTGTATCTTGGAGGTGGGTACTGTCCCTGAACTGTGATAGTAGTACTGTATATTTTGTCTGATGGGAGAAGATCGAACAGGATGGGAGGGGTCAGTGAGGATGCTTCTAGCCCTCTCAGTGATCCTGGTGTCACAGTGTGAAGTTATGGAAGGCAGACTGTAGCCAGTATTCTTGGAGGCTCTACGCACTACTTTTACAAGCTGTTGTTTGTCCAGATTGGTTGCGTTACTGTACCGAGTCAGGATGGAGAAAGTAAGCACACTCTCTCTAACAACTCTATAAAAATGGATCCTACCTCCCCAGCTGATCTCGTATCTTCTTAGCTGCTCTGGTGGTTGATAAGGATTGATGCATAGTGGTGCCACGGAAGTGAAAGAAAACCCTCTCAGCAGCCTGGCTGTTGATGGAGAAGGGGAGATGCTGAACTGCTTCCATTCTAAAGTTTAGATGTGTTGAGGATCAGGTTGTTGTCTTTGCACCACCTTACCTGCCATTCGTACCTCATTCCGGTATAGAAATAAGATCTACTACAGTGATGATATCAATGTGGTAGATCTTATTTCTATACCGGAATGAGGTACCACAGTGATATCATCAGCAAACCTACTTAAAAGAAGGTAAACAAAAAAAAAATGCTTTAAGCTTGCCTTTGGTGGACGGCCACAACCTTTTTGCTGGGCGCCAGAATGTTTTTATAACAGCTCAGAGCATAAAAAGTCAAAGCTTGTTTTTAACACACGCGAAATCTGTTCCTGATGACCTGAGTTGTCTGAATGTTTCATAAGGCACAAGTAAATTCAACATTTAAGCACATTTAGTGCTTCATGTACTAGCTTTGGATTTTGGGAATGACCAGCAATTATATATAAAAGAAGGCTATATTATACAACAGGTTATATTAATATTGTTTGGCATGAAAATTCTGTAAATGGCACCAAGAGCACAAATGCGGTTTTGGTTGAGGATTCTGGATGAGCTGCAGTTGTCTGGATGATTTTTTTTTTCTTTTCATTGCACACTGGTGGGTATGTGTGGATGAATATCACAAGCCCGTTGTTCCGAAGATACACTGCACTTAACACACTGTAAATGTGCATGCTGCTTTGTCCCGGAGCTGCTTAATAGCGGCATCTGGCAGCATATTGTAGTCAGTCAAAAGAGCCAAACTCCAGATACTGACAGATTATTTTTGCAGGTAAAAGCCAAACATAAGCAGCTCCATCTGAAATATATAAACATAATTGAAACTTTGAAATGCTCTGACCCCAAACTGCAATGCTTTGCTGTCCTTCAGTAAATTTAGTTTACACTGTAACAAATAAATAGTATTTCACCAAAGCACCACGTCTCAGCTTTAATTTGTCCAACAGTTCTCCAAAACCAAGGTTCAGTTCATGCCTTGATTTTTGGACCATGCTTTGGTTCATACTTTGGGTTTTTCTTTAGCAGATTAATAGCAAAAATGCAAAAAGGCGTATAATTTGAATATCTAAAAATATTCAAACACACAATTGCCACTGGCATTTATACATCATAGTTTATACAGTAATACTTGGGGTGTTTTGAGCCTCTGTTACTTCCATGCTTATGTTTGTGTTACTTCTTTGCATACTTCTATGGCATTAAATCAACTTTATGTTACTTGGCACATTCACACATTTTGTTTGAGTGTACACAGGTTACAGGGTTTGGCGCTGTTGGCATCTGGTTGTAGGCTAGGGCTTGGGTATAGCTTTTATTAAAGAATAAGGTAGATAAATACATTGGGTGGATTGCATTGGTGTCACTGCCTCATGTACAAACTCAGGTGGTCGAGGGGGGTCTTTAGCCAGGTATTCAGCCTACGTCAGTCGCTGTCAAACATCAAAGGCATATCATGAATGAAAATGGTACACCTTTCCAGGTGATTATACTTAAGATTGTGGGAGGAAGGAGGAGGATCCAGGGAGAACCCACAGAGGTACAGGGAGATTATGCAAACTCCACACCGAGCAACCAGAGATAGGCAGGTTAGGGACAAACCTGCTACTGAATACTGTCTCCCTGGTGTTTGTGTGGATGAGCACTTTTTAGAGGCAGGTGCAGTTTCAAGTAGCATGTTCCTTATAAACCAGCCAAGTGGGGTATAAACATCTGGAGCTGTGAAACCAAAACTTGGTAGTTTGAGGTTTAAATAATTTTAGCTAAGACTAAATCCAAGCCTCAGGTGCTTTCTGTGTTCAGATAATTGGTTTAAAGTCTGTGTGCTTAAAATAGATTGATAATTAACATATGCATGACCTAAACAAAAAGTCACATTAAATTTTAAGAGTTTTGGTTGGCATCCTGTCTTTGAGAACAGAGGAGAGAGCATATATATTTTTTCCTCTCTTTTCTCTGCATGATGTCATTGTTGGTCGATATCCTTCTGTAAGCATAGAAGCCCCACCCACCTGCTGTGCAGACCTCTTGTTTGTGAGGGGCAGCCAGTCAGAGGAAAGGAAACTAGCTAAAAGAGATTTATTTTGAACTGGGAGTCATGTGTATGAGCATAATAGTGCTCAAAGTCTTGGAGATGGGGGGGGGGGGGGTCTAAGGACCAGAAGATGCAGTATCATGCTCCCTCTAACCTCCTGCGTGTTCTACATGTGTGTAGATGACCTGGGCGAGCTGCTGTTGGGGGAATGTAAGCTCCAGACGTACCTGAAGGAGAATCCCATCAAGCAAGGTGCCAGTCCCAGAGGCCAAC
This sequence comes from Archocentrus centrarchus, assembly GCF_007364275.1. Lineage (NCBI taxonomy): Eukaryota > Metazoa > Chordata > Actinopteri > Cichliformes > Cichlidae > Archocentrus > Archocentrus centrarchus. Next base: position 24,987,908 of record NC_044367.1, on the reverse strand, counting down.
GGTCAAAACTGGTGGAGGTCAGGAAGCACCTCACCGCTGCTCTGGACAGAGGAAACCTCAAGGTAACCATGGAGCTGAACATCAAAAATCTGAACATACAAACATCCTTTTTTTGTTTGTTTGTTTTAAAAAATATATTTATATTAATTTATTTCTCTCCTCCAGCCTGATTACCTCCAGGAAGCCAGCCTGTTGATGGCCAAACTCTGCTATGTGGAGGGAGAATACAAAGATGCTTTAGGTGACTCACATTTCTCACATTCAGCTTTATTTATTTATTATTTTTAGTAAAGAAGTAGCTCAATTTATTAATGCGTAACTTGTGATTTGACAGGGCACTATAGCAAAGTGAACCTGGACGACATGCAGCTGGTTGGAGCTCCTGTGTACAGGCTGTCTATGATAGCAGAGGCTTATGCGACTAAAGGTACACACACACACACACACACACACACACACACACACACACACACACACACACACACACAAAGACTTACTTTGTGTCCTCCTTATCCTCATCTCGACTGTCTTCAAGCTAATCAGCGCTAATCTCCACAATACCTCTTCTCTCCACATGGTGGCAGTCCAGTGCCATAGATGAGCAAAAGCAGGCGACAAACCTCACTGTCTGCCCTTTAATAAATTGAACTAACTGTATTTGGAAGAACTTTTATCAGTGACAGTTGGTGACATTGTCAAATAGAGGAAAACACTGATGACTGACTTGTCAACTTTCAGTCACGCCCTGATTCTTCATCTTCTTTCTCTTTCCTCCTCAGGTTTGTGTCTAGAGAAGGTCCCAGCTGCTTCTCCATCTCTATCCAATAAGAACACTGGGTCTCCAGCGTCGAACAGGAGCACGACGGAGCGGGAGCAGGAGATCATCACCTGCTACGAAAAGTCTGGAGACATTGCTTTGCTCTACCTGCAGGAGGCCGAGAAGGTGTGTCGTAAGGCTGTGATAACTTCATGGAGTGCAGTATTTTCTCTGAAAGTTTTTTTTTTCTCATCCTGGGCGTGTGATGAACATCCCGCTGACTGTGTTCGAGTTTGACTAATGCGTCACCGCCCGCGACAGCCAACTGGCAAACAAATCTCTTCGTCTTTATTTGCCGAGAGCACAGACTGAGCAAACTGCAGTAAAACTGAGGAAGAGACAGCTCAAATACTCCAATATAGATGTAGTTATACTTAAAAGAAATTTAACAAAATAGGTGCAATATTACAGGTGCTGCTTAAGGAAAAATTTAGGAATGTGGCAACATATATTAGATGGAGACGGGAAAACCTTATGTTTATTTTAAAACAGAAAAAGCAGCATATCAGATGCTGAAACTGTGATATTTGATTGTTTTTTGAGAATCTGATACCAGAAACAGATATCTTTCACAACTTCTTTTAACAACTGTAAAAGAAGTACAGCAAGGAAAGATTGCTTTTTCTTTAAACAACACTAGGAAAAATGGGTACAATTAATCAAATCATCCTTTTTTTTTTCTTCCCCTTAGAGATTAATCTCTTTATCTCATGGTGTACAGTCTTCTTATAATGCACTCAAACTATTTCACTATATTCCATACACGCCTCTGGATGTATATAGTTACAATAGGATTTTTATTATTGTTTTCCAAAGCTACCTTGTCTGTCTTTTGTTCTCACAGAGACAGAGCAAATGCTGCAGTCTCAGGTTTGACTGTTCGGATGTTCAGTCGATGCACTCTCAAATTATAAGCAGCAGAGCAATCACAGGTGTTATTTTCATAAGCAAGAAAAGCACCATGTCAACAGCCTTTCAGGATTTTTTGGCAGGCTACTTGTGAAAAAAACCACCCCTACCTTTCCTTACATGTGGACGCCTCCAAACCCAAAAGCAAAGCGTTTGCAGCTAATGAACTTCTCCTCAGAAGAAGCTGGTGTGGGTAAATTTTGCTTAATTAGGTCCAAAAAGACCAAAGTGTTTTAAAAGCAGGTTTAGTTCTCCGGTTTTAGTTTGGTATAAGATTTTTTTTGTCATATTTTTGTCTTTTGTAACACATCCACTGTTTTCATTGGATGTCAAATTTGGACTGCAGACAGACCAGTTTAGCAGCTGGACTCTTTTACTAAACACAGACATTATTTAAGATAATAATCCTGAATTGAAACCTGTGGGATAATTCTGCAACAGGAAAGCTGGTGTTAGAAGCTGAACTTCTGCTGGGGGACAAAAGCTTTTAAAACCTTAATTTGTGGCAAAGTCAGCAAACTTTTAAGTGTTTTAATTAGTTTTGGCTGGGGATTCTATACAGGCCAAATTAAATTAAAGTTAATTTAGATAATGCTTCAAAGTAACTGCCCAGATAAGTTTCAAGTGGCGGGATTTGTTTCTAGAGGAGCTTTGCAATGGTTTTCTAACACAGTTTGGCATTATCTCACTGAAATAAGCAAGACATTGCCTGGATGGCAGCATATGTTGCTCCAAAACCTGCATATATTGTTCATAATTAATGAGGCCTTCATGGTTTCTGAATGATGTTTATTTGTATATGTTTTTTTTTGTGTACTAAAGTTTTTAATATAAGATGCATCTTATTTATCCCAGACGCTGGGAAATGTGTGTTACAGCAGCCAAAACATTAAAAACAATCTATTACAAAATAGATTTAAAATAGCACAAAATATCTCAGTAAGGTAAAAATTAAATGGAATTAAATGGTAAAAATAATATCAAATAAAATGGAGCTGAACAGGTGAAAACTTGAAGGTAAAAATCAGCAAAAGTAAAACAGTTGAAGCCTATGCAGTGATTTCCACCGCAGAGTCGTGTCTGTTTTTAATGCAGTGCCGCCTGAGATTAAAATAAATCTTATTGATTTAGGTTAGGGGGAGTTCAGTGAAAACTTCTTGTTCTTCTTCTTGTTTGTTGTTGTATAGGCGTTGTCAGCAGGGATTCAGAACCGCAGTCCTAAGCCTGGCCCGACAGCTCAGGACCAGGAGCTGGGCTACTTCCTGGAGACAGGCCTGCAGAGGGCCCACGTGATCCACTTCAAGAACGGGTAAGAGGGGGGACACAGATGGTGGTGGTGAACCTGAGAGATTAGAAAGGAAGGTTTTTACCTCTCTTGCTGTTGCTGAACTTGTTTTTTTTTTTTTTTTTTTTTTCTTTCTGAAAAAAAGCTTACCAACCATCTGTGGGCACTCTTCACCCACTCTGCAGTTGTGGTGTTACAAAGCTGCTGACAGGTGGAATAAAAGCACAAGAAAAGTGTGAACACGGTTAAGTAATGTTCACAGTTCAGCTCAGAGCAGTTCACACAGTGGTGTTGTGTTAAATGCAGCTGGTGGTTTCAGTGTTGCAGCAGCTGTTAAAGACCTCATGGTAGATTTGTAGTGGTCTACAGTACATGAAGTCAGCCACTCTGTCCTTCAGCTTTTTTTTTTTTTTTTTTTTCTTTGCTCATTGCTAGATGATTGTTTTTGCTGTGGAGCCAACCAAAGATATGTAGACTATATAGATGAATAAACATATAAATATTAAAATATAGAATATATATATATACACTATGTTGCCAAAATAATTCACTCATCCATCCAAATCAATGAATTCAGGTGTTCCAATTGCTTCCATGGCCACAGGTGTATAAACCATGCACCTAAGCATGCAGACTGCCTCTACAAACATTAATGAAAGAAGGGGTCGCCCTCAGGAGCTCAGTGAATTCCAGCGTGGTACCGTGATAGGATGCCATCTGTGCAACAAGTCCAGTCGTGAAAATTTCTTGCTATTAAATATTCTACTGTTAGTGGTATTATAACAAAGTGGGTGAGATTGGGAAAGACAGCAACTCAGCCACGAGGTGGTAGGCCACAAAAATCACAGAGTTGGGTCAGTGGATGCTGAGGCACATAGTGCACAGAGGTCACCAACTTTCTGCAGAGTCAATCGCTACGGACCTCCAAACTTCATGTGGCCTTCAGATTAGCTCAAGAACAGGGTGTAGAGAGCTTCATGGAATAGGTTTCTATGGCTGAGCACCTGTGTCCAAACCCTACGTCACCAAGCGCAATGCAACGCATTGGATGCAGTGGTGTAAAGCACGCCGCCACTGGACTCTAGAGCAGTGGAGATGTGTTCTCTGTAGTGATAAATCACACTTCTCCTGCCTATATTCCAGCCTATAATTCTTGACCTCTCCTGTCATGTATGTGGCCAAAGTTTCGATAATGGGGTCGGCCTATGTAGACAGTTTTTTCTGCTTTGCATGATGTAAATGAAAGACAATATTCCAAATACGGTCATTTCAGTCACATGGAAGCCCCGCCCACCTCCCGTTCAAACCTTCTGTTTGCAAGTGGCAGCCAGTGAGAGGAAAGGAAACTTTCCTCTAAACAGTTTCTTTCAAACATGATGAACTAGGAGCTGCACCAAGGCTCAACATGATATATATTTTAAACATGTTAATGATGCAAAGATACTAGTAGAGTCTGAGAATAAAGCCTTTGAAACTTATGAAATGCTTCTAATTATACTTCAGTATATCATAGAAACATCTGATGAAAAGATGTAAAAACACTGAAGCAGCAAACTTTGTGAAAACCAATACTTGGGACTCATTCTCAAAAAGAGCAAGTCCACAGAATGAAAGCTGAGAAAGAAAGTGAGGTGAAGGGAGCTAAACCACCTTGTTTCTGACAGAAGATAAACTGAGGGGCTGCACTGAGGCCCAGTTTAAGAAAAATTAGGAAAAAATTATTTTGAACTGTGAAACATGCAAAGCTACTCAAGTAGTCAAAGAATTACTTGTGGAAATGAGCACATTAGGTCTCCTTTAAGGCTTTTGCGTAATCTTACGCACTTATGCACTGATTTACATGTCGATGGTATGTAGAGTGTACACAATATGTTTGTAATCAATCATGTAATTCCTGCTTCTTCTCGCCATCATCTAGCAACCTGACACAAGGTGTGGGCAGGTTTCGGGAGATTCTTCGGGCTGTTGAGACCAGAACCACCCAGAACCTACGAATGGTGAGGAATGAGTTGTTTTGTTAATATACACCACCCTTTACTTAAGGGATCAGTTTGGCATTTTGGGAACGTACTTATTTGCTTCATAGGTGTTTTTTAGGTGCCAGACTGCAGATTTTGTTCTTGTTAGACATAAGCCATTTCAAGACACCCTGTTCAAACTTGTGCATCTGTACAGTACAGAACAGGCTGTTGTTGCACCTTTAAGCTGACACGAGGCTGTCAAAAGTCAAACTGACGTCTTTGTGGAAGGGCTGTCTCAGGAAAAAAAAATCATGCTCCAGAATTTCAGTTTTCTCATCATTTTGGCTATGCAGACAGATGAAATGATGACTTGAAGAACGTTTGAAGCAGCATTAGAGCTATGCGTCAGTGATTGGAGATCTGAAGGGGGAGAAACCTCAAATTGCAGGGCACTGCTGTCCATCATTTATTTATTTATTGCTAGAAAATTTGCTGAATGTTTCCATAAAGTCACTAAGTTACCAATAACAATGAGCTAAACTGATGGTCACTGCTGTATTCAAATTACATAGATTTGCACATTAAATATCCAAGTCCCCAAAATTGAAAATCGAACACTTATCCAGTGAACAATGGGTACAGCGCAATGCAGATGCTTCCGTTTCCAGGCTTTCCTGGTCTCCTATCTGTGGAAAACTCCAACTTTTTCTCATCTTAGCAAGAAGGAATAAGTCCATATTTGCCATATTGTCAAATTATTCTTTTAAACATGTCACTGCTTCCTCTAGTAATGCTCAACTGCTTTACTGTCTTCTGTCTGTTGGGTGAAACCCCAGTAAAGGCTATTAAATCCAAAATGCACAACTAGACAGTTGTAGATTTCTATAAGCGTGTGCATTATGACAAAAGGATATGCAGTCTATGCAGTGGTATAAGAAGTTAATATACAAGTGTTATGTTCATGCAGACCATAGCCAGACAGCTTGCAGAGATCTTGCTCCGAGGAATGTGCGAACAGAGTTACTGGTCTCCTCTTGAAGACCCACCCGTTGTGTCCCCCCTGGATGATCCCACACGCCAAGGACACACTCATAGCAAGAGCTACAGCCTAAGCCGACGCCCACGAGTGTACTCGGGAGAGAAGTAAGATGGAAAACAGTCAGCATGAATAGCAAATGAAATCTGTTGCTAGTGTACTTTTCCACCAATTTGTCCTCATCACTTTTTTTTTTTTTCTTTTCCCTTTTTCCCTTTTATCTCCTCCTCATCCTCTTCCAACTTCATCGCCCTCCTGCTGTGTTCCCAGTCTGTTTTGCCCTCAGGAGAACACAGAAGAAGCCTTGCTGCTGCTGCTCATCAGTGAATCCATGGTAAGGCACAAACTCTCTGCAGAGTGGTCCATGCCAAACCCTGACACTGCAGGTTTTCTTTTGCATCTGTATCAGTGCATTAGTGTTCATTTGTGTATTTCAGGCCAACCGTGATGCCGTGCTGAGCAGAATTCCCGAACACAACAATGATCGGATCATCAGTCTGCAGTCTGCCTCTGTGGTGTACGACCTGCTGACTATAGCTCTGGGCAGGAGGGGGCAGTATGAGATGTTGTCAGAGGTAAATAACCTCTCTGTGCACTGCAGTGGTTGTGACTGTGGTGTCTAAATCTGCTAATTTTCTCGTAGTACACCTCAGGAAATTTAAATACTCTGTTGTTTATTTTGCGTTTTTCTGAACAACTGTTTGAACTTTGGTGCCTACAGATACCCTGACACAGCAGAAAAATTTGCCCTCTTTCAGTGTTTGGAGAGAGCCATGAAGTTTGCCTTTGAGGAGTTCCACTTGTGGTACCAGCTCGCCTTGTCGCTGATGGCAGCAGGCAAATCCGCTCGTGCCGTTAAGGTTCTCAAGGAGTGTATCCGCCTGAAGCCCGATGACCCCACCATCCCGCTGCTGGCCGTAAAACTGTGCATTGGACCTCTGCACTGGGTGAGAACCGTACAGCTGCCATAAAGTCAAAAAGAGCTAAGAGCTGAATCGGTATCTCAGCTTCTGTAGCTGCCCTGTGAGGGTGGGCTTTGTTAACAGGTTTAACTACCATCATCAGTGTTTAACCTTCTCTTTCTCTGCCTGTTCCATTTCTCATCATTCAGCTTGATGAAGGGGAGTGCTTTGCAAAGATGGTGATTGACATGGGAGAGAAAGCAGCTGAATTCAGAGCCAAAGGCTACTTAGCCATAGGCCTGGTTTACAGCCTCAAAGCCACTGATGGTAAGTCTGTATAATAGGAAAAAAGTGCCAGGTGTAAAGGTGCCCTATCTCAAAATCGTCTCTGTGTGAAACCCTCCTATTTGCAGCACTGTCACTTCAAACTTGCACATACAGCAAGCATTAACCTCAAAATGCATGAGTCAATTTTTAAAGCCCAGCACTGGTCAGGAGGACTTCCTGCATTTTTTCCAGCATTCACAAGGTTGTGCATCATGCATTTGTCCTTCCTGTTCAACCTGAAGGTCTGCTGTAACACCCTGAGGCATCTGAGGTGCAATATTCGGCACGCCACCATGTAGCTGATTTCACTCCATTTGAAATTCAAATTGAAGGGTCATTTTGTCACAGTGCAGGGAATCCCGTGCATCACAATTACAATGTGAAAGTGGCCATGGCAGGACTTCCAAGAAATCCATGTAGTTCATGAGGAGATGGCCTTGAAGGGGATAGTGGCCGGGACTAAAAGATCCCTCTTTTCTGGGAAAAAGAACTGCAGACCTTTTGTAAATGTGACCTTTGACCAGGGGCAAGTGTCAGAAAATATCTTGTACTACCGCTAACGTGGCCTACTCATTTGTGTTTGTGCTGTTGTTGGACAGTAGAGGTCCTACCAGACAAAGAACTTGTTTGTAGTGAAGTGTAACTGAGTGATAACAATGAAAACTGCAGCAACCATCTCTTTATCTTTGGGGTTTTTTTCGTGCTCCTTCCTCTTCGTGGTGAACTTGCTGTTCTTTCCTGTTTAAGCCAACTTTTCAACCACTCATTACCATCATGGTGTCTTGAAACCTGATATGACAAGCGAGGCTTGGAGCTAACTGTGAGACTGTATGCTCATTGCCTAATGACTTATCAAGTAGTTAACTAATCAGCATACCTGTGTAGTCCTCCTTTCTAAATGCAAAATGAACCGAATGTTTTATGCAGTATGACCTGAAATGAGAACCTGAGCCCATCAACTCAGGAAATCAGGAAAGTTTATGAGGTCATGTCTGAGGGCTCTTTTCCCATAGGTGTCTATGGGAGCCTAAATCTTTTTGTCTCCAGTTGGCCATTAAAATAAATGCAAGTTTAAGGGTTTCACTTTTCAGACCCAGCTGCTACGTCTATCTTTTATACTGTGTGTGTGGTTACTCGTAGTCCGTCACCCTGCATAGCTAAAGACCTTTACAAACATGATGTTTTGTACCATTCCCCAAATGAACTTAAAGGAAAGGATGTATTATTTATTGTTATGGCCCAGCCATGAGGTCTCTCCTCAGTTAAAATCATTACAACTTCTTATGTTTTTAGCTACTTTTGAAGTGGTTTACTTTAATTATTTAATGAGTCTGCCTTCTGGTTCTTTGTTCCTCCTTTACCATGTCACTTTTAAAAATTCCTGGAAATGCCCTTGTAAATGTGTTTGTTTGTTTGTTTGGTTTGATTTGTTTGGTTTTTTTTTTGCTTTCATGTATGTGTACAGTCATGGGGCTCTTTGACCACACTTTATCACATTTGTCAGCCTGTTATGAGGATGATGATGGCAAATATCTATTGTTTACATGAGACGATGCGCTCATCTGTTTCTGTTTTGGCCCTGCATATTTTGCAGTACGGGGGGAAAAAAAGTGTGTTTAAAAGGCTGCAGTGATTCATAAACAGTGTCACTGTAAAATGTATCTGTGTGTTTGTGTCTCTGCACCTCTTTAGCATCATTGCGGAGCACACAGGAGGAGTACCAGAAGAAAGCTTTAGGAGCCTTCCAGAGGTTTGGACTGAGCTGTGATGCTTTTTTACACCCACATTTTCCTCTTAATTTTCAGCTTTTTTCACTTTAAACTTATTACCCTGCCAAACCATTATATTTTACTTTCTCATTTGACTCTTCATACTTGTACTATTACTAATCTCTGCACAGTGTTTGGGTTTGATGCTCATTTACATAAATATGGTCAGTGTTTGCTTCTCTTTTCACCCTTTCCCTTTTTGCTGCAGCACTGACCTTATTTTCCCACAGGGATCTTTAAAGTTTTATCTAATCTTATTTAATTTTTTATTCGCCCCATCTTGAACACAACATCTCCTCCTTTCTCTTCTCATCTGTAGAGCTCAGAGTCTGTCTCCGACTGACCATCTGGCAGCCTTCTACCTGGCACTGCAGCTTGCTGTGTCCAGACAGGTAATGCGATGTACAGTCATGACAGGATAAAATCAGCAGTGAGACATGAAAGGCAGACATTCAGAATCAGAACTTCAAGGAGTTCCATGTCTTTCATTTTACATGGTGCTTTTCATCCCAAATGTTGTGAAAACCTGTAGTTGTGTATATGTATCTGTGTGTGTGTGTAGATCCCCGAAGCACTAGGCTATGTTCGACAGGCACTGCAGCTTCAAGGAGATGACGTCCACTCCCTTCACCTGCTAGCCCTGCTTCTCTCTGCACAGAAACACTACCACGACGGTCTCAATATCATAGAGATGGCTCTGTCTGAGTACCCCGAGAACTTCAAGTGAGCTCCAACACATCACACTGAGGCACACACGAGGTATCTTTATTTTTTTATTTTAACCGGATTGAGGCTGATCATGAGGTTTCTTTTTTTTGTTGTTTGTTTTGTTTTGTTTTTTGTGTGTGTGCGTGTTGTAGTCTGCTGTATACCAAGGTGAAGTTGGAGGCGATGTGTAGAGGACCAGAAGAAGCTCTGCTCACCTGTAAACACATGCTGCAGATCTGGAAGAGCTTTTACAACCTTACCAACCCCAGGTACACCCCCCAACCCCTCAAAAAAGTATCACATGAAATAGAAGGAGATCACTGATTTTTTTTTTTCTTTTTTTTTTTATTTTGTTTTGGGGTTTTTTTGTGAACTTTCTCAGGTAGGTAATTCCAAAGCCATGAGACCCAATAGTAGAAGCAGACGTCAGATTTAAATCTCAACTTTTCAAATTGAGGATCTCAGGCTGCAAACTGGCTCACAAAGGGTCAACATTTCTGCTCTGTAGCTTGGGGCCAGATCCAGATATGCTTTAAATGTGATCAGTAAAATGTTAAAATCAATTCTAAAAGATACAGGAAGCCTGTGGGGAGAAGCCAGGATTGGTGTGATGTTGTGCGATCTGCTAAAACCAGTATATAAGCCAACCCCCCAAGCACCTTAGAGATATAACTAGGAAGGATGAAATTTATGGAAAAAAAAACATCTGTACAAACACTGTAACCTTTGCAAAGATTGGATTAGACTAAACTGCCAGCTGAGTGCGCCTAATGGTAGGTTTGTTGTGAGTATTAAATCCAAACTTTGTAAGTAAACACTTCATGTAGGATTAGTTTATATTTACAAAGAGCCGGTGCACCTTGCTATGCTGTCCCTAATTAATTAAATGTACATTTGCTAACTTTCTTAATGTATTACACACTTCTTATTGTAAATGTCTGGATGGATTATAATGTAACTTTAAAAATAAGACCTTTCCCGACTCTGTTGATTCTGACAGCCTGTGGAGAGACTTCTTTGTGAAGGACTGGGGCCAAATTTTCTGCAAATATCCAAAGGATGCGGCATTTACGCTCAATCCCGAGTGCCGCTCCCAGCACCAACAGTGAGGAAGCTAACGTTAGCTTAAAAACGGTATCTACTAATCATTAATGCCAACAAACAACCGCTGCACAACACAGACCCAAGAAAAGGAAACACTGACTTGGCTGACGTGGCTTTTCATACTTAATATTAGCCAGAAGAAATCTACTTTTTAGTGGCTCTTTAGTCTAGTGGTTCAAACATTCACTTAACAAGCAAAAGATCCCTGGTTTGATCCCAATCAGTGTCAGGAAGGGCATCCCATGTAAAAAAAAAAAAAAACATCCAGAGCTGCCTACTGTAGTGACCCTTTGTTAATTTGATTCAAAGTTTGTGGGATGAACTATGACCCTGAGCCATTTTTCTTCTGGCTAATCTAAGCTAGTGCTCATATACTTGCTAACATGGATAAACCACTAGCTATCTCATGTAGGAAAATAGTATCTTGAATAAATAAGGTCAGCTAACTCATCCAAACTCCCAGGGATGATCTGGTTAACTTAACTGGCCTTTTTCAAATAACTTTATAAACTAATGTTAAGACCTACCCATCGCTGTATCCTTAAATTAAAGCAAGCTACTTAAATTGTTCTCCAGCTGTATTACTAGCAAAAGGATATTTGAGCAGCAGTGCTAGTTTGCCAGATAACCTGATCCATGATACTAACTCAATCCAAAGAGGATTTACTTTAGCCATCAACAAATTGTAGTGCTCTGAAAAACTATTTGCACCCTTTTTGATTTTTTTTTTTCAGTCTTTTGCATATTTGTCACACATGTTTAAGATCATCAAACATATTTTAATATTAGACAGAGATAACTTGAGTAAATAGAAAATGCAGTTTGATTTCATCTATTAAGGGAAAAAGTTATCCAAATCTACTGGCCATGTGTGAAAAAGTAATTGCCTCCTAAACCTAATGACTGGTTATTTCACCCTTGGGAGCAAGAACTATAATCAAGCATTTGCAACAACTGGTAATGAGGAGTTTTGGCCCACATTCAAGGGTTTTCAAGCACGAACGGCCCGTTTAAGGTCAGGACTCAACATCTGATTTGGATTTTAGCCCAGACTTTGACTAGGCCACTCCAAAAGCTTCACTTTGGGGTTTTTTTGTTTGTTTGTTTTAAGCCATTCAGAGGTGGACTTGCTGGTATGTTTCAGATCATTATCCTGCTGCATAAGTGTGCTTGAGCTTCGGGTCATGAACTGAGGCCGGACATTATCCTTCAGGATTTTCTGGTAGAGAGTAGAATTCATGTTTCCATCAATTATAGCAATTCGTCCAGGTTCTGAAGCAGCAGGGCACTACCATGTTTGACTGTTGGTATGCTGATCTTTAATGAATTGCTAACAAATTTAACAGGGCTCAAACCTTCCAAAAAGTTCAGCTTTTCTCTTGTCAATTCACAGAATATTTTCCCAGAAGTCTTGGGAATAATCAAGATGGTTTTTTTTTTTGGCAAATGTGAGATGAGCCTTTGTGTTCTTTTCGGGTTTTCTCCCTTGAGCAAAAATGGCATCCATGAGCGAGCTCTGTCTCTTTCTTATTGTTGAATCATGAACTCTGACCTTATGTGAGTCAAGTGAGGCCTGCAGTTCTTTTGATACTTTTCCAGACTGATAGACGCCAGTGACAACGTTTTGTTTTCCAGCCCTCGTGACTAAAGAAGCCACATGAACTTTTTGGGGCTGAAAAACACATGTAAGCTCTGTTTAAAAACTGCAACCAAATCAGTTTTACACCACCTCCAAGTATCACAATCTAAAGCAAAAGTCTTGCTTTTGTTCAGCACAATTTCTTATTTTTTCCCTATGAATTTGAGCATCTATATCACAGGGTCTGCCAGTTTCAGGTAAATGTCTATGACATAGTGTAACAAAACAAGTGCTGGTGCCCTGGATCTGTTTTCGATTAACTGGCTGGAGAAAACTGCAGAAAGAGCATCTACTGGGTAACCTTTCAAGGTTGAAACAACTTATAGCATCTGAGAGTAGTGTTAGGTAATAGTGCAAGTCAGTCGTGTTGTTTCTGTCTCATCATTGAGCGAGCAACAGAATGACTGCAGGTCACTAAACGCTCACCTGCCTCATTAATAACTCAGTTCCTTTGAAGCTTGATTTAACTAAGAAAACAAAAGGTAACTAAGGGACTAAACTGCTTTATGTCTTTGTTTTGGAGATCATGTTTGCTCAGCAGCTCAGGCCCAGTCTCTGTATATATGGGTGTGTGTGCGTTCGCTCCCTTTTGTTTACATCCATGTGTGTGTTTTGTGGCAGTGATTCAGGGCGTGGCAGCAGTCTGTTGGATAGAGCCATAGCAGACAGGCGACAGCTCAACGCCATGACTCTGCCTGACTTCAGCGACCCTGAGACTGGTATGTGCACACACACACACACACACACACACACACACACACACACACACACACACGGCCCCCGAGCTCAGCATTTGTCAGAAAATGGATTCAAACACAGAATTATTCTCTCTCATTTGATTGTCATCCTGATGTCTTTTTCTTTACAGATAATCAGAGGAAAATGTCTATAAAATAATCTTATTTCTTTTCATCTAGATTTATAAACATTAGAAAATGAGAGAATTTTTAAAAGTATAGTTTGAAAAACATTAAGAATTTCTGTCCTTTTCTTTAATCCTTCATTAATTTCACTCGTTTCTGTTTTATTTCCTCTTTTTAAGTCTCAGGTTCTTCCTCTTCGCTCTCTGGTTTCGACCCAGTCTCCCCCACCTCCCCGTCCACCATGTCCACCCTCTCCTCAACGCTGTCTTCCCCTTCCTCTCCTGTCTTCAGCTTCCAGCCTCCTACTCCTCTCCCTCCACTCAAAAACCCATCCTTCCGCTCTCCTCTTCCTTCCCTTCCTCCTGCCCTTCCTCTTCCACCTCCACCTCCACCCACCAAGACCAGGACTCACTCCTTTTGCAACCACGCCATAGTCCGCCAGCTGTCCTCCAACTGTAATCCGCCTCCACGTTTGCTCTGCCTGTATCATGGTGTGGAGAGTGACCACAAAGAGATTTCCACACTAATTTGCATGTTTCCATGATTTTTTTTTTTTTAGCTACATATGTTATGAAGTTAACTTGTTATACCTGATGTGGCCTGATTTATTGGTATTACACTAAATCAGAAATATAAATGCATCAGGTTTGCAGGATTTTTTTTTTTTTAGTGATTTTTTTCCCTTGAGAGGGGACTTAACAAACCAGTGGGTGACGTCCAGGTAGCTACGTCCTCCTTTGTGAAAATTCACATCCTGAAACATGAATAGATTAAAAGTCCCAAACAATTTCACAAACTGCCATTAGACTGTGTGGAGCCTCCTGAAGACCAGTTAAGTCTGTCAGGCTCATCAAGTCATTATAGCACTTCTAATGAGTGCAAAGCACGATTACATTTCCTGTACTGCAGAGTGCTGTCGGACCATATTAATATTACAGCATTACTTTAATATTGCTGAGAGACTAACTGATATTTAAACTTAGAGGACGGCGGCAGCACCGTTTTCCTGACACCTTTAAATGTTCCTGGAGGTGGTTTTCAGGTAAAAGTGAAAGCTTAAAAGCTCAAAAATGCCTCTGTACTTTTTGGAGAAGGTATTAAAATTACCTGCTTTTGAATTATTTTCTTACTTGAAGGCAACACTCGTCAGTTTCTGACTGAATATAGCATGCCGCATAAAGCACCAGCTATCTTTGAACTGTCCGACATTTCAGAAAGAGTCTGTTTGTACTTTCACCCTCACAGAGACTGGAGTGGATCTTGAATTTGAGTGATTTGTTTAAGCCTGGACAAAGAAACTAAAGTGACTAACCATTTTGGAGTCTGGCCTGACACAAACTTGTCAGAGCTGCTGTAAATCCCAGCATGTTTGCGGATACTTTTGGTGTGGATTTGAGCTGAGTCTTAATGCATTTGCTTTGCTTTTTTTGCATCTCCAACACAGACACACACACACATTCTCTCTCTCTCTCTCTCTCTCAAGTTATTCAGCTAGAATTTATTGATCAGTTGGGTTGTTTTTTGATTTTAATTTTTTTTTTTCACAGATCACAGCTGTACTTTCTATCTGCATCTGTGTGTTTTTGTCTTAATTAATTCTCATCTCTCTGTTTCCATTTCAGCCAACATTAATTTGTCGTGCTTCCCAGTTTTCATGTTGTCTGTGCTTGTTGCCATCTCTTTTACTAATGATAATAACAATGATAATGATTGTTTTTAGTTAAATGACTCCTCCAGAACAGGATTACTTTTCCAACAGACCACAGAACGGTGACAGCTAGTCGATCATCATGATTGGTTACTGAAAATATGATCGATTTATTTGGTTTAGCAGATTTCTTTGATTAGTTGATTAAAAAGCTAGTTCACCTACTAATATGTAGGTGCACCAGGCTGAAATGTAAAGTAAGTATAATGTTCCCCATCTTAAGGGAAATTTTGAACCTGAGGGGAAAGAAAACCTGTCATGACTTGTAAAGCAAATAAAGATGGGCTTTTTTTTAATGCTTTTATTGTAATAAACTTTCTGGCAATAACTACAATTTAATAGGCCATGGGGTATGCATTTATGGAGGACCGAAACTGCCAAAACTTAAAAAAAAAAAAAAGAGAGAAATGAATGACTCAGTAAATGTGCCACTAAAGCCCCCCTAAAATAATATTAATCATTATTTTATTTAAAAAAAAAAGGTTTCCATTTAATTTACTTTTAAATTTGTTTCCCCTTTATTTATTAATTTGTGTGTTTAAAAAAAAACATTTATATGTTTATGTGTAAATTTGTGTTTTATTTTGGCATTAATTTTTCGTTGCCTTTCCCCAAATGTATTTATTTCTGTATTTTCTTTTTATCATTATTTTAAGACAGAATGCCCAAACCTCCTTATTTGCATAAGGAAGCACAGACTAATAAAGAAATTTTAAAAAGACATTTTTTTGGACAAAGAAATGGTGATAAATGCAAATAAAAGAAACTACTGAAATTAATATAGAAATGAAATTATGAAATAGAGACACTGAAAATGTAAGTGAATAAATAAGAAAATGTATATAAAAATAAACAAATTACTTGTTAGGAGGACATGCAAATTGATAAAGTAAATATACTAAAATCTAATGAGAATAAATATAAAGATGGACTTTAATAAAAAATAAATGTTACTAAGTACAAATACATACAGAAACAAGTTAAAATATATATTGGGATTTATGTCACATATTAAAAATTTGCTAATACCTATAGTTTTATTTTAATAATAATTTTAGTGCATTTAATGCAACAAATAACTATATATTTTTCACACACAAACTTACCTTATGTGGGTTGCCCAAATGTATTCTCTGTATTTGGTTTTATTTTTTTCATCCATGCAATATAATATTGCTCTTATTTTAAAAGTTTTGTTGCTGCTAATTCTGTGGGAAGCAGTGTTTATTTATGTAATTATTCACAATTTGGTCATTTTCGGTTCCCCCTATAAATGTATTTAATCAAATTTCTGTGTGGAAGCGGCTCACCCGCTGTCATGTGGTCTAAAAGTGACGCAGTGAGGAGTGAAAACCTCCCCGGGTGTTGCAGTCTACCTTCTGTGGACGAGAGCTTTTTTTTTTTTTTTTTTTTTTTTTTTTTTTTTCCTCATCGTGCTTTGGATATTTCTTCTGTCTCTTCCTCTTTTTCAGTCATTAACAGTCGTCTTTCTGTTTCTTTCCATCCCTTCGTTTTTTCAAGGCGGCCCTCAGGACGCTAACACTCTTGGTTTTTCCTCCATGTTTTCTGTTTGTAAGTAGCCATCTAACCTCCATCTGACCTTTTTTTTTTTTCCATCCATTCTTCTATCATTGCTCCCTGTTGACCTTCCTTTTGCCCAAAGAGGTCCAGATATGTGCCATATTTGTACGCAGCAAGTATGTGCATATATCTCCTGCTTTAAGGTGACATCTGCAACTTTTTTTTTTTTTTTTTTAAATTAAATCACGCTGGTGGCTGATTTAAGGGCATACTTAGTGGGAGAGCTCAGGCATCCTTTGCATGTTGTCACATTAAAGCAGCATGAAGGTGTTCAGGAAACGACTTGTTTGGATTGTTTTAGAGCACAGTACATGATGAGGGTGTCATTTTTCCAGCACACAGATGTTATTTCTGACACATTTATCCTTTGCAGTAATGTGAAAGAGACCAAAAAGCAGCAGGGAAGTAGTTTCTTCATGAACCAAATCGTTTGCATCATGTGATTGTATTTGCAACAGTAACTGTACTACAAACACGAGGCAGATCGCTGACAGTCCCCCAAGTGTTGTAATCAATTTACCGTAATCTGACTGAAATCTTACAAATGGCTGTGGAAACTCTGCAAGGGGGAATAAATGAGGAAGTGGTGCACTTTCTCATGAGAGGCATTATCAGCTCTGTACAGCTGTTATCGAGGTGGTTTCCTTCAATTTTTGCTGATACTTGGATTAACACTAGACAATATTCACGCCATTTCGCATCCTTAACATTAAGAGCTGAGGCACCAATGTTTGTTTCTGTTCTGTATGTCACAGACTTCAAATTGGTGCAGTTTTGCTATTGAATTTATGATGTATCTAATGCTATTTATTCTTAAAGTTGATTTAACAAAAAAACAAGATTCTGGCTTTGGATCGTGACACTTTGAGTTGGTGTAAAATTAGTTTGGTTACAGTTATGAAACTGAAGTTTTCAGTTAGATATTCTGTGTTAAGTTATGAGGCCTCTGAAATGCTTTGAATAAATAGGATTTCAAAATCACCAGACTTTAACCAACGCTTTGTGCTTTGAAGACCTGCAGTTCAGAAAATATAGGAAATATATATATGTGATATAAAGATCAAATTTTGCACGGCTTCATTAAAAATTGAGACCCTGTGTAAAATGTAAATACAAACAGAATGGAATAATTTGCAAATAGCTCACTGTGCCATCCACAAATGCAGGTTAAAGCTCTATCACATGAACATGATCCAGAAACACCACCAAAGATCATTTCTATCATCTGTGGTCAGATGAATTTAAAAATGGATGCCATATTCTCTGATCTAAAGAGGAGAGGGACCATCCGGCGGTTATGAAAGCTCATTTTAAGAAGCCTGTGTCACTGCTGGTATTGGAGGTGCATCAGTGCCTGTGAAATTGGCAGCGTGAACATCTGGAAAGGCACCATCAGTGCTTAAAGGTATATACAGGTTTGAGAGCAACGTATGCTCCCATCCAGACGTCTTTTTCAGGGAAAGCCTTGCATATTTCAGCAAGACCATCTTAAGCCGCATACTGCATGGCTTTGTGTGCCTCATTAAACATTTGATATGTTTTCTATGTTGTATTGTGAGTAAAATATGGGTTTGAGATTTGCAAATCATTGTATTCAGTTTCTCTTTACATTTTCTAAACCTTTATTTAACCAGGCAAGTCATTAAAATTCTTATTTAAAGTGGTGGCAGCAGCACTCCTCTGGAAAACATTTAAACACACCCTAATGTCTTTGTAGAATCACAACAAGATTGACGTGCGACAACAAACACTTCATGCATGACATAGTCTAAGACAAACAAAAATACCACACACAAACAGTAAAGCATACGGGTAGAAACAAAAAAAAGAAAAAAAAAAGAAAGAAAGGGCAGCAGGAGGAGGTCAGTAGTAAGCAGCAGATTTTTAGAGAGAGGACATGACCCAGGCCCTGGTGTCTGGCACCAGGTACTCCAGGTCCTGTGGGTTACAGGTTGCAGGAGAGATCTGAATAATTCAGATACTGGGAACGCCTTGGACTTTATGGTATATTCTATCAATCTTTAATTTGCTCTGTTATTCTAGCATATTTAGTACATCCATCCATCCATCCATCCATCTTTTTGCCACTTATCCAGGTTCGGGTCACAGGTCGGCAGTCTAAGCAGAGGCGCCAAGACCTCCCTCTTCCAGGAGAGGCACTGAGGTGTTCCCAAGCCAGCTGAGAGACATAATCTCTCCTGTGTCCTGGGTCTACCCCAGGGAACCAAGGGAACCAAGCGACCCTTTGGAGGAAACCGATTTCTGCCGCTTGTGTCTGCCTGGATTAGGATATGATATTTAGTACAGATTAATGAATAGTGAAAGGGGTCTGAACATTTTGACTGTGTGTACCCTGCAAATCTGTGATCAGCTGTTGCAGTTAAAGAAGTGGGCATTTTACTCTATATCCATAGAGGGAAAAACAGCATTCTGTAAGTCAACTTAATCCTGTAATTCAGTGAGGAGTTAAATGGACACTTTAGGGAGAGGTGATGAGGAGCTGTGAAATAAAAATATTTTTGTGAATTTAAATTGTCTTTTCATAGCAGGTTTTTGATAACACGCTAGCAAAGTAGGTCACATTTAGGTAAAAAGGCACATTACCCAACTTGCAGCACATAAATACACAGACTTGCATATAAGTGATCCCCATAGAAAACTAAAACAAGTAATGTGGAATAAATCAAATAAAGCTTCAAATTACTGAGATAAAACCCACCTGCCAGCTGAAGGTGTTTAGAAATACACCATCGGCCTAATTTAGGGAGCAATACACATCATCCTGCCCATGCTGTGCTGCACTAGGCTGGGCTGCTGCATGCTGGCGTCTAATAAATTACTCCTCACCAAACAGGTTTCTCAGCTTCATGGAGAGATATCCTTTTCCCTCAGTCCACCTATCAGCAGCACAGTCTTCCCCTCTTAAGAATCTTTAATTTTCAAATCTTTTTATCTTCAGTCATCTTTTACACACGGGTGGTTTCTCTCCTTTAACGCACAAACTCGCAGTCAGTGAAGGGGACAGGAAATCTGATCAGATTAAAGCCAGCTGAGATCATTTTAAATTTAGACTGGGGTATAAAAGGCACATTTTGATCTATTTTTAATCCCTTTAGGCTGCAATTCATATGACAGTTTAATAAAAACAAAACAAACCCAAAGGCCAAATTTTGTGATGTGTAAGGCTATCTCTGAGTTATTTACTTCTTAACCTGTGGGGTTGTTATGTGTGGCGTTGTGACACGTTTGGCTTTCGTGGACCTGCTTTGTCCGTGTGCTGCCCCCCCCCCCCACCCCCCCGTCATCGTCCGTGGACACACAGAACATCACAGCGACACTTCTTTTAGTTACTAATGAGCAGAGTGATGCAGTTTTATGCATGATGGTGCAGAAACTAATTAATTTTAACTCAGGGCCCTAACACTGTGTGCCACAGAGTGCTGAATGGTGTGGACTCATTAAAGGCTTGAAAACTGTGTGCCAGTGTGGACTCAGACTATTTACTGCAACCAAACACAGCAGAATTCACTGATGGTTGTTTTTTTTATGTTTTTGTGGGAATCAGTGGCCTCTGCTATTGTTTTGTTCAGTTAAAATCACCCTGCATTGTGGCACATGGCTGCCTAACACTGCTGTTGTAGTGGTTAGTCATTGAATTTGGAAGCTGGTGTGTTTGTATGTGTGATGGTTCGATTCCCTCCCTCCAGGTTCGGTGCACGCTACCTCTATAGCAGCCAGTCGTGTGGAGCAGGCTCTCTCCGAGGTGGCCTCCTCCCTGCAGAGCAGCGCTCCCAAACATGGACCCCTGCACCCCTGGATGACCCTGGCTCAGATCTGGCTCCATGCAGGTATCCCCTTACTCATTTGCAGCACATGCATGAAAGTTTTTTTTTTGTTTGTTTGTTTGTTTTTTTAAATAATTAAACAGGTGAATGGCTTTAAATATGGGTATTACTAGTAATTAAGTGATCAGTTCCAGCCATCAAATTCAGCAGTGCACCGTCGGCTTGTGGTCGATATGTGCTTCGGCTTCATCAGACAATCAGATAGGAGGTCACAGTGAGTGCACCGGCATCAGCCTGCAGGACTGTATTGAAAAGCAGTTTGATTAGATTTGTATTAGATATATTAGATTTTCCCCTCACTCGAGCTCCAATTCTGATTTCAGCGACCAAAACAGACTGCAGCGTACACACAAACGGAGGCAGACGCGCACTCAGACTGAGGTAGTTTGTCCTCCTGTTTATCTCCCCAGCTGCTTCCTGTCAGGGTTGGCCATGTCCAGCTCGCCAATACGGCTAATGCAATCAGCCAGTTCAAGCTCATTTCCTCCGTCTCTGCTTGTATCATTCGGTTTTCATCACAGCAGCGCAATGAAAGCATCAGCTGGGCTTAAAGTTAGGAACTGTTGATGCAGTTTGAGGGGAGGAGGGGGTACTTATCCTTACTTATTTTCTGCTTTGTGTTTTAAGAATATTACCATGTCAGCTCAGGCACACAACAAAAGCAGTAGGACTGCCAAACTGTTCAAAAGGCACATTTAATTAGTAATTCAAACAAACCAGCAAACAAAACACACACACGCCCACACACATGAGGGTGCACAGGATATGAATGACATGAGTGGTGAGGTGTGAGGTAGGAGTGACAGATGGGTTTAAGGTGGGGGTGGGATTAAATCAGGGATTGGCTCTGAGCCTCTTCTTGTTTGCGATGGTGACGGACGGGCTGACAGATGAGGTCAGGCCGGAGTCTCTGTGGACTATGATGTTTGCAGATGACATTGTGATCTGTAGTGAGAATGCGGCGCATGTGGAAGAGACTGGAGAGGTGGAGGTATGCACTGGAGAGGAGAGGAAGGAAATTCAGTAGAAGCAAAACAGAATACGTGTGTGTGAATGAGATGGAGACAGGTGGAAAGGTGAACGCGCAAGGAGCAGAGGTAGTGAAGGTGGATGAGTTTAAATATCTGGGGTCAACCATCCAAAGCAATGTACAGTGCACAAGAGAGGTGATAAAGAGGGTGGAGATGAGTGTGGGATGATTTGTTACTGAAGGAGAGCAGCAAGAATGAAAGGGAAGATTTACAAAGACAGGAGCCAGAGCTGAAGATGTTCATTGGGAGTGACTAGCATGGACAGGATTAGAAATGAGGACATCAGAGGGACAGCTCAAGTTCAGCGGTTTGGAGACAGAGAAGCAAGGCTGAGATGATTTGGACATGTGTAGAGTGGCTATACTGGACAAATTATGTTGAAGATGAAACTGCCAGGCAGGAGAAAAAAAAGGAAGACCTCAGAGGAAATGCAGAGGGTTGGTGTGACAGAGGAGGATGGTAGAGATGTGGGTGAGATGGAGGCAGATGATCAGCTGTGGCGACCCCTAAAAGGAGCAGCTGACAACTGCGCGCGTTGGCAGACTTGTTTCAAAATAAACACATATCTAGCCATTACAAAATAAACAGTTAATGCATTTGTAAACTTGCACAGAATGGGTGTCTGATGCTGTGGGGAAAAACATGGAATAAAAATGGTCTTTTCCTAAACATGAAACATGAAGTTCATTCAATGTCTGTTCAGTTAATTTGTCACAGTTTTCAGGTGTCAAGTGCTTCCATTCTCAGTTTGGAGAGGAAATTGCTCTCTGCGGAGCCAAGCTGGGTTGTGAACTCTCTGCCTTCATTACTGCACCATGGTTCTCGAATTATTCCAGAACCAAACTGAGCCTCTGTCAGGCCAAAGCATTTGGGAAATGAGTATTTTTTAAGAAGGTTGTAGAAACAAGCTGCAGACAGTCCTGTGAAAAAGAGGGCAAAGAGGAGCCAGGTGCTGTTACTCAGATGCACTTGATTAATGGATCATCAGCAAGTGTGAGCACCTCTATAAAAGCTGAAGTTTTGGCAGGGAGTTTTTTGATCTGGAGCATTTGGGTGTGTGTTAAGACAATGACACAATTATCCCAAGAGTGCCACCTCAGACTCCACAGGCCTCAGTTATCGTGTTAAATGTTAAAGTCCTGAAGGAACTTCCTCAACATTTACTTTATTTATTTATTTTTAAGTTCTGGAGGTTTAGACTTGATTGTACTGACTTATTGTTTTTACATTAATTATCAGTTTGAAATTGCCTTGTGTGTGTCTCGAACAGCTGAGGTGTACATCGGCATGTCAAAACCTGCTGAGGCAACAGCGTGCACGCAGGAAGCCGCCAACCTCTTCCCTACATCCCACAACGTCCTCTACATGAGGGGACAGATAGCCGAGCTGAGGGGCAACATAGACGAAGCCAAACGCTGGTACGAGGAGGCTCTGTCCATCAACCCGACTCATGTCAAGACCATGCAGAGACTGGTAATACACTCACACAGTCTTCTCCTGCCCGCCTGCAGTGCCCTCACACCCTGAGGGGTTTTGTGTGTTTTATGTAATTAGCCAGAGTCCTCTGGGACAGTTAAACCTCATCGGAGGAGAGCGAGCAGTCTCAGTCTGCACTGTCTGCCCTTGTTTATGCATTCATGTTGGTGGGCCAGAAACGAGCAGACCTGATGATGGAGCGAGTAATGTACAAAAAACAAAACGCAGTGCGAGCGCAGGTTTCATGCACGGCAGTTCAGATCTATGAGAGGCAGCTGAAGGAGGCAGTGTGTAATTCTGACTGCTTATGTGTGCATATAAAAATGGTTTATTTGAACATATCTCCAAATTAAATTAGCCTTTTTCACTGATTCATTCGGGACATTTAATATTCAGTATTAATTTAACAACAGATGAAAGGAGTAAAAACCAAAGTCTGAGAAGTAATAGAATAAAAGTGCAATAAAAGAACTGGGAAATCATTTTTAAGTGGAGTTGACTGACCCACAGTGGAACATTAGGCTTGACTAAAAGAGAGAGGAAGTTGGTGAAACTGAAGTAAAAACAGATGAATTAAAAGGAATATTATATAAAAGCAGAGACTAAGATGAAAAGCACTTGAAGTGTAGTGAAACTGGTAAAATAAAAAAAAGGAGAAGAGATTAAAAATGCTGTAATAGAACAAAGAGAAGAAAAAAGGGTAGGTTGGAAGAAGTATATGATGCAACCCTAAGCTAAGAGCAGCTAAAAACAGGAAGTCACATTTATTTATTTATTTATTTAGCACAGTTAAGAACAACAGGAGTTTACCCAGAGTGGTTTCCAATCACGAGTAAACAGAAATACATGGGACGGGACTGAGATGGATTCAAGATGATCGCCTGTTTTCACATTCTCAGACGTGGGCCTCCATTTCTTCTCTTCTGGATTTGTTAGTGTGGTGATGTCACTATCAGTTTAAAAGGTCTCCTTCCAGGTCATCCCTCAGACAACTATATTGCCAAAAATATTCACTCACCCATCCACATCATTGAACTCAGGTGTTCCTGAATGGCCACAGGTGTAACAAACCAAGCACCTGGGCATGCAGACTGCTTCTACAAACATTAGTGAAAGAATGGGTCGCTCTCAGGAACTCAGTGAATTCCAGCGTGGTGCCGTGATCGAATGCCACCTGTGCAACAAGGCCAGTTGTGAAATTTTCTCACTACTAAATATTCCACGGTCAGCGGGATTATAACAAAGTGGAAGCGACTGGGAACGACAGCAACTCAGCCATGAAGTGGTAGGTCACGTAAAATCGCAGAGTGGGTCAGTGGATGCTGAGGCACACTGTGAGGAGATGTCACCAACTTTCTGCAGTCAGTCGCTACAGACCTCCAAACTTCATGTGGCCTTCAGTTTAGCTCGAGTACAGTGTGTAGAGAGCTTCATGGAATGGGTTTCCATGACTGAGCAGCTGCATCCAAGCCTTACATCACCAAGCTCAGTGCAAAGACTGCGAGCTGGCCCTTCTCCACCATGTCTGACCTCACAAATGCACGTCTGGAAGAATGGTCAGAAATTCCGATAAGCACTCCTAAACCTTTGGAAAGCCTTCCCAGGAGAGTTGAAGCTGTTATAGCTACAGAGGGTGGGCTGACATCATATTAAACTCTATGGATTAAGAATGGGATGGCACTCAAGTT
Source organism: Archocentrus centrarchus (assembly GCF_007364275.1). NCBI lineage: Eukaryota > Metazoa > Chordata > Actinopteri > Cichliformes > Cichlidae > Archocentrus > Archocentrus centrarchus. Next base: position 24,963,259 of record NC_044367.1, on the reverse strand, counting down.
CATAGGCAGAACCACAAGGCTGATGAAGCTTCCTCCCACAAGCTGTTAGAATGTTGAACAGCTGATCCGGACTACATGCACCATTGCATTTAGTTTAACTTTAGTTTGGATTATTTATATTCTAGTTGGAGTATTTATTTTTGTTTTTATCTATACTTCATCACTTTGTTGGCACTGTGGTCTGCTGCTCCTGGCCATTTGAACCTACTTTTGTAGTTGAGAAGGAGCTGGACTCCATGATCAAGGAGGCCAGCGGCCCCCATGGGCATCATTGCATTTTTGCTTCGATGTAAAGAAGACATAGATTATGTCTTCTCTGCTCTCAGTGAAACGCTCTCTCATTTTGCCTGCATTACTGTTGTATGCACAGCTAAATTACAGTAAAGCTTGATGATGATGATAATGATGATGATATGCGTGTGAAGGCAGACAAGCGAATACTTCGGGCAATATAGTGTATGATGCAGACTTTATAGACGGAAGCTGCAGAGGCCCTGAAGCAGTGAAGCAACTCCAAACTAGATGATTTCATCACCAGTGATGACGGCAATTTACAAAGGAAAAAAGCACTTCCCTTATGGTCAGTCAACGTTAGGATATAAATAGCACAGCATCCTCCTTACGACTAGGAAACAATTGGCAGTTGCCACTTGCAGCGACCACTTTCGAGGCAATGCAATTGCACAGGTCACCTGGTTGGAGGCAACCTGCAACACATCTATTTCCAATAGGGAACTCAACTCAGCTGGTTGTATTCTGGTTCTGTTCCTAAGGTTGCTGAGTACCAGTGTCATTTTCAGTTAAATTGCCATCCTGCAGCAACTATGTCACCATCTCTGGAGGAATTTGTGAATTTCTGTTTCAGATCGTTGAGGTTCTGGCTGGACTCTAAATGTAAGCGTGAATTTCTGTGTATGTAGAAAGCAACAGATTTGTGATTGAACCCGCTCTGTCTATAAATTATTTTCCTTCCTGAAAAATGCTTAAAAACCTTTTATTTTGGGCTGGACAATGCAGCCTCCATAGTTCTCACTGCAAGAAAAGAGGGAATAGAGAACCAAAAACCACAAAAATTCACACGTTTTACAACAGAAGTGTGTAAAATATGGCAGGTAGTTTGCAGTGGAAGATAAAGGACACGGCCGACGATGTAAATTTGAATCACTGGTATAAATCCTTCGATGAATAATAAATATTACTTAAACGTAAATTAAATTTAACTTTAGAGCTTCTTTTTAAACGCAACCACTCGCCAAATCCTTCACACACACCATAACAAAAAAATGGAAACATTTTCTTCTTTTTTTTTGTTTTGTGGTGTTACAGGGTCTGATCCTGCACCAGCTGCAGCGTTACAGTCTGTCCGAAAAGGTGCTGAGAGACGCCGTGCAGGTCAACAGGTGAGTTTTTGTGTTTAACTCTGTAATGTATTTAAGTTTTCTTCCTTAAGGCACCTATGGTACAACATTTTTCTATTTCCTCCACTCATCTTTTCTTCCTAATTCCTTCCTCTCTTTTCTTACTACCTTTTTTTCCTTCTGTTCACCTCCTCTTATCCCCTCCTCTCTCTTTTCTCCTCCCTCTTTCTATGCTCCATGTCCTCTGTTCCTTCTGTTCTCTGGACTCATCTCGATTTTCTTCTCATCTTTTTTCTACATCTCATCTTACCTCTCATCCTCGAACTTCTTGCCTTGTCATCCCTCTCTCCTCTGCCACTTCTCCTTTCTACTCCCCTCTTCTCATTATCATGTAACTCTCCTCCTGTTTTTTTCCCCTCCTTTATCCTCTTTCCTGTTCCCTGCCCCTCCTCTCTTACCTCTCATTTTGTCATCCACCTTCTCCTTTCCTCTTATCCTCTTCTCTTCACCTCTTCCTCCTCTCTCCCGTCATCTCTCATTACCTCTTTCCTCCCTTCTTCCTCTTGTTTCCTTCACCTCTTTACTCATCCTTCTCTCCTCCTCAGCACGGCTCACGACGTGTGGAACAGTCTTGGTGAGGTGTTGCAGGCTCAGGGAAATGCTGCCGCTGCCACTGAGTGTTTCCTCACTGCCTTGGAGCTGGAGGCCAGCAGCCCCATCCTGCCCTTCACCATCATTCCCAGAGCGCTATGAGACAGACACACACACACACACACACACACACACACACACACAGCATTCCTTGCATGCCACATCACACACCTGTAAAAAGGTGTACTGCCAAACTCTGGCACACACAGAACTCAGAGTGTATATAAATGCAAACAAACAGGCTTCCCTCTGTCTACCCACTCATCCCACAATGCCTTTCTGTGACTGTGTCCCACGTCTGTGTGAGTGTCGTCTCGTTCATCAGATTCAGTTTGACTCACTATTCTCAGAAGCCTGAAGGTTGTGTTTACATGTTGTTTAGTCCAAAAATTCACACACGCATTGAGCAAATTTAACACAAATGGATTATATTTCCTTTAAAAGCCAAATATGCATACTTGTTGCTGTTCACATCAGTGCAGCAGAGAACAGTCTTTCAAATGTGGATGCAAGCACCACAATTTCTGTCTGTCTCGTGCCCTTTGTTTTATTTATTCTTTTTTTTTTAACAGTTTATTGAGTTCAGTGGGGTGAGAGACAGGGTTGACTCCATACAGGCAGATAACCACTCACTCCTACAGTTTAAAGCCACCAGTTAACCTGATGGATCACTGTTTTGAACCAGTTCGTACTTTCAAATCAGGTTTACTCGCTCACCAAAAGCCAAAATCTTGTTTTTCTACAGCTGCTTTCTGATAATTCACTCATAAACTACATCCAGTCTCTTTTTGTTCTGCCCAGTGGTAATATTGCTGTGTATATATTTTTTTTTTTTACACTACAAAAACACTTTCCCACTTTGTATGCACACACACAGACACTATAGATCAGGGGCAGATTGAGCTGGGATTCGAACCACAAATGTCCTGATCTGGCTTCTTGGAGCCAGAGGTGAGAGTCAGGAGTCCATCCAGGAACTGTGGCTGAACCAAAAGTATTACCTCTTCTCTATCACAGCCCTACACCAATATCAGCAGTTTAGTGATTTCAGACTTCTCTGTGGCCAATGTGTGGTTAATTTGACACCAGGATCATTTGAAAAAGGTGAGCCTTAAAAGCTTTCTGGCCAGCCACCATTAATTTGCCAAAAGTGTACGTGCCACTTTTGGTGCTTTTATCCACTCTGGAAAGGCGCTTGTGTAATGTTATCTGCTGCACTGCATGGAGGGGATCACTGTTACTGTATACCTGGCTCAGGATCAGCCGGGTCTTTAAAGTATCCACCGGAACATCGACGGACTGTCACTGAGAAATAAATCTGTCTAAATGCCAAACCCTGGGCTGCATTCACGCTCACAGAAAATCTGATTTCTTGCAGTTTTGCTTCACTTTTTAACTTTGTATAAAGTAATAGTTGCGCACATCAAAGCGCCACCTGCGACAACTCAGACTGCAACAACATACAATTTGTGGAAAATCGTCAGAATCTGTTACAAGTTTTCCCCCAAAAATCAGATTTCCTGTCGAGCGTAAATGCACCCGCAGTGATTGTGTTGTCTTTGTGTCCCGTCACCAGATAAATTTTTATTTTTCATTTGGGTTTTGATTACAAATACAAAGAATTATTGCTGTATATTTGATTGTTCTACAATTGTATTAATATTATTTTAGAGAATTGCAGAAGCATAAGAGGATGGATGGATGGATGGATGGATGGAAATTATAACTATTTTCTGGAGAGTGATGTTACTGAGATGCTGAGGGAGGGGGACTGAAAGGACATGAGCTCACTCCGTGAGTCCTTTGTGTTGTAAATGATTGATTATAAAGACCAAGATAATAAAAGTGGATTAAAAAGAAGTTTGATGCTCTCTGGGTCAGTTTTTTTGTTTGTGGTTTTTTTTTGGGGGGGGGGGGGGGGGGGGTAAACCTGTGTGTGGTATTCTTCCTGGCAGCGACCTCAGGGTAGGCGGTGTGTGTTACTTTCTCAGGTGTGTGTGTCTGTCAGTGGATCACTGCGTCCTCCTTTGTGTGCTTTTTATCAGAGGATTACAGCACTGACAGCTTTTGTCCTGGAGTGTCAGGAAGCCACAGCTCAGTCTCTCCCGCCGCCCAGTTCTGAGGTCTCTGCTGGACTCTCAGGTGTCACTAACGGTTAATCTCTCATAAAGGTCATCGCTGGGGCCCAGAGGTATACAGTTACAGGATTTCTGCACAGTTGTCACACTTTCAGTTAAAAACAATGCAAAACACTTGGTTGCATTGTGCTTGCTCACTGGGGGTTCTTATCTATGGGCTAATGCACAATATGAAGCTCCTTGTAATTTGGTGCTATTTAAAGAAAAATTAAACTGCAGTTCCTCTAGTGATCACTTGAGGTTGATCCCAGAAGTGAGTTGGACAGATGTCTAGTTACATAGCTTTAGAGACCTGTTGGCAACCACAGGTCGCTAGGGGAAAATGTTTGCTCCCTGATCAACTAGCGAGTGGTCACTGGCAGTTGCTATGTTGCCACAGTCACTCATAGTTTGTATGAATGATGCTGACTTGTCTGCAAACACTCACCACTTACTCTCTGAGTGGTAGTGAGACAGAGAGCGTTTACTTTCAGAGTAAAAGTTGTGCCTTACCACTGCAACCATCATGTTTCAAAAGGAGCAGCTTTTACTTTGGTGATTGAATTGAATTCAATTTTATTTATATAGCACCAAATCACAACAGTCACCTCAAAGCACTTTATACTTTAAGGTAAAGACCATACAATAATTACAGAGAAAACCCAGCAGTCAAAACAGCCCCCTGTGAGCAGCGCTTGGCGACAGTAGGAAGGAAAAACTCCCTTTTAACAGGAAGAAATCTCCAGAAAAACAGGCTCAGGGAGGGGCAGTCATCTGCCGCAACCAGTTGGGGGTGAGGGGACGGAGACAGGACAAAAGACACATTGTGGAAGAGAGCCAGAGATTAATAATAACTAGTAATTAAATGCAGATTGGTGTATAAACAGAGAAAAAAGATGTGAATGAAAATGGCTTTAAGACGCCACGTTTTGCTTCATCGTCAGTGCTGCTGCTGCTTTTTAGAGCAAGAAAGTGACCATATTTGGATAAGAGGGCGGAGTTTTATCAATAAAGTTTACAGATTCAAATTTATAGAGTAAGGAACTATTCATAGAGATGAAAACAACTTTTTGTACCAGTCTGGAAACAGGCTTTTTGATGCTGCAAAGTTAAACATTTTAACATGGGCGTCTTTGGGGGTGACTCGCTCCTGTAGCCGGCCTCTAGTGGTCATTTGAAGAACTATAATTGCTGGAAGTTGCTGCTTAGGTGGAACTTTGAGCTGCAGCATAATTCCTTCAGCTGTGCCAGTTATTGCACAGGACTGGAAGTGAAATTTGCTGCTTGTTTTCCATCCAGCTGTGAACAAATAAAAACATTCTGTTTCAGTTCAGTAAAAGTTGTGATTGTTACAAACATTTTACTAATGCAACTGTGCATTTCATCTGACTGTGTGTGTGTGTGTGTGTGTGTGTGTGTGTGTGTGTGTGTGTGTGTGTGTGTGTGTGTAGGGCTGTCAGAGGGACTTTTCCAGATCGCCCAGAACGTCTTGTCTGAAGATGAAGAGGTGTTGCTAGGCAACAGAGCCAGGGACAGAATGGGTGAAAGAGAGAGCAGAAAAATGTGGGAGTTGGTGGAGAGAGAGGGAGAAGAGACGGGGGTGGCGGCTCGGGCGATGATGAAGACGATAATATAATCCAAGGACTTGCGTGAGGAGGTCAAAATGAAAGCTTCGCCTTGAATATTTAAGACTTAAGTGCTGATTGTGGGATTGCTGAGGAGCAGACAGAGGGACAGAGAAGTGTAGGAGGTGCTGGATGTATCCATGTAGCTCTCTGTCACACACACACACACACACACACACACACACACACACACACACACACACACACACACACACACACACACACACACACACACACACACACACACAGTTAGTAGTTGGAGTCATGTAACCGTCTGAAGTGTATTAATACATCCTGCTGCTCTTTACTTGCTATTAGTGAGCTGCCAATCCAACATTAATAACAGGCTTTCCAGTGCAGAAGATTCTCCCCCACCTTTAAGATTTTACTCATAAATATTTCAGCTTTTCACCTGACAGCCAGAAGAATGGAGAGTATCTGAGGGTTCTTTTTTATGGGTAGTGCAGAAGATCTGAGTTTTACTGATCAAATTATTAGTTACTTCCTGTTTTTGATCTTCTGTTGGCTTCCCGGTTGAACTTTCTTCTACATTTACAGCTTTATTGTAGCCAGCTGATCGCGGTCACTCAATTTTACCAGTTTTATCACCAGTGATGAGTTATAAGACATGTGGGATTAAAAAAAAAAAATGAAGGAAGCAGATAACATGAATCCAGCTTTGCTGTATGAGTTCCCTTCACTACTTTTTAAAATTTTTGTAAATAACCTCTTGCGGCCCACACAGAGTCTGCACTGCCTGGCTAAACGAGGGTCCTGAGGGTGAATGATTTCTAGCCCTGTAGGCCACATCCATCTATATACAGTCTGTAGTGCTGTCTGCCTGCTAGGCTCTATCTACTAATCTGAGTCACTGAACAGTGATGTTGCCCTTTGGAGCAGTTTAATTGGGAATTTCTGGTAAATAACAACGCCCTGTGCAGTACTTAGAGCTGATCAATTATGGAAAAAAATATAATCAATGCTGAGATCATGATTATGTTATATCCTCTTTTTATCCCTTAGAGATAGAGGAGCTCAGTCACTCAGGAGGGGCTCGGAGTCGAGCCGCTACTCCTCCACATCTACAGGAGCCAGTTGAGGTCGCCTCCTGGACAAGATTTTCCAGGCATGTCCTGCCAGGAGGCAGCCCCAGGACTCACTGGAGAGATTACAACTCTTGGCTGGCTTGAGCTGGAGGAAGTAACTGATTTCCCTAAACTTTATTTGTAATAAGTGACTAAACCTGCCATGGCCTGGCAATAAATGAATTTGGGCTTATTAACAAGTGAGCAAACATCAGAGGGCTAAACTTATGCCATTATCTCATCAAAATATGGTCACTTCTGGCCTCCAAAAATGAACACAAACCGATGATGCTACAGCCATTTTTTATATACAGTCTATGGTTGCATCCCTCTGTTGTCCTTATCTTCCGGTTTTTGTTGAACAAAGTCTTTGATAATCTCATCCAAAAATATGTTAAGTTGGTTTCAGAGTCTGTGCTCACAGTAAGACATCACAGGCAGTCACTGATGAGTCATTTTTAAGCAGCACGTCCCCCACAGAGTTGCAGGAAAACACACAAGTCAGCTCTTTAAAGAAAAAAGAAAACACCACAAAGAGCAGCCTCTCAATTCATGTTTGTGTTTTTATTGGAAAAACAAAATGCAAAGACGAGCATGTACATCTTGGAATGCAGATCAACTGAACCGAACAGAACAGCTGGACTGGGCCGGGCCTCGCCGCACCCACACACACACACAGGCACGCACGCACACTCACACACAAACAAGATAGAAACGCCGCAAAGCACCGACCCCCATCCCCGCTAAAGTGAGAAACGCCCCTGCATACACACACAGCCTATGAGGCAACAAGTTTTCTTTAACCACTTCCTGTTTTAATCTCCAACCCTTCGGTTACCGGATGTTGCCTCAAAAACTGCACATGTATACGGATCGCCTTTAACCAACCGAAAGCCTACAACGTACTTGCCGCCCAACGGGGTTCAAATCGTTACCCCGCCCTCAACAAAAAGTAAACACATGAAGGAAAGTGACATGCCAGAAACACAAAATCTCAAATGACTTATTTATTCAATTTCAATTTTTTTTTTTTTAAATATATGACTTCAATCAGTAAACAAACTAAAATGTGCCGCTGCTTCGCTCAGCTAACCAACACCTCCCAGGCCAACCTGAGGTCCACTGACTGCTCCCTGCTGCCGCGCTCTCGACGTTAATCCACGCAAGCCGCATGCATGAAGAACAAAAAAAAGACAGGAAGTTAAGGAAGAAAGGCGATCGGATGGCCCAAGTCATCGACGTGACGTCAGGTAGCCGGCTGTGCAGCGACTGCTGGGCTGCTGTGTTGAGATCTGGTTGGGCAGCTCGGCGCTGAGGTGGGGGAGGGGGCAGGGCAGAGAGGTGGGGGTACAAGCCAGTACATGCAGATTCAGTTGGGTTTTTTTTTTTTCCTTTTTGTGAACTTGTTTAATATGGACAGATTTGAGATTTTGAACATTCAGTTTAAGTTGTTGATACAGAACAGTATGATTAAATGTAGATTTTTGCAATAAGAGGTAAGTGAAACGTTTGACGAATTCTTTGTCATTAACGCGAGCCCAGTTCACTTGGCGGTCATCATCTGAACAAATTCTGAAGAGGAAAAAGAGAGAAGGAAAACCCATCAGGAATGACAACACAGTGAAGGCTCAGGACCACTCAAGAGCTGTGGAGCTTCCGTTAACTGTAATGACTGAGCTCACCTTCGTAGTTGACCTGTCCATCTCCATCGATGTCGGCTTCCCTGATCATCTCGTCTACTTCCTCGTCCGTCAGCTTCTCTCCCAGGTTAGTCATCACATGACGCAGCTCTGCTGCACTAATGTACCCGTTTCCATCCTGCCAAGAGACAGGAAAAGAGTGATCAGACAACACACCTAGAGCCATATATTTACTGCAGCTTTGTGAGGCAGGAGGTGGGCGCGTATGTGAGATACCGCTGTCACAATTATCCAAAAACCATGTTTGATTATTCACCATGTTATTCCACTTCTGTTCTTGACTTCCTGTTCTAAATGTGACATGAGGTGAGTCAGTTTCTCCACAGAGACTTTACTTGGGCGGACTGCCCAGGTATATCTGATCAGCTATTTTACTATTTTTAAAAAGAAAATTGTGATAAATTCAACCATATTTTATTTATATAGAGCCTATTCACTACAACAATCATCTTAAGATGCTTTATATTCTAAGGTACTTGGAAACAGTGGGGAGGAAGAAGTCTTTTTTTTTCTTTTTTAAACAGGAAGAGACCAACAGAACCAGAGAGGGTCAGTATCTATTATAACTGACTGTGGGGAGAGGAGCACAGAGAGACTGAGACAGATTAATCTACTGGACAAGCCTCCTAACCCTTATTTTAAAAGCTCAGTTGCTGCTAGCCAGCCAGCACTGGCATTTCCTGTCTTTAGTCATCTCTACCAGCTGACTAGCAGCCTTTATACCCTTCAGCTGTGTCCCCCAAAGGATCTTATTTAGCAGACTCGCTGTCCAACTCGCTCCTGGACTATGGCTGGTGAGGGTAATACTCTTCCTGCCCAGGAGATGAGCTGGTAGACCAGTAAAACCTGAACCTGCATCAGGTGGAGGATGGGTTTTAGTGCCACTGTACTGAGCTCACCAAAGCTGTAGAACCTGAACTACAAGCTGCAGCTAAAAGCGAAGGAGTTGGAATTTATTGGATGATTTAATGCTCTTTTTTAAATTTTATTGCCAGAAAGTATGAATCAAATTAGCAGCCGTGCACAACATGTCTACATCTATCTGAGCAACTGCATCATCTTAGGGGTTGTCGCTTCCTCCATGATCAGGGCAGTTTGGTGCCCAGCAGGAGAGCCTTTAATACTTCTTGTCTTTCTCGTTTCTTAACATGATTTTCACTTGCTTTCCGAAGACATTGAGAGTCCTTGTGGGAGAAAATTGTCAGTGTTTGGTTTTAGTCATTGCTTTTAACCAGCAGCATTTTTGCTTCTTAGAGTCATTTAAATGCCTCAAATGCATTTGGAGAAGTGCTGAGAACACAGCTAGGAATCTTACGGAAAGTGCTTTTGTCCACAAGCATTTACCAGCTCTTTTCTCCTCTTGTCAACGACAGGAAATCTGTAAAGCCTTTACTCCCACTTCCTCTAACTGGAAATTACTAGCGAAAGCAGCGTAATGTGCCATTTTTTCAAACTCTAAATTCCAGAGCAATATTTGTCCTAAATGTTCTGCAGCCATCAGCCACCAGATGGAGCTGTAGTCTTGACATCGTTATAGAAAAACGCCATAAATTTCCGAAAGGTAATTAACACGCAATGTACCTGCATAAAGCATAAATGCGACAACATCGGCCACTTACATAGGTTACATCATAGCTCGACAAAGACCCAGCGCTTAAGTCTGAATCAGGGATAAGCTGGGGGAGAGGGAGATCCGGGCTCCACTGCTCAGGATGCCGCCCCCACAACCCAGATTAAAAAAAAAAAAAAAAAAAAAAAAAAAAAAGGATGGATGTATTGTATTGATTTGATGCGTGTCATGAATTGTAGAGCATCATTCATAATGTGCGGCACAATGCGCCACACTTTGAAGTTGCAATTTATTCATTTTTTGGATGTTAATTTCTCATATTAAATGATGCGTGAACACTGTTTGCAGTAACGCATTTTCATATATTTAACATAAATTGATTTGAAGTTTTTTTTTTCCTTCGTTGTTGTGCACTGCTCATAATGCGCGGTGCCGCACAGTTAAGCAGTATTTAAAGTGCAATCCATTATAGAAGAATGCGATTAATGGTTTCAAATGCCTTTGTTTTGACAGTTTTTGACATTGTCCATTAAACAGGCATGAAATTGAATTTGATATCAGAGTGTTTCTTAGTTTTAGACTAATCTGTTGGTCAAATTTTTTCCTTGTTTAGCTGACTAAACTTAGTGGCCAGGAACATCCCTAGTCTTTACCTTGCAAAGTAAAGTGCCTTGAGGCAACCATTGAACTGACTCAGAATGTACTGTACAAATAAAATACTGACAGCCTTCACATGTTAAAATATGTATGAGCACATTTAAGATTTCTAAATGTTTACTCAAAACCTCTCTTTGCTCCCCCAGCCACGAACCCAGGCCCACCTTATCAAAGACTCTGAACGCCTCCCTGATCTCCTCCTCACTGTCAGTGTCCTTCATCTTCCTCGCCATCATCGTCAGGAACTCAGGGAAGTCGATGGTCCCGTTGCCTAGTAGTAGCAGTAGGAGGGAAATATGACTCATCGTTGATAAAAGGGTCTAAAAAAGACAAGTTTGACAGATGAATCCTTCCCCACATCGAGGGAGGAGAGCAGCATACCGTCAGCATCCACCTCGTTGATCATGTCCTGCAGTTCTGCCTCAGTTGGGTTTTGACCCAGTGACCTCATAACGGTGCCCAGCTCCTTTGTGGTGATGGTCCCATCGCCATCTTTATCAAACAGGGAGAAGGCCTCCTTGAACTCTGGACAGGCAAACAGAGAGGAGGAGGAGAAAATATCAGAATACCACTTAAACTGCAGTTGCAAACACATGGATGAATAAAGAGGGAAAAAAATTTGTTATATTTTTTTTTATATTGCCTTACCAGCAATTTGCTCTTCTGTTAGTTGGTCAGCCTAAAAGAAGGAGAACATAAGAGAGTGAAATGCTAAAAAAAGCTCAATCATTGAGGTGCTCACATAAACCGGGTTAGTACTTAGATTAATGAAGAAAAGAACTGTTCAACAAAATGTCTTGGTGGTGGGAATCTTTAAAATCATGTTATGGTGCAAACTCAACAAACTTTAAGGACTTCACTTTTTTACGTCCTGATGGCTATTTACAGTTAATCAGATAATGCTTCATTAAGCGTTACCAAGATGGCTGATGAGTGGTGAGAATTGCTTCTGCAAGCACTTTGGTTGTGGTACACTTGTGACACGCAAGCTTTTCCTGGCAGAACTTTTTGTCTTTGGCCATCAATATCACAGTTTAACATATTTTACCAGTCCAGGACGTCCTCTAGTCTTTGTTGTTATACTTGCAGAGATATTACTGCATTACATCCTACCATGTAAATTGTTCTTTTAGTGTAAAGAAGAAGTACATTCTGAAAACCTTCATATTTAATAGACCACTGATTGTGAAACTGACAAAGAGCTCTTTGGGTTCACATTTTAAAGAAATAAAGCCTTTAATAAAACAAAACAAAGTATTTGCAATCTCGTTATTCAGATGTTTTTTGGTGGGTTTTTTTTGCCCCTATGTACCCACCGTATAAAAAGAATTCTGAAACTTCATGGTTCATTTATAGTGGGAAAAAAAGTTAAAAAAAACCAAAAAACCCCCCATTAGCTCTTTTTCTGTCATTTAATGATCTATTATTTCCTCTACAGTCCAACATTTTCAATCATTCTCTGCAATTTTCTTATTTTGAAAAGGTCACATACATGTTTGATCCTGCAGGACTATAGCGGTACTTGTCTTTAAGTACCGCTATAATCTTCCCATCAGCCAATCAGCAACAGCTATCATGCTGCAATCACAAGTCAGAGGGTAGAAAATATGATAAATAAATGCAGGCTTGGTGTGAAAAGCAGGAGATTATGGATTAATCAGGGATGTTTTTCTTTGAATCCAACCTTTATCTCATCAAAGTGGATGTCTGTGAGGTCTGCCACCAGCTTTGCTGCTTTCGGTTCTGTTTTTTTTGCCTCCCTGGCTCCACTTCCTCCATCTAGCCTTAACCCTCCAGGTCCTTTGCGCTGCTTCAGATCCACACCTCTGCCTCCTGCACCTACTCCTCCGGTTTTCAGGGTGAGCCCGTCAAGTGCTCCCCGCACCATCACCAAGCCTTCAGCCAAGCACTCTGCCCTCTTGCTGGTCTGGACGCCCTGTTTTTTCACTTCGGCCAGCTCGGCCTTGGTTCTCTGCAGGCAGTTCCTCAGGTCCTGCATCTCTCTGACAAGGCCGTCCATGCGGCTTGATGACGAGTCCATCAGCATCTGGAGGAAGGCTCTGTAGCTCCTCTCCTGCTGCTGGATCAGCTCCTTGTAGTAGTGCTGCTGTTCATCCAGGAGGTCATAGACAGTAGACAAGCTCACTAGCTCATCCTCTGCTGGGTAGATGGCAATTTTCTTGGGCAGCATGACAAGCGAGTGATGGCAGGAAGGGCAGGAACTGGGAGGGACCGGTGGATGAAAAAAGTGGTTAGCCATCTAGCCGTTGCTCCTGATTGGTAGAAAGGATGGAAGGAGGAGACTTTGCCATGTCTCTGAATAACTACATATTTGCGTAGATGATTATAAGATGCTAAAAGATGGTTTTAATTGCCCTGGACAGGCAGACAGAGAGATGCATGAATGGTCTTGTTTTCCAGTCCTTAGAGCGTAGATCGATGACAGAAGTTTTCTCTAGGGCAGAAAGGGTCAGCAGACTGGCACTGACCAGGCAGGTTGATGGAAAAGCTGCTCTGCCTGTTGACGTTTTCCGTTTTGCTCATCTATGTGTCCATCTCTCAGCTGAGCTTTCTTTCCAAGTGATCAGGCACTGTCCTTCCCTGGCTGCAACTGCCTGAGTCAGCGACACTTTGGAGAACCCCTCTCTTAGCCGTCTTTCAGCCTTCCTGACACATGGACATTAAAGCCCTCCTGCAGGCCGGAGGAGGTCAGTGAAACTTGTCAGGAAAATTGACTTTAGGTGTGTGAGAGTAACAGTGTCCAGACCAGGGGGGGAGGTCATGGGAGTTTAGAGTGTGTCCACATGTATGTGCTAATCTGTCACCTGTCATCTCACCACTACAGTTGCAGCTCCCAGGGAGGATCGGTTAGCTGGTCATCTCACCTCCTGCACAGCATCATGGGTCACACTAAATGGACTTCTCTGGAAGTTCCCCCTCTCTCACCACACACTAACTTCTCCCCAGAGCAGGCCAAACTTACACCGCTCAACGGAAAAGCTCAGTGCTCGTAAAAACCCAGCACAAGAATTAAAAAACAAAAAAAAACCCAAAGCCATGCACTTTTAAATTTTTCAAAAAAAGATTTTTCAACTGATTTCTGTATAATGGACCGAGATGCTGCCTTTAACAAAACTGCAGATCTGGGCTGTGACAAACATGTCAAACTATAAGCTAGTGAGGGCTAGTGATACGAATAATTTTAGTTTTATATTTATCATTTGTTTGCATTTTGATTTCACTTGAAATTTTTATTTCCAGTTCAATTAAATTTGAATTAGTTTCCACTGAGGGTTTGCTTGTTTCGGTTTAGTTTAAAACTGCTTTATTTCAGCTATTTTCATTTTTTTATCTTTATAATGTGGGTGCTGTTTGTCAAAGCTCACACTTAAGAAGTTAAGAAAATATTAATTACAACAAACATGAACCAAAGTCTTCTCACCCAGTTTTAGTTCACTATAATAACTTTTACGGTTGCACTGGTCAAGCTTCATTCATTTCTGATTCAATACAGATAGATGGCTGTGGATATCTGCCAATAATGGGTCCCAATCTGATACAGGTGTTGAATTATTAAGGTGTATTCCTTGCTGTGTACGACAACATCAAGCTTGACCTAAACATTGCTTTACTAACTTACAAAAGATTTTATAATCTTTAAATCTGATTTTGGATGAAGTTTATTGTGCGTTTTTGTGAAGTAATGCTTGTTGTGGTAAGAGCTGAGCAAACAAAAATTATTATTTATCATCATCATCATGGTCTGATTACTTAGCACATATACAAACTGGTAAAAATGTTGATTTATTAGACTAATGTATTTTTAATAAATCAGATTTCTGTGAACTTTATTCTTTCCAATTTAAATTGTAATTAAACCTACCACAGCCTGTTGGGGACTGAATATGGACTTTTATGGATATGCTTAAAGGCAAAATAATGCATGGGGCACATTAACAGTTTAACCTCAGTTATCTTGTGTGAATAACTGCTGGAGACCAAGCCTGAAACGGAAATTAAATCAATCAATTGCATAACCATGATTTTAAATAATGCAATCTGGATCAAAACACGCAGTGTACCCTTGTGACTCAAGGGGAAGGCTGACAGTACAGACAGCACTGATCTGTGTCAGGCCGAGCGATGGTTAACAAGCTGCTAACACCTCTAATATCCAGGCCAAATTCTTCTCAAGGCGCCTGGCAGCAGAAACCACGTCGGGCATGAGTGCTCTATGGTTTCTTTTAACAGCACCCATGGGGATTATTCAGAAACTTAAAATTAAACTCCGTGCAGATGGTTTTGATTAAAGCTGAACACGATAGCTTCTGTTCACAGTACTTTGACACTTAAAGCGGGCTCACGGTGAACACGTCACACAAGATAAGTCTGTCTGCTTATAAACTGATCCTGCACATGCAAAGGAAGTACAACTTCACACTACTTCCTGTGTCTACTTTCTCACCTATGTAGCTATAGCAACCACAAACTAACCACAGGGTGATTTCCCCTCCAGGAAATGGCCCCATGGGACAGTTTTTACGGGTCATTATCAGGACAGAGGAAGGGAAAATAAGTAATTAAAGTGCCAACTCTGGGTTAAGTACTTCTGAGCATCCACAAGAAACTGCTAGATGGAGCTCAAATAACAGCAAACAATCGGGAGCTAGACTAAAACAAACATCACCTTCAACAATGTCAAATCTAAGAAAGCCAACAGTTTTCACCCCTGCCATTCATCTCTGTAAATCAGTGGGATTTTCCCCCTTAAATTCTTCATTGGGGTGGGATTTATCCACTTTAGAGGGGTGATCAGCACCAGGTGGGCAGCAAGAAATAACAGGTGTGTAACTTGAACCTGAAAGCTGTTGCTTTGTTTCTTTTCAGATGAGGGCTTCTCTCAGATGAGATCATCATGATCTCATGTTGACAAAAATAAACATCATGAAGAAAAGCCTGAGTAAACTATATTGTGATGCCTACAGGCTGAAGAACAGCAGTCAATTTCTCCACGTTTGTTCTATAAGAGTAATACATTGAATAAAAGCAGATAAAAAGCTTTACATCTACTCGTTCAAAGAAATAATTCAGAATCACTTTGTCATTCAGACATGACATCAAGAAGCAGTGCAGAACAAAATTACATACAGGTACCCACCAATTAAATTAAAAGTCCACTGTTCATGAAATGTTTTGGTTTAACTTAAGCCCCTGAGACTCAGAAGCACTAATATTTTGAATTATTGAAAAATGTCAAAAATTGACTGAGATGGCAATTCAACTGAGAGTGACCCTCGCCTTTTTGTCCCAGACTTTGCAATATAGAAGTGCATAATTAAGGCCGGGTCCTCATCTGTAAACTTTTTAGTTTTGTCATTAGTCATCAGAATACTACAAAACTTTGGCCCTGTTTTTTTTTTTTCCCCTCTTTTATGGCAAATCATGAGCTCAAAAAAATTGATGAAAAATATAAGTATTGTAGTGAAATTTAGGTTTCCATGGAAACCAATGTTGGGTAACACCCACACACAATAACACCTGATTTTTAAATGTTTGCATATACTCAGCACTCATGGCATGGTGGTTAGCACTGCTGTCTCACACTTAGAGGGTTCAAATCCACCTTGGCCTGGGCCTCTCTCTCGCTCTGTGGAGTTTGCATGTTCTCCCCATGTCTGCGAGGGTTTCCTCCGGGTACTCCGGTTTCCTCCCATAGTCCAAAGACATGCAGTTACTGGGGTTAGGTTAATTGGTGATTCTAAATTGCCAATAGGTGTGAATGTGAGTGTGAATGGCTGTCTGTCTGTGTCAGCCCTGCGACAGGCTGGCGACCTGTACAAGGTGTACCCTGCCTCTCGCCCTATGACAGCTGGGATAGGCTCCAGCGACCCTGAACAGGATAAGCGGAAGAGAATGAATGGATGGATGTATATACTCAGATATTGATGCAATTTTTTTTTGAAGCATAACACTTAAAAATATATTCAGTGATAGTGAAAAAGTCATGCATACTCTCAGCAATCTCATATTTCCCTGAACGTTCACAGCACCATCTTGCGGTAGCCACCAAATGTCTAAAACTGGGTCCAAATGCGCATACATGGATCTTAAGAATGAAACGAAGGCACTGATTCAGTGAAGAAAATATCTTTAAAAAAGTACTTTCCACTAGGGGTGTGCGATATATATTGTCTATAATAATATCTTAATTGCCATGTAAACGATGCGTGGACTGACATTATTGAGTATGCTACTGACTGGGAAAAAAATCAACAATCAAAACGCCTCAATTCCAAGCGTTCACTACTTCATACTCTAGTATATGCTGCTGCATGTGTGAATTGAGAGTGCCCATACTGTGTGCTAGCATAGCTGCCTAAACAACACACCTAAAGCTGGAAATGAGTGAACACACTGCTCCAGGGGAAGAAATTCAGACATCGCCAGCCTCGCAGTCTACTGCCTTAGATTTAATTCCTAGGCGAGGATCATCTTCACTCACAGCAAGACAATCCGGGTTCGATTCCCAGTCCGGGCCATTATGTGTGGAGTTTGCATGGTCTCCCCGTGCTTGTGTGGGTTTCTTCGGGTACTCCGGTTACCTCCCTCCATAGACATGCATATTGGGTTGATTGGTCACTCTAAATTGCCCGTAGGTGTGAATGTGTGCATGAGCATGTGTTGGCCATGTGATGGACTGGACCTGTCCATGGTGTACCCATGGTGTACAGTTTTTCACTGTGTGAGACAAACAGCAGTGAATGGAGCAGCTACAAAGTTCTCTTGTCTTCATTTGCTGATCAGGTGGTTAATGAAGGACCTCCAGCTGTTTCCCAGTAAATGTTTAATAGTGGTTATAGGCAGGAAAAAAAAAGAGCTTCTTTTGGGCGCTAGAAAAACGTTTACTTTCGCTCCACCTGAGCTCACCGTCTGTATAACAGCTCTGCCTCTTTGCACTTGTGTAGACAGACTGCATGTAAAACAGCTGCCTGCTGCTGTTGCGTTAGTGTTTTTGTTGAAAAACTGGGGCTGCAAGAGCTTAATGTTGTAATGCTTTGTATTTACAAGCATTCTCCTAAATATGTTTCTACTGCAGGTCTATTTTTAGTCACTAACCAGAGATTAAAGTATAAAAATATATTTTGATGGGGAAGTGGTCCTTCCGGTACTGAACGATCGCTAGTGCTAATAGTGGCACTCACTAGCAATATGTCTATGGTTATAGCGATCCACTCTGGGAGCTGAAGCAGAGAAAAAAAAATAACAGCTGAAATTCTCAGCACAACGAGCACAACACACAAGCACAGCTTAGAGTGGTGGAGGTGTGGAAAAAACGTTGTCAGCGATGATCCACTTAGTGTTAAAGGGAATCCGTCGCAGCAACAGAGAACTTTTTAAAATCTGAGGGGTTTTATGTAACTCCTGATCCACACTCCAGTCCAGTAGGTGGCGGTAATGCAGCTCTAAGCTGGTTCGCCCACCACCATTAAACCCACAAGACGACGATGACCACGACAAGGAGAAATTTAATGCTGCCTATCTGAGTGAAACGCGACACCTGTGCGCTGCAGAGTTTAAACGAAGCATCGAAGCAATGAATTTGCTTTGAAGATTTTTTATAATCAAATTATTCCAGTTACTAGAGGAATTGTTGCAGCCCTCAATCATACTAAGTATGCGGGAGTCTTGAAATGGAAAATCTTAAACATTATGACTTCCAGGTCGGGTCACACAAACTGTTGTGGTCAAAATTCTTGCCACCCATTGCGGATTTGCGGGTACCTACCAGTTAAATAAAAACACCAAATAAATAAGCAAATAGCAACACCATGATCCATGGCATTACACTGTATTACAATGCAGGTTGCAATATAGATTACAAACACTACTAATCAATCCCCTCGTCCAGCTATAATAAAAGCCAGACGAAAAATCAAAAGTACGCCTTAGGTAAGGAGCTTATTTTTCAACTTAGTCCTACAATAAAAGTAAACAAGATTGTTATTATTAAAAACAAGCAACCCTCAGGGCCCTGTGGCCAAAAAAAAAAAAAAAAAAAAAAAAAAAATGCAAATAAGGGAACCTCTGCAACACACACACATATATTTAAACCAAACCTTGTCAATAATGATGTATCTGTAACTTTAAATGTGTTAATGTGATAATTAGGACAAAAACTGCAACACAGGTAAAGTGGAACTACACACAAATTTAGACTTTAATTACTTATTCTGTTTGTAGGAGTCCTTTGAGAGTCTGGTGTTTAGTTTTTCCTTCCTCATTAGAGGATATATATTTATATATTTAGGTAATGGTTCAACCCAGAATTGGGAGTGAAAGAGAATGGATGGATGGAAGGTAGCGGTTGATGTTTGCATGCCTCCAACTTCATCTTTTTTAAGCCAATGCAGCATTTTAGTCCAGTGACTCTGGATCCATCGGATGATGCAGACCCACATCTTTCTACGCTGTTTATACCCCACTCTGCATTTAATCAGTTATTATTAATATCTGGCTCTCTTCCACGGCATGTCTTTTGTCCTCTCTCTCCCCTTAGTCCCAACCAGTCGTGGCAGATGGCTGCCCCTCCCTGAGCCTGGTTTTGCCAGAGGTTTCTTCCTGTTAAAGGGAGTTTTTTCCTTCCCACTGTCACCAAGTGCTTGCTCACAGTCATTTTGACTGTTGATTTTTTCTGTAATTATTGTATGGTCTTTAGCTTACAATATAATGCACCTTGAGGTGACTGCTTGTTGTGATTTGTGCTATATAAATAAAATTGAATATTATTAGAATGCTATAATTGTGTGTGGGATTTTTCCAGCATTGTAATTGCTAGATGTGCAGAGATTGATGAATACTCAATCTCAAATTCAGGTCCTGAAGCGCTCAAATGACGGTACATTTGGTTTAGGCCCTCTAAAAATTACTTGTTTAATTTTAAGCACTGCTTACTACCGAGTTTAGGTACTAAAATGTACTCTGAGGGCTGAGTAGTAAAAAGTACTCGTTTAGATTTAGGGTTAGAAAATAGATATCCAGCTTGCACAGACAACCAGGAACACACACACACACACGCTCTCTCTCTCTCTCATATATATATATATATATATATATATATATATATATATATATATATATACACACACACACACACACACACACATACTTAACAACAGGGTGCTGCGTGTGTGAAGTAAAGCACCTCCTTCCACAAGCTATAAACTACAAACCCCGACCGGGGCGGGATGCTTACCACTCCCCAGGAGACCGACGGTGCATTCATGGACACACAAACCAGAAACAGTGGTGTATATATGTTGTATAAATAGTGTAAAATAGTTTTTGCAGCCACGGCAGACCACATTTTTCCATCTAAAACCATCAAAGTGCACTTAAAAACGCGACGTGAAACAAGTCAAACACGGATTATTGTACGGCAAAAAGGAATGCATGCAAGCCATACCCTATGACCTAATTAGGACTATCACCTGCTTTTACAATGATTACACGCTGGACTTTGACAGCTGTTATCTACAACTGTTAAGTCAACGCCTTTAAAATATGCAACCCTACATATCCGCTGAAACTGGAGGCCAGATGTGCGCCCTTTTTTTTTTTTTTGATCGGTGTCTCAAAGTAACTGCAGAGAGATGCAACACTCCTCCTGAAGCAGAGGACCACCCTTAGCTCCCCGGGAGCGAAAACGCACCGGAAAATCCGTCTATCCGCGAGGGCAGCAATGTTAGCTGTGATGCTAGCGCCGGCAGCCAACGGAACTACCACAACTATCAACTGTGGCCACCTGTAACGAGCAGTACCCCTCAGTTTGGGGAGGACGAGGGGGTTAACGGCACCTACACCTGCTGTAATTTCACAAGCTGGGCGCTAAAAAATCCGCGATGATAATAAGCTGCTCCACCCGCAGGGTCTCCGTCCATTACCGCCACAATATTAACGGTCAACTCTGCGCGCTCTGCGGTGGAGGTATTTTAAACCCCACCCGACACCTAGTCAGCTTCACACAGTTTAAATCAGTACACACCACAAAGTACGGCTGGTTAAAATACTCACCATATCTGTGTAGAGCTCCGACGGTATCTGCTAACGCTACGGGGAAACAGAGGGAAATGGACGGTCGCCACCGAACAGGAGGGCTGGCTGTTGCTTGGAGGCGGGCGCGCAGGACGAAGCACCGCCGCTCGGCTCTCACTGTATTCCTCCGCTCTGTGGCGCTGGAGGTGAAGAAGGGAGGGGCAGGTGAGTGTGGCTGCTCGCGCACTCTGCACGCGTACACGCGCCGGATCTTGTCATTTAATTTAAATCCAGGGAAGTTGTGAGTTGGGAAAAACTGCAGTTATTTAGAAAACAGTAGGGGAATACAGGTTTGGTGGTGATGTGCAGTGCATATACTTAACAAAAAGGTGTGATACAAGAAGTGAACTCCTCA
The DNA here is from genome assembly GCF_007364275.1 of Archocentrus centrarchus. Taxonomy (NCBI): domain Eukaryota; kingdom Metazoa; phylum Chordata; class Actinopteri; order Cichliformes; family Cichlidae; genus Archocentrus; species Archocentrus centrarchus. The sequence goes on along the minus strand of NC_044367.1, from coordinate 24,942,049 downwards.
TTTCTTTATATTTGAAACATGTGCAGATATAGATGTACAGTTCTAACTTATTATTCAGCACGGCCTGAACTCTCTTAGGCATGTTTTCTTGGAATTTCTTTAAGTAGTCTTCAGGAATAGTTCTCCCGGCTTCTTGCAGGACAAAGTTCTTCTTTGGATGATCCCACACTCCTTCAGTAATTTTGAGTTCAGGCTCTGGGGAGGCTGATAGTGCTCCACTGTGTGTTTTTCTATCCAGATATGCATTTACTGCATTGGCAGTGTGTTTGGGACCATGGTCACACTGAAAAATTAACCTGTTGCCAATCAGATGCTTTGCAGATGATGTTGTGTGGGGGATCAAAATCTGACTGTACTTTTCTATGTTCATAATTCCATCAAGATCTCCAACACCACTGACTGAAATGCTGCTCCAAACCATGACAGCGCCTCCACCATGTTTTACAGATGGCTGTAGACAGTCACTGTTGGACCTCTCTTCTGACTTCCACCGAGACTACTTTTGATGAGGCTTCAGTGATCAGTAGATGGATACTTTTCATCTACCATAGATGGCTTTTTTAGGCCTGGCACGTCTTATTTTGTCCTCCACTTCTCCAGTTACCTCAGTATTTTTTTGAGGCCACACTGCACGCCATACAGAGATATGCCAGGTTCTCAGCTAATAGCTCTTTGGGAATCACCTTGTTGGTGCAAAAATACTATTTTATGTCTGCCAAACTGTATTATTTGCATTTTTCATAGATTTAACTAAAGAAACGGGAACAAATCTTTTTTTTTTTTTTAAGCAAAGTACCTAAAGACACAACACTGGTTTATCCCTTGAGTTAGGTGCCTTTGTCCTTGAATGATTCATAGGTCAGTGTTAAGTGGCTTAACAAACAAACAAAAAAACATTCCCGAAGATTGTCAGGTACTGTACAATGACTGGACTGAAAATGAGTGAAAAAACAGCCAAAGAGAAACTTTTAAAGAGCCCCAGAAAGCCTGGAGAACTATTGCTCAAGACCACTTTAAACATTGATAAGAAAGTCTGGCTTCTTAGAAGCAAACCATAAAGAAATGAGGGGTCGATCAAGACTTCTGCACAGTGCTGTATTTCTGCAGGTGTCTGCAGGAGTCTGGTAAGTGAAGTTCCTCAAAAGACATCTTCAAGCCCCTTGGAGGCTCAAAGTTTGAATAGAGAATGGAATAACACTAAATTTTCATTTTTAAATGACTCTATTAAAGACTGATTATGAACTGACTTTTCTATTTGACCACTTAAAGCACTGTGCACGATCGTCATCCATTCAGTCACACAGCAAACAAACACAAAGATAAACACAAACTCTGAGGGTTACAGATTCAGCACAGATCATGTGAAAGACAAATATGCTGTAGGGCTTTTGTTTTTTACTGATGTATTACATTTTTTTTATCACTTAGTCACTCTGGTTTCAGGAAATGTTGACATTTAAGTATCTGTGACATGGTTTTGGTATCTTATTTCACCTTTTTTTGACAGTCCGATGGAGCCAGAGATTATAGCACTGAGCTTACATCATGTTGAATGACCCACTCTACCTGTTAAACCACAACCACTCCTGTATGCTACTCTCACATTACATTTCTTATAGTGTGACAAAAGGTCGTGCTACAAGAAATAGGAAAAACATGTTACAGCATGGCAAGAACTGCTGAAAATGCTCAATCCTTGAGGTTACCTCTAAACATAGATAGATGTAGCTTCTGGGTCTGCAATGTGAAGTTCACAACGTGAAGCTCCTTGGCTCTTCAGAAAACTCTTTATGGCCTCAGTTGCTCATTTCAGGTCACAATGAACACAACATGTTGTTTATTTTGCAAACTGTTGAGATTACTGTCATATTCACCATTTTTTTGTCATGTCCAATTTCAAAACATGTTAAAATGCCCAAATGTAGAACAGAAATAAAGATATTTACTTATATTTCTCTAATTTGGGGTTTAAGTGGTCTTGTTTCACATGTGCACACCTCATCCCAAAACAAGCAGCACTGACCTCAAAATTAAGATTAGTATGTTACCTGCCTACTCCCAGTCACCTGCCAGAAGGTATTTCCCCTGTCATCTCAAATTTTTAAAGTCCAACCTTGACATTTTTGTCCAGTTTATGAAAAAATAAATCAAATATCAAAATGCCCACAAGCCAACAGGTAATAAACTAGACCTATTAAATCTTCTCTAATCTAAATATCCTGGATAAAATACCTTTTTTCAAACAGTGTGTTGCTACCTGTCAGTACCTGTCCTCTCTTAAACAGACCTCTTTGTGGAATCCCTGCAGTCTGAAGTTGTGCTGGTGTCTCTTTCTTTTACATTTAAGGTAATATTATTATAATCTGAAACTATATAACCATCGCTATTTGGGCTATGATCATAAAAAAATAACATTATTGTGTAGTGGAGGATTATTAATGTTCTCTGGGTGGAAAATAGCATTACTGTGACCTCAAAAAAGCGCCACTTACGCCGTAGCGCGGCCACACAGAAACTGAAGGACTACTTTGTGTAACAGAGTATTTTATGCGGGCGGAAGGATACGCCCTAAGCAGCGCTTCTGACAGTACTGGGTGAAGTTGTGGGTTTGCTTTTGAGAGGCGGATTCTGATTGGACAGCGCGGAGCCGCAATGTGCTACACGCTGTAAGGAGGCCGCTGATTGGCCTGGGCGGATCTGCAATGCGTCAAACCACAACGCGTCTCCACCGCTGCTGTGGACAGTCTGGAAGGCGGGCGAGAACTTCCAGGTAGTTTACAGGTGTGTGGCAAGTACAGTTGAAGAGGTGGTACCCCTGTTTGTATAAAAATTACACAAGCAAATGTATATGTAACAGAGTTTATCATAGAATTGTTAACATAATGAAAATGAAAATGCTCCTGAAAGTTACAACTTTCTGTAGTAACTTCCCGTCTTGTTAAATCATATATGAACTGTGATTAACCACATTCTTTGGAAAGCTGAGTTGCGTTTCTCTAGCCACACCCTGGCCTTATTACTGCCAGGCCTGTTGGATCAAGCAATCACCTAAACAGAATTTGTCTGACAAAACAGGCTAAAAGACCACAAAATGCAACACATCATGCCACGATCTAAAGATACAGCTAAGACAAAGTCACTGACATCTATCAGTCTGGAAAGGGTTACAAAGCCATTTCTAAGGCTTTGGGACTCCAGTGAACCACAGTGAGATCCATTATCCACAAATGGAGAAAACTTGGAACAGTGGTGAACATTCCCGGAAGCAGCTGGCCTACTAAAATCCTTCAAGAGTTCACCAACGACTCATCCAGGTGGTAACAGAAGAACCCAGAACAACATCTAAAGAATTGCAGGCCTCATTTGGCTCAGTTAAGGTCAGAGTTCATGATTCAACGATAAGAAAAATGGCCTCCACGGGTGAGCTCCAAGGAGAAAAACATTGCTGACCAACAAGGACACAAAGGGTTGTCTCACATTTGCCAAAAAACATCTTGATGATCACCATTCTGTGGGCTGATGAGATAAAAAGTTTGAATATTTTGGAAGGTTTGAATCCAGTTACATCTGGCATAAAATGGACACAGTATTTCATATGCAGTGGTAGTGTGATGGTCTGGGGCTGCTTTGCTGCTTCAGGACAAATTGCTGTAGTTGATGGAACCATGAATTCTGCTCTACCAGAAAATCTTGAAGGAGACTGTCCGGCCATCAGTTCGTGCCATGAAGCTCAAGCGCACGTGCAGCAGGACAATGATCTGAAACACACCAGCTAGTCCACCTCTGAATGGCTCAAAAAAAAAAAAAGGTGGTGATTTTGAAGTGACCTAGTCAAAGTCCAGACTCAAATCAGATTGAGATGTTTTGTCATGACCATGCTCAAAAATCTTAAGACGTGGCTGAATTAAAGCAATTCTGCAAAGAGGAGTGAGCCGAAGTTCCTCCACAGTGATGTGAAGGCTCATTACCAGTTATCACAAATGCTTGATTGCAGTTCTTGCTGCAAAAGGTGGCACAACCTGTTATTAAGCTTAGGGGGCAATTGGTTTTTCCACACAGGGCCAGGTAGGCTTGGATAGCTTTTTTTTCACCTAATAAATTAAATCATCATTTAAAAACTGCATTTTGTATTTCCTCAGGTTATCTTTGTCTAATATTAACATTTCTTTGATGATCTGAAACATGTAAGTGTAACAACTATCTAATAATAAGATGAAAACGGGGCAGGCCAAGGGGTTTGAACAGTACAGTGTAAAAAAAAAAAAAAGCTCACCTGCTGAAACAAAGACAGATGGGAGAAAGAAAAATAGTGGAAATAAATAGTTTTTTAAATAGTTAACAGTAAAAGTGGGTTAATAAGATGCTCTGCATTAGCGCCAGATTTATATTACAGGTTGTAGATTTTGTCTTTTAAAGCAACTGCAATTGTTTATGTTCAGCATGGGTCAACTTACAGTAATAATGCAGTCTGTATTTCATTTAACTGGGGCATCTATCCATCAGGCTGGAGCCTATCCCAGCTACCTCAGGGTGAGAGGCCAGTCCATCACAGGGCCACACAGAGAGAGACAGATGACTATTTTACTCTCACTTTCACACAACCAATTTAGAGTCAATAGTTAACCTCACATGCATGTATTTGGACTGTGGGGAAACATACACTGAACCCTCCCCATCTCAAACACAGGCCAGATACTCCATTTTCACATTTTATGGTTAAACACTGCCATCTAGTGGTGAACCTTTAACTTACATTTTATAAATACTGATGACAGTAAGATTAGATGTACTTTATTTGCCACAAAAGTTGGAACGTTCCTGTGTGACAGCAGCCAGAACATTGAACACAGCTGTAACAAATTGCCTTAAATGAAGTTTAATAGCTTAATAAAAATAAAACATGAGAAAACAGATAAAATCAATAAGGCAAAAGAAAAAAAAAGGTATACCAAAGAAAGGAGCTCAGTTAAAGAGAAGAAGTAAAATAAAATGAAAATGCACACTTGCAACACTTTTTTTTTCTCTCTCCATATTTTGTAACAACAGGCATAGACAACAAAATTCAGGCATTGCTTTTCATTTTGATTTTATATTTTATGCCAAATTAGATATTTTTAAAAATTTGATAGCACCAAATCACAACTAATTTTGTTTTCTTTACAGTACAAAAGATCAGTATTAAAGAGAAAACCCCAACAATCAAATGCTGCCCTATGAACAAGCACTGGAAGACAGTGGAAAGGAAAATCTCCCCTTTAACAGGAAGAAACCTCTGGTAGAACCAGGCTCAGGGAGGAGCAGCGATCTGCTGCGGCTGGTTGGGGATGATGGAAAACAAAGAAGAGACGAGATGAAGCTACTGTAAGTTTTGCTTTTGGAATTTTTATTTGATGCTAAAATTAGTTTTTGGATAAATTAGGTCTGTGTCAAGATTTTGAAAGAAGCAGGGCAGTGGAGGAAGATGGTAATTAATCATCAATGTGCTTACAGCAGCACCTGGAGCAGGGCTTTGTAAGAGCTTTTCCCACTGCTGAACTGGCAGTTCTGGACTTCTTTGGACAAGGACTGAGGAGGATACCGAGATGGATTTTTAGGTGCCTCAAAACAAAAGATCTATTACATGACATTGCAGCCTGTAAGGCCTGTTCTGTGGCCCCAAACTCCTTACTGAGGCCCCTTAGCCATTGTTTTGGTAAGCTGATGCATGTCCATGAGATTTCTTACAGACTCCACGCTGCTGATTTCAGGGTGCACCAAATCTGTGAGACGGTCGGTAGCAGCATCAATTTCTTTAAGTGAAACCAGAGACAATTTTGTGGCCTTTTTGGATTTCATGAGAACTCTAATTAAGAGAAAGGTGACTAAGTCATTAGACATTTTCCTCTGCTTCAGACGATGACACTGACAAGAGTTTCTCCTCTGGCTTTTTAAGGGTTGATGACTGACTGATGTGATCCTCTTGAGGCTTGGGAAGAGAGGTTATTGTAGGCTCAGGTGTTGCACTTGAACAAGATGATGTTGTGGAGCTTTTTGTTCTGGAGGTACGGCCATCTCTACTTTATTCACACAGGAGATGGATTTGTTTTGGAGCAGATGCTGAACTAGAATGACGGGAAGCTACAAATACTCTGACACTGATTTCCTTATGCTGGTTATGAATCCAGTATACATATACATACATATATATATTCATATATCTAGCCATACACAGTAACACGTGTGCGTCTTCAGCACACTTACCAGGCACTTGGTCAATAACTGTGACTATTAAAAGGTTACATTCGCATTTATGTATCTTTCTTTGCTAATTTTGTTTAATGACATTTACTATAATTATTAATACTTTGTTACCTTGACGATATGCTGAGAGGCAGCTCTTTTTGCTTCATCACTTCCTCATTTTATCTTCACTAGCAAACCTACAGGGACACCATTTGTGACATCATTCTCATCTGGCGTTCCATTCAGTGCTCAACTGAACTGTCAAATTGTGGGATTTGTATACTCCATATAAATGTTGGCACTCACAGAGCCCTAGGCAATATTTGTGCAAAGTTTGACCATGATTGGTCCACTCTAGGAGGAGATGGGGAGCACACGAAGGACTGTAACAACTTCTGGCATAAAGAGTACATTTTATGTCATATTTAACAGAAAACAGGCCTGTTACATAAATTAGTCTTATATTTATTGACAAAATCAAGTACTAAAGCACAGTTTTAGTGGTTTGCTGTGATAATTAAAGCATTTTGAGTCACTGTATACAAAAATAACTCTTTGCCCATCCTCAGGTCATTGCAGCAGTTCAATACCGCAGCCTTGTATGTGCTGAGTTTGCCTTTGTGTGCGTCCTTTTCATCAAGTCTGTCAATATGAAGGCGCACACACACACTCGAATAGAGTGTGTGTGTGTGTTCAGTCTTCCAGCAGTATATCCAGTTCTTCTAAAGGCAGCCGCACTCGCAGTTCTTTCTCTGTCATCAGGTCCACAAACTCCTGCAGATGATCGGGAAACAGCTGCACTGCATCCATATACAAACCCTGATCACACACACGCACACACACACGAATAAATGCCAATTAACAATCACACAAAAGTGAATTTTACATACGCACAGTCTAAAAACTGAAGATGCTTGATTTACAGAACTGAGTTTGAATTAATTTGCAGAAGTGTAATAAGACATCAGGGTGACAGAGATGGTGATAATTGTGACTGGTTAGTTTGGTAGTAATATGCTGTGTAAGCACAGTATATTGATCAAGTGGCAGCATGCAGAGCTGAAAGATATTTTAAGCTTTAAAATAAGAAGTGTAAACCATTTTGACTGGAAGCAGAAGCTGTAGCTGTCTGCCAGGAGGAGCTGCTCAATATTTATCAGTGTAGTTTCACTTGTATAACCACAGCTGATGACTCTGAGGATTCACCAAGGAACTATAAATTAAGTTTTGGGAATTATCACTTTCATTGTATGTGTGTGCCTCACCTTAGCCCAGGGGATATTTTGTAAGGCCTTGTAGAAGATCCCTTTGGCTTTATCCACCTTTCCTTCAGACACCTACAAGTTCACATGTATACACATTACATTCACAGTGCACACATTTTTCGATATTTGTGCATCTACATGCAGAGAAGCATAATCAATATTTTGTAAGAGGAGGAACCTTTTTTTTTTTTTTTTTTCCTGAAATGCACATTTTAGAATCTTTCTTTCAGGATAATTTCCCCCCCCTATTTAAGCAGGATCAGGTCTGTACGTCTTCCCTAACAGTTTTGTGGCTCCAGTGCAGGAAACAGCAGCAAATGTGCGCGTGTTTGTGTGAGCAGTCTCACCAGGAAGTGGATGTACATTCTCCAAAGTAAAGGACAGTGAGCACCCGTCTCTGTTGCTATGGCATTTTCGAAGAGTCCGCGGATGCGGTTGCTGAGGCCGTTCTCCGGCAGGATGGGTAAGGAGTCATCATGGCAACAGGATCTATAAATACCATAGATTTACATGTGCAATATTTTGTCAAAAATTTGATAATTATGAATAGATAATGTGCAACCCTGTTTCCAGGAACGCTGCGTTAAATCATACTATAATCATCAAAGCATTTGTATCTATGTGTGTTCCCCATCTCCTCCTAGACAAGTGGACCAATCTTAATAAAACTTTACAGAAACACTGCCTAGGGCCTTGTGAGTGCAAATTAAATTAATTTGTTTTAATTATTTGCTAATTTAAAATTTGACACCAGAAATCTTTAAGCATTTGGTAACCAAGGAAACAAATGCTGTAGCTTTAAATCCAAATGTTTCCTATAAATTAATAAATGTAGGATTTCTGGATTTTTATTTTTATTTTTTTTAAAACATGGATGACAGGTTTGGACTACAGGCAGACTGAGGGTTTCTACAGGGATACATGAGGAATGTGGTTTAGTATCATCTCACTGAAATAAGCAAAGCCTCACTGAAAACATCACCACATGGATGGCAGCACATGTTCCTGCTAAACCTGCATATAACATTCAGATGTGCACGGTTACTCGTCCCCTAAAACAAAACTGAACTCTGCACTGTTAACAAGCCAGGTTGGTCCTCTCTTCTTTAACTCGGTGGAGGCAGGAAGAGAGGAGGAGTCATTTTTTAATGTGTAAGGCAACATCAGGCTTAAACATCAGTTTTGTTACCTTATAAAATAAATATAAGATGTAAATAAATCAAATAATATAACTTGAATTAAAAAACTATATTTATTACTAATAATAGGGACACACAAAGTCTATACAAACTTGCAACTTGAGGGAAATTGGGGTGAATTCACAAGAGTTTAGGCTGACACATGATGGTCCCCTCCAAATCTTTACTCCTGAAAGCGTCTCTGGCACACTCATCTTTTAATCAATCACAATATTAATAAATCTGATTAGTTGTGTGATGTTCCACCAAGTGTATTTAACTTTTTTTGAACATTAAAGAACTTTTCCAGTCTTTGGTTGCCCTTCACTTGCTTTTTTTTTTTTTTTTTTTTTTTTTTTTTTTTTAAACTTGTTGCTGGCTTCAAAATGAGCATTTTATTAATTAAATTTTTTAAAACTACTTTCATCCATTTCCAAATCATTTCATTCTGTTTTTATTTACAGTTTGCATACCGTCCTTATATTTTTAGAAACTAAGTTGTAAAATAATGTGAATTCTGATGCTCGTGGTCACCATCTGTCGTCTTACCGCTGAGCTGCGTCCACCAGCTGCTTCCTTTGCTGTTCAGCGACGATGGCAAAGAGCCGCGGCATCACGTTGCTGCAGACTCTCGTTACAGAGTGAAAAAAGCGCCGCGCCCGTCCAGCGCTATGGTAACGGTTCTCCACCTGAAACACATCCCATGGAAGTCAGTCAGGCCAAAATTAATGAATCATGTTATGGCTCAAATAGCTGTAAGAACAAAATTCATGTAGAGAAGGATGGTTAAAAATTAGTTTTTAATTAGGCTAACCTGTACATAAATGCTCCAGAGAGGGGTGCTGGTGGGGCAGACCGGGAGGGCTGATGTCAGTGTTTGTCTCAGTGTCACTAGAGGAAACACAGCGACGTTGTTGTGGTACCTGAGCAATGCCGCCTGCTGCACCGCCAACACCTCACACTCAGAAACTAGCCTGCTGACACAGGGCCCATTTGAATCAGCTTCAGTCAGCGTGCGGTGCACTTCCTCCATCTTCTCTCTGACCAGGGCGTAGACAGCGTTGGCTGCTTGGATGCTAACCGTGAGGTACTGAAAAAGAGCATAGCAGCCGACCAGACCTCTCACCATCAGCTTCTCTCCCGTCAGGTCGTCTTGAGCTGAAGCTGAAAGGATTAGACAAAAAGAGCGAGCTCATAAAGTGGAGATCATTTTTTACACTCTTTAACACATCAGATGCCTTCTAATCTGAAGTAAGATGGCTTTAACTCCACCACTATTCTGAAATCTGCAACAAACTATAATCAGTTTAGAAAACAGGGTTTCCATCAGAAGAAGCCCTGGTTTATGAGGTCTTTGAGAGGTTAAACACTTGGAAACGGTTCAGAAAACAAACCTTTACTGTTTTGGTCCAGGGCTGATAAGCTGATGGCCAGAGCCTGTTCATAGGATTTTCTGGCTTTTAAGATGGAAACCGGGGAGGGGGAAGATGAACTGAATGAGGAGGTTCCTTCTGCTAGCTGGGTCAGTACACACACAGCCGGGGACGCCGTTACATCGATCGGTTGCCCCTGTCGCCCTTTCTCGACGTCCTCCACCTCCAGCTGGGACCACATCAGGCACAGATCACACAGAGCGAAGCTGCTCAGCCCTTTGGTTCCTGCCATCGCCATCGCTGTGGAGAACACTTTGCGGGCCTCATCCAGGTTGCCCAGCAGCCATTCCAGGTGGGCGTACTCCCGCCACAACACCAATGATGAGCGGTTGTCTGGTTCTTTGAGCAGCTGCTTGGTGACCCGCTTGCTGCTCTTCCCCTGAGAGCGAAGACGCTTTTTATTCCCGCTGCGCAAGCAGCGCAAGACCTGACGCAAACATGAGGAATCAAAAGGATGCGGAGGTTAGTTTGACCTTACTTTCAGTTTGAATGCAGTCAAATGAACAAACTCCTACCTTGAGTTTCTCGTACCGGATCCAGCTGAGTGACTGAAAGGCTCGGTGGTGGCGAGGAAGCACAGGCTGAAGCATACTAAACACGTTGGTGAGGAACTTTTCGCCCTGTTTCCCGAGCCCCACCCACTTTCTTGTTCCCTGGAGAGTTGTCATGTGACCTATAGAGTTAACCCCAGCATCAGGTAGGTCGTAGGAGGTCAGAGGATGATGGGGATCATTACCTAGGATGAAATTTTTTTTTTTTTTTTTTAAGACTTCATCTCAATTATATTTAAAAACGATAGCAGCTTGTTGTATTCAGACTTATTTTTACCCTGAGTGAGCAGAGAGAGGTTCTCCAGCAGCAATCCAGGCTGACACGGGGAAGCAGAGAGCACAGAGTCCACAGGCAGACCCAGAAAGGACAAGAAACGTAGAAACAGACGGAGCTGGAGCTCTGGCGAAGACAAACAAATCAGGGATGGGCCAATGTCATCAAACAACACCTGGAATTAGAGAGAAAGGTCGGCAGAGGGGTCAAACTACATGATAACATTCAAACAGATTATTTTAGCTTAAAACAATCAAACACTTTACCTGTCTGTCAGGGTCCTCACAGTCCTCTTCTGATTGGCTCTTGGCTTTGTCAGGCCTCCAGGGCAACCAGTGTGTGGCTTCACGAGATGACTCCACATCCAGCCAGATGGTTCCTCTGGGCTGGGTCTTGTCCTTCACCTCCTCTTCATCCTCTTCCTCTTCTTCTTCTTCCTCTTTGGAAGAAAACCCCCCACACCACCAGAAAGGGGAGAAAAAAAAAAAAAATCAATGTGTAGATTAATAACATTCCCATAAAGAGAGCTTGGCTCACACAGCCTGCAATAACTGTTTTATACATAGAATTTCTAGGCAGAGTCATGTGGTCTTTGATTGCTGCAGATGACGTGGTTGTTTTCCTTCATCGAGTGGTGACCTCCAAGTTGTACTGGGGGCTCTCGTGTGTGGGGAATGAGCTGCTGCTTTAAGTGCAGAAGCTCGAGTATCTTGGGGTCTCATTTGCGAGTTAGGGGAGAGGGAGACTGACAGACGGTGACGCTGGTTTACTGATTGATGCACGTTCCTACCATCACCTTTGGCTGTGAGCTCTGGGTAGTGACTGAAAGAACAGCACCACAGATACAGGTGGTGGGCTCAGCCGTAGAAATACGGTGCAGAGCACACCAATTGGCTCAAACTACAGTAGCCAGCTGATGGTGGTTCAGACATCATGGACGCCTGTTAGGTGAGATGTTTTTGGGCATCTCCAACTGGGAAGAGACCCTGGGGCAGACCCAGGACACAATAGCAACATTACATCTCTCAGATGGCTTAGGAATGCCTCGGTTACACTAGTATTAGGATCTGTGTGTTTTACCTGGAGTGGGCTGTAGCCAACCTCCTCGCTCTTGCTGAAGCATCCACGCTTTCCAACCTCTGGCGCCAAGCTCCCCAACTCTGGCCTCCCCACTGTCCCAGAACGGCTCAAAGAACTCGACCTGTAGACACAGAGTCAGAAAGAACTGCAGAAGGGCACAAATTCTTCCTCACTAAAACAGAAAACGCACTAAATTCAAGAAAAAATAAAACCGTGTCATTGTCGCTAGTCATCTTTTACATACAAGCAAAGTTGCATCACATTCATTAGCTGCAGCCAGTGGCTGTGTGGTATTTCATGAGGATCCAGGACAGTTTTATTTATCATCACATCCAACTCCTAGAAAAAAATATGTCACACATGTCCTTTAAGAGTAGATTACAACATTAAAACTCAGTGTGTGTGTGTACCTGCTGCTTAGTGGACAGTTCTCGCACACTGTCAGGCTTGAAAAAAGTAAAGTCGATCATGGCCTGAAACAGTGCAATCGCCTTCTCTGAGTGACCACACTGACGCAGGAAGTGACACTGCTGGGTGAAGATATCTGGACAGAAAAAAAAGGACGACATTAATGAGCCTTAATGTTGTCCTCATACAAAAGAAAAGGACCAAATGATGAATGAACCTCGCACTGAAATGTCAACCGTCTCAGTTACCCAACATATCCTCCTCTGTTCCTGGCAGAGACGGATGAGACACCATGCTGCCGTCTCGCACAGCACTGAGCGTGCTCAAACACTTGCTGTACGCAGAGTTGACCTTGGACACAGTGAAGTTGCTGAAGTAGCTCTGGGTGAAGAGCAGATACTCCCTCCACAAAGGGGTGCTGTTTGGGTGGAGAAACACCTGAACCAACAGATAAAGAGCAACTTTATTATTATTTGGATGTGATACTTTTTTCCATTGCTATCAAACAGTAAATCAGGCATGCCTGAGGGTTTCTCCAGCATTTTGGGGATATTTATAAGTGTGGTTGAACAGCCAAAAAAAATTACTTCCTGTGTCTTTTTTCTAATCACAATTAAGAAAGTAGTGTAGATGTACCAGTTTCTTCCACTCTTTAGCCAGAGCTGGGGGCTCCCAGAGCTCCTGGCAGATTCGCAGCCTCTCAAGCTGCAGAGCTATGCAGAGGGGGTTGGTGGCCACGGCACGATCTGCGATGCTTAGCTTTTTCTCCAGCACAGCCCTGTGGGAAGACTTGCGGTGCCCTACAGCATCACTGCCCTGCTGCTCCTCCTCACCTCTGAACACAGCCGCACTCGCCTCATCCTAGAGCAGGAGGGAGAGGAGGTGGTGATGGAGTAAACTGAATCTTATTTCATAAGCCAAAGAGAGTGCTCTCCTGTTATTACACTGCATGGGTTATCTAGAAATGCACCCATCACATTTTAAATCCTATTTAAATATCCCCCCAAAAATGTAACTGGGGTGGAAATCAGGCAACTATGGAGGAATATCTGTGATATTCAGGGATTCTTGGTCTTCAAGTCAAAGCTCTGAGGTATGCTTGGGCTCTTTTCCTGCTGCAGAATCTGGCCCGACAGACAGATGTCAGAGTCCTTTTATCCACGTCACATTTACAGGCAGCTGTGTTTGTTTTGCTCCCAGGCAATAAATAAAAAGTGCATTTAGATTTGAATTCCTTCCTGAAACAGGCAGTAGGAGCACATTAAAGCAGTTTTAAAGCTACTGAAACTATATGGCAGGTCACTTTTAAAACTTTTAATTAAAATGTATTATTGTGGTTGATTAAATGTCAAACTTTTTCTGTTGAGGGTTTTATGTACATGGGAAGATTTGTTGAACATGCAGTTTGCATTAAATGAAAGCACATTTTCATTTCATTTAAGTTTGAAACTCCTGGTTTAACTTGTGTGCATGATTTGTTTAAGCCTTTACCGACAGATCTCCACCTTAAATGCGGTATTCTAGAATGCCCTAAACCCCAACAATGGCTGCAGGTTAATCAAATCCACTTCTGAGATACCTGAACACTTCTTTAGTGGAAGGACAGGACCCAAGTAAATGAACCTTTTTGCACTAAACTGTTTGATTGCTGTTGTGGTGAAGAACCTCAATTACTGTTTCTAAATCTTAGATCTCTGAGTATTTCCAGATGTAGATAAAAATGTCCCAGATTTTGCATGTGGTCTCACACACACACACACACACACACACACACACACACACACACACACACACACACACACACACACACACACACACACAAAACATGCTGAGAAACTTGTTTAAATTTTCCCTAAAGGAAAATGGCAGATCTCCATGTTAAATGCTGTGTGTGATTTGAAATTGTCCGTAGGTGTAAATGTGAGTGTGAAAGGTTGTTTGTCAGCATCAGCTATGCGACAGACTTGTGACCTGTCCAGAGTGTCAGCTGGGATAGTCTCCAACACCCCTGAAACCCTGAATTGGAAAATAAGTTAAGAAACTGGATGGTGAATGTAAAATTCCTGCTGCAGGATTTCTTCTTTGTGAAGTGAGCGCTTACAGAATCAGAAAGTCAGCTTTTTGGAGAAATGTTCCCCCAAAATGACACTGGTACTTTCAGCTTCCAGTGTGGGAGCAGAGTGAAGGTTCAGATTTCAGACAAATGTTGTCAGTCAGAAAAAATCTCTCCTTTGCAACAACCTCCCTTGAGTCAATTATGCCCGAGCAGAATCCCAGCTTAAGTCCTCTCAGTGCTTCTTGTGGTGTTCTCATGTGAGAGCACAGTTGGTGTTTGTTTTGTTTTTTTAAAGAAAACTTTAATGCGCCCTCTGGTACTGACTCCTGCAAAGCACCCTCTGAAGCACTGACATTCCTACAGCAGCATGATAAAACAGAGGTGTGTACCTGGTATCGTATGAACTCTATCCACAGCTGTGTGTCTGCTGGCTGCTCTCTCAGCCGCCTGTTAAACTCTTCAGTCCTCCCACCCAAAAGGGCAGTGCCCTCTACCGTGTGAGCACCCTCCTTTTGCTGGTCCTGCTGTCCTTTTCCCTGTAGCCAGAGGGCAGTCGAGGAGTCGTACACACCGAGGGGATTCACCAACGATCTCTGGCCCCTGTCACCTAAAATAAATAAATAAATAAATAAACTCATGCATTAAAGAGCAGGGGTTATCTGTAAGGACTACCATGAGGAATAATCAGAAGTTGTTAGAGATATTTCAGTCCATTAAAGACCTGAACTATATTGTGATGCTAAATCCCTGGAAGCTGAGCTCTTGGGTCTTGGTTCGGATGGTTTAACTTGGAGGTAAGAGGCTTGGGAATGCGTTGACAAAGACCCTAACAGAGCCAAACAAACATAACTGTGTCTATGTCTGACCCTTCCCCTATATATACACACCATCAGAGAAAAATGTTTTAGCGAATAATATGCCATTTGCTCAAACGACATAAAACTTGGCACCACCTAAGTTTGAAGGAGATCAGATAAACAGACGTTGAGAGAGACAAAGAAGAGACGGACAGACTCATACAGAGATTTCTCAAATGATTAGTGAGATGGCCTGTTTTACAAATGTGAAGACTTAATCCCTTTTTCTGTCAGCCAGAAAAATAATCAAACTCTGCTGACATTTTTTTGATTAGTCCTTGATCGTGGTCACTTACATAAGTGTGTGTTCCTCAAATCGGTAAAATGATAAGGACTAAAGTGGCACATTAAGAATTAAGCCCCCCCCCCCAACCTCATACCTTTCTCTCCTCTATTTTCTGCCTCATCATCACCCAGAGGGAGGAAGAATGCAGAGGTGGTGGCATCGCTACCATCAGGAGTTGCAGGTAATGCAGGAAGAGGAGGCGCTGACTTCAGCAGCTGTCGATTGACTGTAGAGTAGTATCTGTCCGCTGCTTTCTTACTGTCCCCGCCCTTCTTCTTCTTGTTGGTAGTCTCTGAATCCTCCCAGCTGACTCCCTGCCTGTGAGACTCCAGACCCAGGGCCGAGCTGCCTTTCCTCTTATATCTGGAACACAAACATGAAGGTGGGTCTGAGGCAGGGTACAGAATATATGGATGAATCCCAGATTTGCACACGAAACATTTGCACGCACAGTTTAAGCACAGATTTGTGCGTAGGGCTTATAGTCCTGTCTTTACACTCAGGACAGATATAATCCCACCTCTCCTTAAACTGTCTGAGGATTCCTAAAAAACATCTGGAGGACAGAGGAGAAAGGAGAGAGGAGGGCAGGAGGAGCTATAGTATAATCGAGGATGCACAGGTGTGTCCTTACAGTGTTTTTACCTTCAGAGTCACACACAACTGGAATATAAAAACTGTGGTGGGAGCAGAACTCTAAAAAACTCATCCTTTTTATTCATATGCTGCTTCATTTATTAAAAATTATCAAACTTTTTTGCCCTTCACTGTTTGCAAGACTTTAAAAAAGTATAATCTCCCATGACATTGCGCAATGTTGCAAAACTAGTCAAAAGTAACCTTAAATATAGCACAGATAGGCCTGAGATCAAAAAATGGGTTATAATGAAACAGTTTATGATGCAGTCGTGCCAAATGTCGGTGAGGATGTACTTCTACTTGTGCACCGTTTGTGCACGAAGGACTAAAGACGAGGGGAGTCAAGTGTGCAAGACAGGGCAAAAGTTTGGGTTTTACCTGGCTACGTCTCCTCTGTACAGAGACTTGTAAGTCCAGTTGGCGGGGTCTGGTTTTCGATCCACACAAAACGGCTGCTCTGTCGGCAACTGGAGGTCATCCAACCAGGAGAAACGGCTCGCTAACTGAGGAGCCTCCTGCCTGCATAGTTTCACAGAACAGAAGTGAGGTTATATATAGAATATAAAATTACAAGTGGAAGCCTCTGTGACATTAAAGATATTTGTGCACCTTTCGGCCTCTTGTTCCTTTTTGAGATCACTCGGGTAGATGGTTTCAGAGTCAGATCCGCTGCTGTGCGAATACCTCCCACTCTTCTTTTTGTGCTTTTTCTTCTGTTTCTTTTTCTTTTTCTTCTTTCTGGATGCCACACTGTCCTGTCCCTCGTCTTCAGAGCTGACATCTCTGCTAACGCTGATGATTATGAGGCAGTGACACAAAGAAAGGCTTCAGCACCAGTC
The DNA here is from genome assembly GCF_007364275.1 of Archocentrus centrarchus. Taxonomy (NCBI): domain Eukaryota; kingdom Metazoa; phylum Chordata; class Actinopteri; order Cichliformes; family Cichlidae; genus Archocentrus; species Archocentrus centrarchus. The sequence continues at coordinate 24,924,961 of NC_044367.1, read as the reverse complement.
ATCAATCTTCAACACAGTTTGATGAATTTCTAAACGCTAAAGGTAATTTTGGGGCCACCTCACTGGCTAGAGCTACATTTGAATTTGCAGATTTTTATGCCAGATGCCCTTCCTGACACCACCCCCAGGGGTTTGTGTCTTTCCAGGGACTGAACCAGGGAGTGATGAATTTCTAAAGAAAATTTTCTACATATTTCTAAAGCATTTCAAAGTTCAGCAAAAAGAGTTATGATTATTTATTTTTTTACCTTGCTTCCCACTTGTTTTCCTCCTCACTGGTCTTCTCTAGAAATCGACTGTGGAGAGAGAGGGCATCTCCAGTCTGAAAACTCTTATTCTTCAGCCAATCTAATTCTGAAAATCAGAGCAGACAAAAGAAAGCTACTTGATAATCAGAATGAATGATGACTCATGAATGACATGATCTGCTTCTGTCAACATATATATATTTTTTTCGCAAGCATCTTGCCCTTGTAGTGCAGGGATCACACATCTCATGTACTCCTTTATTATAACTGGCACAATTGCCATCTGTAAAACACAGTGGAGTCTGTGTCGTGGTGTGGGGCTGCATTTCAGCCGGCGATCTTGTCAAAATTGATGGAATTATGAACACAGAAAAGTATCACGGTACAAAGTAATATCTGGAAAACATCTGATTGAAAACGAATTCACTTTTCAGCATGGCAATAATTCCAAACACACTGCCAGTGCGGTAAAAGCATACCTGGATAGAAAAACACACAGTGGGACACTATCAGTCATGGATTAGCCTCCCCAGAGCCTGGACCTTAATATTACTTAAGCTGTGTGGGATCATATAAGGCAGCCAACATCTAAAGAGCATCTAGACTCCTGGATGATTGAGAACCTTCGCAGACAACAAATCAGCAGCTTTTCCCAGCAACAGTTAACCAGCATTAATATCACACTGAAAGAAGACGACAGCAGCTGTCTTGGACTTTCGAGTCGTGAAATCAAAGATAAAGCAAAGACAAAGCAGGACATTTTGTGTCACAGAGCTCCAGCGCCGAGCCGCTGTTCTGACAGCGAATATCAGCTCGATTTTCGGACGGTTTCAGTTTGTCGGCGTCCTGTCAGTCTGACGGAGCGTCCAGAAGAGTGTTAACCGATAATAAAAGCAGGGTGTTACAGGAAGCAGTGATCACCTTTGGCGGAATCTTTAACGTTGCTGCTCGCCTCTTCTGCAAACGCTGGAAACAGCGCCATGATCCAGTGTCGCATATAAACAGGACGCAGGAATGTGACGTCACTTGGCGGTTGGACTCGCCAAAATAAAACGTGAATATTTTTTTTTAATTTGTAAAATCGATCCAATGGGGGCGGGGGGTGCCATCATTAATTCGAAATTTAACTCAAAATTCCGAGTTATGGTTTTTACTGGCGAAAACAAGAAAAATGGCGTTTCACTTCGAACAAAGCAGTTAAATATACAAAGATAAAAAAATAGTAATAAGGCCAGCAGCCAGGGCATTCATACTGAGTAGTGAGAGCCTAAATGTTTAAGTGCTTATGCTGTATTGTGTAAATAAGATTGTGCAAATGTTCAAAGAAGGTCCCTGGTCATAGTTTAGTGCTCTCACAGCCTGTGGGAAGAAGCTGTTGAAAAGTCTGCTGGATCTACAGGAGGGGGGCACGTATGATCCCTCTGGCCATCTTCACCCAAATATTGAGCTGATGAGCATAAACATCAGCTGGCCATGGCTCCATTTTAACCAGGCTGCACGCCTACTCAGCTGGCTGTGAAATGTGTCGCAGCTTTTTGTATTTTGATTGTTGCCATCACCAACGCCCTGAATGTCCGAGTTGCTCTCAGAGTCCAAGTGGTCTTCTTGGTGGCCAAAGTGATTTCGCTGACTTTCATTGTAATTGGAGGACTAGTGGAAGTCATAAGGAGCAGCACTGTGTTTGAGGAAAATTTTAAAGTTGAGAATGCTTTTAAAGACACTCAGTATTCTTTGAGCACTCTAGGAATGGCTGTCTTTCAAAGTCTCTGGTCTTACTCAGGCTGGTACAACTTAAACTATGTCACTGAGGAGCTGAACAGACCAGAGGTAAGACTGAAAGGGATTATGCAAACAATATTTTTAAAATACAGCTTCACCTGACAGACAGTGCTTTGATAAAGATTATGCAGGAAAATATGACTGTTTCAATGCTATACTTAGTGCTTTAAGCCCCCCAACTCTGATTTTGTGTTTCAGGTGATTTATCAACTTTGCTCTGTAAATCAGTGATCAAGGTGTCTGAGGTTTTATGCGAAGTTAACAAAGGTACACGAGAGGACATTGCTTGGATTGCTGTAACTGCAGTCCTAACTCTAATTTGATATCAAAGACTGTAAATAAAGATATGCTGTGAACATAAGATATGAGGATGGTGCAACAGAACATGTTTTGACAACACGAAACATTTCCATCAACATTTTTTTTGCATCTCCAACTTTTTGAGAACAAATAATGAGTTTTTGTGCCAGAGCTCAGCAGTATTAGTATATGACTGTTCCACAGTGTCTGCTAACTGCATGAAAATGTCTTTTTCTGTTATTTCAGACTTAAATCAAATTTAATTAAACAACAGCTCAGGTTTGGAGAGCATTTTTTTCATGCTTTGGCAAACTATGAAAAAAAAAATATTCAAGTGGGCTTCATGTTATTCTGTGTGACTGATTTGTTAATTTGCAAACCCTGGTGCAACCAAGGTTTAACCACAGCATACCAAGCTAGTCATGTTGCCTTTGGTTTGTTTTCCTTTCTTTCTCTTTTGGCACAGGTAAATCTTCCCAGGGCAGTGCTGATAGCCATTTCTCTGGTGACTACTCTGTACTTGCTGGTGAATGTGAGCTATGTGACAGTAATGATACCTAAAGAGCTTGTGTCCTCGAGCACAGTAGCAGTTACCTGGGGGTAAGACAACACCTGATCTCAGCTTGAAAAGATCTTATAAATGCTTCAGCCACCGAACGAGAAGGAAACCAGGAGAAATCATCTTCTGTGTATAGTCATATGATATACATTCATTTTACTGATGGTCAGACAAATGCTGCTGTTATCTTTCTAAGGTGAATCACCACCTGATCATGGTGGAGGGATTTATATGTCCCTGTGATTCCAGGAGATATGTTGTCAGGGGAATTTGCCCCCTGGTAGGGTCTCCCATGGCAAATTAGTCCTGGGTGAGGGGCCAGACAAAGAGTAATTCTGGAGAGCCCTATGGAAGATACATCAAGGGAACTGTTTACCCTGCCCTGGATAGGGTTACTGGGGCCCCACCCTGGAGCCAGGCCTGGGGAGGTAGCTCAAGGAGAGCATCTGGTGGCCGGGCATTAGACTGTGGTGCCTGCATGGGCACAGCCCGAAGAGAAGACATGGACCGGTTTCCTCTAGGCCTGCCACCCACAGGAGACGTCGTAGGGGTGAGGTGCAGTGAGGTGTGTTGGGCGGTGGCCAAGGTCAGAGGCCCTGGCAAACTGATCACTGGCTATCAAGACTGGTTATCAGGACATGGAGTGTAACCTCTCTGGTGGGGAAGGAGCCTGAGCTAGTACGTGTGGTTGAGAGATACCGGCTAGTTATAGTCAGGCTCACCTCAATGCATGGCCTGGACTCTGGAACCAGTCTCCTGGAGAGGGGCTGGACTCTGTTCCAGTCTGGAGGTGCCCTTGGTGAGAAGCGGTGAGCTGGGGTGGGTATTCTTGTATCCGCTCAGTTTACTGCATGTACATTGGAGTTGTCACTGGTGGACGAGAGGGTTGCTTCCCTGCCCCTTTGGGCTGGAGAATGGGTCCTGACTGTTGTTTGTGCTTATGCTCCAAATGACAGTTTAGAGTTGCTGGGTGGGGTGCTTGAAGGTGCTCCATCTGGTGACTCCATCATCCTACTGGGAGAATTAAACACTCACGTGGGCAATGACAGTGAGACCTGGAGGGGCGTGATTGGGAGGAATGACCTGCCCGATCTGAACCTGAATGGTGTTTAGTCACTTCCAAGATGGCGCCAGTGTTTACGGCGAGTCGTCTACCTAGCCTGTTCAGTTTGCTGTTTGTTGTTTTTGTATCCATTGGTTTTTTCTGCCAAGATGTTACAGCTTTGCTCGTTTATGATCGCCAGTCACTTCTTGACATCCGTGATTTCCAAGCGTCTCTGTTGATGTACAACTTTGACACCTGGTCAGCCAGCCGTCCACCGGACTTGCTTGACATACCTGTGTACTTGTGGCGTCGAACCTCTGCAGCTCCCCGTAGGAAGCGTCTCAGACGACGGGGGAAACGAGGAGGTGTGCGAGCTAGGATGAAGGCTCGTTCTCGCTGCTTATCGGCAGTGTGTTGGCGATGGCTCTGTCCAGTTGTGCCGAGTTCCTCGGGCTCATCCGGTGCCATTCCGCTGGTGCCATATTCTGCTCCTCCACGGGGTCGAGGCCACAGACGCGGTACTGATAGATCTAATCTTCGCTCATTGGACCGGGCTGCATCTTTGGCTGGAGAGGATCGGCTTTTACGCTTGGCATTGATCAATGCCAGATCACTGGCGAACAAAAGTTTTATTTTGAAAGATTTTTTCACGTCACGCCAATTGGATTTTATGTTTCTCACGGAAACCTGGATTCAAGACGGTGAGACTGTATTGTTTTCTGAGCTTTTTCCCCCTTGCTGTGATTTCTTCAGCTCTCCGTGGGCCACCGGTAAAGGTGGGGGGCTAGCTTCAATTTTTAAATCCTTCTTCCACTGCCGTGAGGTACCGTTTGATAGCTGTGCCAGCTTTGAGCTGCAGCTTTTTGAGGCAAATTTTCCTATGACTGTCCTGTGTGCTGTTATGTATCGTCCTCCAAGATTTAACAAAGACTTTGTTCAGGATTTTATGCATTTTGTCGCAGGAATTGCTCTTAAATCTGACCATTTCTTAATTGTTGGTGACTTTAATATTCATGTTTGTTGTGAGTCTAAACCTATGGTCAGAGAGTTTTTGGATCTCTTAGAGTCATTTAACTTGAGTCAATCGGTTGCTGGTCCCACACATGAAAAAGGACACACATTGGACCTTGTGCTGTCTTATGGCCTATGTGTGGATATCAGTGAAATCTGTCATTCCTGTATTTCAGACCACTTCCCTGTGTTGTTTACGGTCACGGTCAGATGCTGTGAGATTTTATCCCCTCCTGCACACGCTGGCAACGCTCACTTAACCCTTCAACTGCCTCCAGGTTTTCTGCTGCTTTTAAAGACACTTGTTTGTATGCCCTGGATCACTGTGAATACAGTGTTGAGGAATTGTTCACTATGTTTGACTGCACTTGTCGGGAGATCCTTGATTGTGTGGCCCCTCTGAGAAGGAAACGCTCTGAAACACGTTCTGAGCCTTGGCTAAACAAGGATATTCGCACTCTCAGACGTAACTGCAGACAGGCAGAGAGAAAATGGAAAAGGGATAAACTTCAGGTCTCTTATGAAATTCTTCGGGACATGTTGCGTATCTATCAAAGTGCTGTAAAGAAGGCAAAGACTGGCTTTTTATCCAATCTCGTTGCTGCTAATAGCCATAAGCCTAAAGTTTTTTTTAGAGTTTTTAATTCTCTTGTTGACCCTTTGGCTTCAGATCATGAGCCATCATCTAACATGCTATGTGAAAGCTTTCTAAAGTTTTTTACTGACAAAATTTCTGGCCTTATGCATTCCACACTCGTTGCTGTAGAACCCTTAATATCCCCCTTGTGTCCTGCTGTTTTTGATGAGTTTGAGCCAATTACGTTCCCTTATTTGTCGGACATAGTCAATCAACTACGTCTTGGGAATTGCTCTACTGACAGTATCCCTGCTCCTTTATTTAATGATGTTTTTAGTACTATTGGATCCAGTATTTTAACTTTGGTCAACACCTCTCTCTGCTCAGGTGTTGTTCCAACTTCTTTTAAGCATGCTGTTGTACAGCCCCTCTTAAAAAGGAAGAATTTAGATCCATCTGTCCTTGGTAATTTTCCCATTTCTAAGCTCCCTTTTTTATCAAAGGTCTTGGAGAGAGTTGTTTTTAACCAACTACAAGCCTTTTTAGCAGAATTTGACATTTATGAAAAATTTCAGTCTGGTTTTAAGTCCCACCATAGTACTGAAACTGCCCTTTTAAGAGTTCTTAATGATCTTCTCATAGCTGTCGATTCAGGAAGCCCTGCTATATTAATCCTTTTAGATCTAACAGCAGCTTTTGATACTGTCAACCATTCGATTCTTCTGTCTCGCCTTGAACAGTGTATGGGTATTAGAGGCTCAGCACTTGATTGGTCTAAATCCTATTTGACTAACAGAAGGTTTTCTGTAAGTATGGGTGAATATTCTTCCTCTGTAGCCTGTCTGTGGTGTGCCTCAAGGATCTATCTTGGGCCCATTACTGTTTTCTTTATATATCCTACCCCTGGGGTCAATTTTTAGGAAATATAACTTGTCTTTTCATTGTTTTGCTGATGATATTCAGATCTATTTTCCAATGAAATCTAATGCTCCAAATTCATTGCAGATTTTGTTGAACTGTCTTTCTGACCTGAAAAATTGGCTAAACATGAATTTTCTGTATCTTAATGAAAGCAAAACTGAGATTCTTTTGTTCGATTGTGCTGACCAGTTGAGGACCTCTGTTGCCTCTCTTGGACACTTAGGGTCATACATCCATCAATCTGTCAAAAATCTTGGTGTGATCATTGATGGCTCCTTTAACTTTGACAAACAAATTAGTTCTGTGGTGAAGACTAGTTTTTTCCAACTGAGATTGTTGGCCAAAGTAAAGCCCTATCTTTCTTATAAGGATTTTGAAAGAGTCATACACGTTTTTATCATGTCTAGACTTGACTACTGTAATTCTTTATATGTAGGTTTATCTCAGTCATCTCTTCGTCGGCTCCAAATGGTCCAGAATGCTGCTGCTCGACTTTTAACAGGGACCAGAAAGCGTGAGCATATTACTCCAGTTTTAGCCTCACTTCATTGGCTTCCTGTTAATTTTAGAATTAATTTTAAGATTTTAGATTGTTTTTAAGATTTTATCTGGGCAGGCACCTCTGTACTTGTCTGATCTTATTCATGTTCATACTCCTGTCAGAACATTAAGGTCTGCCAATCAGATGATCCTAAAAATTCCAAGGTCTAGACTTAAAAACAGAGGTGATCGAGCTTTTTTAGTTGTGGCGCCGAGTCTCTGGAATGCCTTGCCATCTCATATTAGATCAGCTCAGACTGTTGCTACATTTAAATCTTTGCTAAAAACGCATTTTTATGGTCTGGCTTTTAATTCGAGCAAATCTTGACATTTTTTATTTATTTAGTTATTACATTTTTGTCTGGATTTTTGTTTGTGTGTTGATGTTTTGTATTTTATGTATTGCCTGTGAAGCACTTTGGTCCATTCTGGTTTTTAAATGTGCTATATAAATAAATTTGACATTGACATTGACATTGGACTTCTGTGTAAACCACAGTTTGTCCATTACGAACACCATGTTTGAACATAAAGATGTCCATAAGTGCACTTGGCACCAGGACACCCTAGGTCACAGGCCAATGATTGATTTTGTAATCTTATCATCAGATCTGCGGCCATATTTTCTGGACACTTGGGCAAAGAGAGGAGCTGAGCCTTCAACTGATCACCACCAGGTAGCGGGGGAGGATGCTGGACAGACCTGGTGCACATGAATGTATAGTCAGGGTGTGTTGGGAATGCCTGGCAGAGGCTCCAGTCCACGAGATCTTCAATTCCCACCTCCAGCAGAACTTTGACAGCATTCCAAGGACATTGAGTCTGAATGGACCATGTTTCGCACCTCCATTGTTGAGGCTGCTGCTCAGAGCTGCGGGTTGGTGCCTGTTACTGTAGGGTCTTTACCTTACAATATAAAGCGCCTTGAAGTGACTGTTTGTTGTGATTTGGTGCTATATAAATAAATTTGAATTGAATTGAATTAATCCTGAAACCAGATGGTGGTCACCTTGGGCTTGGTTGGCTTGTGGGACTCTGGAGGCAGCTGATGGGTACCAGCAGGCCAAGTGGAATGTGGCTTGGGCAGTGGGCGAAGCAAAAAATTGGGTATGGGAGGAGTTCAGTGAGGCCATGAAAAAAAGACTTTTGAACGGCCTTGACGTGATTCTGGCAAACCTCCTTAATCCCACTGACACGCCTTCTGTAGTGGAAGCAGAGTCTAGGGACGAGGGGAACGACTTGCCCATTGGTGGCAGGGTCCCTGAGGTGGACAAGAGTTCCTAAAGGCTCTGGATCTTGTAGGGCTGTCTTAGTTGACATGCCTCTGCAATGTCGTGTGAAGATCTGGGATGTTGCCACTGGATTGGTAGACTGGGGTGGTGGTCCCCATCTTTAAGAAGGGAGACTAAAGGTTGTGCTCCAACTATAGGGGGATCACACTCCTTAGCCTTCCAGGTAAGGTCTATGCCAGGGTGCTGAAAAGGAGGGTCCGTTCATTAGCCAAGCCTCAGATTCAACAGGAACAATGCGGTTTTCATCCTGGTCGTGGAACACTGGACCAGCTCTTTATCCTCTTGAGGATATTCGAGTGTGTGTGGGAGTTTGCCCAAGAAGTCTACATGTATTTTGTGGACTTGGAGAAGGCATTTGACCACATCCATTGGGGTATCCCTAGGGGGTGCTGCAGGAATATAGGATGTCTGGCCCATAGTGCGGCACATTTGACAATAGCAATGGGGCAGTTGGACAGCGTCCAAAAGGTCAGCAACCTGTGTGGTATTCAAAATAGGTTTGCCATCAGATTTCAGGAACAATCTGTTTTTCCAAAGAGCACCAAAGTCATGCACAACACCAAAAGTGTAACGGGACTCAGTGTAAATGGTGACAGTTTTATTTGCTGAGAGGCGACAGGCTTCTGTGAGGACAACCAGTTCTGCTGTCTGAGCAGAAAAATGCCCAGGCAGGGAGCCAGAAACAAGTACATCATGTTCAGAACAGACAGCATAGCCAACATGGTTGACACATGTTCGACAGGCTCACAGAATGCATCACAGACTAGATTAACTTCTGTGTGGACACCATTGTTCCTACCAGGATTGTAAAATGTTACCCAAACAACAAGCCGTGAGTAACAAAGGACATTAAAGCACTTCTCAACAATAAGAAGAAGGCCGTCAGGGCTGGCAACAGGGAGGAGGTGAGAATGATCCAGAGGGAACTTAAAACAACAATTAGGGAGGCTAAAAACAATTATAGGAGGAAGCTGGAGCTGAAACTCCAGGAGAACAACATGAGGGAGGTATGGAGTGGAATAAGAACCATCACTGGCTTCAGGACCAGCAACAACAAGGGAATGGAGGGCAGTGTGGACAGGGCCAATGAGCTAAATCTGTTCTTTAACAGGTTTGACACTGCAGGCTCTGTCATCCCTCGTCCAGACAGCTCTGCTGCCGGTCTCCAGAAGTCCACTCCACCCCCACCCACCCCCACACTTCACAATAGCCTGCTTCCTTCCTGTGATGGCCCTCTTGACATCTCCACCCCTCCGTCATCTGCCACCTCTACAGTTAGTCTCACTGCTGACCAGGTGAGAAGACAACTTAAGAGACTCCACACAAACAAGGCTGCAGGCCCTGACGGGGTCTCCCCCAGGGTGCTTAAAGCCTGTGCCACCCAGCTTTGTGGAGTACTGCACCATGTCTTCAACATGAGCCTGAATCTTCAGAGGGTCCCTGTGATGTGGAAGACATCTTGCATCGTTCCGGTCCCGAAGATGACGCGACCCAGTGGCATCAAGGATTACAGGCCAGTGGCACTGACTTCCCACATAATGAAGACCATGGAGAGGCTCATCCCGGATCAGCTCCGGCCCATGGTCCAGTCATTTCTGGACCCCCTCCAGTTCGCCTACCATCCCCGCCTGGGAGTTGAGGACGCCATTATCTACCTGATAAACCGAGTCTATGCTCACCTGGATAAGCCGGCCAGCACTGTGAGGGTCATGTTCTTTGACTTCTCAAGTGCATTCAACACCATTCAGCCTGCTCTTCTGGGTGATAAGTTGACAGCGATGCAGGTAGATGTCCCCCTTGTGTCCTGGATTGTTGACTACCTGACTGGCAGACCACAGTATGTACGCCTGCAGCACTGTGTGTCTGACAGAGTAGTTAGCAACACTGGAGCCCCACAAGGGACTGTCCTCTTCACCCTCTACACCACAGACTTCAGCTACTGCTCAGAGACCTGCCATCTTCAGAAGTTTTCTGATGACTCTGCAATAGTTGGATGTATCAGCAGGGGAGATGAGGATGAGTACAGGAGGACAGTGAAGGACTTTGTCACATGGTGCAAGCGGAACCATCTAGAGCTCAACGTGACAAAGACAAAGGAACTGGTGGTGGACTTGAGGAAAGACAAGGCACCGGTGGCCCCTATGTCCATCGGGGGGGGGGTCAGTGTGGACACCGTAGAGGATTACAAATATTTGGGAATACACATTGACAACAAACTGGACTGGGCTAAGAACACTGATGCCCTATACAGGAAGGGCCAAAGTCGTCTCTATTTTCTGAGACGCCTGAGGTCCTTCAATATCTGCCGGACTACGTTCAGGATCTTCTATGAGTCTGTGGTGGCGAGTGCCATCCTCTATGCTGTTGCATGCTGGGGCAGCAGACTGAGGGCGGCAGACGCCAACAGACTCAATAAACTGATCCACAAAGCCAGTGATGTGGTGGGAGTGGAACTGGATTCGCTTATGGCAGTGTCGGAGAGGAGGATGCTGTCTAAGCTGCAGGCCATTATGAAGAATGGCTCCCACCCACTCTACAACACAGTGATGGGACACAGGAGCACATTCAGTGCAAGACTCATCCCACCAAAATGCACCACAGAGCGCCACAGGAGGTCATTTCTACCCGTGGCCATCAGACTCTATAACTCCTCCCTTAATAGGTGACATTGTGGTTCATCAGTGTCATTCACTTATCAGTATTCATTTGGTATGTGTGCCTGCAATTGTACATAAAATTGTTTAAATTTCCATATACATTGTACATACACTATATACATTGTAGATACACTTACACATTGTACAAAAAAAAAGGACTATGCATATATATATAATGACACCTATTTAAAAATTTTTTTTGCACTCACAAGTTTCATATGTGTATAGATTTAGATGTGTATATAGTCAAATTATCTCTTTAGTCTTTATATTTTTATGCCTTTAGTGTATGTTATTGTGTTTTTGGTTTACTCATTTAAATGAAACGGTTGCAGCTGTAACAACAGAAATTTCCCTCTGGGATCAATAAAGTATTCTGATTCTGATTCTGACATCAGGAGATTTGTGAGAGGAGCCGTCAACAAAGAGAACAAAGTCAGGGTTTTGTGAGGTCAGGTCTAGGCGTGCAGACAATCTGCAGGGCAGCAGCACAGTCATGTGGTTCTCCATTATCAGCAGTGGGTAGGAGAGTTGCAGGGTTGAGAGTAGTGCATCGCTGCACTGTAATGTTAGGCATGTCAAGCAACACGGAAGTGTAACGAAGCCATCTCCAGCAGAAAGGCGGGAAGTTTTCTGTTCCAACAAAATAATAGACACTGAATGTGGGACCATGACCGTCAAATCAGAATAGCCGACAACATCACGTGAAGCAAAGACAGCTTTCTCAGCAGCAGCCATGGCACGTTAACAACTCGGTAGTCCTGCTGCAACCGCATCCAGGCGTGAAGAGTAATAGGCCACTGTTCTCAAACAGTCACCATGTTTCTGTAATAAGACTGGTGACATGAATACCCCCTTCTCATCAACCATTTGAACAAAAGGACATGAAGAGTCTGGCAGTGCAAGAGCTGGAGCGGTTTGGAGAGTAATAATCTCTAAAAAAGCATCTTCCCCTTCAGGTGTCCAGGTGATGAGATCATGTGCGGCCAGGTTCTCGCCATAAGATAAGATAAGAGATAAGATAGTGTTTATTTGTCACATGCACAGTTATACACAGTACAATGCACAGTGAAATGTATTTTGTACGTGCAACCTTATATACACACACATATAAATAAGAAGAATAAAAAATAAAAAAAAGTAATTCACACTATACACTATACTCTATATACTATACACTATACACACTTTTTAAATTATAATATTTACACTGTGCAATAATGGTCCAGTTAGGGCTCAGAGTTGAGCAGACGGATGGCTTGTGGGTAAAAACTCTTCTTCAACCTTTCAGTCTTAGTCCTCAGGCAGCGGTAACGCCGGCCTGATGGGAGCAGGGAGAAGAGAGAGTGTCCGGGGTGGCTGGGCTGTTTTAGGATCTTCATGGCCCTCAGCCTGCACTGCTTGGTGTAAATGTCCTGCGGGTTGGGGAGGGTGGTTCTGATGGTCCGTTCAGCTGAACGAATAAATCATCTCTGAGAGAGGGGCCTCTACTGTAATTTGGAATAAAATTTCTACAGTTGGAAGTAATGCCCAGAAAAAACATCATTTGTCATTTAGTCAGTGGTTTTGGGATTTTGCACACTGCAACTATCCTTTCTGAAGATAGGCAGCATGCTGAGTGGGACTTGAGTTTGTGTGAACTGTAATTTGGGCTGACTGACCTTGTGCCCCTTAGCATATAGATGTTGAAGTAGGGAGATCGTGTCATGCTCACACTGAAATCGGCTCGGAGCACAGAGAAGAAGATCATCCACTTTGAACGCCTCATCAAGAGAGGCTTTCAAACCAGAATTAAAAATGGTTGGTGACTCACAGTAGCCCTGACAAATTCCCACCTTGCCATTGAACTCAAAGGCAAAGTTAACAGTGCACAGGGAGCCTGCTGAGCAGGTTGTGTGTGTGTTAGGTGCACCATGTGTCAGTGATGTATGTGAACTGTGTGCCAGTGTGTGAACTGTGTGTGTGTGATATCTCACTTCCCTTTTTTTGCTGATCAGGCAACTCGCCTTCATCTGACTCGTCTGGAGTCCCGCTCCCCGATCAGTCTGACATGCTCTGATTAGTCGACGTTCCGTTGACTAGCTGTGGGCATTTGTTGCGCCAATGACAAGTCTGGCCGCAATTGTAACATCGGCCATCTTGGGTATCTGGGAGAAGCCACCCCGCCCTCTTCCACGTCCACGCCCTCTCCCTCGGGTGATGTTTTGCCCAGTGGTGACTGGTGAGTACAGAGTGAGGGTTGTTTTTCTTTGGTCAGCATCTTGTTTGTCCTTTTTTCTCTGGTTCTTCTGGTTAACCAGCTCCTGCGCATGTTGCACATGATGACGCAGTTCAGTAAGACGGCTGTCATACTTCAAGCCCACATATGTTTGCCTCACCACACCTGCTATTTCAGGCTTTCGACCATCCATAATGTGCACGCACAACAGCTTTTCCCATGGGGTTGGATTCACTCCCAGAACAGCTGGTTGCTCCAGGCTGGAGTGTTTATTGAAAGATTCTTCCATGCGATGTAGGAAATCCCCTTTGGGAAAGCCGTTTGTATGGTGTTGCAAAGGTGGTGAATAGCAGCTTGGCATAGAGAGATGATGTATCACGAGTAACATATGGAGGTGGGGCCAAAGCCGTCACCCCATTAATTAGGGCATTATCTGTTTTGCCACTTCTTTAGCTCTTCTTTCTTTAGCTATTGATTTTCTATTCCTACATTCAGTTTCGTCCTTCCAAACACTTAAACGTTTCATTTGTTTTTCATATTCAGTCATTTTATAAGTTTTCACTTTTAGCTTCCTTTTTTCTTTCTGCTATAAGAGTTAAAGTAAAAATTTTCCATTACAGAAGCAAAGCTAAACACAAAGCACATGGGACAAGGGACTGTCAAAGTAAAACCGGAAACAACTAGACGGAGACAGAAATGCAGACTTGACACACCGTACAGGAAATAAACAACAAAACAGAACACATCAGACCAGAGACATGACAAAGGGACAGGATAGACACTAGAAAACAGAGACTCAGGGAAGACAGGAACAAAAGGAACTATGAAATCAATATGTCAATAACAATAACTAATAACAGAACAGGAAACTATGATGGCTAATCAAACTGAAACAAACTAGGAACATAACAGAAACTCAAACAAAGGCACGGAGACGGAGACTATGCTGTAGTCACGCGAGACTTTGTGAATCTCGGCAGTATCGTTAATGGCGGCGTGACTCTATCAGCAAACATTTGCGTGATTAGCCTTTTTTTTTCTCGCCAATTTATAACTAGACAGGCTTAAAACTAAAAAAATATAGGTAGTTTCTTAGCCTAACTTAAATTATTTTCAACAATCTGGAGGACGGTGGAGAGGACCTGGATAGTTTGCTGCGGTACATCGACGGGTGTTTTGAGCGAGTCGTCATGGGGAAAACAGACAAGACGCCGACTCCCTCCACCAGCAAAGCAACGCCGTCCACAAAAAGAAGCCGCCCAGAAGATTCCCCAGAGGCAACTTCGCCACCCACCACCAATATTGTGGACATTCTGGAGTCCATTAATAACAAATTGTCCAGCTTTGACGCCCGCTTGGCCCTGGTTGAAATCCTTCACAAGGAGTTTCAGGCCCTGCGGGAGTCAGTCGAGTTCAGCCAGCATCAGGTGGAAACACTGGCTGCTGAAAACGCTGTCCTCAGAGAGTCGGTGAATTCCCTCACCGAGGAAACGACCCGGCTCTCAGAAGAAAATAAGAAAATTAAAGAATCGATTATCGAGCTTCAGGCCCGCAGCATGAGAGAAAATCTTGTGTTTTCAGGTATCCCGGAGAAGGCAGAGGAGGACCCGGAGGCTACAGTGAAGGAATTTATCCAAACTCACCTGAAGCTCCCGGAGGACGCCGTGAAGACCATCGCCTTCCATAGAGTCCACCGCCTGGGAGGGAAGCGACCCGGAGCACGCAGACCCAGACCGATCGTGGCCAAATTCGAACACTTCAAAGAAAAAGAGCTGGTGAAGAGCCGCGGCCGGGAGCTGAGAGGGACGGACTTCAGCGTCAACGACCAGTTTCCAAAGGAGATTCTGGAGCGACGCAAGGCCCTATTCCCCATCCGGAAGAAGTTCATGCAGGAAGGCTCCCGGGCTGTCATCGCCGTGGACAAACTGTATGTAAACGGACAGCTTTACCGAGACAAAAACACCACGCCATGGCTCAGCTGATCGATCAGGTGATCTGTGTCCATATTAACGTTCTTTTCTGAGTTTTTTTTTCAACTATCTAAACAGTACCATTAAATAGTCTAAATCTGTCTAAGTAGTACCATTAACGCCGACGAGTCAGCATAGTACCGTGATCGTTTGTTTGGTTGTTTGTTCTGTTTTGTTTTCCCCTCATCTAATTTCATTCTTATGTCACTTAGTTCACTTTTTACACGTCTTTTTTCTTTCTGCACTCAGCAATATGTTTACGTCACTTACAATGCTACAGTTTACTACACTAACATACAGCGCAGATGCACACACACCAACATACAGCGCACATACACACGCACACATCAATATAAAGGGCACACGCCAACATACAGAACATATGTACACACACACACACATCCTTAGTGAGCACACAACAGTCCATCAGTTAGTTTAAATATGAGCACACTCAGATTTGTCTCATGGAATGTGCACGGGGCTGGTTCGAGGGAAAAGAGACTAAAAATTTTTAATCGGTTAAAAGACTTAAAAGCAGATGTTGTTTTTCTACAGGAGACACATGTGTCCAAAACATCTGTGCTCACTCTTTCCTCTCCACAGTTCCCTCACACGTACTCAGCCTGCTATAACTCCAAACAAAGAGGTGTAGCTATATTGATTAACAAGAAGATAAACTTTAACATTAGCAACAGTACAATAGACCCTGAAGGTAGATTTATAATACTTAATTTATCTATACAGAATACAGATTTATGTATTGCTAGTATATATGGACCAAATGTTGATGACCCCTCCTTCTTTCATGCTTTGTTCACTTCACTCTCAGATCACTCTGACACCACACTTGTAATAGGAGGAGACTTCAACCTGGTACTTAATGCAGATATTGACAGGCTCAGTACAGCAGCGAGTCAGAGGAACTGGCAGTCTGCAGACATTCTTAAACAGTACATGAAGGATTTTGGACTTTGCGATGCTTGGCGTTCACATCACCCTACTTTGAGAGATTATAGTTATTTCTCACAAGTACACAAATCTCATTCCCGCTTAGATTACTTTTTAGTTAGCAGCTCCATAATGATGGATATCACAGACACTCAGATTCACCCTATCACTATTAGCGATCATGCACCGGTGTCTATGTCTCTGACACAGAAAAGAGTCACACCACCAATCAGGAACTGGAGATTTAATACATCATTACTTAAAGAAGAAGATTTTATTAATTATTTCAAAAAGGAATGGTCAGCATACTTAGAATATAATGATATTCCAGGAATATCACCATGTGTTCTTTGGGAAGCAGGAAAGGCAGTAATGCGGGGCAAAATAATATCTTACTGCTCGCATAGGAAAAATAAAGAAAAAGCACTTGTGTTAGAATTAGAACAAAAAATTAAATCTTTAGAAACTGCTTATGCCGCTTCACCACAAGAACATACAATTATCAGCCTGAGGAAACTGAAACTGGAGCTAAATGAAATAATTGATAAAAGGACACAATTTATGTTGCAGAGGCTGCGTTTGGAAAACTTTGAGCATGGAAATAAATCTGGAAAATTCCTGGCCAAGCAATTAAAACTGAATAAAGAAAAAACAGCTATTTTTTCTATTAAAGACTCGACTGGTATTATTACTCATGACCCACAACAAATAAATAACTCTTTCAGAGACTTCTATGAAGCCTTATATTCACCACAGATTAACCCATCTGATACTGAAATTGAAGAATTTCTTAATAATATAAATCTACCAAAACTAAATGACAGCCAGGCTGCAGCTCTGGATTTACCTCTTTCATTGTCTGAACTTAGTGAAGCCCTACAGCATCTCCCAAATAATAAAGCCCCAGGCCCAGATGGTTTTCCAGCCGAGTTTTATAAAGAATTTTGGTCTGAGCTAGCTCCCATTTTTTTCAGAATGGTAACTCAGATTCAGAATGACCACATCTTATCTCCAACCTTAAACTCTGCTAACATTAGCCTGCTTCTTAAACCAGGCAAAGACCCCACACTCCCATCCAGCTACAGGCCAATCTCTCTCATTAATGTAGATCTTAAAATAATTTGCAAAGCCCTTGCCAAAAGATTAGAAAGTATTACTCCATTTATTGTACATCCAGATCAAACAGGCTTTATCAAGGGTCGGCACTCAGCCAATAATACACGTCGACTGATAAATATAATAGACTATTGTTCTATTAACAAATTAGAGACGACAATCGTGTCTTTAGATGCAGAGAAAGCATTTGATCGGGTAAATTGGAAATTCTTACTAGCAGTTCTGCAAAAATTTGGATTCGGTTCATCCTTTATAAACTGGATCAGAACACTACACAGCTCTCCGAATGCGCGAGTTAGGACAAATGATCTCATTTCACAAAGTTTCAGTCTGCAGAGGGGCACTAGGCAGGGCTGCCCACTCTCTCCCTCTCTTTTTGTAATTTTCATTGAGCCGCTAGCAGCAGCAATCCGTCAAAATGCAAATATTAAAGGGATTCAAACTGAAAATATGGACCATAAACTTAGCCTTTATGCTGATGATGTATTACTTTTCCTTGGGAATTCACAAGGCTCTCTTTTGAAGACTATCACACTGATAGATAAGTTCTCATCTATATCTGATTACTCTATCAATTGGAGTAAATCAACAGTTTTGCCTCTGAATTGTAATTTCCAGAGAACCTCTAGGACCCCACTAAAGTCAGGAAATATTAGATATTTAGGCATAAATTTTTCCGCCAGGCTCTCAGACTTGGTACGATTAAATCATATCCCCTTATTAAAAACAATAGAGGATGATCTCACACGTTGGAACAGTTTACCTATATCACTTATGGGGAGAGTTGCTGCCATTAAAATGATGGTTTTACCAAAAATTAATTATCTATTTTCATTGATCCCTAATAAACCTTCTATTCCTTGGTTCAAGTCACTAGATTCAAACATCTCAAAATTTTTATGGAAAAACAAACCGTCAAGAATAAGCTTAAAAACTTTACAAAAGCCAAAACACAGTGGAGGTCTAGAATTACCAAACTTTTATTACTATTTCTTAAGCAGTAGATTGCAGTATATTTCAAAGTGGATCAAATCCAACTCATTAGACAACCCATGGCTGGATCTAGAACAGGCGTTTTGTGGAAAAATAAAAATCTCAGATTTACCTTTCATTAGTTCCAGTATTAAACATCATAACTGCTATAAAGTCCTTAGTATAAATACCTCTCTGACAGCCTGGTGGGAATTTTTAAAAATAACTAAGTCTTCACTCATCCCCTGTAAACTAACACCCATTTGGAACAATCCAGATATTTGTCAGAAAAAGAAAATGCTGAATTTTCCGTTATGGCGTGATAAGGGTATAAATAACTTAGAACATATTATCCAAGATGGAAATTTTATCACGTTCCAAGAACTTATATCAAAATATAGAATTGGCAACGGTAGATTTCTGGAATATCAACAAGTTAAGTCCGTCCTACAGGGAAGATTTAACCTTAATCAATTGAATCTAGAAATGCCTACTTGGGTAACAGAATTTCTTAACCTCTGTACCCCAAAATTGTTATCAAAATTATATAAATTATTAATAAAAACTGATGATTCAGTTTCCCTCCCAATTACAAAATGGGAGCGTGATCTTTCTGTCAACCTGGATCAAAATTTATGGACAGAAATATGTTTAAATATCTTCAAAATGACTAAAAGACCCCAAATACAACTTGTACAATATAAGATTCTCCATAGAACATACTACACTGGACAAAGGATGTTCCAAATGGGCCTTACACACTCAAACATATGCACCCACTGTACAAGCAATTCAGAGGATAATCATCTACACGCTCTGTGGTCTTGTGTACCAGTTCAGAGATTTTGGCAGAGGATTTGTGAAGATCTATCCACATGGTTTAGCTGTCATATCCCAACTTCCCCCAGACTATGCATCTTAGGTGATGTCAGTGAATTAATTATGGAGTTAAATATATCACACATAGTTCTTACTGCCTTGTGCATCGCTAAGAAGATGATCCTCATGAACTGGAAGACAAAAAATAAACTATGTATTACTCAGTACAGAAATTTATTAGTAGATCATGTTAGTTTAGAGAGAATGTCTGCTTCATCTAAAAACAAATTGGAGGAATTTGACTCTCTTTGGTTCCCACTGCTCAGCTCCATTACTTAGTGGGGGTGGTGGGCTGCGGGCTCTGCTCCTGATGTGCTTTGTGGGGGGGTGGGGGGGGACTCCGGGGGCCTGGGTAGCTGGTAGCCTCCTGGGGCTGGGGTCCTGGGGCGACCTTCTGGTGATGTCTGTGTGCCTGTCCTGGTTGATGGTGGTGGGGGCTTGGATGGTGCTGCCTTCGGTCCTGGGGTGTGGGCGGGGTGCTTGGGGGGGTGGTGCCGGCCCTCGGTCGGTTGGCTGGTCTTCCCTGTGTGGCTTGGGGGCTGGGGTCTGGGGCCCCGGCACTGGGGCCGCGCCGGCTCCCGGTGGGCCCCCCCTGGCGCGGGGGGGGCCTCTGCTGTCCCGGCCGCGCCGCCGGGTGGGGTGGGTTGGCCTGACGTCGGGATGTCCGGTCTACGCTTTTGGGGCCCTGGGGTGCCTGCATTGCAGGGGGGTGGGGTGGGGGATGGGGCCGCGGTGGGGTGGTTGGGGGGGACTGGGCACTGCATTTCCATGCCCAGGCCAGTATGTCCTGTCGCCTGTTTGTGTCTATTGTTGAGTGAATGGGCATCTAGGAGGAGCGGGCCGCCCTCTGCGGTGGGGGCGAGGGCGCCAACCTCGGGTGCTGCAGTGCTCCGGGATGCTGTCACCGCGGCCCCGGGCTCACCTCCCCCTGCCCTGTGCTGGGGTGTGGGAGGTCGGGGTGCCTATTGAGCCAGCGGCCAGCTGGCTCTCTTCTTCCAGGATTTTTCCTGGTCATATGCCCCCCCCCCCCTCCCCCTCCCCATACACAAACACACACACACACACACACAGAATACACATCACTCACAGATGTAGGATGGAGAGGCCACGTGGAGAGCTGCACCACCACTTGCCTCTCCGTTTTAATTGCACTTTAGTCATTATAACTCACAACACATACACACTTACACCCTGATACACATAGGACCTTTGGGGCAGGCATGTTACTCAGAGGTTGATGAGATGGGCCGCTGAGGTGGCCCCACTCGGATCCTCGTCACTGTCTGTCTCCAAATTTTATTTGCACTTTAGACATGGAGGGTTTTGGGGGGGCAGTGTGGGCAAGCGCTGACGACCAACAGTTGGCGCTTGTGGCATAACTGTCCCCTCAATTTTAACTGCACCCTATACACCTCATTCACTCACAAACATTAACACATAGACCTACAAGTTGGGGAGGAGGAGGGGTGGATGGGTCATCTTACACCCCGATTTCTTGCGTCTCGCCCGGGGTAGGGGTCGGGTGGTTCCTTGGGGACCGGGCTGGTGGCGTCCTGGGGTCGCTGTTGGCCCTGGGGTGGTTTCCACTTGCCCCGCCTTCAGAGGGTGGGTAGCTATGGATGAATGTGTGTCTTTGTGTATTTGTCACCGTCTCCGTGAGTATGGGTGGGTGAGTGAATGTGTATGTATGGCATATCTGTGTGTGGGTAAGTATGTATGGGCATGTATGAGTATCTGTGTATAAATGTGTACACGGGTGTCTGGGTGTGTTTGTATGTATGGCTGGACCTGGGTCTGGGCCTTGTGCCTTGCCTCCTGGCCGCTCCTTGCTGGTTGCCTCCTCCCCCCTACCCCCCTGGGATGGGGGTGCCTCGGGGTTCCGGGGTGGGGCTGGGTGTTCTGGCGTGGGTACTGGCCTGCCCCCCTTGGGGGTGCGGTGCGGGGCTGCGTTGGCTTCTTCGGCGTGGGGGGGGGCTCTGTGGAGGGTCGGGCGGTCCTTGGGTGCCGTGGGCCCGGGAGCCCTGCCGCCGGCCAGTGCAGGGGGCTGGCCGCTGGGGGGGGGCTGGCTTCTCATCGCCTTGGGTTCCCTGGAGCCCTCGCTCCTCGACTGGGGGGGCTCCGTCTGAGACCACCCTCTCCCGTCTGCTGGGGTAGGTGTGCGGTTGTCTTTGGACTGAGTGGCCGGGGGTCTTCCTGGCCCTTGGGGGGCTGCTGGTGGCCTGGGGTTCTGGGGGCTTTCCGTACCTGCCTCTGGCTTCTGATGGGTGGAGCTGCAGCGTTTTGCCCTCATTGGTAAGTACGTTCCATGACACAGACACAAACATGACACAGACACAAACGCCCACTCAATCACAACTCAACAAAATTGTTGGTGTGCGTAACATGCTTTGTTAGTTTTGTTTTTCACACACAAATTTATTTTTGCAAGTATTGATAGTATTTTTTTTTATATGTTAAAGTGATGAACTATCTGATTAATAGACTTGTGCTCTTTCCCCTTTTTTTTTTTGCTCCCTTTCTCTCTCCCTTTTTCTTCTCTTTATTTTCCTCTTCTTCAGCCTGTCAGCTCTGGCTGTTACATAGTATGTGGAAAAATAACTCAGATAAATAAAATAAAGGGTTAAAACAACAACAAGAAGAGCCTATTGAGAACCTATAGAGCTCATCTTGAAATAGCAAATATGTTTGGCACAACAACGCATTCAGATCACAGTTCTGCTTGCAAGATCTACCAGACATGACAGGCTAAAAGAAAAAAAAAAAAAAAAAAAAAAAAAAAAAAAAAAAAAAAAAAAAAAAAAGAAAGATTCTTCCATGCGATGTAGGAAATCCCCTTTGGGAAAGCCGTTTGTATGGTGTTGCAAAGGTGGTGAATAGCAGCTTGGCATAGAGAGATGATGTATCACGAGTAACATATGGAGGTGGGGCCAAAGCCGTCACCCCATTAATTAGGGCATTATCTGTTTTGCCACTTCTTTAGCTCTTCTTTCTTTAGCTATTGATTTTCTATTCCTACATTCAGTTTCGTCCTTCCAAACACTTAAACGTTTCATTTGTTTTTCATATTCAGTCATTTTATAAGTTTTCACTTTTAGCTTCCTTTTTTCTTTCTGCTATAAGAGTTAAAGTAAAAATTTTCCATTACAGAAGCAAAGCTAAACACAAAGCACATGGGACAAGGGACTGTCAAAGTAAAACCGGAAACAACTAGACGGAGACAGAAATGCAGACTTGACACACCGTACAGGAAATAAACAACAAAACAGAACACATCAGACCAGAGACATGACAAAGGGACAGGATAGACACTAGAAAACAGAGACTCAGGGAAGACAGGAACAAAAGGAACTAGGAAATCAATATGTCAATAACAATAACTAATAACAGAACAGGAAACTATGATGGCTAATCAAACTGAAACAAACTAGGAACATAACAGAAACTCAAACAAAGCCTAAAAGAATACAAAACGCTGGGCACATGGCACAGGGCCATGACAGCCAAAGTTTGGGTTTTACCTGGGTACGTTTCCTCTGTGCAGGGACTTGTAAGTAAGGTTTGTAAGGTTTTTGATCCACACAGAACAGCTGCTCTGTGGGTTTTACGTATCAGGTTGTTTCTTCTGCTTACAGTTTAGTTCTCAGTTTATTTGCATTCCTGATTAATTAGTTTCACCTGTTGCTTGTTCCCCTATTACCCTGCTGTGTATTTAAAGTCTCAGTGTTTTGTAGTTTTGTGTAATGTCTAGGTTGATGTTTCCTGCTGTATGCCTTTGTGTTTCGAGTTTCGTGTTTCCTTGTTCAGCTGGTTCCTGACCAACTATTTGAGTTCAAGTGTTTACAATGAAATCTAAGTTGTATTTAACCTCTCGCATTGTGTCCTGCATTGGGGTCCTCCCTGCCTTGCCTGCAGCAGCCATGACAGGAGGTGAAACATCCAGAAGTAAGAATTTCAAAATTTACAATTTGTGGTTAATAGAAATACCAAAATACAGAAGAAGATTGACAAAAAATGGGCACCTCCAGTCATGTTTGTATATAATTTATCTAGGGCTGCAATGATTCATTGAGTAACTTGAATATCTCAATATCCGCAATGCAGACACTATGCAGTGACAACACTGTTATACTTTAACGTGAAGTCTGTCTGCACACAGTGAAGAGCAAAGAGGCGGAGCTGCTCCCAAGAAGGTGGGCTCAAATGGGATGAAAGAAATTGTTTTTCTACTGTCCAAAACAGCAGACCTTAAAATCTTTACTATAAATATATCAATTAAATTCTATAAACATTTTAAAATATAAAAATTAAAGTGTTTTACCCCTCTGGCCAGCAGAAATATACATGGGGCCAGTAAAACTCAGAGCCACTGACCCTGTGCTGTTACTCTGAATTATTATTAATTATTAACATGTCCACCATCAGAACGTTATAGAGTAAAGGCTGTTTTGTGCTCTATTTTAGGCTGTATATTCTATTTATTTTTGCATTTAAGAAAATGTTTTCTTCAAAACTCGGATTTAATATGGTACGTATTAAAACACTGCTTTCCACTTTAGAAATTGCATTGAGCAGTTTATTTTAAAAGACCTCTGTTTTCTCTTTTGAAGATTAACTATTACTCGTTAATAACACAAGTATTTCTATTTCAATTACTCAATGAACAGATGAATAATTAATAGAATACTTGATTACTAAAAAAAAAATAATCGATAGCTGTAGCTCTAAT
The DNA here is from genome assembly GCF_007364275.1 of Archocentrus centrarchus. Lineage (NCBI taxonomy): Eukaryota > Metazoa > Chordata > Actinopteri > Cichliformes > Cichlidae > Archocentrus > Archocentrus centrarchus. Next base: position 24,901,203 of record NC_044367.1, on the reverse strand, counting down.
CTTATCTTCTTACTGATTTAGATGAGTAGACCAGGACAAACTGTGAGCACATGAGAGCTGATATAATAATCCTAGCCACAACGTGGTGCAGTAGTTATCACTTTTGCCTCACAGCAAGAAAACTGTAGAGTTAATATTTAATTCAAGGTTACAAGAGCTGGTTTTACCCCCACCCCCCGGATGCTTTGAAAGCCATTTCTACGCAGTTTGTAGTGTCTGAATACTTTGTGATCTTTCAGTCTGCTCTGTAGACGTGTCACCCTGCTCTCTGTGGCCATGGAGGACAAAACCCAAAAACCTGAAGGCCTCCAACTGAAGAGGCAAATTGGGTTGGTTGGCGGTGTAGCAATAGTTTCTGGAACCGTGATTGGATCTGGGATCTTCATGTCCCCAAAGTTTGTCCTGGGCTATGTGGGAAGCCCTGGTGCCAGTATGTTAATCTGGGCTCTGTCAGGAGTTCTATCTTTGTTTGCAGCTCTTTCCTACATTGAAGTTGGGACCATCATTCCTGAATCTGGTGGGGACTTTATGTACATCCTGAGGATCTATGGTTCATTCCCTGCCTTCTTTGCAGCAATCACTTTTATCTTGCTTCTGAAACCTTCCAGCATTGCAGCAAAGTCGATCAGCATTGCACAGTATGCCATGGCTCCATTTTATCCAGGCTGTGCACCTCCTCAGCTGGCTGTGAAATGTGTCGCAGCTTTTTGTATTCTGATTGTTGCCATCACCAACGCCCTGAATGTCCGAGTTGCTCTCAGAGTCCAAGTGGTCTTCTTGGTGGCCAAAGTGATTTCACTGACTTTCATTGTAATTGGAGGACTAGTGGAAGTCATAAGGAGCAGCACTGTGTTTGAGGAAAATTTTAAGGTTGAGAATGCTTTTAAAGACACTCAGTATTCTTTGAGCACTCTAGGAATGGCTGTCTTTCAAAGTCTCTGGTCTTACGCAGGCTGGGACAATTTGAACTGTGTCACTGAGGAGCTGAACAGACCAGAGGTGAGACTGAAAGGGATCAAATAGTAGCATTTATGCAAACAATATTTCTTTAAATGCAGCTTATCACCCGACAGGCAGTGCTTTGATAAAGATTATGCAGGAAAATATGACTGTCTCAGTGCTATACTGAGAAAGCTGAGCACTTAGTACTTTATGGCTTTTTTCCAAACTGTGAATTTGTGTTACAGGTGATTTGACTGTTCCACAGGGAATTTAATGTTTTTTATTTTTTTGAGGAATTTCCAAACTTCGGGATAAATAAAGTTTATCTTAAATAGTTAAAACTTCAGTGTGATTATCCTTTTTGTTCATAGCAGTTCATAATCATTGGGTCAATATCACCAAAAAGTGCTTTTGGGACTTCGTAAATCATCTAAACAAAATTTCAGTTTTCCAACTAATTTCATGTCCATTGCATCAAGTTGACTTTAGGCTGTTGTAAATGAATGTTGGTCAAGCTCCCACACTTTTTATGAATTTACTGCAAGCAAATAAAGAATGAGCACATTGTAAAATATGTCCACCCTGTCATGCACAAAGTCAAATGAAAATAAATGCATTTTCATACCAACGTGATTATACAATGCACATTTTCAGATAGCTAGTTTGTCCCTTGCTCAACAATAATATTTATTTGGCAAAATAAGGCATTTGAAAATAGTGAAATAATTGCAAATTGCTTGTGTCTTCAAAGAATCTGTGATAGCTTTTCAAACAATATTATTTGGCAGTGATTAGTTTATTAAGAAAATGTGAAAAGCTTTTACTAACTTGTGACAATAACTTGAATATTTTCAAAAAAATGAAAAATTACAGGGTGGACAAAAATGTGTTAACTGCTGACATGAATAGATTTATTGAGAGCTTTCTCAATAAAAGTGGACATTGCACAATATAAATATGAACATTCATAAGCTTTTTGCATCACAATTAAGATATATAATGGGGTCTAAGGTGGCAAAAGGAAGTGTATGACAAATTGCTTCTCTGGGAGTCACTTCCTAAGTTCTTCATTGTATCGTATGCAAACTCTCCTGCATTTTTGTCTTAAGTTGTGTGACTGTTTGCTTGTGTCCAGTTGCCATTTGACTAACATAATCTTTCAGAGGGCAGCACGGTGGCGTGGTGGTTAGCACTGCTGCCTCACAGTTAGAATGACATCTAGAAGCTCCAGGTTTGATTCCACTTTGGCCCGAACCTCTCTCTCTGTGTGGAGTTTGTATGTTCTCCACGTGTCTGCTTGGGTTTCCTTCCACAGTCCAAAGATATGCACTTACTGGGGTTAGGTTAATTAGTCACTCTAAATTGTGTGTGAATGCGAAGGTGTGAATGGTTGTCTGTGTTGGCCCTGCAACAGGCTGGTGACCTGTACAGGGTGTACCCTGCCTCTCGCCCTATGTCAGCTGGGATAGGCTCCACCCCCCTCGTGACCCTGAACAGGATAAGTGCAAGAGAATGGATGGATGGGTGGAATCTTGTAGCAACAAGGATGTTACTTTAAAAAAAAAAATCTCAATTGTACTGATGCATTTCTCCCATAGCAAGTTAAGGCAGCAGGATACACCTTTCTCTATCCTTTTTTTTTCCATTTCCCCCCTTCTCTGTCTCACTGAGCTCAGGGATACCCTTCTTCTTTCCAGTGTTTCTGTCTTTATCTCGTCCTCTGTCTGGGGCAGCATCATGTTGTTCCTAATATTGCCTTGCTGTCTCTGCTCCACCTGGACTCATTGCTTTAAAAAGACAATACAAAACTCACCAATGATTGGCCCTTTTTAGCATTATGAGCCTAATTTGAGAAAAAAGTTCAAAGAACTCTTAAATTATCACCATCTCATCAAAATATGTAAAAAAAAAAAAAAATCCCAACTATACAATACAAAGTCCACCCTGTCGTGGGGTTTGGCGACAGGGTGGACATTTTTGGACTAATTTAGTATCTAAGAAGCACATGGTGGACATCAGCTACCAGAGCTATTGGTTATTGAAGGAGACCACATGATGTTTTCAAAATATATTTAAATTTTCGGAAATTAGGAAATATAAGTGTAGCTACTCACTGTAGCTGCCGCAGCTGTTTCAGCCTCCATTGAAGAAATACAGATTCAGGGTGCTGATGTTACTGACTTTATTAGTTGGTCTCTTAAAGGGGCAATTACTCCATGATGACAGGGTGGACAGTAGTTTTAGGGACATACACAAAATGTTAAATAAAATAATAAAAATGGAGACAAAAAAATCTAAATGGTTTGTTTTACCCAATAATTTGGTAAGAGTAATAAGAACATTTAAAAAGTGTTTTCATTTTGTGCCATTTGATACCTTAATACACTGCTTCAAAGGAGCAGACCAGCGTGTGGGACATAGGAAAAACAGATACATCCAACCAAAGAAAATGGTATAAAATTAGTGAAATTCATCTTAAGAAACTTGTTCTTATACTGATGTGTGTGTCAGTGTATCCACATTTATAATAATACCTAAAATTTTCATTATTTTGAAACATGTTAACAATGATTTATTGATTCTGATGAGGACACTAAAAGGTACTTTATACTGATATTGACCCAATTAACCAGTCTGCTATCTGCATGAAACTTAGTGCACTGTCCTTTTCTGTTATTTCAGACTTAAATCAAAGTCTGAAATAACACTTTATGGCTTTTTCCCCAAGCTCTGAATTCGTGTTTCAGGTGATTTATCAACTTTGTTCTAGCACATCACAATAATGCTCTGTAAATCAGTGATCAAACTGTCTGAGGTGTTGTACAAGGTTATCAAAGGTAGATGAGAGGACATTACTTGGATTGCTGTAATCGCAGTCCTAATTCTAATTTAATATCAAAGACTGTAAATAAAGATATGCTGTGAATATAAGATATGAGGATGATGCAATAGAATATGTTTTGACAACAAGAAGCATTTCAACCAACATTGTTTCTGCATCTCCAACGTTTCAAGAACAAATAATGAGTTTTTGTGCCAGAGCTTGGCAGTATTAGTATATGACTGTTCCACAGGGAATTTAATGTTTTTCATTTTGTTGAGGAATTTTTAAACTTTGGGATAAATAAAGTTTATCTTAAATAGTTAAAACTTCAGTGTGATCATCCTTTTTGTTCAGAGCAGTTCATAATAATTCACTAGTGCACTGTCCTTTTCTGTTATTTCAGACTTAAATCAAATTTAATTACAACAGTTCAGGTTTGGAAAGCATTTTTTTTCATGCTTTGGCAAACTATGAAAAAAAAAAATATTCAAGTGGGCTTCATGTTATTCTGTGACACTGATTTGTTAATTTACAAAGTCTGGTGCAACCAAAGTTTAACCACAGCACACTAAGCTAGTCATGTTGCCCTTCATTTGTTTTCCTTTCTTTCTCTTTTGGCACAGGTAAATCTTCCCAGGGCGGTGCTGATAGCCATTTCTCTGGTGACTACTCTGTACCTGCTGGTGAATGTGAGCTATCTGACAGTAATGACACCTAAAGAGCTTGTGTCCTCAAGCGCAGTAGCAGTTACCTGGGGGTAAGACAACACCTGATCTCAGCTTGAAAAGATCTTATAAATGCTTCAGCCACTGAGCGAGAAGGAAACCAGGAGAAATCATCTTCTGTGTACAGATGTACGATATGCATTCATTTTACTGATGGTCAGACAAATACTGCTGTTACTCTTCTAAGGTGAATCATCACCTTATCGTGGTAAAGAAGTTTGTGTGTCCCAGTGATTCCAGGAGCTATGTTGCTCCGCAGCCTAGTGCCCTGGTCTCATGGCAAATTGGTCCTGGGTGAGGGGCCAGAGAAAGAGTGATTCCAGAGACCCCTATTGAAGATACATCAAGGGAACTGTTTACCCTGCCCTGGATAGGGTTACTGGGGCCCCACCCTGGAGCCAGGTCTAGGGAGAGAGCTCAAGGACGATCCATCTGGTGGCTGGGCATTAGTCTGTGGTGCCCGGGTGGGTGCAGTCCAAAGAGGAGACAAGGGTCTGTCCTCCAGTAGGCCCACTACCCGAAGGATTCGTTGTTGGAGTTAGGTGTAGTATGTGTTGGGCAGTGGCCAAGGGCATAGGCCGTGGAGGACTGATCCCCGGCTATCAAGACTGGCTATCGGGACATGGAATGTCACGTCTCTGGTGCAGAAGGAGCCTGAGCTAGTACGTGTGTTTGAGAGATACCGGCTAGATATAGTCGGGCTCAACTCAATGCATGGCCTGGGTTCTGCAATTTGGAGTTGCTCTCGGGGAGAGGCGGTGAGCTGGGGTGGGTATTCTTGTATCCCCTCGGCTTACTGCATGTACGTTGAACTTGTCACTGGTGGACGAGAGGGTTGCTTCCCTGCCCCTTTGAGCTGGAGAATGGGTCTTGTCTGTTGTTTGTGCTTATGCGCCAAATGACAGTTCAGAGTACCCACCCTTCCCGGAGTCACTGGGTGGGGTGCTCAAGGGTGCTCCATCTGGTGACTCCATCATCCTACTGGAAGACCTCAACACTCACGTGGGCAGTGATAAAGAGACCTGGAGGGGCGTCCTTGGGAGGAACGGCCTGCCTGATCTAAACCTGAATGGTGTTTTGTTATTGGACTTCTGTGTAAACCACAGTTTGTCCATAACCACTCTTGGACAAAGAGAGGAGCTGAGCTATCAACTGATCACCATCAGGTAGCGAAGGAGGGTGCGGGACAAACCTGGTGCACCTGAATGTATAGTGAGGGTGCGCTGGGAATGTATGGCAGAGGCCCCTGTTCGCAAGCTCTTCAACTCCCGCCTCTGGCAGAGCTTTGACAGCATTCCGAGGGAGGCTGAGGACGTTGAGTCTGAGGCTGCTGCTCAGAGCTGCGGCTACAAGGTGGTTGGTGCCTGTCATGGTGGTAATCCCCAAACCAGATGGTGGTCACTAGAGGTGATGGGCACCGTCAGGCTCCCTTCACATCGGGCTTGGTTGGCAGCTGACGGGTACCAGTAGGCCAAGCGGAACGTGGCTTGGGCAGTGGCTGAAGCAAAATCTCAGGTATGGGAGGAGTTTGGTGAGGTCATGAAAAAAGACTTTTGTATGGCCTCAAAGTGATTCTGGCAAACTGTCAGGCAACTCAGAAGGGAAAAACAGTGCTCTACCCACACGGTTTATAGTGTGGGTGGGGCACTGCTGACTTTAACTGAGGAGGTGGAAGGAATACTTTGAGGGCCTTCTTAATCCTGCTCCCACTGTAGTGGAAGCAGAGTCTGTGGATGAGGGGGCTGACTTGCCCGTGACTGGGGGTGAGGTCATTGAGGTGGTTAAACAACTCCTTGGTGGCAGGGACCCTGGCGTGGATGAGATTTGCCTGAGTTCCTAAAGGCTCTGGATATTGTAGGGCTGTCCTGGTTGACACGCCTCTACAACATTGCATGGAGGTCTGGGATGGTGCCACTAGATTTGCAGAGTGGGATGGTGGTCCCCATCTTTAACAAGGGATACCAGAGGGTGTGCTCCAACTATAGGGGGATCACATTCCTCAGCATTTCCGGTAAGGTCTATGCCAGAGTGCTGGAAAGGAGGGTCCATCCATTAGTCAAACCTCAAATTAGAGAGGAACAATACCATTTTCATCCTGGTAGTGGAAGACTGGACCAGATCTTTATCCTCTTGAGGATATTCGAGTGTGCGTGGGATATTGCCCATGAAGTCTGCATGTGTTTTGGGGACTTGGAGAAGGCATTTGACTGTGTCCATTGTGGTATTGTGTGGGGGGTGCTGCAGGAGTATAGGGTGTCTGGGCCGTTGTTGTAGGCCATTCAATCCCTGTACACACGAAGAGAGAGCTTATTCTGTATTGCCGGCCATAGGTTGGACTCGTTGTTGGACCTGTGTATGTTGGACTTTGTCAGGGCTTCCTTTTGTCACCAATTCTAGGCGTAGCCAAGTGGCAGATGGCTTCCGCCTTGGTGGCCTCAGACTCTGATCTCTTTATCAGGTAGTGGCCTCCAGCTTGCAGTGGAATGGTTTGCAGCCGAGTGTGAAGCGGCTGGCATGAGAATCAGTGCCTCTAAGTCAGAGACCATGGTCCTTAGCCAGAAAAGGGTGGATTGCCCACTCCGGCTCAGGGACGGTTTGCTGGCCCAGCTGGCAGAGTTCATGAGTGATGGGAGAAGGGAGTAGGAGATTGACAGATGGATTGGGGCTACGTCTGTAGTGATCTGGACGCTGCACCGGTTCACCGTGATGAAGAGGGAGCTGAGTGTGAAAGCGAAGCTGTAGATTCACCAGTCAATCTACGTCCCTACCCTCACCCATGGTCATGCGCTTTGGGTAGTAACCAAAAGAATGAGATTGCAAATACAAGCGGCAGAAATTAGCTTCCTCTGAAGGCTGGCTGGCCTCTCCCTTAGAAATTCAGGAGGGGCTCAGAGTAGAGCCACTGCTCTGAAAAGAGCCAGTTGAGGTGGTTTGAGGATCTAACTAGGATGCCTTTTGGGTGAAGTGTTCTGGGCATGTCCTACTGGGAGGAGGCCCTGGGGCAGACTCGGGACACACTGGACAGGTTATATTTCTTGGGTGGCCTGGGACAGCCTTGGGGTCCCCCACCCCGGATAAGCTGGAGGAGGTCCCTGCATAGAGGGAAGCCTGGGCTTCTCTGCCTAGGCTGCTGCCCCCGCAACCTGGCCCCAGATAAGCGGAGGAAAATGGATGGATGTTAAAGACACAAACTGGATGGATGGATGTAGTTGTCCGGTCTGTATTTTGAAGCCTCTATATTAGCATTTTATCCCCTGCCATGTTGGGGTTGTTTTGGAGCTAGAAGTGACCATATTTGGATTAAAAGTTATCTTAATGCTTCCATGAATCTGCAAACTGTATGAAACTGATACAGATGAGTGCCAATTAGTGCTGAGAGAGAAAATACAAGAATTTTACTCAACAAAACTATAGCACAAAATTTTTTCTGGGCTAATCATTACAGCAAGCCATGCTGCTTGAAGGTCAGTGACGAGTGGTTCAGTGGAGGAGGTAACTAGACCTGAAGCTCCAGTACAATGTCTCCATATAGTGGAGGTGTGGCTTGGCAGAAAACCAGCCTGTGTAATTTCAATTTGTAAAAGAATCCAGATCCCAGACAATGCACCAATACACACAGCAAGACTGGTGAAAGATTGGTTTGATGAACATGAAAGTGAAGTTGAACATCTCCCATGACCTGCACAGTCACCAGATCTAAATAGCCACTTTGGGGTGTTTTGGAGGAGCGAGTCAGGAAACGTTTTCCTCCACCAGCATCACGTCGTGCAGCATGCAAAATAGGGAGCAGCTATAACAGAAACAGTAACTGCACTGTCATGTTCATCATGTAACACATTGTGAGATGTTTTGTAACAGAAATAATTTCCATACAGGAATAAGGTGCTGGGCAGCTGGGGGTGGATCATGTCTGTGGCTGCAGCCTTGTCAGCTTTTGGTTCTCTAAATGGGACGTTCTTCAGCAGCGGCCGTGTGTGCTTTGTTGCTGCCAGGGAGGGACTAATGGTAACAGCCTCTCTACCTTATGAGAATACATACACCTGTTTAAATTAATGATGGTGCAGAGTGTTATACAGACCTGTGTTGGTTTTGTAGCCAGATATTCTGTCCATGGCCCACGTCCACAGACTGACTCCATCTCCAGCACTGATCTTCACTACGGTGATCTCTCTGGTGGTGCTGATTCCTGGAGACTTTCAGAGTATTATCAGTTACTCCAGGTGAAGACTGACTCTGTTTCTGCTTTATTCCTAATTTATAGCTTTTCCTGTTTGTCTTACATTCCTCTTCTTTCACTGTTTTCAGTTTCACCTCCTGGATGTTCCACACCATCGTTCTGTCTGGGCTCATCTATTTCAAAATCAAGAAGTCGGACCTTCCCAGGCCATACAAGGTCAGTGTCATGCACTAGGTTCTCTTTTTTTTAAAGCTACATGAGAATCACATCTTGTTCCCATGCCTGGTTTTTCCTCTCCCCACAGGTTCCCATTATACTTCCTATACTGGTCCTCATTGCTGCGATATTCCTTGTGCTGGCACCCATCATAGACAATCCTCAAATTGAGTACCTCTATGTGGCTTCATTTATCTTAAGTGGTGTTATAGTCTACATACCCTTCATCCATTATAAGCTCTGCCCAGGTCTGCTGGACAAGTTAACAGCGTTCCTGCAGCTATTCTTAGAGGTCGCCCCGGCAAAAAAAAACCTGTAATTTCTACTGAACACTCACAGATAGCATCTCCAATATGATTCAGATAACTCAAACATATAAAATAAGCCTGGCTGAATGATTTAGCTTTACAATATATTGTATGTAATTATATGTGAAAATGTTTTACTTCTGTTATTGTAAATTTACAACTTTCAGTTCTTTATAAAAGATTATTTGCAAATTGTTTCAGTTTAAAACACATTAAGATGACAGGAAAAAAATGAAATCCATATTTGTTTTTGAAAGATGCTGATTTGGGGTTTTAACAGGGGCGCAGTTATATACTTTCTGAGGTTTATGGGACACATTTTGTGCCACTGGATTTTAATACAATGACCTATCAAACATACATATATGTATTTGGTAAACGCTAAACCTACTATAAGTCATCATTTTAGAGCACTATAGTGCTACCATTTCCTGCATGCCAGTCTCTTTCCGCTTTCCATTCATCTATCAGTATGTAATCAACAAATGCGGTATCACAAAACATTTGTCTGATTTATACATACACATATATATATATACACACACACATATATATATATATATATATATATATATATATATATATATATATATTATACACAATGTTTGCAAGATTAAAAAAGTATAATGTCCTGTTGCTATGTTGGGAAACTAATTATTAGCACAGAATCACCTGAGATCAAAAAATGCAGAAGTAGTTGGGTTATAATGAAACAATTTATGATGCAGTTGTGTCAAATGTCGGTGAGAATATACTTCTACTTGTGCATCTTCTGTCCGAAGGACTAAAGAGGAGAGGTGTCAAGTGTGCAAGATGGGGCGTATATCTGTGTGGCTGATGAGGGTGGACCCCAGAATGCAGGACTCAGAGACAGAAATAAATTTAAAACGTGATTTAAAAGGTGACGAGAAGGGAAACGATAAACAGGGTTAGACTGGGCTGGATGGGTGCCAGAACCAAATACAAAAAAAACCAACGGATAAGGTGACACACAGCAGGAATACATCGACGACAACGCGACAAGGAACAGACACAGACTGAGGACTTAAATACACTCACTAGGTAATCAGGGAACAGGCAACAGGTGAAGGCACAGCTGAACGTAATTAAACAAAGGAGACAAGGGGAAGCAAAGCTAAACACAAAGCACATGGGACAAGGGACTGTCAAAGTAAAACCAGAAACAACTAGATGGAGACAGAAATGCAGACTTGACACACTGTACAGGAAATAAACAACAAAACACAACACATCAGACCAGAGACATAGCAGAGGTACAGGACACACACTAGAACACAGAGACGCAGCAAAGACAGGAAAAAATGGAACTAGGAAATCAATATATTAATAACAATAACTAATAACAGGAGAGGAAATTATGATGGAAAGTCAAAACCAAAACAAACTAGAAACATAACAGAATCTCAATGAAAACAAAGTCTAAAACAATAAGACACAAAACGCAGGCACACAGCCCAGGACCATGCCAGTTTGGGTTTACCTGGCTACGTCTCCTCTGTACAGGGACTTGTAATTCCAGTTGGCTCGGTTTTTGATCCGCACAGAACAGCTGCTCTGTGGGCGAATGGAGGTCATCCAACCAGGAGAAATGGCTCGCTAACTGAGGAGCCTCCAATCTGCATAGTTTCACACACAAACATAAATACAGAACACAAGCAAGGTTATATGTAGTGTAGTAGTGTTGTACATAGAGCATTTATTTTATTGATCTTCAATACAGTGCGATGAATTTCTAAAAAGCCAAAATGCTCTCTTATTCACAAGGCCAGATGCCCTTCCTGACACAACCTCCAGGGATTTGTGTCCAGATCCACATCATTTTGGATCCAGGCATTGAATTTGTGCACGGTATGGAAGCAACATTAAGCCCTGGTAGAGATATGCAGCAACTCCTGGCAATAGGTGTTATGGAGTGATGAATCTAGATTTTAAATTTTTGGTTCAAATTGACAATATGTACAGAGGAGGTTGGGAGAGGGGTACAACAGTTGAGTATCTACAGCATGGTGAAGGCTCTGTCATGGTTGGGGCTGCATTTCAGACAGTGGTGCTGGAGATCTTGTCAAAATCGATGAATTATGAACACACAAAAGTACCATCAGATTTTGATCCACCATGCAATACCATGTAGAAAGCATCTGATTGGCAGTCACTTCATTTTTCAGCACGACAATGATCCCAAACACACTGGCAGTGCAGTAAAAGCATGTTTGAATAGAAAATACAATGAAACGCTATCAGTCATGGATTGGTCTCCCCAGAGTCAGGACGGCGACATTACTGAAGCAGTGTGGGATCATATAAAGGCAGCCAACATCCAAAGAAGATCTTTGAAGCCTGGAGAACTATTCCTGAAGACTATTTAAAGGAATTATAAGGAAGCTGCCTCAGAGACTTCAGGCTGTGCAGAAGAACAGAGGTGGCTACACCAAATACTGACTTTCAAGCTTGTTAGAATTGTACAAACTCTGTTTATACCTTATTTACTGTATTTGCATGTGGTCATTAAATTAATGGTACATCCCATGGTATCTAAAGGTTTGTTATAGAATAAACAGAATAAAGGGGAAAGTAATAAAAGAATCAGCTGATTTTTTTTTAAGGGGTGAGGAGAGAGGCACCAACTGATTTGTCATGAAATGACCCCAACAGCTTTAATATTTAATAAACTGTTGATGCAGTGATGCAAGTAGGGCGGGTTAAAGGTACCTACAGATACTGAAACGTTTTTTGAATCATAAAGAAGTGAAACCATTGCTGTTTTAGCTCCAGAATCCACCGCACGCCCCCTCTGAGATCTGTAATGAGACATCGCTGAAACTGGCATTTTTTTTTATTATTGGTGGAAACAAACTTCCACAGAAATGTCCCGAAGGTGGTCTTCAGAGACTGACGCACAACCTGACAGTCCCCCCCCCATCACCTTGAATAAATAAGTAATGGTTTCACTAGAAAAAAAAATCATTTGCTGTCATTGCTGAGAACCTTACAAATGTTTAACATGATGTAGTTGTTTGATCTTGATGTCATAATGTTGTGTATTGGAGAAATCCTTCGCTGACAGTCTTAATGTATAACATAAAGTTTATTTACAAAAAAGACAATGTCAAAACCGATGCTTTGTAGAGCCATCGGGGGACAGGGTATTCCAATCTCTCTAACTCCACTAAACAAAAGAAGAGACAAAGGTTATATACAGTACCATAATGTTGGCAAACCCCCACGTCCTGCCTTTCCATATATGGCTAAGAAACAGCTCCAGCCTCCTAACCTATAGCTGGACATCTGGACAATCCCTTATATGGAAAGCCAGAGATCCTACAAGGACATTCTATGCATTCCTTCTGTGGGGGAAGTTTAAATCACATCTCCTTTGCCTGAGCCCTTAAGGAAAGAGACAATACATACATTCCAGTAAAGGCTTTAAGAAAGAGAACACATATGCATACATAGAATTTTAGCATAGCAGTACAAACACCATATATAGTATTTTCTGAAAAACCAGGTATATCTTGTTTCCTGCATGTATGTGAGGTCATTCTCTTTTTTGGAGAGAGCAACAAGAGGTTACACTCTCTCATACCATTTACTGATCAAAGCAGCCCTGAACTCAAGGCCATAATCCTAAAGGAGAAAACCTATACATAAATGCAGTTTAACACAAAGATCGATCAGACACCACAATGAACTTTGAATTATAGCTAGCAGCATAAAACTTTGGAATCAGTTCTTTGTACTGATGTCACAGAAGTACAGTAGCAACAGAAAAAATAAATTAATAGCTAGAAATGATTTAGCTTTAGATGTTAATCCCAGCTGTAGGACGCATGCTAACATCAGCTTAGATACTTATTATTATCCTGTTGGTTGTGTGCACTTTGTAAGATGGAACAAAACACACAGGAACAAACTGTGGATATTCTTCCTATTTCTTCTCTTTAATCAGCAGAAGACATGAAAGACCTTAAACTTGCATCAACAGTCTATCTTATCATAAATGTTAACACAAAACAAAACACCTATACTAAGGCAGTGCAATTCAGATTTCATTGTTAGTTGCTGTAATGTTGTAAATGTTACATTCAAGATTAAATGATTATTGTGCCACATCGTGTTTGACAGATTTCTGTATTTTCCTCTAATAAAGTCCAGATTCACTCTGTGCTGGGCTGTGTCAGGTTTACATCAGTTTCCATTCATTTAGTAAATTTATTCAGTTGAATTAAAATTATAAAGATAAGTTGCTTGTTAAAAAAAAAAAAAAAAGTAGTTAATGCAAACATCTCATCACACTGTTTGTGGTGGAGTATCTGTGGCTTTCCAGGATTTACAGCACTGTAACGTGGTAGTTAGGGTGTGAAGTTAGCTAGGCATGTAGAGCTGTTGATGATGATCATGAGGGCAACTTTTTGAACACAATAACTTGAGAACTTGATGCCACCTAGGATATTCAAATTGATACCATAAATGCATTTCCTAAAAGTCTCAGATGAGTTAATTCTTACCATAATAATGTCAATCACAGAAAATGGCAGTATTCTCTGATTTATATTTATTATGATTTTAGCATTTCTTATTCCTGGTTCTTACTCAAAAGCCATTTGCTTTTGATTTGATATGGTGAATAAAGTCACTGAGGCTCATATGCACCACAGTAACATCTACTGAGACCTGTTGATTATATCTTTTAGAACTTGAACTTCCTGGGGATTTGTGCCACCTACAGTCTACTGCTAGAAGGCTGAGGGGTGGCACTTTTGACCGTTTAGGTTTCTCGTTCATTCAGTGCTCAGTTTTAAATTGATTTTTGATTTACTGGCAGTATAAAGAGACAGGAAATGGGGCAAAGATACAGGGGAAGACAGGCGGGCAAATCGGCCACAAGCCGGCACTTGAACTCGCGCCGCCCATACCACAAAGCAGCATATACAGGTGGTTGCCTGCTCCACCCCTGAGCCACCCAGGCACCCTAGTTTCAGGGGAAAGATTTAGGAAGTTCAGAATGGGTACAATGCATTATTTCCTGTAAATTGTTTTATTTCAGTTAGTTTTTAACCTTTTTATAAACTTAATACAAAAAGCAAGGAAATTTGAGTTTGGTTCAGTGCTCAGTTTTAGATTTACTTTGATTATTTTCAAATGGGTTTTTTTTTAAGCTTTACTTGGCAGAAATAAGAACCAGTTCATGTCCTGACCTTGATGTAATATCCATGGTTTTTTTTTTTTTTGGCCACAGTGGCTTTATTGGCAGTGTAGAGGGAAAGGAAAGAGGAAAGATATGGGGGAAGACACATGGGCAAATCGGCGACAGGCTGGGAGTCGAACCTGCACTGCCTGCACCACAAAGCGGCATATGCCTGCTCCACCACTGAGCTACCTGAATACCCGATGATAGCCTCGCCTTACTTTCATAGCTCCTTAATTATTTAATTATTTTACATCTAAGAAAATGTTTTCTTCAAAAATCGGATTTAATATGGTACGTATTAAAATAGTGGTTTTCACTTTAGAAATTGCATTGAGTAGTTTACTTTAAAAGAGCTCTGTGTTCTCTTTTGAAGATTAACTATTACTCATTAATAACACAAAAGTATTTCTATTTCAATTACTCAATGAACAGATGGAATAATTAATAGAATACTAGATTACTAAAATAATCGATAGCTGCAGCTCTAATTTTATCTTCTTACTGATTTAGATGAGTAGACCAGGACTGTCATGTCCTGGGCCGTTTGCCCAGCATTTTGTGTTTATAGTTTTTCCTGAGTTTGGCCTCCCAGTATGTTTGATGTTATTGTGCCTGCGTGTGACGTTGTGTGCCCGTGTGTTCCTGTGCTCCCTGTGGTTTCTCTTCGTCTCCCTTCTGAAAGGTTTTTGTATTCTTTTCCCCCCATCTTTAATAAACCTTTTGAGTTATGTATGTCTCCGGAGTCCTTCGTGTTTGCCCTTCCTCGCCCGTTTCCTCCACGGCCATGACAAGGACAAACTGTGAGCACATGAGAGCTGATATAATAATCCTAGCCACAATGTGGTGCAGTAGTTATCACTTTTGCCTCAACCATAGAGTTAATATTTATTTCAAGGTTACAAGAGCTGGTTTCCCCCCACCCCCCCACGTAGCCATTTCTACACAGTTTGTAGTGTCTGAATACTTTGTGATCTTTCAGTCTGCTCTGTAGACGTGTCACCCTGCTCTCTGTGACCATGGAGGACAAAACCCAAAAACCTGAAGGCCTCCAACTGAAGAGGCACATTGGGTTGGTTGGTGGTGTAGCAATAGTTTCTGGAACCATGATTGGATCCGGGATCTTCATGTCCCCAAAGTTTGTCCTGGGCTACGTGGGAAGCCCTGGTGCCAGTATGTTAATCTGGGCTCTGTCAGGAGTTATATCTTTGTTTGCAGCTCTTTCCTACATTGAAGTTGGGACCATCATTCCTGAATCTGGTGGGGACTTTATTTACATCCTGAGGATCTATGGTTCATTCCCTGCCTTCTTTGCAGCAATCACTTTTATCTTGCTTCTGAGCCCTTCCAGCATTGCAGCACTGTCAATCAGCATTGCACAGTATGCCATGGCTCCATTTTATCCAGGCTGTGCACCTCCTCAGCTGGCTGTGAAATGTGTCGCAGCTTTTTGTATTCTGATTGTGGCCATCACCAACGCCCTGAATGTCCGAGTTGCTCTCAGAGTCCAAGTGGTCTTCTTGGTGGCCAAAGTGATTTCACTGACTTTCATTGTAATTGGAGGACTAGTGGAAGTCATAAGGAGCAGCACTGTGTTTGAGGAAAATTTTAAAGTTGAGAATGCTTTTAAAGACACTCAGTATTCTTTGAGCACTCTAGGAATGGCTTTCTTTCAAGGTCTCTGGTCTTACTCAGGCTGGGACAATTTGAACTATGTCACTGAGGAACTGAACAGACCAGAGGTGAGACTGAAAGGGATCAAATAGTAGCATTTATGCAAACAATATTTCTTTAAATACACCTTGGCACCTGACAGGCTGTACCTTGAAAATGATTATGCTGGGGAAACATGACTGTCTCAGTGCTATACTGAGAACCCACTTTATGGCTTTTTCCCCAAGCTCTGAATTCGTGTTTCAGGTGATTTATCAACTTTGTTCTAGCACATCACAATAATGCTCTGTAAATCAGTGATCAAACTGTCTGAGGTGTTGTACAAGGTTATCAAAGGTAGATGAGAGGACATTACTTGGATTGCTGTAATCGCAGTCCTAATTCTAATTTAATATCAAAGACTGTAAATAAAGATATGCTGTGAATATAAGATATGAGGATGATGCAATAGAATATGTTTTGACAACAAGAAGCATTTCAACCAACATTGTTTCTGCATCTCCAACGTTTCAAGAACAAATAATGAGTTTTTGTGCCAGAGCTTGGCAGTATTAGCATATGACTGTTCCACAGGGAATTTAATGTTTTTCATTTTGTTGAGGAATTTTCAAACTTTGGGATAAATAAAGTTTATCTTAAATAGTTAAAACTTCAGTGTGATCATCCTTTTTGTTCAGAGCAGTTCATAATAATTCACTAGTGCACTGTCCTTTTCTGTTATTTCAGACTTAAATCAAATTTAATTACAACAGTTCAGGTTTATAGAGCACTTTTTTTCATGCTTTGGCAAACTATGAAAAAATAAATAAATATTCAAGTGGGCTTCATGTTATTCTGTGACACTGATTTGTTAATTTACAAAGTCTGGTGCAACCAAGGTTTAACCAAATCATACTAAGCTAGTCATGTTGCCCTTCATTTGTTTTCCTTTCTTTCTCTTTTGGCACAGGTAAATCTTCCCAGGGCGGTGCTGATAGCCATTTCTCTGGTGACTACTCTGTACCTGCTGGTGAATGTGAGCTATCTGACAGTAATGACACCTAAAGAGCTTGTGTCCTCAAGCGCAGTAGCAGTTACCTGGGGGTAAGACAACACCTGATCTCAGCTTGAAAAGATCTTATAAATGCTTCAGCCACTGAGCGAGAAGGAAACCAGGAGAAATCATCTTCTGTGTACAGATGTACGATATGCATTCATTTTACTGATGGTCAGACAAATACTGCTGTTACTCTTCTAAGGTGAATCACCACCTTATTGTGGCGGAGGGGTTTGTGTGTCCCAGTGATTCCAGGAGATGCGTCGTCCTGGAGCCTTGCCCCTTGGTAGGGTCTCTCATGGCAAATTGGTCCTGGGTGAGGGGCCAGAGAAAGAGTGATTCCAGAGACCCCTATGGAAGATACATCAAGTGAACATACATCTGGTGGCCGGGCATTAGCCCGTGGTGCCTGGCTGGGTGCAGTCCAAAGAGGAGACATGGGTCTGTCCTCCTGTAGGCCCACCACCCAAATAATGCGTTTTTGGAGTCAGGTGCAGTGTGTGTTGGGTGGTGGCCAAGGACATAGGCCTTGGAGGGCTGATCCCCGGCTATCGAGACTGGCTATCGGGACATGGAATGTCATGTCTCTGGTGGGGAATGAGCCTGAGCTATTACATGAGGTTGAGAGATACCGGCTAGATATAGTCGGGCTCACCTCAATGCATGGCCTGGGCTCTGCAACCAGTCTCCTGGAGAGGGGCTGGACTCTGTTCCAATCTGGAGTTGCTCTCAGGGAGAGGTGGCGAGCTGGGGTGGATATTCTTGTATCCCCTCGGGTTTCCTGCATGTACGTTGGACTTGTCACTGGTGAACGAGAGGGTTGCTTCCCTGCCCCTTTGGGTTGGAGAATGGGCCCTGTCTGTTGTTTGCACTTATGCGCCAAATGACAGTTCAGAGTACCCACCCTTCCCGGAGTCACTGGGTGGGGTGCTCAAGGGTGCTCCATCTGGTGACTCCATCATCCTACTGGAAGACCTCAACACTCACGTGGGCAGCGATAAAGAGACCTGGAGGGGCGTGCTTGGGAGGAACGGCCTGCCTGATCTAAACCTGAATGGTGTTTTGTTATTGGACTTCTGTGTAAACCACAGTTTGTCCATAACCACTCTTGGACAAAGAGAGGAGCTGAGCTGTCAACCGATCACCATCAGGTAGCGAGGGAGGATGCGGGACAGACCTGGTGCACCTGAATGTATAGTGAGGGTGTGCTGGGAATGTATGGCAGAGGCCCCTGTTCGCAAGCTCTTCAACTCCCGCCTCTGGGAGAACTTCGACAGCATTCCGAGGGAGGCTGAAGACGTTGAGTCTGAGGCTGCTGCTCAGAGCTGTGGCTGCAAGGTGGTTGGTGCCTGTCATGGTGGTAATCCTCGAGCCATCAAGCTCCCTTCACATCGGGCTTGGTTGGCCTGTGGGACTCTGGAGGTAGCTGACGGGTACCAGCAGGTCAAGTGGTATATGGCTTGGGCAGTGGCCGAAGCAAAAACTCAGGTATGGGAGGAGTTTGTGAGGCCATGAAAAAAGACTTTTGTATGGTCTCGAAGTGATTCTGGCAAACTGTCAGGCAACTCAGAAGGGAAAAACAGTGCTCTACCCACACGGTTTATAGTGTGGGTGGGGCACTGCTGATTTTAGTTGTTGTGTATTTATTTTGTATTTTATTTCACCTAGTTATTTTATACAGTTTTATTATTTGATTCTTGATAAACTCTGTATGTTATTGTTGCTTGTATCCTATGTTATTTTTATTTATTTATTTATTTTTATCTGCACTTCCCTTGTGTATTGTCTTGTTTTCCTTGTTCAGCACTTTGGTCAGTGCTTGCTGTTTTTAAAGTGCTTTATAAATAAAATTGGCTTGGCTTGGCACTGCTGACTTTAACTGAGGAGGTGGAAGGAATACTTTGAGGGCCTTCTTAATCCTGCTCCCACTGTAGTGGAAGCAGAGTCTGGGGATGAGGAGGCTGACTTGCTCATGACTGGGGGTGAGGTTACTGAGGTGGTTAAACAACTCCTTGGTGGCAGGGCCCCTGGCGTGGATGAGATTTGCCTGAGCTCCTAAAGGCTCTGGATGTTGTAGGGCTGTCCTGGTTGACACGCCTCTACAACATTGCATGGAGGTCTGGGATGGTGCTACTGGATTGGAAGAGTAGGGTGGTGGTCCCCATCTTTAAGAAGGGATACCAGAGGGTGTGCTCCAACTATAGGGGGATCACATTCCTCAGCATTTCCAGTAAGGTCTATGCCAGAGCACTGGAAAGGAGGGTCCTTCCATTAGTCAAACCTCAAATTAGAGAGGAACAATACCATTTTCATCCTGGTAGTGGAAGACTGGACCAGATCTTTATCCTCTTGAGGATATTCGAGTGTGCGTGGGATATTGCCCATGAAGTCTGCATGTGTTTTGGGGACTTGGAGAAGGCATTTGAATGTGTCCATCGGGGTATCGCGTGGGGGGTGCTGCAGGAGTATAGGGTGTCTGGGCCGTTGTTGTAGGCCATTCAATCCCTGTACAAACGAAGAGAGAGCTTGTTCTGTATTGCCGGCCATAGGTTGGACTCGTTGTTGGACCTGTGTATGTTGGACTATGTCAGGGCTTCCTTTTGTCACCAATTCTAGGCGTAGCCAAGTGGCAGATGGCTTCCGCCTTGGTGGCCTCAGACTCTGATCTCTTCATCAGGTAGTGGCCTCCAGCTTGCAGTGGAACGGTTTGCAGCTGAGCGTGAAGCAGCTGGTATGAGAATTAATACCTCTAAGTCAGAGACCATGGTCCTTAGCCAGAAAAGGGTGGATTGCCCACTCCGGCTCAGGGACGGTTTGCTGGCCCAGGTGGTGGAGTTCACGAGTGATGGGAGAAGGGAGTAGGAGATTGACAGATGGATTGGGGCTGTGTCCACAGTGATGTGGATGCTGCACCGGTCCACCGTGATGAAGAGGGAGCTGAGTGTGAAAGCAAAGCTGTGGATTCACCAGTCAATCTAAGTCCCTACCCTCACCTATGGTCTTGAGTTTTGGGTAGTAACCGAAAGAATGAGACTGCAAATACAAGCGGCAGAAATTAGCTTCCTCTGAAGGCTGGCTGGCCTCTCCCTTGGAAATTCAGGAGGGGCTCAGAGTAGAGCCGCTGCTCTGAAAAGAGCCAGTTGAGGTGGTTCGAGGATCTGACTAGGATGCCTCCTGGGTGCCACTTGGGTGAAGTATTCTGGGCATGTCCTACTTGGAGGAGGCCTGGGGTAGACTCAGGACATACCGGACAGGTTATATTTCTTGGGTGGCCTGGGACAGCCTTTGGGGTCGCCCTGGATGAGCTGGAGGAGGTGCCTGCGTAGAGGGAGGTCTGGGCTTCTCTGTTTAGGCTGCTGCTCCCGTAACCTGGCCCCAGATAAGCGGAGGAAAATGGATGGATGGATGGATGGATGGGTGGACTTTTCTAAGTTAAAGACACAGACTAGATGGATGCAGTTGTCCGGTCTGTATTTTGAAGCCTCTATATTAGCATTTTAGCCCCTGCCATGTTGGGGGTTTTTTGGAGCTAGAAGTGACCATATTTGGTCACTCCTAGTTATCCTAATGCTTCCATGAATCCGCAAACTGTATGAAACAGACACAGATGAGTGCCAATTAGTGCTGAGTGAGAAAATACAAGAATTTTACTCAACAAAACTAAAGCACAAAATTTTTTCTGGGCTAATCGTTACAGCAAGCCATGCTGCTTGAAGGTCAGTGACGAGTGGTTCAGTGGAGGAGGCAACTGGACCTGAAGCTCCAGTACAGTGTCTCCATATAGTGGAGGTGAGGCTTGGCAGAAAACTAGCCTGTGTAATTTTAAGTTGTAAAAGAATCCAGATTCCAGTTGTTTCTAAAGGTAGAAATTAGGTATGGATACCAAAAAAAGATTTTGTATACCAAGCTGTAAATGCCTTATTTTCATGGCTGAAGTTGATCATTTAACAAATGGCCACTGGAGGAAGTGCAGATTTTGTTCAACCAGTGTTGACTTTGGGGATCATAAAAGTCGCTCAGTTCTTGGGCTTCTCCGTGATGTCGCAATGGCTATATCCATTTTACAGCATATAGTTTCAGATTAAGTACCAGAGAGAATCTCATTCTGAGGGATTAACAGGTGGAGCCTGTCTTATTTTAACCTTGTGAGCATCCCACAGATGCTCAATTAGATTTAGATCTGGGGAATTTGGAGGCCAAGTCAACACCTCAAACTTGTTGCGCTCCTCAAACTATTCCTGAATCATTTTTTGCTTTGTGGCAGGGTGCATTATCCTGCTGAAAGAGGCCACAGCCTTTAGGGAATACTGTCTCCATGAAAGGGTGTATATGGTCTACAACAATGCTTAGGCAGGTGGTACAAGTCAAAATAACATTCACATGGAAGGCCGGAAAGTTTCCCAGCAGAACATTGCTCAAAGCATCACACTGCTTCTCTTCATCCTGGTGCCAGGTGTTCCCCAGGTGAGTTATGCACACGCACCTGGCCATCCAGATGATGCAAAGGAAAATTCGATTAATTAGACAAGGCCCAAACTTCCATTGCTTCGTGGTCCAGTTCTGATGCTCATGTGGCCATTATCTGCATGGACACCCTAACTGGTCCGAAGTTGTGCAGCTCTGTATCCAACAAACTTCGATGCACTGTGCAAATGCTGTTAAGTAATGCTTTATATGAAGCTCATGCTGTAAACTGATTTATGATTATTTCTTCAAATATATAATTAAGTTTGAAAGTGTCTCAATTTAAAATGTGATGTAAGGCACAGTAAATTCTTGTTACAGTCTGTTTATCAATGTTAAGAAACTTTAAGATATAAAGTAACATGTCTTGTGAGAACTGAGTAAAGGTTTAAAGACTTCTTTTCATGACAAGCAGCCAACAAGATATTTTATTGTTTGGTTTGTCTTGTACTTTAATTTTATTCTGTGTGCATGCTAGGTACCACGTAATATGCTAACGCGCTTTGTATGATTTGTCCATAAATACAGTTCTCATGGTGAGACTAAGCTAGCAGAGAAAGGCTTAAGCAATTAACGCCTGTTTCAAAGAACCGACCTGTGTCTGTGCTGCCCTGGAGAGAGCTACACACTGTGTATTCTGACACCTTTCTATCAGAACCAGCATTAACTTTTACTTCAATTCTAGCTACAGCTGCTCATGGACTGTATGAGCCAGCCTTCTCTCTCCAGTGAGCCTTGGCTTCCCATGACCCTGTCGCTGGTTCACCACTGTTCCTTCCTTTGACCACGACAGACTGGGAATGTCACACAAGAGCTGCAGTTTTAGAGATGCACTGACCCAGTTGCCCAGCATCACAGCGTGGCCCTTGTCAGACTCGCTCAAATCCTTACACTTGCCCATTTTTCCTGCTTCTAACACATCATCTTTGAGGACAAAATGTTCACTTGCTCCCTAATGCATCCCATACACTAACAGGTGCTATAATGAAAAGATAATCAGTGTTATCCACTTCACCAGTCAGTGGTCATGTTGTGCCTGATCGATGTATATAACTGAATGTCATCTGCATAGCAATGATAAGAAATGTACTTGAAAGTACTCAAAGCATGCAGAATAGGGAGCAGCTATAACAGAAACAGCAACTGCAGTCATGTTCATCATGTAACACATTATGAGATGTTCTGTAACAGAAATCATTTCCATACAGGAATAAGGTGCTGGGCAGCTGGGGGTGGATCATGTCTGTGGCTGCAGCCTTGTCAGCTTTTGGTTCTCTAAATGGGACGTTCTTCAGCAGCGGCCGTGTGTGCTTTGTTGCTGCCAGGGAGGGACACATGGTATCAGCCTCTCTACCTTATGAGAATACATACACCTGTTTAAATGAATGCTGGTGCAGAGTGTTATACAGACCTGTGTTGGTTTTGTAGCCAGATATTCTGTCCATGGCCCACGTCCACAGACTGACTCCATCTCCAGCACTGATCTTCAGTACGGTGATCTCTCTGGTGGTGCTGATTCCTGGAGACTTTCAGAGTATTATCAGTTACTCCAGGTGAAGACTGACTCTGTTTCTGCTTTATTCCTAATTTATAGCTTTTCCTGTTTGTCCTACATTCCTCTTTTTCACTGTTTTCAGTTTTACCTCCTGGATGTTCTACGCCAGCAGCCTGTCTGGGCTCATCTATCTCAAAATCAAGAAGCCGGACCTTCCCAGGCCATACAAGGTCAGTGTCATGTACTAGTTTCTCTTTTCTTAACACTACATGAGAATCACATCTTGTTCCCATGCCTGGTTTTTCCTCTCCCCACAGGTTCCCATTATACTTCCTATACTGGTCCTCATTGCAGCGATATTCCTTGTGCTGGCACCCATCATAGACAATCCTCAAATTGAGTACCTCTATGTGGCTTCATTTATCTTAAGTGGTGTTATAGTCTACATACCCTTCATCCATTATAAGCTCTGCCCAGGTCTGCTGGACACATTAACAGCGTTCCTGCAGCTCTTCTTAGAGGTCGCCCCAGCAGAAAAAAACCTGTAATTTCTACTGAACACTCACAGATAGCATCTCTATGATTCAGATAACTCAAACATATAAAATAAGCCTGGCTGAATGACTTAGCTTTACAATATATTATATGTAATTATATGTGAAAATGTTTTACTTCTGTTATTGTAAATTTACAACTTTCAGTTCTCTATAAAAGATTATTTGCAAAATGTTTCAGTTTAAAACACATTAAGATGACAGGAAAAAAATGAAATCCATATTTGTTTTTGAAAGATGCTGATTTGGGGTTTTAACAGGGGCGCAGTTATATACTTTCTGAGGTTTATGGGACACATTTTGTGCCACTGGATTCTAATACAATAAACTATCAAACATACGTGCATATCTTTGGTAAACGCTAAACCTACTATAAGTCATCATTTTAGAGCACTGAATGTCACTCTCTTTCTACTTTGTAATCTACAAATAAAGTATTATAAACATCTTACTTTGTTTTGGCTCTTGCTGGGGTGCCACGAAACATTTGTTTGATTTGTGTGTGAGGCTCACTGTCCTGTCTTTACACTCAGTATATATATATATATATATATATATATATATATATATATATATATATATATATATTATAATGTGTTGTCACCATGTTGGGAGACTAAATATTAGCACAGAATCACCTGAGATCAAAAAATGCAGAAGTAGTTGGGCTATAATTAAACAATTTATGATGCAGTTGTGTCAAATGTCAGTGAGAATGTACTTCTACTTGTGCATCTTCTGTCCGAAGGACTAAAGAGGAGAGGTGTCAAGTGTGCAAGATGGGGCGCATGTCTGTGTGGCTGATGAAGGTGGACCCCAAAATGTAGGACTCAGAGACAGAACTAAATTTAAAAGGTGATGAAAAGAGAAACAATAAACAGAGTTAGACTGGGCTGGATGGGTGCCAGAACTAAATACAAAAACAGGGAAACATCAACAATGACACGACAAGGAACAGACACAGACTGAGGACTTAAATACACTCACTAGGTAATCAGGGAACAGGCAATAGTTGGGGACACAGCTGAATGTAATTAAACAAAGGAGACAAGGGGAAGCAAAGCTAAACACAAAGCACATGGGATAAGGGACTGTCAAAGTAAAACCAGAAACAACTAGGCGGAGACAGAAATGCAGACTTGACACACCGTACAGGAAATAAACAACAAAACACAACACATCTGTCATGTGGGAACGGTGTGGCAGGCAGGGTGGACCCAAATGCAGAACTCCAAGGCAGACTATACTTAAAAGGTGGCTTTATTGTAGATAACGTGAAACATAATGCAGAGGAACGGCACTGTAACAAAACTCAAACTGACAGGAAACAGGACAAAACCACACCTCCATTAGGGAGGACGCAACGGAGAACAGAACAAACACAGGGGCTTAAATACACACGGCGGCGTGGGTTCAAGTCCCGGCCCGTTGCCAATTTGCCCGCGTGTCTTCCCCTCTATTTTTCCCCCATTTCCTGTCTCTCTCCACTGCCCATAAATGCCGCTGTGGCCAAAAATGCAAAAAAAATACACACAGGAGGTTAGAATGAGAGACAAGAAACAGCTGGAGAACACAGGGCACAGGTGAACAGAATCTAACAAATTAAACAAGGGAAACAAATCTAAACATGACACATAGGGAACACCAGACTGTCAAACTAAAATAGGAAGTAACTAAAGAAGAAAACAATGAAGACTGGACAAAGGACACTAATCACAGAGGGAACTCAACATATGATAACACGAAGAAGACATGGACGCCAGAAACACAAGAACACAGGGAAGACAAGAACGGGAAATAAACCAAGCTAAATTCAAAACTATAACAAACTGAAGACCTATACAAAAGAAAGCTAATAAACATAATCAGAGATATAACTTAAACAGAACCAAAGAACACAAGACACTGGGCCTTCAGCCCAGGACCATGACAACATCAGACCAGAGACATGACTGAGGTACAGGACAGACACTAGAACACAGAGACGCAGGGAAGACAGGAAAAAAGGGAACTAGGAAATCAATATGTCAATAACAATAACTAATAATAGGACAGGAAATTATGATGGCTAATCAAAACCAAAACAAACTAGAAACATAACAGAAACTCATAAATCATAAAGAAGTGAAACCATTGCTGTTTTAGCTCCAGAATACTCTGCACTGCCGCCTCTGAGATCTGTAATGAGACATCACTGAAATTGCAAAGACACCATCTGCTTAGTGGCAGTTTATCATGCATCAGCCAACCTGACAGTAAATCAGGCTGTACTGAACCTAAGTGGACTAAACTGATTGTGATCAGCTAATGAAAAAAATGCCATCCTTAACTTAAAATTTTGAGTTATGGATGGCATTTCTTTATTATTGGTGGAAACAAACTTCCACAGAAACGTCCCAAAGGTGGTCTTCAGAGACTGACGCACAACCTGACAGTCAACCCCCCTCAATCACCTTAAATAAATAAGTAATGGTTTCACTAGAAAAAAAAAATAATTTGTTGTCATTGCTGAGACCCTTACAAATGTTTAACATGAACTTTGAATTATAGCTAGCTGCACAAAGTTCTAAGTAAAACTTTGGAATCAGTTCTTTGTACTGATGTCACAGAAGTACAATAGCAACAGAGAAAATAAATGAATAGCTAGAAATGATTTAGCTTTAGATGTTAATCCCAGTTGTAGGACACATGCTAACATCAGCTTAGATACTTATTATCCTGTGATTATCTGTTGGTAGTGTGCACTTTGCAAGATGGAACAAAACACACAGGAACAAACTGTGGCTATTCTTCCTATTTCTTCTCTTTAATCAGCAGGAGACACAAAAGACCTTAAACTTGCATCAACAGTCTATCTTATCATAAATGTTAACACAAAACAAAACACCTATACTACGGCAGTGCAATTCAGATTTCATTGTTAGTTGCTGTAATGTTGTAAATGTTACATTCAAGATTAAATGATTATTGTGCCACATCGTGTTTGACAGATTTCTGTATTTTCCTCTAATAAAGTCCAGATTCACTCTGTGCTGGGCTGTGTCAGGTTTACATCAGTTTCCATTCATTTAGTATATTTATTCAGTTGAATTATAATTATAAAGATAAGTTTATTTAAAAAAAAAAAAAAGTTAATGCAAACATCTCAACACACTGTTTGTGGATGTTCAAATTGATACCATAGATGCATTTCCTAAAAGTCTCAGATGAGTTAGTTCCCAGACTAACTCCCAAACTAAAACCCAAAGCGCCATATACATGTGGTCGCCTGCTCCACCCCTGAGCCACCTGGGTGCCCTAATTTCAGTGTTTTAATATGAGGGTTTTCAGTTAGTTTTTAACCTTTTTATAAACATAACACAAAAGCAAGGAAATTTGTGTTTTGTTGATTTTTTTCTTTGTTGTTTTCTTTGTTGCTTCTTGGCAATAAATCTTATACTGTTAGAAAGCCTGTTTATTGCCACGTTTGTAAGGAAAATGCATCTGCGGGTTGAGCCCATGAAAAAGCTATTGATTCTTATTTTGAGCTACCCGGGTGATTACCCCAGGTGCTGAAAATCAGAGATATAAAGATAAATAAGCAGAAAAGGCTGTCTGGCATTGGCAGAAAAGATTTTTATGTTTTGAAGGTTTTATCAGTTCAGATAGTACATTGAGAGCAGAATCAGCTGTGAGTCATAGAATAATTTACAGTCTTTACTTGGCACAAGGAAGAACCAGTTCAGGTCCTGTCCTTCCTCTGATATCCTTGATATGCATTTGTTATGCATTTATGCATCTGTTCATTTTTCCACTCACATGAGGAACTTTCTAATCTTTTGCTGACAGTTCAGCTTTCTAATCTTCATGTACGGCCAGAAAACAAGCAAATATAATATTTACAGGTGCCAGAGAAAGGCTTCAAGCACACCAGTAGAATCCACTTGGCTTACAGGGATTTTCCCAGTAAGGAAAGCAGGACTGAAATGATTTAAAACATTCTGAGTTTTTAATTTGTCTCTGCCCAGTCAGTGTTTTATGGAGATAAAATAAATGCTAAAATGAATCACAGAAACCTGAGAGACAGGGAGAACTCTGGACAAGCAGGCATGCGTAAAGTCAATGATAGCCTCACCTTACTGTCATAGCTCTTTGATTATGTTTCCTCCTCCTTTTCCACATGTGGACCTTGTGTAACAGTCAGTGTTTTACAACTACAAATGTCTGTTCTTGTCTGCTGCTTCTGAGAAGTGAAGAGCTATGTGAAAATGGGGGATGACACACACGGACTCAGTCTGAAGAGGGAAGTGGGGATTGTAGGAGCTGTGTCCTTCACTGCTGGAACAATGAAGCCCGGATCTTCATTTCCCCCCAGCACGTCCTGTCCACTATAGGGAGCCCAGGGGCCAGCTTCATTATATGTTCCTGCTGCGATAGCTATGCTGTGGCGGCTCTGCTATGCTGAACTGTGCACTATCGTACCGGAGTCTGGAGCTGAGTACATTTACATACTGAGGACTGTGGGGAAAGTGGTGGCCTTCATGTTCGTCTTCAGCTTCATCACAGTCATGAGGCCAGCTAGTGGCACAGGAATCGCTCTCAGCTTTGCTGAATATGCTGTGGCCCCCTTTCACAGCGGCTGCACCCCTCCACAGCTGGTGGTGAAGTTCGCATCCAGATGGATCACCACAGCAGTGAAGATGGTGGCCCTGGCGGCGATCATCCTGGGAGGCATTGTGATGCTTTTCCAGGGCCGCACTGAGAACTTTGAGGGAACCAATGTAGGGGTCGGCTTCATCTGCATTGTTTTCTATCAGGGCTTGTGGTGCTTTGATGGCTGGAACACTTTAAATTATTTAATTGAGGAGGTGAAACATCCAGAAGTAAGAATTTCAAAATATACAATTTGTGGTTCATAGAAATACAAAAATACAGACGAAGCGTGCCAAAAACTGGGCACCTCCAGTCATGTTTGTATATATTTTATCTAGGGCTGCAATTACTCGTTGAGTAACTTGAATATCTCATTATCCTCAATGCAAATCTTCTGCTTCATTTAATGCATGACTCTGCAGAGCTCAGCATGGAAACGAGCGTTTCACCCACATTAGCAACTAAAAATAGACCTGCAGTAAAAACATTTAGGAGCACTTGTGTGAATTTAAAACCATTACTATACTTATAAATATATCGATTAAATTCCATTCATATTTTAAAATATGAAAATTAAAGTGATTTTTCCCCTCTGGCCAGTAGAAATATATATGGGGCCAGTAAAATTCAGAGCCACTGACCCTGTGCTGTTACTCTGGACACTGAATTATTATTAATTATTAACATGTCCACCGTCAGAATGTTATAGAGTAAAGGCTGTTTTATGCTTTATTTTAGGCTGTATATTCTATTTATTTTTGCATTTAAAAAATGTTTTCTTCAAAACTCAGATTTAATATGGTACGTATTAAAACATTGGTTTCCACTTTAGAAATTGCATTGAGCGGTTTAATTTAATTAACCTCTGTTTTCTCTTTTGAAGATTAACTATTACTCGTTAATAACACAAAAGTATTTCTATTTCAATTACTCAATGAACAGATGGAATAATTAATAGAATACTTGATTGCTAAAAAAATCGATAGCTGTAGCTCTAATTTTATCTTCTTACTGATTTAGATGAGTAGACAAGGACAAACTGTGAGCACATGAGAGCTGATATAATAATCCTAGCCACAACGTGTTGCAGTAGTTATCACATTTGCCTCACAGCAAGAAAAGTGTAGAGTTAATATTTAATTCAAGGTTACAAGAGCTGGTTTTACCACCACCCCCGGATGCTTTGAAAGCCATTTCTATGCAGTTTGTAGTGTCTGAATACTTTGTGATCTTTCAGTCTGCTCTGTAGACGTGTCACCCTGCTCTCTGTGGCCATGGTGGACAAAACCCAAAAACCTGAAGGTGTCCAACTGAAGAGGCAAATTGGGTTGGTTGGTGGTGTAGCAATAGTTTCTGGAACCATGATTGGATCTGGTATCTTCATGTCCCCACAGTTTGTCCTGGGCTATGTGGGAAGCCCTGGGGCCAGTATGTTAATCTGGGCTCTGTCAGGAGTTCTATCTTTGTTTGCAGCTCTTTCCTACATTGAAGTTGGGACCATCATTCCTGAATCTGGTGGGGAATTTATTTACATCCTGAGGATCTATGGTTCCTTCCCTGCCTTCTTTGCAGCAATCACTTTTATCTTGCTTCTGAAACCTTCCAGCATTGCAGCGATGTCAATCAGCATTGCACAGTATGCCATGGCTCCATTTTATCCAGGCTGCACACCTCCTCAGCTGGCTGTGAAGTGTGTCGCAGCTTTTTGTATTCTGATTGTTGCCATCACCAACGCCCTGAATGTCCGAGTTGCTCTCAGAGTCCAAGTGGTCTTCTTGGTGGCCAAAGTGATTTCACTGACTTTCATTGTAATTGGAGGACTAGTGGAAGTCATAAGGAGCAGCACTGTGTTTGAGGAAAATTTTAAAGTTGAGAATGCTTTTAAAGACACTCAGTATTCTTTGAGCACTCTAGGAATGGCTGTCTTTCAAAGTCTCTGGTCTTACTCAGGCTGGTACAACTTAAACTATGTCACTGAGGAGCTGAACAGACCAGAGGTGAGACTGAAAGGGATTTATGCAAACAATATTTCTTTAAGTACAGCTTATCACCCGACAGGCAGTGCTTTGATAAAGATTATGCAGGAAAATATGACTGTCTCAGTGCTATAATGAGAAAGCTGAGCACTTAGTGCTTTATGGCTTTTTTCCAAACTATGAATTTGTGTTTCAGGTGATTTATCAACTTTGTTCTAGCACATCCTAATAATGCTTTGTAAATCAGTGATCAAAGTGACTGAGGTGTTGTGTGAGCTTAGTGAGTTAGGTTAATCTGTGATTTTAAATTTCCCATAGGTGGAAATTTACAATCACCCACAACCCTGAAAAGGATGAGCAGAAGAACATGTATTGATAGTGGAAGATCTTGGCAGTATTTTGAATAGTATATGACTGTTCCACTGGGAAGTTAGTGTTTTTAAAGGAATTTCCAAACTTTGGGATAAATAAAGTTGCTCTTAAATAGTTAAAAATTCAATGGGATTTTGTTCATAGCAGTTCATAATAATTCACCAACTTCTGCTAACTGCATGAAATTCTTTTCTGTTATTTCAGACTTATAGCCTATTTACTGTAATTAAAACAACAGTTTGGGTTTGGAGGGCATTTTTTTCATGGCTTGGTAAACCATTAAAAAAAAGTAAATATTCAATTCATGTTATTCTGTGAGACTGAGTTGTTAATTTGCAAACCCTGGTTAAAGCAGGGTTCAACCAAAAACTACCAAGCTAGTCATGTTGGCCTTTGATTGTTTTCCTTTCTTTCTTTTTTGGCACAGGTGAATCTTCCCAGGGCGGTGCTGATAGCCATTTCTCTGGTGACTACTCTGTACCTGCTGGTGAATGTGAGCTATCTGACGGTAATGACACCTAAAGAGCTTGTGGCCTCAAGTGCAGTAGCAGTTACCTGGGGGTAAGACAACACCTGATCTCAGCTTAATAAAACCTTTTTAATACTTCAGCACTGATCTCTGTTATGATAAGAAGGACATATAGAAGATCATTGCACTTATTACAGATAAGGGAGGACAGTATGGCCCTCATAAAACAGAGCCTGAAAGCCTAACTTTCAGATAAACAGAAGGTGCCTCAGCAGAGACCTTGATGTTAAACTAGGCCACACCTGCAAAGGCTCCATTAAGTCCACAGATCTCAGGCTCCAAGGGAGACAGTTATAGTGTCTGCAGGCCCATGTCTACTTTTGCATTCTCAGCCCCGATCACATGACCTCAGGGACCTGCTGAGGATGTATGGATGTAAAAGTTCACTGATGTACGCTGGTGCTCGTCCATGCAGAGCTCTAAAAGTCAAAACCAGTCTTAAAGTGGACTCTGAAGGTAATGGGAAGCCAGTGCAACTGAATTAGCAAGAGTGTGATATGTAAGCACTTAGAAGACTTAGTCAGAAGCCTCGCAGCGGTGTTCTGAACAACTTGCAGATGTTCCAAGGAAGCTTTCTTGATACAAGGAATTCAGAGCGTGACATACAGTGGCTTGCAAAAGTATTCATACCCCTTGAACCTTTCCATATTTTGTCATGTTCATCATGTAACACATTATGAGATGTTCTGTAACAGAAATCATTTCCATACAGGAATAAGGTGCTGGGCAGCTGGGGGTGGATCATGTCTGTGGCTGCAGCCTTGTCAGCTTTTGGTTCTCTAAATGGGACGTTCTTCAGCGCCGGCCGTGTGTGCTTTGTTGCTGCCAGGGAGGGACACATGGTATCAGCCTCTCTGCCTTATGAGAATACATACACCTGTTTAAATTAATGATGGTGCAGAGTGTTATACAGACCTGTGTTGGTTTTGTAGCCAGATATTCTGTCCATGGCCCACGTCCACAGACTGACTCCATCTCCAGCGCTGATCTTCACCACGGTGATCTCTCTGGTGGTGCTGATTCCTGGAGACTTTCGGAGTATTATCAGTTACTCCAGGTGAAGGTTGACTTTGTTTCTGCTTTATTCCTAATTTATAGCTTTTCTTATTTGTCTTACATTCTTCTTCTTTGACCGTTTTCAGTTTCACTGCCTGGATTTTCTACGGCATCGTCCTGTCTGGGCTCATCTATCTCAAAATCAAGAAGCCGGACCTTCCCAGGCCATACAAGGTCAGTGTCATGTACTAGTTTCTCTTTTCTTAACACTACATGAGAATCACATCTTGTTCCCATGCCTGGTTTTTCCTCTCCCCACAGGTTCCCATTATACTTCCTATACTGGTCCTCATTGCAGCGATATTCCTTGTGCTGGCACCCATCATAGACAATCCTCAAATTGAGTACCTCTATGTGGCTTCATTTATCTTGAGTTGTGTTGTAGTCTACATACCCTTCATCCATTATAAGCTCTGCCCAGGTGTGCTGGACAGGTTAACAGCATTCCTGCAGCTCTTCTTAGAAGTCGCCCCGGCAGAAAAAAACCTGTAATTTCTACTGAACACTCACAGATAGCATCTCTATGATTCAGATAACAAAAACATATAAAATAAGCCTGGCTGCATGGTTTTGCTTTACATTTTATTAAACATGAATATATGTGATAACATTTTATGCACAGGTGCTAAAATGTTTTACTTGCACTTTAAAGTTGTAAATGTACTTGCTCATTATTAAAGATTGGTAAACACAAGAAATCATTATTTTAGAGCTCTCTATAACACTACCATTTACTGCATGTCACCCTCTTCCCACCTTCCATTCATCTGTCACTTTTTAATCAACAATAAATCATTGCACACATCTTTCTTGGTGTTGACTCTCACTGCAGTATCTTATCACTTCCTGTTCCTGTAATAGTGAATTGTGATGTTTATGTGTAGCTCAATTAATTGTAAATCTCTAGATAATGGCTTATTTCATAGTATAATTCTCACATCACACTTTGTTTAGTCATCTGTAAATTATGGTCACAGTATTCACTTATTGTGTCTTAGAGATTCCCTAGTTTAGTGTAGCTATTAGCTTAGCTCTTAGCCGACTCACTAACTGCATGCCTTCTTCTCCTGTCCCTCCCTCGCTTTGCTGCTCTGTGTGTCAGATGTTTAGTTACTCCTTGGCCTCCTTTAGCAGTAATGGTACTTGCAACAAATGTAGCTTGTTTGCAGCCTTGGAGGTCAGGCTCAGTGAATTGGAGACCTGGCTCCACACCCTGGAAAATCCTGTAGCTTGCCAAGCCCCTGTAGTCAGTGTGGACCAGGGTAGCTTAGTCACCATTTGCTCTCCCCCAGAAAATCCTGAGCAGCTGGGAAATCAGGCCAGCTGGGTGACTGTGGAAGAATCCTAGTCCTAAACAGAAGCCCCTGGTACAACCCCCACCCCATTCATCTTTCAAGTCGTTTTTCCCTACTTGGCGGCACACCAGCTAAGGAACAAACTCTGGACACTAGCAACCATCACAGATTGTATTCCAGGGGCCAGAGCAGGCAACATACAGTAGAAGGAAATCTAAAGCTGCTGGCTTAGGCTAAACATAGATTTGGTAAAATAATAATTCACCTTGGCAGTAACAACACCCAATTAACGCCAATTGGAGGTCACCAAAGTTACTATCGTATGTAGTTTTCTCTGGACCCCTCCCCAATCTGACGAGGAGTGACATGTTTAGCCACACGGTGTCCTTCCATTGCAGTTGTCTGAAAAAAGATGTGGGCTTTATAGATAATTGGGAAATTTTCTGGGGAAAACCTGGTCTTGTTTGGAGAGACAGCATCTATTGCACTTTGAATGGAGCAGGTCTCATTTAAGCTCCCCAAAACCTGACTATCCAGGGTTGAGATCAGGAAGCAGAGCTGCAGTCTTACACGCAGCTTCCTCCTGTCATACCCCCAAAAGTCCATCCTTATAGAGACTGTGTCTGCTCCCAGAGCACCAAAAAAGAAACCAAAAATTAGGAAAAAACAAATTAAGCATAAAAATTGAAAAAGAATGAATTATACAGAAGAACCCTGAATACTGTCAGAATCCTTGAAGCATAGGCAGAGGAGGAGTAGAAGCAATCCCTCCCTGAGCCTGGTTCTGGTTTCTTCCTCTTAAAAGGGAGTTTTTCCTTCCCACTGTCACCAAGTGCTTGATCATAGAGGGCTGTTTTGATTTTGGGGGTGACTTATAGGGAACTATTGTTGTGATTTGGCACTTTATGAATAAAATTTAAATGAATATTGACATTAATATGCTTCTGACAGGTGCACCATTTCTTGGGAGTTTTCAGATTCTGCATGATTCTGCTGTATATATTTGTATTTGTCTGTATTCGCTATAATTTACAGGTTTGCTTGGGTTATGAAAGCATTACAAAAGCATCTCCATGGAGCAGACCTACCTGAGATAAATGTGCTTTTCAGGTCTTAAAACACTCATACAGATGTGTGAATTAAAAGGAAAATAAAAGTTTATTAAATATTATTCACCAAAGAGATAAAACAAGACATGGTTCATTTATAGTGCAACTTTCACGAGACAAGATTGTTCAACACAAATCAGGGAAGAGCAAAGAACAGAGGAAGTGTATGAATACGCTGTTTATTCATATTTAGACAATTTTTTGGACTGGAGTTCACATTCTCAAAATTAAGACTGGAAATTTTGTTCAGCTCTAATGTTCAGTTACTTAATAATTTTCATCTTGACAGTTTGGAAAAAGCACTTTCCTCCTGAAAGCTTAAATGATTTAATATCAGTGGGATTAAAAAAAAAGGCTTTTCCAAACAATAAAGCTCTAAAACTAAAAATTTAAAGTCTTTTTTTTCATGTGTGTGAGTCTTTTAGTTAGTTTTCTTCTCTGTGCCATTAGAAGCGCCACTATGCTCGCCTGTCTCGCTTCTGCCACCTTGTGGCGACTGGTGGTACAGCGTGAACAGCCTCTCTGCATTCTGGTCTGCATCCTCCGCCCCCTCGCAGCACTTTATCCAGGACTGAGGGATGGTGTCGATGCCATAGTGGGCCCCAGCAATGGCCCCGGCCATGCAGGCTATGGTGTCAGTGTCCCCTCCCAGTGCCAGGCTGTACGCTATCGTCCTCTCCACGCCACCGTAGCTCTCTGGAATGCATTCCCGTGGCTGTAGGCAGTGGAGGACGCAGAAGATTGCAGTGGGGACAGAGTGGAGTGCTGCAATGCCATTACCTGATATAAGACACACAGACAGAACACATTAAGATCATTTTTGGGGGTGTTTTTGTGGTGTAGAGAAACAGGAAATGGTATGCAAATGAAAAGAATGGGATCACAGCATCGCTGGACCGGGTATTTGTGCACATGTGATAGGTCAGCAGAAAAAATGATTGGGGTCACACTGCCATCCATTGGAGACCTGGCAAAATAACACCACCTGTCGAGGGCAACAGGAATTCTCAGAGACCCCGCTCATCCCTGTCATGAACTGTTCTCTCTCCTACCCTCAGGCAGAAGATACTGCAGCCTGTTATGCAGAATAGTGAGGTTTGTGACAGCTTCTACCCATTAGCCATCAGACTTCTGAACACTGCAAATAATCTCAGACATTGCCCCCTGGTAGGGTCTCCCATGGCAAATTGGTCCTGGTTGAGGGGCTAGACAAGGAGTGATTCCAAGGACCCCTATGGAAGATACATGAAGGAAACTGTTTACCCTGCCTGGCATAGTTTTAACTTCTCCCACCCTGGAGCCAGACCAGGGGAGGGAGCTTGAGGGAGAGCATCTGGTGGCTGGGGATTAGCCTGAGGAGACATGTGCCTGCCCTCCCATTCGAATGGTTTTGATTCATTATCATATGTAAGGTGGTAAGAACAAAACAGGGCAGTGTGCAGGTGATTTTTGCATGTGCACTTCTTGAAATTCCTGAATCCAAATCCAAACTGACTCTAAAAGGCATCTCTAATTCAGCCCAAACCCAATCTCTGCTACCATCTTAAAGCTTTAAATAACCTTTTGTGTAATAGTGCAAACAAATGAACCAATCACGTACCCTCCTCAGCAGCAATAACAGAGATACTGACCCAGTTCAGAGATGACTTCCTCTATGCTGACTTTGCTCCTGTCCATCAGGTCTCTAATTCGGTGGAGACGTTCACAGAATGGCTTCTCTGCTTCTTTTAAACTACAAAGGTAGTTAAAAATATATATACATCTCATACAGCATGAAAAGGGATAC
The DNA here is from genome assembly GCF_007364275.1 of Archocentrus centrarchus. Lineage (NCBI taxonomy): Eukaryota > Metazoa > Chordata > Actinopteri > Cichliformes > Cichlidae > Archocentrus > Archocentrus centrarchus. The sequence goes on along the minus strand of NC_044367.1, from coordinate 24,864,827 downwards.
TTCAGACTTTAAAAACATATTTTTAGACAGAAATATTTGAGCTTGAGTTAACTTGTCTGACAAACATCTGTAACACAGATTTTGATTATTCTTTAGTAAATTAAACCCCAAATTACAAAATAAGTTAAAAAAATTGTAATATTAATTTCACTACACTGAAGGAAAAATCATGCTCCTGTTTGATGCCAGTGACACTCAAATTTTTGGACCTCTTCAGTCAGATCCAGTCTGTCCATTCTACTCACATTCTTGCATCGTTGCGTGCGGCCTCATCACCCTCCACCTCCTCCATCTCTGTAATTAGCCTGCTAATGAATTGGTGAGGCAAGTCCAGCGCCCCCTGCAGGGAGAGGTGCACAGCTAATGCCTGCAGCACCGCCCCATTATAACCCAGAGAGCAGGAGTGCGTCAGCATGGCGCCCAGACGGGCAAACTGCAGAGAAAAAGAGTCAAACATGTGGTTTACATCAAGAATCCTTTTATTTACAGAAAACTCAATCTGCAAAAGACCCCCACTCACCCTTTTAACATCAGCCATGTCCGGAAAGGCCAGTGCGAAAGGGGCTGCTCTCATGGCCCCTCCGTTCCCAAAGGAGCCCCGACCGCTAAACTGGTCCCTGGCTGGCTGATACACATCACTTAACTGGGGGGACGAGAGCTTCTTCAACACCTGGATCACTCCAGCGCCATAACCACGATGTGGGGAAGCACTGTACTCCTTAGCAAACCTACAAAGGATGAGACACTGAGGTAGCAACCATCCACAGTTCACCTGGAGAAGCTTTGGATCGATATGTAACTCAAATATTTTTTCCTCATTTTCTGTTACATATTATATACACTGTTCCACATGGCCAAAGATTCCAAAAATTAAATCAGTGTAGTACAAGTAAAGCCTGTGAGACAGTCTTTTCTACTCTTGGCTTTGCACACATCTTTGGCTCTGCACACAGAAGCCCCACCCACCTGCTGTTTAAACCTTTTGTGTACAAGGATCAACCAATCAGAGGAAAGTTGGCTTAAAGGGGGACAAGCTAAAACGGCTTGTTTCAAACAGAAGATGAACTGATGGGCTGCACCAAGGCACAGCAAAAGATGAATAAAGATTATTTTAAACATCAAATCATGCAAAGCTACTCTAGCACATAAAAAATATGGATGATGATTTATCTACCTGCGAGCCATGTCGTGCTCATCAAAGCCAGTCCTGGTGAGTAGAGACTGAACCACACAGCGCGCCATGGCTGTGTCATCACTGTATTCAAGGATCCCTGAAACACAAACACATAAATACACCGATCTTTGATCACCATCCTGATCCTCTCTGGACGCTAAAAGACCCCATTTTCCAATTATATATGAAAAAGAACTTAGACTCTAAGATTACACAGCATAACAGTGAAGCTAATAAGTAATTTTCCTATTAAAATTAAACATTCAAAAGCCTTTTATGTAAAATTCTCATCCAAACTCTTACAGAAGGCCAGTGATGTGCGCAATTCTTCTGCTGACACAATTTACACTGTGCAAATTTTATATAATTACATAATTATAATATAAATTCTTTTCAGTGTTTCACTTTGTAGTCAGTTCCTGTGTGCTCATCTCACAGCCAATCAGGCTCCAATTTTGATGAAAATGGTTGTAACTCAGTTATGCCTCACTGATTTCAGAAGCTCGAGGAATATCTCTTCATCTATACTTAAGTCGAGCAAGATGGACATAGGTGCCGGGTCTTAAAAGTGAAGCAAACACAAAAGCGTCTTAAAACTGCATCTATTTAACAGCCAGCAGTGGCTGCAAAAAGACTTGTGGCCCTATAGGAGGCTATGGAAAAACAACTATCAGCTCTGACCACTGTAAACACTTTCCTGATGAGTTTATGGGCTCAATCACTCCTTTTGGGTTATAAATGAAACATTAAGCTGGGGCTTTATAATGTTACTCCATCGTTTAGGCTGTGGGGAGCGGGTTTGCAGAAGGAGCTGCAGAGGCTATGCATGACCACAACAAATGAGATTTGTTGGATGTCTTTACAGCTCCATCAAAAACAACAAAACCATCCTGCATGTACAGCAAATACAATGACATCCCTGGTACCAGCAAGAGAGCAGGGAGGTGGTGGTTAGAGATATACACACACATCACGAAGGTTTCATCAGTGTTAATCACACGCAAAAGAATTAAGACCATTTTTATGTCCTCCCACAATACAGTACAGAAATGTATGTTAGCTCATGATTTTCTTAGATGATTGCCCTAGACAAATAAACATATATTGCATTTATTTTAAGGACAACAATCATATGAAAACAAGCAAACCCGATGTTTCTTTAACAGTAAATGCCTTTTATAGTTTTTTTTTTTTTAGAATTTACAAAGCATTTTCATCCCTTTGGGCAGCTTTGCATCCCAGTACAGTGGGATTGTTATGAAACCTCCTCCTCCTCCTTTCACTGACCGTTTCCTTTAGTTTCGTCGTCCAGGCTGCCGAGGTGCTGCAGCACACTCTCCATGGGAACCTCCTCCGCCCCTTCAAACTCTCCTCCGATACAGTCTCCCAGCACACCCGCAACCAGCGCGCCCCTGAAGCGGGACAAAGACGCCGGACCCCCCGCGGCTGCCACCGCTCTCACCGCTGTTACTGCCATTCATCCGCCGGGGGAAAAGGACTTCAGCCTGCGCCGGGAAAACAACTCGCTTCTCCGCTGACCAGACTCTGAGACAGCTGTTTAGCGGATCCAAAGTAATTCCCAACAATAACAACAAACGTCGGCCTGAAGCTCTCTCTGCACGGCTTCCGGAACGCGTTAACATCACCGTTTGACCCCCGGTGAAAGTTCGCACATAGAAGTTCAGCTAAACAGAGAAGACTCGCACTGAAGGACACGTTTGAGTCCGGTCTGGTTCACCTATTTCTATACAGGAAAAACCTGCACAGGATACCGTAAAAGACATAAGAAATGCGCATGAACTTTACACCGAGTCTTCCTTCAATAAAACTGGACTGTTCAAATTAACAGCAATAGGACAGCAAATTGTGAGGACCTTTTACACCATATATGATGATACTTTAAAAATAAAAGAATATAAATAATACATAATCAAATTATAATTTTAAATAAAACTTCTAGAGGTCTTCTAAGAACACATTTCACCACTCAGTTCACAGGGCATTTTCATTTGGGCTCACCAGGACATAACAGCAGTGTGTAAAATATCAACAACTCCATCTAATTAAAAAAAAATGCTTAAAAGGTTTGCAGACTTTGCCCCAAATTATAGTTATAAAAAGCCTATTTCCCCCAGACACCAGTCTTCTACCAACATCTTTTCTGTTACAAAATTCTCCCATTGATTTCAATTCAGAATTTGCTGAGTTCTACATCTCTCTATTTTATAATAATCTGTTTTTATATTTAAAAATAAAAGGGGAAACTAATGAAATCAACCAACTGTGAAATTGTGGGCACTTGAAGTCATATCCAAAATATTTCTAAATGTCTTTAGCTGACCTCAGTAAATGTTCTGTTATTTGCCAATATCAACATGTTCAGTATCACACAGATATTTGTCTATATTAATTTTCAATTTTTGTATCTCTAATTTTCAATAGAGATACAAAATAAAACTACTAATAACTAATACATTTTTTTCATTGGATTCATTGCAATCCTGTTGTCATTTATTGTTTTTTCTTTTCATTATTTTCATTATCAGGGGAGCAGAAGTTGAGAACTACAGATACCTGGGAGTGCACGTGGACAGCAAACTGGACTTGTCCAGAAACATAGACATTGTCTTTAAGAAGGGCTAGCATTGCCTGTATCTACTGAGGAGGCTCGGTTCTTTCAGTGTCTGTAGGACCGTGCTGTCTATGTTGTATCATTGCATAGTGGCATGTGTGGTTTTCTATGTGATGGTGTGCTGGGGCAGCAGGGTGAAGGCAGCTGATGATGCTGAAGAAACTCCTCAGTATCATGGACAATCCATCCCATCCCATGCATGGATCCCTGATAAGTGACCACAGTACATGCAGTGAAAGGCTCATTGCCCTAAGGTGCAGGACTGAGCGCTGCAGGAGATCCTTTCTTTACCAGATGGGAGGATTTTTATTATTAGTCTCTGTTATCACTTACCAATAGCATTATTATTAATAATCTGCCTCTTTGTTTATTTGCACTACTGTACATACTGATATTTATATTTTATACTGTTGTTCTTATCTGTATGTTTTTTTTTTTTTATCCTCAAGTAGATGCATAGAGGTTGAGCTTTATTTTGTTCTTACATTTATTTTTGCTGTTTCTGTTCCTGTTTCTATTCATATTGCACTGAGCATGTAAAGGGTGCAAGAATTTCCCATCACGATTAATAAAGAGTTTATGCAAACACACTAATCATTACGGTAGGGCCGCCCCTGCTGGACATAGACGTGACCTCTGCAAGGATGAACCGCAGAGGACAAATTAATGGGGAAAAAAAAAAAGTGTGTACCTCCAGATAAGCTTCAGTGCTCCATGGGGGACTGATTGCCCTATTGGAGTGATTCCACACCATTCTTCCAGGGATATCTCCTTATTTTCCTGTTTTGATGATGGTGGTGGAAAGAGATGTCCTATAAAAATCTTTCATGGATTTAAAACTGGGTTGACATCTGGAGACTATGAAGGCCACAGCACATTATTCACATAATGTTCATGCTAAACAAGTTATCCAGTGTTACCTCGTGTCTCATGAATGGGGACTTTGTAATCCTGGAAGTGATCATTCTCCATTATTAATAGAATGTGTCATTAAAGGACAACGCTGATCAGTCAGAACAGCTCTGCACTCATTTGCTCTGCAAAGATCTTTTTTTTTTCTTTAATTTGTCACCTACCTGACTTTGATTTAACAGTTGCTGACAGTTCAATTTAAATATGGACTGTGCTAACCAGACTGCAGGAAAGAAGGGTGGAGGATGCGCAGGAGTGATGAAACAAACACATCTCATTGATTTTCAATAAGAAATGCAGCATTTCATAGTCACTTAAAACACAAATTACCGTAATGACCACAAAATGGCAGCAACAGCATTTTTTCCTGAAAATTGCTTTTTTAAAAGCGGATGTTTGAGGTCTGTTCTTCGAGATAAGATAAAATAAGCATCGACACGTACTGACGAGAGAACACTGCGCATCACAATTTAACATTACGATACTTACAAGTTTCGGGAATAAAAATTGGGAACTCTCATGTAGTCCTTACGGTAATCTTAACCCACAGCTTCTTGAAAGTATTTGTGCTTTTTTGTCGTCGTTTTTGGGTTTACTTTAAAAGTAAAATAAAACATAAGTTTTCCCCTCCAAAGTGAACTCTTCTGCGTCTGCCGCTGGCCCCACTCGTTTCTCCGCTGAACTGCAGCATCCTCTGCATACATACATGACCCATAACCCCGAGAGGAGGTGGGCGGCTGGGTGCGAAGCGCGGCGTCTGCAGCATAATTAAAACATGGCGGACTCGGAGGAATACAGACTTAAACGATTAAAGGTAAGAAATTCACACCTGGGCTGTAATTATAGCGACACACAGCTGGGTGCTAAATTGATTAGCAGATCCTGCTACACATCGTGGCGTTTAGTTGTGGGTCGGTCGAGATTCGCATATTTAGGCTAGTGTTAGCTGCTAGCTTGCTGCCTGCTATTCAGTGCTGCTGCATGCCGACAATCTGAAGAACAGCAAACGAACATGTTGAGAACAATGTGTCGCAGGCCTTTAATGTAAACCTCCAGAGCTGGTTGTTAACCCAGCTGCAAGGCAACTTTTGGGTTGCAGCTGTGCCCAGATAGCTCGCAAAGGCATCGGCCAGGGCTACTGTGAACAATAAGGAGTGGAGGTTATATTGAAGTTATATGTGGCTACATTAAGGCCGTTTTGTTGCATGAGAACTGGATCCATCACTACCGGGTTTTTCTTCTTAATTGGGGTGCGTCTGAACCGAAAAGTATAACCGAGCTCAGAATATGGCTGAATTTTAAATGGAGTTTGGTGGGACGCCCCCCCTCCCCCTTTGATACAACTAATGATTAGACATGAGGCATGAAGCCATTAGAATAGCAGTATAACATCAAAGCTAACGTCTATCTACAGTAGTCTTAAATGTATTTGGACAATTACGAGATTATAAGTAGTATAAAATTAGAATTAGTAAATGTATTTACAAGTAGCAGTTTCATAGCATAAGTAACCGTAGATTTAAAGGTACTTTTTTGGATTACCACTTGCCAAAAATTGCAGTTCCTCTAAAAGCCACTTGAGGCCACTTTCAAAAGCGAGCCAATGTCCATGAGACCAATGTCCATGGTCTCATGATAAAATGTGTGACTTCACAGCCTTAAAAAGCCTCAGCGCATAGTTTTCCCCGTAATAAAATATATATATATATATATATATATATGCTACTGAAGTTATTTTTTTCACCTGGATACTAGAGTTAGCTTTGTGGCCACTTTGACAGGTGTCCAGACACAGGCAGCTGTAGCTAACTGGAGTCACTGAACTGGTCAGCAGCATGTATGTGTACAGATTATAAGTAAAGCTGCATCCTGACTGGAAGCTATTCACAGTGATGTGGCAACCAAAGAAACTGAATGACATTCGGCGACTTCAGGAGAAGTAACCGCTGGCCAGGAAGTGTGCAGGATCCAAGATAAACTTTTTTTTCCCAGGCGTGCCATTGAAATGACTACCTGTGAGAGCACATTATACTGCTGTAAGGAGGATGCTGTGACGCAGCTGTAAATATGTTAGAGGGTTACTGAGGCAACTGGATCCAAGAAGCAGGTCCGCAAGGAATCAGCAGTTGGCTTCGAAGTGATGCATGTCGAGAAAATCGCTTCCAGCATGGAGGTAGCTTAAGTTTGCTGCAGTTAGCTGATAACTCGGGCCTTTAACCTTTCCTTCACATATACAGTTGTGGTCAGAAGTTTATATACACAACATGGGCATGAATGTCATGGAAATTTTAGGATTTTATTGATTTATTTGAACTGTTCTTTCTCCAAGCTGGAGTGATTGTACAGCATACATTGTAAATGACTTTAAAAAACAAGAATTGGGTGCACAAGTTTGAATTTGTTTTGGATTTTCTCTACTCCACATGTGGTCAAAAGTATATACTTTTGACCACATGTGGTCAAAGTGGTTGTATGTTTGACAGCACTGATTGGGCTTACCAATACTCAGAACAATGGGAAAGTCAAAAGAACTCAGTGAAGCTCTCAGAAGAACAACTGTAGATTTACACAAATTGGGAACATCTCTTGTAGCTGTATCTGAACAACTGCAGATTCTAAGATCATTAGGATCTTGCTTAGGATGTTCAGGAACAATCCAGGAACCACCAAGGCTCAAGCCTGCCATAAACTGGAAACTCCTGGTACACCAGCATCACTGGCCCTTTTTCCACTGACCGGGTGCCAGTGCCGGTGCCAAGCGCTTGAACCGTTTAGCATTTTTATCCACCACGAACTCACTCGGTGCATGGCCAAAAAATGGGTTCAGCTCCAGTACCACAAGCTAGCTGGTCTGGAACCAAGAACGTGTGACGCAAGCAGCAGAAGGGCGTGACTCTGCCATCTCAACGTAAAGTTTTCTACCGCTATTTCGCTGCAAGGTGTGTATTACACGAGAAAAGCGATGTGATTTTCATGGCTGTGAATTAGGTTGGGCTCTAAGGCTGAACTTGTTGCTTTGTATCAGTTCATATCACAGATAAAAGGACGCAAAGTGCGTACTTGTCGTCTTGCTCGTAATTGCTGTCTGCGTATACCTTGTGCCACACACAGATGCTGCAGTAGTTTTGTTTGGACCTTAAAATATGTTTGCAGCACAAGAAATAGTTTGCAAAAGGGGAGTGTGTTCTCCCATATTTGTGCCCTTTGGCTTCCATTTCCAGACGAGGACCCGCCCACACTCATACGTAAAGAATCAGCTCGCAAAGCGCAGTGGAAACGCGGGCCGTTCTTAAGCTGTTCGCTGGTTCATTGAAACCAGCACTGGCACGAGCAACTGCACCTCGTCTGTCAAAACGTGGTAGCAGTCCACAGCGAAGGCCGTTTTACATCACCATGGACTGAGAGGGTGCCGACCAAGAAAGAAGCTCCTACTCCAAAATTGACACTTTCAAGTTCGACTGAAATTTTGTAGCTCTCCACATGGACAAATGTGTCCAAATACCTTGTGGAGAAAAGTTTCATGGTCAGATGAGACAAAGATTGAGCTATTTGGCCGCAACAAGAAGTATGATTGGAGGAGTAAATGTGAGGCTCGCAGAACGCTATACCACCTTTCAAGCATGGTGGTGGTAGCATCACGGCTCTCCCCTCATCCCCAACCGGTCACTGCAGATGACTGCCCCTCCCTGAGCCCGGTTCTGCCGGAGGTTTCTTCCTGTTACAAGGAAGTATTTCCTTCCCACTGTCGCCAAATGCTTGCTCACAGGAGGTCATTTTGACTGTTGGGTTTTCTCTGTAATTATTACTTTTCAATATAAAGCGCCTTGAGGCAACTGTTTGTTGTGATTTGGCGCTATATAAATAAAATTGAATTGAATACTCTGGAACTGCTTTGCTGCCAGTGGTACTGGTGCATTGCACAAAGTGGATGGAATAATGAAGGAGGAGGACTACCTCCAAATTCTTCAACATCACTTCAAACCAACAGCTAGACGGTTGAAACTTGGACAAAAGTGGGTGTTCAGAGACGACAGTAATCCCAAACACACATGGAAACTGGTTTTGGAATAGATAAAACAGGCTAACATTAAGCTTCTGGAATGTCCCAACCTCAACCCTATTGAAAATTTGTAAACAACACTTAAAAGCCAGGAAACCAACCAATTTAAACAAACTACCAATTCTGCCAAGAGGAGCAGTCAAATATCCAGCCAGAATTATGCCAAAAAGAGTCTGGTTGAGGTTCAACTTGCTAAGGGACATTTAACCAAATATTAGTGGGCGTGTATGTGTATATTTGGGCCTGAATGTATACTTTTGAACCTGTGTGGATTAGAGAAAAATTCAAAATAAATTCAAACTTGTGCACCCCAGTTCTTGTTTTTTAAAGTCATTGAAGATGTATGCTGTACAATCATTCCACCCTGGAAAAGGAACAGTTCAAAGAAATCATTAAACTCCCCAAATTACTATGACATTCATGCCCACGATGAGCATATGTCAGCTTTACAACTGTATGCATATGTGGCTCTAAAAAACTGACACTGAGGCTTCAAAATGTAGAATCCCAATACGAGCTGGCTAAAGCTTTCACCGCCAATATTTTTGCCAGTAGGTGTGTGGGTGACTGTTTAACCCTTGCTTTTTTCGTTTTCAGTCTGCCACTGTAGATAAGAGTGTTCTCTCTTAAAATTTTTTATCATGACTCACTACACCTACCTATGGTACAAACTGGTGTTACACAAGTAAAACCTGGCCCTGGTTCAGCTTCAGTTGATATCTTTTCAGTCATAGCAATTTTTATTTACTTTCTCTAGATGGCTTTAGTTATTTTTAGACGATTTAAACCTACTTAATTTCTTTAAAGTAAGTTCAAGACATTCCCTTCTTCTCGTTGAGCAGTTAAGTTGAGGAACCATGAACAAAGTTTGGAAAAAAGTATTTCAACAGTTTTGTCAGGGCCATCATCATTGTGATTATATTCACCTGTGGATACTCTGCAAGGGCAGCTGTGTAAACTCAGTGCTAATTGGCTTTGTTCATCCACTTTAAAATTACCATAAAACTGGTTAGCAACTCCAATTTAACAGAAAACAATGGTAAAGACAAGCGAGGTGTGCTCAGAGAAACGATTGAGCATTGTTTATTTGCACGTACTGGGACACTCTATTCGTCAGATTAGCAAACAAATCAGCGTTCCGCCCTCCACAGTTGGATATATTATCCAAAAGTTCAGAAATGATGGACTGGTCTCTGAAAACAGAAGGCGCCCAGGCAGGCCCAGAAAAACCAGCAGAAGGTCCATAACTGTGAGTAACACCAAGAAAAGCTTCAGAAAGTTACTAAACACAACTCGGCTCCCGAGAGAGAGGGATTGGAGGGAAATCCATTACAAGCAGCCATTAGACAAAACTTACATGGATCTGATGGTTGGAAGTTTGGAGAGGAAACCAAAGCCAATCTAGGGGAGCCATTTCATTTGCTGTTAAACTCAGTGTACAGAAACTGGCTGCAGTTCAGCAATGGGCCCAGCAGAGGGCGTCCACAAAACAGTCATCACTCCAGAAAATAACAATTTACGCCTGCTTAAAATGGTAGATTGAAATAAAACAACACGTCCTTTAGTTGTTTTTACAGGGAAGCCTATTTTTCCCACAAAACACTAGCACTCGATTAAGGGTCATGCTCCCTCAATGGTGTGCATTTCTGTTGCAAGAAAATTCAAACTTTGTTTTTAAAGTCATAATCAAGAGGGTATCATTTTAACATGGGAGTCTATGGAAATATATTAAAATAAAATCTCTTTCCTTTGCAGCATGAGGAGCACATGTCCAGGGTTTTTGATGAGGTGATGGGGCTGGGAGACTTTGCCGACTCCTCCAGGGGCTCCGTCACGTCCTCCAAGAGCGGCGGTCTGGATGAGCCAAAGGAGGAGGACCAAACTTCAGAACAAGGGGAACAACAACCGATGGAGATGGAGGAGGAAGAGGAGGGAGAGGGGGAGGGGGAGAGGGAGGGGGAGAGGGAGGGGGGGGGAGGAGGGGGAGGAGGAGGACAGCAGCTGCAGCAGGAAAGAAGAAAAGATGGACAAAGAGGAGGCAGACTCATCACTTCCTCGCATTGCCTCACCTTCCCCTGACCAACAGCCCTTGTTTAACTTGGGGACCAGCGAAGGGGGACGGGGAGGAAGCAGTGCGCCAGTATTTGATGATGCTCTGGATGGCCTTCCTTCGTTTGGGCAGGAGGAAGATGATGAAGACTGGCACTTTGCCCTGCCCATGGGCACCCTGGAAGACGTTGATGTGGATAAGGCTGGCAGGAAAAGCAGCCAACAGGAGAACAGCGAAGCTCAACGCGATACCTTTGCTTCTGAGTCAAAGGCAGGAGAGGAAGAAGAGGAGGAGGAAGAGGAAGAGGACCAAGAAGAGCAAGAAGAGCAAGAAGAAAGGGCAGGGAGCACCGGGTCCGCTAACACCTTCCACTCCTCTCAGGACAACAGCAGAGGTAACCATTCAGCTCGTTAAACAGTCTTTGTGTCTAGAGATGACCCTCATGATGCCAGTCAATCAAACTTTATTTGTAAAGCACCTTCCATGCAGTGCTTCACGGACAAGCTGATAATTAGAGCAAAAAGTAGTAAAACAAATAATATACAGTAATGTCAAATAGCATATAAAGACTACACCAAGTGAAATTGAAAACCATTTTTAAAAAGTTAAATAATGTAATAAAGTAAGTTTTGTTATATTTAATATATATTCAAAAGACAGGCACATGGGCACCGGTTTAGCTCACTAATGCAGAGGCTGGGGTTCGAATCTGCACCGAGGCCATTCACAGTGTGTTTTCCCACCTGGCCTTTCACTGTTCTGTGGCAGTAAATGCTAAAAAGCCCCAAAGAAGTTGCATCATAAAGTAGAATAAAATGTACAGAATCAATAAGCTTTTGTTTATTTTTTTGGTGCGACTGTAATTCAAAACTTGTGCATTTACAAACATCTTACAGGCAAAGACATTTCTATTTGGGAATTACACTGATGTGAAAAGATCAGGCAAAAGGAGGCTGTGATTTAATTTTATTTATATTTAAATGCACCACCAGCACAAAGTAAACCATCACAGCGACAGGAAGTCAACATATTTTTGAACATGCTCATACAGATTGGGCAACAAGAAACGGACATTTTTCAGGCAGGGGGAACTGACAAACACAGTTTGTGCATTATGGGAAATGGAGGCTCCGGTCTTTTAAGGGGTAATTGAAACTGAAAGGATATTTCATCCCTTTCTGCTTGAAAGTTGGCAGCTCTGTGGAAGTGCAGTGCTGTCTGGTTACATTATATCACTAGACAATTAAATAAGAATATGAGTGGCAGTATTTGAAAATTATTAGAATCACCAAGTTATTTATTAGCCAGAGAGCACCTCTGCATGATTTACAGGTCAAAATAATGTTTCTTTAGGCTTTGGTATAATTCCCCAATAATGGATAGGTTTTTAGCTCCTGTCTTCTGATTGGCTGCCCTTTGCAAACTTAAGGTTTTCACATGGGTGGGACTTCTGTGCAAGTATAGACAAAGAAGCCAACTTTGATGACCTTAACTAATATGTGACAGACGGGGAGCTGTTGTAGCTGAGAAGAACATGTTCACTGAAGGTCATAAATGCAGAGAAAGCAGCAGAAGTCACAACCAACACAGAAAAGTCTGTTAAGCCTGCAGGTCTGCAACTAACAGGAGTGAAATGCCTGCTATGTCCTGAAAGAGAACAGCATGAATAAAAGCCTTATAAGTGCAGGATTTTCTCCCTTGAGGCTGGTGCTTTCAGTCAAAGAGCCAGATATTTGTGTGAATTTGTTCAGCATCTTACAGATGTACCTCAATATATTTGTTTTTTTCCCTATTTATTTATTATTTTTAATACATTTTTGAGAAAATCTCAAATATTAAAATGGAAACACTTCTGAATTTAGTAGGGCTGTGCAATTAATCTATAAAAACGATTATTATTAAATTATTTTTGTCACGTTATGCTCCGTATACCCTTAGCCCTGATTTATTCTTCCTTGCGGCCCTACAATGTAACCTACGTAAGTGGCCAGCGACGTTGCCAGCACTTGTGCAGATGCATTATGTGTTAATTACTGTTAATTATCAAGCAGGAAATCTATGCCGTACCCTGACCTGCACCTCCAAAGAAATATCAAATTAGTTGTGATAACTGGCATTTAGGAAGTATTAGGGCCACATCGAGGGGAAAAAAATAATAAATTGTGCATTTCAAGAATGAAGTCAAAAGTTTGAGAATAAAGTCGAAATACGATTTTGAGAATAAAGTTGTCAATTCAAGTCAAACAACTGACACGGCTGCTATACCCTATTGCCTTGGGTAGATGAGTTAGTGAAACAACATGATCAGCTGTCTTATTGCATCTCGTAATTCAACATATTCTCTCTGAACTGCACGAAGGTGCAACCATCGATATCTTTGCGTCGTTCCATTGCCAGTTTGTGTGGTTTTTCCTTCTTAGCAGATGCAGCTTTCTGCACCATCTCTTTAATGTCCTCGTACTTATCAAAACATTGTGTTTATGTGCTAAAAGACGAATAATTTCCTTCTGACTAAAACCGATTCTGAAGTATAGCTTCACTAACTCATCTACACAAGACATTCTGGAGAGAGTACAGCAGACGTTGCGTGGCAGTTGTTTGACTTGAAATAACAACTTTAATCTCCACATTATGACTTTTTTTTCTCAAAATGCATAATTTAATTTTTTTCCCCAATGTAGCCCTAATACTCCTTCATAGGAGTATTCACAGGAAATGGGGGAAAGACACAGGGGAAGACAAGCGGGCAAATCGGCGACAGGCCGGGACTTGAACCCGCACCGCAAGGTGGCATAGGCATGTGGTCGCCTGGTCCACCACTGAGCCACCAGGGTGCCCCATTTAGTATTTATCTTCAAGAGATTGTAGAAATGCACTAGATTTCAAAGTATTCATTGTTCCTTAAGTGCAATAAATGCAGTGTTTACAAAGTCAGTGAGTGTTAAATGTTAAATAATCGTGATTTCAATATTGACCAAAATAATCGGGATTATGATTTATTCCATAATCAAGCAGCCCTAGAATTTAGCATCTGTTGGTACTGGATAACCCATTGACAGATGGTCTTAGTGGAAGGATGGCTGTCATCAAGCCATTCTTAAGGAAGGGAAACTGAGAGAAAAGGCTGAGGTGTGCCAAATTACACAATGGCAACAGGTTTGATGGAGAGATAAATCCGCATTTTAAGTTTTTGGCCCAGATCGCTAATACGTATAGAAGTGGTCAGGAGAGGGGGTACAAAAGTGAATGTCTACACCACCTGTAAAACATGGTGGAGGCTCTGTGATGGTTTGGGGCTGCATTTCAGCCAGATCCTTTGTTTGTTTTTTTCGAAGTATTTAATATGTTTACTGTTGTAATTAAAACATAACAACAACAATAATAATACAGTGTTTTCTTTTTTAGATGGAGGCGTCCTGAACCAGACAGAGGAGACCGAAGACAGTCAACAGGGAGAGGTGAGGGTTGGAAAAGACTGTCAGTTACCTGCCTTTTCAACCTGGGTAGTTATGGATACCTTCTGTTATTTCAGACATCAGAGGCAGCTCCAGTGGAGGACAGCAATCCTCCGGTTTCTCCAAGTGTGAATATTAAAGAGGAGCCTATTGATGAAGGTTACGATGCTGCGTTACTGCCTCAAAGCTCCATCAGACAGATCAAAGAGGAGCTCGAGCACCAGGAGGTTGGTATAAGCTGAAGAAGGCAAATGATTCCCCTCCATTGATTTGCAATTTTCCCACTGAGCAGTATGAGAGGATCCAACCAGATAATGACGATGTATTTGGATTCAAGCTGCTGACCGACTAAACTGTTTCATAACAGTACAGAAAGTAGCTGTGTGGGCCTTCCTGTTTAAATGCAGCTCACCTGATCCCATCAGAATCAGCTGATTCTTTTTGCACACCTTTTGACCTTTTAAATATGGTTTACAGCCGTATGAAAGGCAGAATTAAAGAGTCTGATTTCTTATCCTTTTATTGTTGCAGGAGGAGCTGAGGATCAGCTCTGTCTACTCCGTAGGTGGGGGGAACACCTTTGCATCTCCTACCAGTGAGTATGTTTGTTTAGGCAGACATGTAGTGATATTTTGTAATTGCTTTGTTAACACATAAGAACTGCACAGATTCTATGTTCCTCTTTAGTTTATATGAATTAAACTGTGAAAGCAAGAATTTGAATTGTATTATGTTTCTGGTAATAATGCTTCAGGGGCTTTAGTGAATGAAAGAAAATCTCGGGCAGTTGAAATTGCACGTACTCCTCAAACATTGATTTGTTTTAAGCAGAAGTGATAAACTCTTGAGCTGACCAGCATGCACTGACCAACGCACCATAGGATTTCTGTAAACTGAACTGTATCTGTTTTAAGAAATTGCAGCCACACCACTGACTTCTTTGACATGTTAGTTTTGTCAAAATTTAAACAAGTTGAAAAGTTGTGAAACAGTATTGGAGTCATCTGATAGACAGTTGTAGTCAGAGGTTTACATAGACTCATCATGGGCGTGAGTGTTATGGTAATTTTGGAGCCTTTTAATGATTTTCTTTGACGTGTTCTTTTCCCAGGATGGAATGAGTGTACAGCACACGTCTTTAATGACTTACAAAAATAAGAACTGGATGCACAAGTTTGGATTTATATTGGATTTTCTCTAATTGACCAGAAGAAGAAGAAGAAACATCCTTTATTGTCCCACAGAGGGGAAATTTGGGTGTAACAGCAGCCGCAGTAATATATATATATATATATATATATATATATATAATCGCATTTTAATCGCATTTCAATATTTAACATGATAAATATTAATTTAAGTTTGGTTGATGAATAAATCAATATACATAAGCTTAAACTTCAAAATCTTGTTTATTTTCCCACCAGTCTGCTACACAGACCAACGAAGGGTGGAAGTACTCCTGTGATAAGCAAACTCCTGAAATTAAAGTTAAGCATCATAACTGGATAGTTTTATTCAACATTAATGTCTCACTTAATATAGTTGGAAATTAATCATTCTCTCAGCTGTATTCCTTGATGTTGAAATGTGTTACGCTTGTTTTAACAGCTTATTTTGAATTAAAGATTTAAAATTAAACCACAAAAAGGAGAAAAAGTTCGTTCTCCATTTAACCAGCTGTTTTTACACAGCTGTGCTTCGCACTCACGGTTGCTAGGCGACATGAGCTACACAGAGGTGACGGCAGCTGATATGAAGGCTAGCCGCTCACTTCCGGCCTTTGTGGTGTTCGTGGGCTGCGAAAGACGTGGGCCGGGTCCTTCGCAGGATGCGGCCCCTAATTTGGACATTGTGCGTCGATATAATCTGTATGCCGGGAACTTGCGCACTGAGAAACGTTCCACGGTGCAAAGTGCGATTAAAATGCGTTAAAATTTTTAACGCGTTAATTTCCCCGTAATTAATTAATCGAAATTAACGCGTTAAAGTCCCACCCCTAATATATATATATATATATATATATATATATATATATATATATATATATCTCAACAAACAAGATTAACCTTAATAATAACACTATACACCCAGGTACTTATAAGAGTCCACTATCTCAATGTCCACTCCCTGGATGTTCACCGGTGTCCGTGTGGTGGGTCTGCGCCTGCGGAAATCCACCACCAGCTCCTTGGTTTTAGCGGCGTTGACCAGGAGGTGGTTCCGCTGGCACCAGCCCACAAAGTCCTGAGTCCACTGTCTGTACTCTGAGTCATCCTCACCTGTGATGAGGCCAACTATGGCAAAGTCGTCAGAGAACTTCTGCAGATGGCAGCGTGGGGAGTTGAGAGGAACGGTGCCAGCACAGTTCCCTGTGGAGCTCCCGTACTGCAGAACAGCCTGTCAGAGATACAGCCCTGTGTCCTCACGTACTGTGGGCGGTCAGTGAGGTAGTCCAGTATCCACTCGGAGATGTGGTGGTCCACTCCTGACAGTTCCAGCTTGTCTCTCAGAAGTCCTGGCTGGATGGTGTCAAAAGCACTGGAGAAATCAAAGAACATGATCCTCACAGTGCTTCCAGGCTTCTCCAGGTGGGTCAGAGCTCGGTGCAGGAGGTAGATGATGGCGTCATCCACCTCGATGCCAGGCCGGTAGGCGAACTGCAGCGGGTCCAACGAAGACAACACCATGAGGCGTAGATGGTTGAGGACCAGCCTCTCGTGGGTCTTCATTAGATGCGATTTCTGGGCTACCGGCCTGTAGCTGCTAAGATCCTTTGGATGTTTGGTCTTTGGTACCGGTACCACACAGGAGTTCTTCCACAGTTGTGGTACTTTCCCCAGCTTCAGGCTCAGGTTGAACATGTATCCCATGATGCCACACAGTTGATCTGCGCAGCACCTCAGGAGCCTGGAGCTGATGCCGTCTGGACCAGCAGCCTTTCGCACCTTGATTTTACGTAGCTCCTTCCTCACATGATGAGTTGAGAGGGACAAGATGGAGGTGGGGGATGGGGGTTGTGAGATGGAGTCCTCAGAAGTGAAGGGGGTGGGTGATGGCTGAGAGGTGTGAGGTCCCAAGAAGAAGAAAGGTTGGCAGTCATTAAAGATGGTGGGGCTGACAGCAGGGGGGACTGGGCTGGGGGAGGGGTGGGTGGCTGGTCAAACCTGTTAAAGAACTGGTTCAGGTTGTTCACCCACTCTAAGTCTCCCACAACCCTAGGGCTTGGTTTGTGGCCTGAAATTGAGTTCAAACTCCTCCAAACCCCACTGATGTTGCTCTGCTGTAGCTGGTCCTCCATCTTCTTCCTGTAGATGTTTTTTCCATCCCTGATTTTCTTTCTCAGATCCTTCTGCACGGCTCTCAGCTCCTCCTTATTTCCTGATCTAAAGGCTCTCTTCTTCTCCTTCAGGAGAGCCTTTATTTCAGAGTTTATCCAGGGTTTGTTGTTTGAAAAACACCGTACCCTCCTGATGGGCACAGTGTTTTCCACGCAGAAATTGATGTAATCAGTGATGCAGTCCGTGATGCTGTCGATGTCCTCCCCATGAGGGGCACAAAGCTCTTCCCACACAGTGGAGCTAAAGCAGTCTCTCAGAGCTTCTTCAGTCTCCTCAGACCATTTCTTCACTGTGTGTGTCACAACTGGTTCTCTGTGTACCAAGGGTTTGTACACAGGGTGGAGATGAACCAGGTTGTGATCTGAGCCCCCCAGGGGAGGCAGAGGTGATGATCTGTATGCCTCCTTGATGTTCGCATACAGTAGATCCAGTGTGTTGGTATTTCTGGTGTGGCAGGTGACATACTGGGTGAAGGTGGGGAGAGTGGAGGACAGGGAGACGTGGTTAAAGTCCCCTGAGATCAGAAAGAGGGCCTGTGGGTGCTGTGTTTGGAGTCTGCTGGTGGTAGCATGGAGGACATCGCAGGCTGCAGCGGCGTTAGCAGAGGGCGGCACATACACAGTTATCACAATAACATGTGAAAACTCCCGAGGAAGATAGTACGGCCTCATACTAACAGCGAGCAGTTCAATGTCCTTACTGCAGAGCGTCTCTTTGATGGATAGATGTCTGGAGTTGCACCATCTATCGTTCACAAACACAGCCAGACCCCCGCCCCTCTTCTTACCACTCTCCTTGGTTCTGTCGGCACGGATCAAATGAAAGCCGTCCATGTTTATGTGTGAGTCCGGGGTTAGCTCGGTTAGCCACGTCTCCGTCAGGCACATGAGGCTGCTCTCCCGGTAGCTCCTTTGATGTCGCTCTAGCGCCGCCAGCTCGTCCACTTTGTCGGGAAGAGATCTCACGTTTCCCATGATGATGGACGGGATGACGGGCCTGTACCTTCTCCCCTGGCAACGACGACCTATGCCCGCACGTCTCCCGCGTCTCTTCCTTCTCAGTTCGCGGGGAATATCAAGTCGTTCTGCAGGAGTAGGCAGAGCGGAGCTCCCGATGGAGATCAGCTGGTCCCGAGAGTAAACAATAGGAGCGTGGCCACTCTCGCAATCTCCAGACATAAACACCATAGAAAGGGTAAATAAAAACAAAGTTTTCCAGAAAAAAGTCTGCTCCATCATGAGGAAAAAGAGCGGAAGATACAGAAACACAAAAACACATCTAATATTAATCAAAATGAGAAAAAGCACGGAATTAGTGCGGAGCTGCTGAAACTGGCTGCCTGCTCGCGCGGCGCCGGAAGCGGACCAGATGCTACTCAAGCTTCTGGAATAATTCTGGCTGGATATTTGACCACTCTTCTTTGCAGAAACAGTAGAGCTCCTGGCACGGACCCAGCTTTTAAGTGCAGTCCACAAATTTTCAATAGGGTTGAGGTCGGGGCTTTGGACAGTGTATTCCAGAAGCTTAATGTGAAGCTGGTCCAGTGTTCTGAGATTTGAAAGCCTCACATTAATTCCTCCAGTCATATCTCTTGTCATTGTGGCCAGACAACTCAATCTTTGTCTTGTCTGACTATCAAACTTTTCTCCAGAAAGCATTTTGCTCGTCCATGTGAGCAGCTGCACACTTCTTTCAAGCTTTAAGGTGTTGATTTTGGAGCAGGAGCTTCTTTCTTGGTTGGCACCTTCCCAGTCCATGGTGATGTAAATCTGTCAGCTTCCAGTTCATGGCTGGCTTGAGCCTTAGTGGTTCCTGTACATCCTAACCAATTTCCTCTCATCTGAGGTGACAGTTTGGGTCTTCTTCCAGACCTCGTCAAAGTGGTGACACATCTAAATAATGTGTACTTACATATAATTGTTTGAACTGATGATCTTCGACTCTGTAGTTGTAGTTTAGAAATGGCTCCAAGAGCCCTTCCCAACTCGTGTAAGTCTACAATTTGACTTCTTAGATCTTCACCGAGTTCCTTGGACTTTCCCATTGTTCTGAGTATTGGTCAGTCTAATGAGTGCTCCCAAACAAACCCTTTATATTCTGGCAAAGAGAATCTACCACATGTAGTCAATTATGATCACTAACAAGATGATAATCGGCCTTAGCTTTGTCAAGTTAAAAGACATCATAGAACCTTCAGCACCATTTATTAAAAGATCGGAGAGTATCTATATAGCTGAGCCTGTATGTTTACTTTTGACCCTGTGTGGATCAGAAAAAATCCCCCAAAAATTCAAACTTGTGCGCCCACAATGAGTGGATGTAAACTTGTGACCAGAACTGTAGCTCTTTTCTCCTTATAAGACATAACACAGCTGATAGACAGTTTATTCTTTTCAGCATATTTAGATTCAAAAGTTTAGTAAATTATTGTGTCAGGTGCATGAAGAGCACTGATTTCAAATTCAGCTTTTCAGTTCAAGTTTATTGTCTGCCTTTTGCCAGTTTGTCCCCTCTTATCCACTCCAGTGCCAGCAGCAGTCCCAGCCCCGACTCCAACTGCCATTTTTATCCCTGGCAGAGGAGCTGTCCTACAAGCCATGGCTCCCCTCCCCATCAGACCTCCAGCTCTGATCCCAACTTCACTGCCAGCTCTGGCGACAATACCTCCACGCCCGCCACAGCCCCCAGTTCCTGGTAGCGTTCGCTGCAGCGGCTGCTCTAAGGTATTAATGTAAAAATGCACATTGTTAAGGGGAAACTACAATGTCAAAATCTTCACATAAAACTCATTGCATTTAATAAAAACTAACAACACAGAGGTTACCTGATTAATCCCTTTATCTGCTGTGTTAAAGGCATGTTAGGCAGAGGTGATGTTTCCTGTGAGGATTTGTGCAGTGATGTAATTTTTCATTTCCAGGTTCTGCTGAAAGGTCAAACGGCTTTCCAGAGAAAAGGTTCGACGCAGCTCTTCTGCTCCACCGTGTGTCTGACGGGTCATCTTCCTCCACCCATCAAGAACCGAAGCTGTTTCCAGTGCAACAGGTACCCACTTGTTTCCACTGGATGTCAGTGTGAACTCGCTGCCACATGCTGGTATAACAACTGATTGTCAGTTAACCCTATAACGCCGGGCGATCGCAGCTGAAGCACCAGTTACCTGCCCCTGCTAGCTGTGAACAGCTGGTTAAGACTGAGCGTATCGCTGCTGAGCTTGCTGATCAAAGGAACTTTGAATTACCGTAATTCTGCGACTGTTTGCCCTATCGAAAAAATTCAAATGGTTTCTGAAAGCTGAGAAATTGTGCTTCACACCCAACATAGGGTTATTACAGTAATTGTTGCCAGAAGTCTGCGAATGGCAGCATTTCTGAAGTGTGCTTCAGACGACGACATGTTTGATGTTAAGGGCCTAATGAAATCCTACGCAAGTCACAATGCTGCTGAAATGTGAGACGCTTTGCACTGTGCATGGTATAATCACATAACAATGCTGTCATATTTTCCAGTATTATGTATTGCATTGTGTGACCCTCAAAACATCTTGAGCACAACACAACCCCAGTTTACACTTCCAAATAATTTTCCTGTTGGCAGTCCATAATGACAGGACTAACCCAGCCTAATAGAAATGTTCACACATGCATGCTTTATTAACACATTTGAGTCCGTGTTCTTTGTTACATTTAGTTCTTGTTTTACTCTTTGCAGGGAGATCATCCAGCCCAGGGACATGATCACAATCCCAGCAGAAGACAGCACCTTCATGCACTTTTGTGGCCAGTTCTGTTTGTCTGTGTTTAGGCACAAGAAGAAACAGACTGACAAGATTCCTGACAAATGGGCTGATAAACGAGTGGAGAGAAAGCCAGAGAAGCCGCCTGAGAAAGCAGCAGACCGCCAGACTGATAAACCCTTCTGTAGTGTCTGCAAAGTCTCCAACAAAGTAAAGACCTCAAGTCTCTAAAATAAAAGTTTTTAGGTCAGCGTATTTCTTCATTTTGGTCACATTTATCGCTTCTCCTTACGTTTTGATCCTCTCTACAGCCAATTGAGCACGAGGTCACCCATCAAGGCCGCCTGCACAGACTCTGCAGCGATGCGTGTTTTGTAACTTGGCGCAAGATACGCCAGTTAGCCATGAACTGCTGTGAAGGCTGCGGGCTTTACTGCAACACCAAATCAGGTTCCTGTCAGACGCTCACGATTGAAAGGTCTCAGCTCAACTTCTGTGGTCCCACCTGCATTAGCACCTACAAACAGGTATAAATGTTTTTTTCATGAATTCTCTAGATTAACTTTTTTTAAGGCAGGCTGTTCATTTTTGATAATCAGTTTTTTAAAAAAATATATACTTTTGGCCTTTTTGCCTCTATTAGAAAGTGTACAGTGAAGAGAGACAGGAAGGGCATTGATACACACAGGTGCTTCATTGGTCTCTTCTGTTCATAGGAATGATGCACCGCTATATTGTTCACGTGGAGCTGCACCCTAAATGTGTTATTAAAATCACCGTAACCTGCTGAAGTTCCATGCAGCTCCTGGCATTGAAAAATATTCCTTCTAGGACAGCCTTACAAAAGAGATCCTTAATTTCAAGGATTACTTCCTAGTTTAAAAAAAAAAAGGGTGGGGCGGGGGGGGGGGGGGGGGGGGGGGGGGGGGGGGGGTGTTGCACAGATGCATCTCACAAGCCCAGGTGCCGCTTCTGTGTATATATCTATCTATTCCCATGAATCATTATGTCATTAAATCAAGCACGGCGCCCTCTTATCATTTGCTGCACAGACCTGCAGAAAGACGACGGAGTGTGCCTACTGTCATAAGACGGTGATCGTGTCCTCCACAATCATGGAACGAGACCAGAAGGGCAAAGTTCAGCTTTATTGTTCACTGGTTTGCGTGGAAAAGAGTCGACCACCTCAACACAATCTCACTGGTACGGTACAACACACACACACACACTCATGTGTCACGGTCATGTGACAACCAGAGGGCTTACAGCTGTAGCAGAGAGTTCTCTTTAACAGTGATACAGTATTTGCTAATTAATTTGTAGATTTAGATTAGTAATAACTATAAATTAACTATATTACAAATTAAGCTACCCTGAAGTAATTAGATTTAGGTTTTTTCCCTCGAGGCTAGTAAAAATAAACTGACCCAGAGGAGAAAAAATATTTTTTTTTCTTTCTTTTTTTTTTTTTTTTTTTTTTTAAATTAAATTAAAATAATGTTGTTTTTCTGCAGGTACTCCATTCCCATGCTGCCTATGCAAAGTGACAGCTGTTCCTCAGTATCATCTGGCCATGGTGGACGGCACCATACGCAACTTCTGCTCCTATACCTGTGTGTCTATCTTCAGGGTAAAGCAGCAATGGCATTAATAAATTTAGCAATGGTGCGAATGTTTGTCTAAGCCTTCTTGTAAAATTAACTTTTTCTTTTCCCTTCATTTCTCACAGAAGTCTGGCCACACCTCCCAGCCAGATCTAACCAATGGAGCCTCCTCTCTCAGGGACCCCTCCATCAGAGATGCCCCCAAACCAGGTCCCTCTGCCGGAGCCAGCTCAGTCCCTCCCGTCCCTCAGGATTACCCCTCCTCAGTCCCCTATCCAGGCCATCATCCCAGCCATACCTCAGTGCCCCCACTTGTGCCTCCCCACCCGGCCATCTCCTCCCCCTCTGTGCCAGGACAAACCCAAGCTGGCCACCCCCTGAAACCGGCAGAGGGCCAGCCAGGTGACGCCTCCAAACTGACCTGCCATCAGTGCAGCAAACAGTTCAACACCAAGCCGCTGCTGTTTAGTCATCAAGTAAGTAAAATGGGTCATATACTCCTTTGTGGCTAGTGCCACACCATAAAAAATGATTATACTAATTATTGCTAATTGTTGTTTTTGCCTGCAGGGCCGCATTTCTGTGTTCTGCAGTAAGATGTGCTGTGAGCAGTATAAAACCCAGAAAAATATCCTTGCCGTTTGCGAGTGGTGTAAACAGGATAAGGTGATCTTTGACATCATCTCCTACAACCAGCAGGACCTGGTCTTCTGCAGTGAAAGTGAGTAATGCTCAAAGATGGCTTTCCATCCTCTTCTACACAGTTAATGCTAGTCAGTTTCTTTACGTTGGTTAGTAAACATAATTCAGCCAGCTGCATTCAGAATGAATGCTAATATTAATGCAAGAAAAAATAGGAGCCAGTGTAGCTGCTCCCATTGTCCTTCACTTGTTAGCTAACATAACTGAAATAGTGCTGCCTTGCAAACATCATCTATGAGCCCTTGTTTCCAACAGGTAAACTAACAGAAACATTACTGTACAAACATTAACATGGTATCAACGATGTACTAATTCTCTAAAACGTACCCATCCAGAGCTGACATCACAGCTCCAGGTTGCCGGCGTTTTAATCGCTCACATATTGCAGTAATGCTGCCGTGGAACGAAAGCTCTGCTTTGCACAGTCTGCATTCAACTTAATTTTTGTTTCCTGTGAAATGCTCCCACACTTTTGACAGTCTTTCTCCATTTTCTTTCATTTTCTCCACCGTCCTCTGTTCCAGCATCGTTATGTTGTTCGGTTATGTTCTTCTTCGTTGGTATTATTTGCAGGCAATAGAGGTAATACTGCCCCCATTTCTTCCTGTAGTGTATTGCACCTACAAAATCACACGATAAGCGGAAGAAAATAGATGGATGGGTTTTAAAATACGACGCTTTGACACTGAAATTCCATGTCAACTAATTTTTGTAGTCGATGTCATTGATTACATCGATGAATCGTTGCAGCCCTACTGTCAACAAGATCCATCTATAAGCAGAAACTCGAGATACCAGATAAACCTGTTCCTTCCACAACCTCATTCACAAACATGTTAGTTTAAAAAAAAAAAAATGCAAAACCTTTATTAAACCCAAAGATCAACTCAGAGAGTCTTGTCAGAACTGATGTTAAAACGGCTAAATGTTCTAATTTTCTAATTGCTTAAGTAAGTGTGTGTGTGTGTGTGTGTGTGTGTGTGTGTGTGTGTGTGTGTGTGTGTGTGTGTGTGTGTGTGTGTGTGTGTGTGGTGCTGAGTTAATAGCTTGCCTGCTGTGTGTTCCAGACTGTAAGCTGCTCTTCAAGCATGACCTGACCTCTCGTAACAAGGAGCATGCCTGGCGTCCCTGCACCTACTGCTCTGGCATCACGCAGAAGATGCTGCACAGCCACTACGGAGGCAAGCTAGAGGAGTTCTGTAGACCCCACTGCATGTCCCAGTACACTGTGCTCTACTATGGGGTGAGTTATGGGTGTCACACTGCACTGTACACTGAACCAGGTGGAACCTCTTAGAGCATGCTGACTGTGCTTGTGTTTTTCTTTCTTTTGGTGCAGATGGGTCGGTGTGATAGTTGTAGGAAACAGGGCTACATGACGGAGAAGCTGCAGTGTTTGGGTTCGGTGCGTAACTTCTGCAACCTGCCCTGCGTGCAGCAGTACTGCCACCTTCACTTCGAGACGAGCCAACACAGCAGCAGTAATGGGACTGGAACGGCGCCACAGACACCATACGGTAAACTGTCCTCTCAGCTTGCTCCCTGTACGTTTTCACCAGTGGATGAGAGGGTTGTTCGCGACTCTGCCGCCTTGGAACGAGACTGACGATGAGAGTCCTTGTTCTGCAGTGTAGCCTCTGTGGAGTCTATTTGACTGTGAGACTAGACTTTCTAGAGAAGCAGCTGAATGATGTGATGGACTGCTGCACCAGTCATCTAGCAGCGACTGCAGGGTTGCATTTACTTTCCTGGGTTTGACCCCTCGTTTTTCTCTTGTTCCAGCTCCAACCCAACCCCACCACTCCTCAAAGATGAATCCAGTCATAGCTGACGTCGTCTCGTTGGCCAACGGCTCCGCGACTCAGCCCAGCGTGTCAGCAGATACCACTCTGACCGGTTAGTGTACACGCAGGTCTCTTTTACTTAAATGTTGTTTTGTTTATTTTTTTGTAATGAGCAGAGTACAGATGCTTCTAAAAAAAAGTTATTAGTTAGCTTGTCCCAGTTATTGAGTCTAAAAGATTAAATATACACCTTTTGTTATCCTTTTACCTCTAAAGCAGCTTGTGCTATTTGCAGTCCTTGAGTGGTTTTTACAATGCATATCTTCTGTTTTTAGGAGCACTTCCAACCTCCAGTGTAGATGGCAAGAACCTCGACCACGTACGTACTGTTTCTGTGTGTATTTGTTCTTTCAGGTTAGATCTTATGTAGGTTTTTGCCAAACATTAAAGAAGACCAATCATGTATATTACTGGGTCTATTTTTATTTTCTATGGGGGGACTCTACTTCATTTTCCTTTGTAAACCTGAAGTAAACACTTTGATAGCTCATGCAGACCACTGAGCAACCTCAGCAGACTCTGCGTATAAAAGATGGTCATAGCAACAGAGGCGTCACCTGTATTTATGCAGAGCCCTGAGCTGAGTGATTTCGCCACCGCCTTAAAAAAATAAAATAAAAAATTATTAATCTCACTGATGCCATTTTCTCTTTCCCATCTTTTGTTCATCTCATGACATTTTTCATTGAGGTCAAGAGAAGAAGTGGAATACATTGTCTTGTATGTGGAATATATCACCTCAATTTGTTTTTTTCATGGCCTATTATTGTACAGTGCATAGTTTGATAAGTTGCACAAATGCTGCACTGTACAGTTACTGTCTACCACGTGCATAATTTAACTTTCATTTCGAACATTTAACATAACATGTTCTTTTCTTTTGTATGAGACGCATTCAATTTGCGACTAATTCAATTTGGTCATATCCTGTTTTTGTAAATATGAATGTGATTTGTACAAACCACATTCACGTGCTTTTGTTTGTGCAGAAAACTCATTTGCACGCTTGCTTTTGTGCTTTTCACCCTCCCGTTACGATGCAAAACAGCCGAGCACTTGCTCAGCAGCGCGCTTGTTGTCTTTATTAGATAGTTTAGTGAAGAGGAGACCAGATAGAGGGGAAAGGGTTTGGGGAAAGACGGGCAGTCTCGGGTCAGGGCCGAACCCAGGCTGTTGCATTTAGCCTTGCAGCATATGGTCAGCTGCTCAACCTGTGAGCTAAACTGGTGCCCCAGTATCCATTTTTATTAATTCACCCAGGCCAGAGAGGTGAAAAAAAATGGTGCCCTTCTTGGTACCCAAAATTATTCCTCTAAATATTTTATGTGGGATGTGGTCAGAAATGAAAAACTGTCCACTGTAACATATTTACAAGTAGGAATCATATCAGTTCCTCCTTGTTTATTATTACTGTTTAATACTTTGTATCCAGGCCAGTACTCAGACTGATGCCATGCGCGTGCCTTCATCCCGTCGACGTCAGATGAAGAACAAGTCCGTTCTGTGCCGGCCCTTCACCGTGGACCAAGAGATCATGTGCCAGCTGCCTTCCACTGAATCAGGAGGTAATTACAGGAATCACTTAAATATGTTTGGGTAGTTTATCAGTGCAATTTAGGAGCGGAACTACACACTTTTAGCTGCTTCCTGACCGTAAAATTCATTACAGGGCATACCAATGCCAGGTGAACACAAAGCACACTAACAGATGTGGAACACCTTTAAAGAATTAGCATTTGTAACAGTTTTTAAATGGAGAAATGTTCATTTTATGCAAATGTGCTACATTTTCTCTCTATTAATGTTCTAACTAAAAAGCTGGAGGTTTAGGTTTCCCTTTGAGGCTCGTGCTGTGTTTACTGGGGGTGTCATACAAGTCACAGTTTTATGTATTATTCACTACAGCAGTGATTGAATATTTTAGTTTCTGAAAATATGTCTTTGTAAATAAGGACACCAAGGTGTTTGAATGATTTAAAAGTCAATAAGGAAAAACTATTTGATTAATTATAAACTGGAGGGGGGGGGGGGTGTATCTATTAAGAAATATTCATTAAGTGAGTTAATTAATCTCTTGCAGGTTACAATGAGTTGCCCGTACACTTTAAATGCTTATTAACTAAATACTTCCTAAAAACAGACCGCTACCCTAGCACCACCAGTGCTTGCAAGGATTATTTGCAAACAATTTAATCAAAAAAAATTATTTGACCACAGTCTTATATTTAAGGACATCCAATTTTATTTAAGTCTTTACCATGTGCTTCATTTCAAGACCAGTGACGAACTTGAGACATAGTTTTTCTGATTGTTTGGCTGTAGAAAAACCATGAAAATGGAAAGGGCAGAGAATTGATGTATGAATCCATCAACCAGTCTGAGGCTTGTGTTGTAACTGGTAGGGACCTGATTCAGGACTTCCTTTCCTATCTGCCGGTCTTTGTTAAAGAGTGCAGATAAATCAACCAGTGGTTTCAACTTTGCATTTTCTCAAATGCGCAGACACACAGTATATACAAAGTAGGGATGCACCAGTCCACCTTTTTCCAGTTCTGATACCTTGGCTTCCAGTACCTGCTGATACTAAGCACCAGTCTATTACAGTGTTAAATTTATAAGCAGTATTCCTCCTGACTGCCGGGAACAGGCTGGGAATGAATATTTTATGTGTAAGGCAACATCAGGGTCAACTTAAGTGTCCCAACTTTGTAAGACAAAATGTCAACAGAAACAAAATGCATCCAGTATAAATCAACAAAACCGTTTTTATTATTAAAATAAAAACATCAGGATCAACATGAATAATATGAAAGTTGTTTATTTTTTATTCATGTTCCTTTTCTGCTGCTGCTGTTTGAAAACATTTAGTTTTTAATCCGTTTCAGTTTTAGTCCTCTGGCATGTGGAGGGCATGTGCTGGAGGCAATGGTAATGGGAAATCAATACAGGCATTAAAATACAAAGAACTTCTTGAAAGCAGCTGACTCAGTCTTGTAGTCTCAATTAACATGTCCGTCAAAGCCTCATCAGGCAGGCTGTGATAACAAATTTGACCAAATTAATAAATTAAACTGAGGATATTTCCTGTTTACATTTTATTTTAGTCTTCCAGGTTCACAAAATCATTTTATTTAGTTGAGTTTTTTTATTTATTTATTTATTTTTAAATGTCTAGTTTTTATTTCAGTTAGCTAAAAGGCTTTTTAAACAACAAAGAAAAGAAAAGCTTTTGGAGTTGCAGGTGTGAAATGACTCCAGACTGCGGTCACGTTGATGTTTGTGAACTCCATGCTCACCAGAGGGGGGCGCCGTGAGTGAAATTCAACAGAGGCTTTTGTTGCATTGACTGGCTTGACAAAACCTAAAACCCCAGTGAGATAATGGGTATCATGATGGTGGCTATCAGGTTTCTCTGTTAAGGCTTTCTGCTTCAGGTTCTTTGCACGCTCACATAAAAAGGAGCATTTTGCAGGTCATGTGACTCTTCTTCCACACAAAATGATCCCTGTGAGTTCCCCTTAATTCAGTCAGAGACATTATCTGATGATGATCATGATGATGATGATGATGATGATGATGATGATGATGATTATAAAATGGCAATTTTAAAAATATATGAAGAATATAAAATATAACAGTAAAATGCAGCATTTTTACAAATAAGATGAGATGAGTGTTGCAAAAAAAAAAATCATTAATCTGTTGATTTAGCCTACAGAGCAGTAAAAATAAACATTTTAATCTAAGTTAATAATTTTATGACTGAGTGCTGAGCTCTGAAACTTTAACCTGGATACATTTAAGCCTTAAATGTTACCGTCCCACAGCCTAATAAAGGAGATGTTGAACTCGCTTCAGTTTATCAAAAGTCAAGTTAATTTTAGTGATTCTTGGTGAGTGTTCTGTGTTCTAGTAGCTGCAGTTCCTGCAGTATAAGGGAGCGTAAAAATGTGTGTAAAATGTTTGTAGTGTAAAAATGTGCATCTTGCCAACAGATTCTGCTGAAATGTTCAGGATGGAGCTCATACTCTAGCAACATTGTTCTGGGTGCACAAATACATCGGCCTAAATAAGCTTCTGACAGGCTCACTGGGCATTTCACACACTCGGGGACGAATGCACGCACCATTACACCCCCAGATTTATGTAAATATTATCTCAGTGTACATTCAAGGTAGGCAGTTAAAGCTGGGCTAATATTCTGATAGCTGATGGCAGTAATAGTATGAAATTATAAGAGCTGATACTGGCTGTGTATCAGTCACTGCTTCTAGCTACACCATGCACCTAAAATCAAAAGATAATGTCTATGCTCGGTAGCGGTGTTCCTGCAGGCCACAGCTGATGATTCTTTTTAATTTATTTTTCTTAATCTTTTACTCATTGCTCACAATTAGCTGTTTTTAACAATTGCACCAGCTCTGCTAGATAGCTCCTCGCAGCCTGACCAACCATCTGCTCAAGCTTCCACATCACCGCAGCCGTGCCCAAAATGTCAGGAAGAACCCCAGCCCTGTGATGGCGTGCCAGCACGTCTAACCGGACGCCATTTCCTCGGCAAGAGAGAGACTTACTCAGACTGCAAGGTCTGCAGACTTCGCAAGAGGAAGAGGGTGAAGGAAGAGGAGGGAGGGGAGAAGAAGCAGAAGAGGGCAGAGGATGAGGAGATGGAGAAGAATAAAGAAGAAGAAGAAGAAGAGGAGGAGGAGGAGGAGGAGCACTTTGAAAAGACAGATTGTGAGAGCATGAGTGAGCCGTCGGGCAGACAGACATCGTATTACTGTAAGACGTGTTCAGGAGAGCCCAGCCTCTGCCCTGTGCCCTGTTTTGAACTCTACCACACCCGACTGATCTACAAAATGATTCCCGAACTGGAAACTCAAGGTGAGCCTCCTGAGCAAGCACAAATTCCCTTCTGCTTTAACCATATAAAGAATAAAAAGCTGAATTCAGTATGTGTGTACATTTGTGAGTCTTAAGACCACCACAGCCCTTTTTTAGTGCAATTAATGTTGTGCTTACATGATTTATTGAAATGAATTTGCATTTTCCAGCTGACTTCTTGAGAGGGTCGAGTGTGTCACCCGAGTTTTTCTCTCCACAGCCTCCTGATCTGCCAACATGAGACGCTCTCCTCCTCCTCCTCCTCCCCTGACCTCGGACACAGATTGAAAACTACAGGGTTTAACAGGCGTTTCCACACTACTTAAGTTGTATCTTTTTTTTTTTTCCATTTACCTCCAGAGCCTTAAGAGCAAAGGCAAAAAAAAAATACCCATTTCTTTTCAGTAGTTTTGTGAACTTGTACTCTGGCACTACAAAGAAATGATGCACTTAAAGGGGCATTTTGTGTATTTTTATATGAACTAAAGATGGCAGTATTAATGACCCAGTCACATGGCTCAGTATTTTCTTTTTGTTAAGAGCATTTAGTTTTTGAGGTATTTGCAAAGAGGTCTGCAAGAGGTGATTCACTGACGCATGGACCTTACTCTAAAAGTTGTCAAATAACCTGTCATTAAGCTTGATTTGTAACTTTTGTTATTCCTGATGCACCCTCATCCCTTCATTTCACACACAAATATGCCACCCATTTCCTGTGATGTGCGATTAATTTTCTTTGAGCTGAAAAGTCTAAGTTGTTAATTTTCCTCCAGCTTCTCGTGAAGGAGATTACCCTATTTTGCAGCATGTGGTTGTATTTTGAGTGAAATACTCAAGTACTTTTGGCTGTCTTCTTAAGACAGGATGGTCACTGCATTAAAGAGGACCCATTATCCTTTTTCATATACACTGTTACAATCGTGGATGCTTAAACTAAACATGGCAAATTACTTTAATGTACAAGTAAAACCTCAGGCTTCTCTGAACAGTCAGTTTCAGACCTTTTTTTTTTTTCTTCTTCTTCTCTTTAATACTCTTGGTTCTAAATGATGTCGGTGAGAGTGGTTGTTCCTAATATGGTCATTTTAGGTATAGAAGTCCCACCCACCTGCTCTTCGAATCTTCCAATCACAAGAAAGTAGGCTTTAAGGGGGAGGGACTCAAGCAGCTTCTTTCCAAGAGAGAATAAAGTGTGTGGGGTGGGGGGGCATGTGTCCAGTTTGAAAGTTAGTAAATCCCCTCGTAAAGTGAGACGGGAGGTCATCTGAAGCACGGTGTTCTCGATGAGCTTTCTTAAAAATGAAAACCTCACCCAAAGCGTCACCTTTGAGGTTAAAACCTGCAGTCACTTGAATTTCTGACATGTTGAGTCATGAAAATATTCATTCATTTGATGTTAAGCTAACTTTATATACTGTTCCACTTTGTTTTAGCGTTTGCTATGAATGTGTGATTTATGAAGATTACCTCACTACTGATGCAGTCTTGTGAACCAAGTTTGATCTCAAGTCTTTGAGTTGAACTTGATGTGATTCCAGCTGTGTAATGTTACTGAAGTTTATTTAATGACACACTGTATGCTGTTTTTTTTCCCCCTATTTATTCCACTTTGCTCTGTGTGCATGTTTCATTTCCTCTCATTTTCTGTTTGTTATTCTCATCTGAATTGTTTGTTTAAAGCAAGAATGCAAATAAACTACATTTGCGAAAGAACGATTGTGACGGTTTATTTATGTTTCAATTTTTTTTTTTTTTTTTTTTTTGGTCACGCACAAATTCCAAATAGACATATTTGGACCTCATCTGGGCCACTTGCCAACACACTTGCCAACAGATTCTGACATAATGTTAAAGATGAGCTCAGACTGTCACCATAAATGGGTATTTGTGGTTCAATCAAGGGTGGCAATTGTTGAGCGGGCCTAAAGTCATCAGCTGGGATTGACATGGGTTATAGGAGGTGTTCTGTGGGTCAGATGTGGCCCAAAGACCATGAACCATTTGGCATTTTGACCTATATAAGGTGGCTCAGCTAAAGTAGCTAGACTCATCTCCACCCAGTGAGGGCCTCAGAAGACTGCAGCAGGTGTCAGATATTTTTAATCACATCAGTGTAATCTGTTTTCACCCTCTGCACATCTGGGTCCTCTCTGCTGTTTTTACGTGTACAACCATGAACAGTAACAGTGTCTTGATAGAATATGCTATCTAACTTAATGGCTGCAGCATAAACATTTTAAAAGTACAAAGTTTAGGTCTCTATATATATGAGGATGCAAAAAGTAAACCATTTATGTCAGAGATGTTTTGACAATCAGTGGGAAATCATTATGCTTTTTTTTCATATAAACAAACACATTTGGGCACTGCTCTTAAACTAAACCCTTTGAATTGACATCAACTTCTGAAGTGTATTTCCAGCTCAGGTTTGGTCTTAAATTCCCCTTAAAGTGATTTCTAAAAGGTCTTAAAGTCTTGGTTATACCTGTAGACACCTGGTGCAGATTAGGGGTGAAGGTTCATTGCTGTCTGCTGAAAAATGCGCGTCAGCAGCCTCCTGACAGGATGGAATAGGCTTTTTTTGCCATACATGATGGTTCAGAAATGTAGGCCTAGTGATGGGGAAATACATTTTCCTGGAGTGAACTGACACACTAAAAAGTGGTGACATCTGCTGGCCACATCTTGGTTATTGCATTTATGGATGGATGGATTAATAAGCTTAAATTCAAAAAGCTACTGCTTGTCCAAATCAATCAAAAGTCACTGCAGTTGGCAGATTTTTAAAGGTGCAGTTGGTCACATTTTAACTTTTCTTATGGATCACTCTTTCCTCATTTTCCTTGT
Source organism: Archocentrus centrarchus (assembly GCF_007364275.1). Classification (NCBI taxonomy): domain Eukaryota; kingdom Metazoa; phylum Chordata; class Actinopteri; order Cichliformes; family Cichlidae; genus Archocentrus; species Archocentrus centrarchus. The sequence goes on along the minus strand of NC_044367.1, from coordinate 24,831,586 downwards.
GCTCGTCTCCCAGACACAATCAGTGTTATTTTGGTAGCTGATTAAAATTAAATTTAAGGTTTTGATTAGTTTTATAGGTCTAGAGTAGTAAGTAATGGGGGCACTATGGATTTTTTATTTTATTAAGATGTTTTTTGTTAAAAAAAAAAGCCACCCTTTTTTGCACACATCCCTGCTTCTTCAACATCCGTTTTAAAAACTTTCTGGTGCCAAACATTAACTGCTTTCATCAGTTAGGAGGAGCCGCACTGAGACTTAATATAAGAAAATATTATTGTGAACTCTGAGTCATGCAAAGCTACTCTGTTAGAATGCAGGACTAAAAATATGGAGCTGGGAATGAGTCTAATAGGTCCACATTTATTCCTCTTAATTAACTGCTGTCACTTTATAGTCTCATTTAAAGTTTATTTAATTGCATCGTGTTGTTTACATGTCTCACCTGTAATATCCCTCATGCACATAAAAATAGGAATAATCCTTTCTTTATCTCCCCATTGCCCTCCTCCGGCCATCATCCACAGCAGGTGAGGATCGTGTGAAGGTGATAATGGTTCCAGTCCCAGTGCCGGTCTTCATTCCAGTGCCTATGAACATGTACTCCCAGCACACGCCTGTTCCACTGCCTATGCCCATGCCTGTAGGTCCTTGTGCATTGTATTCACATTCCACAAGGTTTAAATGATTGTTTCAAGGCTTTGCAGCAATAAATCAAACACTTCTCTGTTTTTTCTTTGCAGGTTCCAGTACCCATGATGGTGCCACCTCAGAGCAAAGAGACAAAAGAAGCCTCTGTCCAGTCAGAGGCTTCTTTTGTGGAGGAAGATACACAGAAAGATGAGTCCAGTGCAGGTGAGGATTTGTAAAAAGTGGATTTTGATCCTGATTTTTATATGTGTAACGCTTACAACAAAGTGTATTTATGATCTTCTGGGTTTCCATGTGTCCACTCTAGACCAGAGCACCTCTGAGAGTGGAGACATGAAGTCTGAAGTGGTTGCTCCAACAGTCCCTCATCATGAGGAGGCTCAGAAAGAAGAAGAGGAGCCAGCTGACCTACCACTTACTCAGAGTTCAGAGAAGAGTCCAGAGACAGCTGATCCAGAGCCGGAGATGAGCCAAATGACAAGCGACCCTGCTGCCATCTGTGCCGAAGATCAGCCTCCCACCTCCCCGATGATGGACTTGGAAAGTGACTTCCCTCCCGGTGAGATATCACATCACTGAAGCTGAATTTAACTGAAGAAACGTGGAGCATATAATGAACATTAGGGGTTAGATGGCAGGCACCACTCAGCTTACAGATTTGCTTCAGCTGACAAGCTTGACCAGGATACTAAATTCAAACAAATACAGGCAAACAAGATAAAGTTTAGAGAGATAAAAAATAAACAAACAAAAGAAGCACAGCGACAAGTTAAAAGCAGAAATGACCACAGCAGGTAGCGCCGGGTTTTATTTGGCAGATTTTTACGCCGGATATCCTTCCTGACACAACCCCCAAGGGATTTGTGTCTTCTCCCTGACTCATATTAGGAATCTTTTGCTTGTTAGGCAAATGTGTCAGCCACTACACTATGGAGGTGCTAGAAATGATCAGCATAATTAATATATATTAATAAAAGAATAGAAGTAATACACAAGGAAGTTGGAAAAAACACAATCAACAGAAGTCGGATGATTTAAAGTGTTTGTTTTTGCAGAATCATTGGATCAGAAGTCGCCGGCTCCGCAGCGAGGAGTGAAGCGACCCAGAGAGGGCTCGTCTGGTAGAAAACGGGTATGACATCACTGATCAGAGGTCTTTATTTCGTTATTCTAGCTGGAAACTCCTACTGATCCAGAAACCTGGATACAAAACAGAGAATGCCTCCCTGCACTTGGACGTTATGGTATTATGAGGTTTTAAATGCACCTACTTTGGCCATAAAATGCATTTTTTTGTCAACTATTCAGGGTCGGAGGCGGACCGGATCTCTGGAGCGCAGTGCGGCAGCGGCAGCGGCGGCGGTGGCGGCAGCGGCGACACCACCTGTCGTCTCCAAACTGAACCACCTGTACGGGGTTAAAGCCTGGAGAAGCTGGGTCCGGCAGCACAAAAAGCAGCCCCAAATATGTGAGATTTCTTTCCTGTTCTTGATTAATTTTCCACTTAATCTCCACTCTTTGCGCTTTACCTTCATTCTCTCTCCCCAGCAGCCGATCTGGTTGAAGTCAAAGAAGATGTCCTGCAGTGCAACTCCGCTGAGCTCAGCTTTGGTCTGTCTCGCTTCATCAAAGAAGTGCGACGGCCAAACGGGGAGACCTACAGCCCGGACAGCATCTTCTACCTCTGTCTGGGGATACAACAGGTGCATACGAATGACTGCATCACTGGTTTCCATCTTGCTTCTTTTTGGGGGAGGTTTATCTTTTCCTAAAATAGTCCTTACTGACTCCCACTCTCTTTATTTGAACAGCATCTGTTTATGACGGGTCGCATAGAAAACATCTTCACTGACCAGCTGTACAGTCAGTTTGCCTCTGAGATCTCTGGGATGCTTCGACTCTGGAAACCAAAGCTACTAGCTGGCGGTACAATTATTAAAATTCAATTTATTCAATTAATCCTCAGCATATCAGTGTAGTATAAGTAAGAATTTATTCCCTGCAGGCTATTATCTTATTATATATTTACAGTATGTTTGTCTTGCTTTTTGTGTGTACTCTTTAAAGTTGTACAACTTTAAGTCCCAAACAGCAGACACACAAAGATCCAAGCATCTTTCTTGCTCCAGGTGGCGCCGTTTCCTCCCGTGTCGAGGAGTCCTACCTGTGGGAGTGTAAGCAGCTGGGCGCCTACTCACCTTTAGTGTTGCTCAACACGCTGCTCTTCTTCTGCACCAAACATTTCCACTTCAACACCGTGGAGAAGCACCAGCGGCTGTCTTTTTCCAACTTCACTCGCCACTCTAAACCCTGCAGTCGAGCCGGCAAAGTCTACTACCTCCGATTCCAGAGAAGCGGGGCTGGTGCGTCCGGCTCTGAAGAGACAGGTGGCGGGTGTTGTTGAGTGAAATTGTGTGTAATTTTGAATAGAATATGTCCAGAAGTAGTGATTGACGGGGTTTTTGTTTCCTGTTATTTCCAGAACGACTCAGAAGAAGACAGGTGGAGGCTGAGGGGGACCTGGAGATGATGGAAAACGTCACCAATCCCCTGCATTGTCCTGTCCGGCTGTATGAGTTCTACCTCTCCAGATGGTGAGACTCACACGCAGGCAAACTGACCGTCACTGCTGCAGGAACGAAAACTGAACATTTTACTTCCTTTCCGTCCCACAGCCCAGAGTCTGTGAAGAAAAGGACCAACGTGTTTTACCTGCAGCCTGAACAGAACGTCCACACACACAGGTCAGAACGTCGCTCAGTACCAGATCTTAGGTGTAGCTGTTGCTTCTCGACTCAGTTATGCGTGTCTCGTTATTTTCTACAAAAGCAAAATCCCAGCAAACATTTTGATGCTGTGTGATCCACACAAGTTCACCGTGCAACAATTGAGACAGAATTTATTTGTAATGTTATGTAATGGTGGACAATCAAACTTTATTAATTTTTCATAAAGATCAGAAAACAGAAAAGACTTTATGTTAATGTTATAAAGTAGAAATAATGTTTTTTTTTATTTCAACTTCAACAGTCCTCACTGGTACACTTCTCAGCCATTGGATGCCACCACTCTACAGAGCATGCTCACCCGCATCTTGGCTGTCAGAGAGGTTCAGAAGGAACAGAAAGCAGCGTGTCACGCGCCCTCATCTGCAGCCGCCAAGAGTGATGGCTTACAGTGATGTCGAGCGCTTACAGTCCCCTCTGTGGTCAAAACATTCCCTGAATTAAAACTGTACTCATCGGTCACATTGGACGGAGGCCGACAGGGAGACGGAACAGCCAGAGACGCGATGAACAGACACTTCGAAGTGGAGATCATCGGTTTGTTACCTCACCGGCCGTCACAGAAACGCACAAAGAGTTTACAAACATCTGATGTTATTAGACAGGAAAAAGGGAATGTTACACACAGCTTTCAGTGCCCAGCATGTCAGATGTGCTTTTTACTTCAGATACAGACTGACGAGGGGTGGCGCCCATCTGAGTTATTGTCTTATCGGTGTCTCCCCTTTTTGCTTCAGCCCTGCTGTTTCCAGATCGTTCCCTGGAAGTCCCGTTCTGTCCCTCCAGCTTCAGTTCATTTCATTGTACATCCTGTATAATGACAATAAAGGCATTCTATTCTATTCATTTTGGGGAAGATGACAATGTCACACAGAGCCAGTTCTGATGAGAAGGGTGGGTGCTGGGCAAAACCTTTACTTACATGGCTAAAAACCTCCTGAGCTGGTGAATGATGGCACTGACTTTCAGAGCTTTCTGCAGCTCCTGTCTCTAAAGAGTTTCCCTCGTTTTTACCAGCATCCGGTCGGATGTAATACACATCTACAGCCAGAAGATGGTGGCAATGCACATAGGAAGTGTTACTCAGTACCAAGAAGGGCAAGTCATCAGAGAAAATCTGAGGAAGCCATTAAACATCCATTTGTACAGAAACTGCCTGGGGTCCTCATACTAAATATCTAAAATAATTATTTACACAGGGTAGAACGGTGTCGCGGTGGTTACCATTGTTGCCTCACACGCCTGGTCTCACAGGGGGCACTGGCACTGGTTACTGACTGCCATAGGGCAGACCTGTAGAACCCGTGTGGTGCAGTGAGATTAGATGATACTGCTTAAACATGTAAATCCCAAGAAGACTGCAGCCATTAAACCGTTTAAAAACAATGCAAATAACAAAATTAAAATAAAAAAATTAAATTTAGGTCCATTGCAAACTCCACCACAAGTCTGCAGCAGCCATGAAAACTATTCACTGTTCTCTGTGAATATCTTTGCTTGAAATGCCCACCCGTGCTCCTGACCCGATGCACTGCTTTCAGGCTCGGATGCCACAGACTTTTCAACTGAAAGTTGGATGTACCTGGACACCAGTCTCTCCTGAACACATCAGTTGAGGTCAGTTTGACACAGAAATTGACGTTTACTCTTTGCACGACCTCGAGGTCTGTGGTGGAACTGCAGGCGCAGAGTGCTGAAGCTCATTATGGGTCTTACAGGGAGCGATCGAACAATAGCGGAAAACCCAGAAACTGGAAGGCGACCTCAAAGGGGAGATTGGCCAGATATAATTCAGGTGTGGTTTTTAACATTTTATGGATGGATCTTTTAATCACAACTTGTATTTTAATCAGTTAAATTACTCATCACATTGGATGGAGACGACTCTTACTGGTTGAGATCTGAATAAAACTTTAAAGTGGACCTATTATGCTCTGTTCTTGGATTCTACTAGACTAGCTTTGCATGATTCACAGTTCAAAATAAGCCTTCTCTGTCTTCCCTTCGTGCAGCCCCTCAGTTCAGAAACAAGCTCCTCCCCTTTTAGGCTACCTATCTTCTTATTGGCTGCCCCTCGTAAACAGAAATTGGGTGGAGCTTCTGTTCTCATGGACAGAGTTGTGTTCATGCCAGGGACTTTGCCTCTCAGTGGCCTCATACTTGTGCGTGCACTGGCTGGCCATCATTAATATGATGATCCACCACTCTAACAGTCTATGAAAGCACAGTAGGTCCCCTTTAACATTATCAGTGTAATAGAAAACTCACAGTGCCTCTCATCTTTTCTTGTTTTATTTTTTTAACTAATTATCAGATATTATGTAGTTCCCCCATTTATACAGTCGATCCCACGTGGCCTTATTTTATTGCCATCAGCTTTCCCATTTCTCTCTTTCTCTCCCCCTCCTCCTTGTAGTAAACAGTTAGCTCACTACTAGTGTATAATCAGCTGAAATCTGAGTTTTATTTGCCTCCTTTCTTTCCTCTTTCTAACACTTTCTTCTGCTTCATCCCCTCTGTCCCCCCCTTTTCCTTTGGGTCCTAATTAAAGGAAAATGGAGTTGACAAAATTTAGATGAGCAGCAGACAAATAAAAAGTATGACAACAATACTCGCACTAACCCCTAAACCTGGAGGTTTTCTGTGTTTTAAGTACAGGACTGTATGGAGTTTTTCTTTTTTGGAGTCATTCCTGTTTTCTGTGAGACTTTTGATGAGGAATGAACTCTGTGGTTCTTTTCACTTTGTTGCCACACCCAGGCGTGTCTCCACATGCTGGATATTAAGGCCCCATTGTTTTGATTGTGTTTTGCTTGTTTTTTTAACCTTTGAACTTCCTTTCATGAGCAGGTCACAGTTCTGCTGGTTGAACAGGAGCTTAAGGAAAACTCTGGGATAAGTCGGGGTGTGTTGCTCCATTGACTTAATGAAAATATGAATTTGTTCTTTGTCATTGTGGACATCGGGGACCAGGGGCGTTCGTACAGCCTTCATTGTTACTTGTGTTTTTTGCCACCGAGGCTGAGGTGGCTTTACCTTTGCCTTGTGCTCACGCTTTGATATGGAATCCATGTTGCAGTGTAAACGAGCCCCTCACTGACGGTTATAAGCACTTGCAGTGTCGACTGATGGTGAATTAATCCACACGTGCACACGCAGACTTGTCAAGCATAACTGTCACCGCTGCTCGTGTAAATGAAATATTACTGTCTGAATATTACAGCTGCTGTCTGAAACTCCCATTTATTTCATCATGATTGTTCAGTGAGAAGAGGCCCAACGATGGTGTGAAGTTTTATCTCATGCACAAAATGCTGAACTGCCATTAAGTATTAAAAAACAAAACAAAAAAACCCAGAAGATCCACCATATCTCTTTGGTTTACGAGGTGAAGGGTTTGTTCAGTTTTGAAACATCAATTCATAAAGTAAAACAATAAAATGTGAAAAAAATCTTTGTGTCAGGGACCTATTATTAATATATGTGTATTTAAGCTATTTGTTATATGTTGTCATGTTTGACTTTTAACTGCTGTAAAAAGTATATCTTATTATTATCTTAATATGCACATTTCTACCTACATGTCTATTATTGGACTCTACTAGAGTAGCTTTGCATGACTCACAGTTCAAAATAACCCTTATTTGTCTTAGTGAAGCCCCTCAGTTCATCCTCTGTCTAAAACAAGCTGCTCTGGCTTTCCTACCCCTTAAAATTAACTGTCTTTTGATTGGCTGCCCCTTGTTTGAAACATATATTTGGGTGGGGCTTCTGTGTTTGACATTTCCATATTAAGGATGTCCTGTCTCTGTGACACCATATGGATCCAAGAGTATCAGAAATTGAGCATTTAGGCATGTAGAAATGGTCAAACTGAAGTTCAAACTGAGCACCAGAATGGGGAAGAAAGGTGATTTAAGTGACTGAACGTGGCGTGGCTGTTGGTCTGTTTCAGAAACTGCAAATCTGCTGGGATTTTCCCACACAACCATCTCTAGAGTTTACAGAGAATGGTCCAAAAAAAGTGAAAATATCCAGTTCTCTGGGTGAACGAGGATCAGAGAACGGCCAGACTTCTTCAGTCTGATAGGAAAGGAACAGTAACTCTAATAACCACTTGTTACAAGCGAGGTATGCAGAAGAGCATCTCTGAATGCACAACGGATAGAACCTCGAAGGAGATGGGCTATACTACTGTCAGCTAAGAACAGGAAATTGAGGCTACAGTTCACACAGGCTCACCAGAATTTGACAAGACTGGAAAAATCTTCCCTGGACTGATGAGTCTCAGTACAGAATTTGGTGTAAACAACATGAAAGCATGGATCCATTTTGCCTTGGATCAACAGTTAAGGCTGCTGATGATGGCACACTTTGGGCCCTTTAGTACCAACGCCACAGCCTACCCGGCTGTTGCTGCTGACCATTTCCATCTCTTTATGGCCACAGTTTACCCATCTTCTGATGGCTGCTTCCAGCAGGATGAGGCGCCACGTGACAAAGCTCAAATCATCTCACACTGGTTTCTTGAATGTGACGGTGAGTTCACTGTACTCAAATGACCTCCACAGTCACCAGATCCAAAACCAACAGAGCACCTTTGAGAAGGGGTGTAACGGAAGATTCACATCGTGGATGTGCAGCCAACAAATCGGCAGCAACTGTGCGATGCTGTCATGTCACAACATGAACCAAAATCTGTGAGGAATGTTTCCAGCACCTTGTTGAATCTATGCCATAAAGAATTAGGACAGTTCTGAAGGCAAAACGAGGTCCAACCCAGTACTGGAAAGGTGTCCCTAATAAAGTGGATGGTGAGTGTACATATTGGGCTTAAAAGTCTAGTTTATATTTAATAAATAAAAAATAACAGGCTTCAGTGGTAGCAGTCTGTGTGAGATAACAACCATTTAGTAAAATTTCTGACAATCAAATGCAGCTGGATAAAAACAGAAAGGCAGGTAGATAAGCTTTCTTCATTGCATTAATATGATCAATATTAATGGACCACTACTGTACAAGGAAAAAAAGGTCACCTACAGTGTCTACACTGTCTTCTCTGCTCTCATACCGCAACCAGTTTGTTTGGTATACATGCAGCAGAAAATAAGGAAGGTCAATTAATGTTTACTATATCCTGTCATGGTGTCACGAGTCAGTCATTCAAGAGGAGGCGGACGTCTTTACAGCTGATTAATCAGAGAACAGGCCAGAGAAAAATCCACAGTGGTCAAGACTGACTCCTGAATTCATGCTCACAAATAAAGTCAGTACATTAGATATCCAAGAGGTCAACTTTACTTTAACCTCAAAAACAATGCTGTAACTTAGGATCATATCGTCTCATATTAGTTTTAAAGGACACACAATCATGTCTGCATACATATGAATATTAAATAGTAGTAGTAGTGGTAGTAGTAAACTACACATCCAGAGGGAAAAGGGGGCCATTTCACAGCTGAGAACAAACCTGTTGAATGATGTTATAGCTGCTGATTTTCTGGCAGGAAGTTTGCCGTCATAATGACAGCCATTTGTTATCTGTCATTCAAATATTCAGGATTATTTCCCTCCAGCTGCGGTCAGCAGGTTCTGCTTCTCTCTGATGGCTTCGGATAAGTCCTTTGGATAATTTAGATGTAAAATCTGCTCGTGATCAAATGCAGTTTGATTTCTTTTCACATATTTTCAATAGAAAATGTTTGTAAATCTGAATTTTACCTTCTTCTCTTCTGCCTTTCACAAATGTTTAGAGTATAATTTACTCACCCAACACACAGCTGATAAATATTGTTAATTTAAAAAAAATTTTCACATATAATATACAATAAAATTAATATAATGGATTCTTCTGGAGACAATAATTGTGTGCCTGTTGCCTGTTGGACACTAAGCATGGAGTGGAGTCAGATATCCAGTATGAATGCCTGTTTGCACTGAGCTTTATTCAAACACACAAAAACATGCTATTGTTAGCTGTGGGCCGTGTGGAGTCTTGCGCGGTTGGAGAAGGGTTAAAGGAAAGTAGCCATTATCCCGATGAACATGGATAAAGATCAAATCTGTGGCATGTCCGGACAGAAAGGGGAAACAAACTTCACATAAGCAGCTTTTATTTTGCATGAACAAATGTGAAACAGATATTATCACCAAATGCAAAAGTTCCCCTGAGGTAAAACATCTGGATATACCGATAAAAATATGGGTCGAGCCTTCGTTTTTAAAAAATGATCTCTAAATACTGCAGGGAAATTTTTTGCACCAAAACTCACCGACACATTTACAGGTGTGGTGAGAGGTTTACGTTCACTCGTCGTGGGCATGAATGTCATGGTAATTTTGGGCTTTCAGTCATTTCTTTACACTGTTCTTTTTCCAGGGTGGAATGATTGTACAGCATACATCTTTAATGATTTTAAAAAACAAGAATTGGGTGCACAAGTTTCTTCACTCATTTTTGGTTAAAAGTCCCTTAGGAAGTTGCACCTTGGCCAGACTCTTTTGGTAGTCATCATCAAGCTTGTGGCATAATTCTGGCTGGATATTTGACCGCTCTTCTCAAGGTGAAGTTGAAAAATTTGGAGGTAGTCATCCTCCTTCATTATTAAATCTACTTTTTGTAATGTACCAGTACCTCTGGCAGCAAAACAGCCCTAGAGCATGATGTTACCACCACCATACTTGAAAGTTGGTACAGTGTTGAAAGTTCCTGGGTTGATCGGGAAGATCCTAACCATTTTCCTCTCATCTGATGGCGACAGTTTGGGTCTAAGTGAGTGTATGCATATATATTTGAGTGTGACTCTGTGTGGATTTGAGAAAATCCAAAATAAACTTTAACTTCTGCACCCATTTTTTTTAAGTAATTAAAGCACAGTTCAAATCAATCATTAAATTATGATATTCATGCCCATGATGAGTGGATGTAAACTTCTGACCACACCAGTAAGTGAAGGTAGCACATGAAGAGATTGGGTGAAATGTCTAATTTACAAATTATTAAAGGTGTTTTGGTCTGTGGGTTGTATGTTTCTTCTGTCTTGTTTTTGATTCTTAGTTCATATATCTGAGTCTTAGTTTTTGTGTTAGAAAGGTTTTGGTTGTCTTGTTTATTTTATATTTATTCTAGCAATGAGTTGGGTTTTATGTGTGTGTGTGTTATCCATTGTTTTATTCTTGTCTCTCATTATTATTATTACTGAGTGAAAGGCATTTCCCAGGTGTTTCAAATTCAGGTTACACCCTCCCCCAGGTGTGCCAGCTGGGGTTGATGAAGCCCCAACTTGCATCCCAGCAGCATTTGTGCATCACAGGTCTCCCCTCTTGAGCCTCTACCTACAAGCTCTTTCTGCTGCCTACTCATGCCCAGTGGGGTAGAAACTCTGTACACAGAGTGAGAGGTGAAGCCTCTGCAGCCGACTTCTAGTGGATGATTAGATGTTCACCAACCTCAGATACTCAGCAATCCTCCAGAAGCCCCTGGTCCTTGGCCAGCCTCCGAGGGCACAGTCAGTTCTGTCAGAAAAAGCTGCTTTGAAGTCTCTGGCACAGGTCTGCTATTATTTGCCTTTGTGGTGGAAAGTAGACATGCAGGAGTTTCAGGTGCTCTCCTGCCTTGACAAATGTTATTTGTATCCTCAGGGGACAGTGGAGCCTGCTGATTGTTAGAGCTGAAGAGCCACCTGTAGCAACAGTCCCCTAGGGCCTTCAATAGCTGCTCAGGATGTGAGTGTTCCTCTCCCAGAGCAGAGCACAGGGATGAGTTTCAGTCTCACAAGGGCTAGGTAAGATGTCAAATACAGCTTGGATTAGGAATTTGACTCTCCAGCTATCTGTCCGTATGAGCCTTCATTTCCTTGCATTACCTCATTTTCCATCAAATTCCCTGCTGCCTCATGCCTGCCAGCTGCTTCTTTCATTGTCCATTGCTGCTATCACCTCTTCTAGGTCACGCAGTTGACTCTCCTCACCCTGGAACTTTTATTGAGGAATTAGAAAGCTGCCAAATCCTGATCTTCACCCTTTGGTTCAATGTATTACTAACCTGAGCAGCCCAGAGGCATGCTTATCAGGTTAACTGGTGATTCAGCTTTAAGCATTACAATTATCATATCAGCACAGTTGTTAAAATGAGGCAAAGAAATTAAGAGTAAAACCTCTAAAACACATCAATAAGTTTTAATTCTAAGGTAAAATTTGCTCTTTGCAAAGATGGAAATGATGAGGATCTTTACAATTTCAAGTGATTTTCCAAATTAATAACTCCAAAGGTTCTTACTTGTGCTCCACTTTTGCAAGATTTTTAGCCAAAAGAGTGTTAATGTCAGAGTGGTTTATGATGAGCCACCAGTAACTGGAGGAACCATACAAACACATTTTGGTAATTTGATCCTAAATTTAGTCAGCAGTTTCCTTTTTAAAACAGCAAGAACCACCTTAAAGAACCTCATTGGCTTTTAACATTTGGATTTCATTACAGTGAACTTAAAAATGTCTCATCTTTATCCCACTGCTCTGCTGCACAAAGGGATGAGTCAAACATATGGTGATAATTATTAGCCCATCTGCAATGAACAAGTTTGAAATTACTCTTATTTTTTTTTTTGTTAAAGTAGGCAAAAAGACAAAAGTAGACGTAATCCACAAAATGTAGCACCAAACTTTATTGATCTCAACAGGGAATTTGCCATTTAGGATTGTGGAAGTTTTGGAAGTCACATGTGGTTGTCAGTTTGGAAGGGATGCCAGAAACAAAAATGACTGATGATAATCTCAAAGTACTATGGATTTATCCCCCAACGCCCCCCAAAACTTTTATTTAAATGCATCTACAAAAAGAACAAGTGCACACACATTTGGGCTGGAATGACAAGTTCCTGGCACTCTGTCTTTTCTTTAATTTAGACAAAATGTTATTAAATATTTACTTCTGCTTAAAAAAAAAAAAAAAATTATATTCTCTATGAAACATTAAATCAGGAAAAGTGCCATGAATTAGTGTTACATTCTCTTTAGTACATATTAAAGCTGCAGCTGGGTCATGTTCAAGATATGTGATATCAGAGTGCAAAGGGTAAGTGAGCTACATGACTTTGAACAGGATATTTTAAAATCTTAAACTGAGCTTTCTGATCGCACCTCCTATGACAAATGTCAGGTCTCCTTTAACGATGCCTTTCAGATTTCTAAGTGGAAACTCTTTAACCAGAGAAGACACGCTAAAAACATTCATATTTAAAGATGGTAAACAAAACTAACATGTAACATGTATGTCTGCGTGGTTCTCAGTCGTCCAGGACATTTAACATGTAAAATTTAAAGATGGAGAACACCAGCACACTACTGCTAAGCTTGGAACAAAAAAAAAGTTTTATGACAACTTTTATTCTTAAAAAAAAGTTGCTGAACTTATTGATGTTTGAACTGCGCTAACCTGAAGCTGTTGCATAGAAAGGAGGGGGAAAAAAAAAAAAAAAAAAGCCATAGCAGATGTTTAGGGCATGTCCTCTTCACCTTCCTCCTCAAACTCTCCCTCCTCCTCAGCCGTGGCCTCCTGGTACTGCTGGTACTCGGACACCAGGTCGTTCATGTTGCTTTCGGCCTCCGTGAACTCCATCTCGTCCATGCCCTCGCCCGTGTACCTGAAACAGAATCGGTGAGGTGCTTAACGCATCGCATGAGGGCGTGCACGCTGGCTACACATAGGCCAGAGCTTCACTCACCAGTGCAGGAAGGCCTTGCGGCGGAACATGGCGGTGAACTGCTCTGAGATACGTTTGAACAGCTCCTGAATGGCCGTGCTGTTGCCAATGAAAGTGGCGGCCATCTTGAGGCCGCGCGGTGGGATGTCGCAGACGGCCGTCTTGACGTTGTTGGGGATCCACTCCACGAAGTAGCTGCTGTTCTTGTTCTGTATGTTCAGCATCTGCTCATCCACCTCCTTCATGGACATGCGGCCTCGAAAGATGGCGGCGACTGTGAGGTAGCGCCCGTGGCGTGGGTCGCATGCTGCCATCATGTTCTTGGCGTCAAACATCTGCTGGGTGAGCTCGGGAACGGTCAATGCCCTACAAAAATAAATAAATATTTCAGTTGAGGTTTTATTATAACAGAGTAGGCATGACTACCAAACGGCGTCTTGCTGCTCCACCTGTACTGCTGGCTGCCTCGGCTGGTCAGGGGTGCGAAGCCCGGCATGAAGAAGTGCAGCCTGGGAAATGGGACCATGTTCACGGCCAGTTTCCTCAGGTCGGCGTTGAGCTGGCCAGGGAAGCGCAGACAGGTGGTCACACCGCTCATTGTGGCCGAGACAAGGTGGTTGAGGTCGCCGTAGGTGGGCGTAGTGAGCTTCAGCGTGCGGAAGCAGATGTCATACAGGGCCTCATTATCGATGCAGTAGGTCTCATCTGTGTTCTCTACCAGCTGGTGGACGGAGAGGGTGGCGTTGTATGGCTCCACCACTGTGTCAGACACCTAGAGAACAAAAGCAGGCATTGTTAGGGCGGGCGGAGGCCCACAGCGTTAATCTGGAATGATCTATAAATACGAACCTTGGGGGAGGGCACCACGCTGAAAGTGTTCATGATGCGGTCCGGGTACTCCTCTCGGATCTTGCTGATGAGCAGCGTGCCCATGCCGGAGCCTGTGCCTCCACCCAGGGAGTGCGTGAGCTGGAAGCCCTGGAGGCAGTCGCAGCTCTCCGCCTCCTTCCTCACCACATCCAGGACCGAGTCCACTAGCTCTGCCCCCTCAGTGTAGTGGCCTTTAGCCCAGTTGTTCCCTGCTCCACTCTGGCCTGTGTGTCACATGCAAATACAGAAATCTGACACCCCCATTTGACTGTAGCTGCATAGTTAAAACACAATTTACTTAAAAGTGAGCCGGGGTAGGGGGGGATTGAATATTGAAGTTTCAAATGCTCACCAAAGACAAAGTTGTCAGGTCTAAACACCTGACCAAAGGGACCAGACCTCACAGAGTCCATCGTCCCCGGCTCCAAGTCCACCAGCACCGCACGAGGGACATATTTCCCACCTTGGTGAAGAAAGATTAAACAAAGAAAAATGAACCACACTTTCAGCTTCAAGATTATATAATTGGCTTGAATATTAAGTTGCCTGTTTGATATCAGTTATAAATCCTTATTATGGACTGGGACGCCTACAGGAGTTTTTTTTTTTTATTGCAATTCACCATCTAAATATTGCAAATCTTCACCACTGAGCTCACTCCTTGTGTTAGAATAAAATTAGTAAAAAGAAAATATATATATATTTTACAGAAACGCCCAATTTTGGAATGAGAAGATGTCACACCAGGGACTTTGAAATTATGAAATTAAAGAGAAAAATTGCGATAAATGAGAGACAGTGAAGTAATCACGAGCAATTCTTTAAAAAGCGCCAGGAAACAATTAAAAGGAAGTCAAGTGAGGTCATCACTCATTTCTTAACACTGGGAAGAAAAGGTGACCTTTACAGTAATCCCTCATTTATCGCGGGTGTTACGTTCCAGGACCGCCCGATAAGTGAAAATCCGCGAAGTAGGGACGCTATATTTATTTTAATACTTATACATCATTTTAGTAGTTATAAACTATTTAAAGTTTTTATAAACCCTCCCCACACACTTATACACCAAATATATACATTACTGTACAACATGTACTACGCATGTGAAGAACGAGTACCGCAAAAACCCGCGAAACTGCGAAAATACCGCAATAAATATTTTACACTAATATTGACTGAAACCCGCGAAACAGCGAAGTAGCGAGGGATTACTGTATTTTCTTTACATATTTTATATTTGTTTTACATTTTTGATGTGTTATATCATGTCTTTTGTATATTTGATAGTTATATAAACATTATCGAACTTTAAATGGTTAGAAATAAATAAATACATTTTGGGCCTCCAGTCACAGCACTGACCCACTATACATGACTGCGAAGGTGGAAGTGTTCAAATAACATGTTTTATTTTAACACAGAAATAAACTGTAACCCTTTAGGTAATATTTCTGTAAAGGTCAGGGACATCTCCAACTGCAGAAACTAGTAAAGACAAGTGTAAAAGTAATGAATAAATGCAAAAGTAGAAAAACTAGTGCTCATAAACTTCTCGTACATGTTTGCTGTGCCACGCTAATATAACCCCCAGTCTGAAGTTTCATTCATGCATACAATTAAAGTGAAAGCGGGAACCGTCTAATTTCTGGGCACCATTGCTAGGCGAGTTTGTTTTTGTTGTTTTGTCTTGGAAACGGTAACCAGGAAGCGAAGCCAACAAAAGCCCCCTTACTCGGGGGAGGAGGGGCATTAATCCTCCCCCCGCTGGATGGCGGGTGTCCTAAGCAGGTTTCTGCTGCGTATTGAATTACTCGCCTAACCCAGAAATTAGGTAATCAGCCTGTGCAGCTCGGAGGCAGTGTGAAGTTAACCTGTAGCCTCGTTGTAATACACGTTTATTCGCTCCAGCTGCAGGTCGCTGTCTCCGTGGTAGGTCCCGGTGGGGTCGATGCCATGTTCGTCGCTTATCACCTCCCAGAACTGGAACAGGCACACACAGACAGAATAAACCCGTTAAATCGGCCAGCCGAGTCAAACTCGGCGGCGCTATCATTAGCTCTAGCGCTAAGTTAATTTTTCCGCGCGCGCACTCCAACTTCAAACACTAAAACTCTACTTTTAAACCAGCAACACTCTCACCTTCGCTCCGATCTGGTTGCCGCACTGGCCAGCCTGCAGATGAACGATCTCCCTCATGTTTTGGTCGAAATAAAAAACTTCTGAACGGTCAAACGTAGACAGCAACCCAGCGATCCACCAGCAACGAACTAACCTAAGAACGTAGGACCGTTGCCAGCTATAGAAACACCGAGAACGGCAATTGGAGGAATTAGGTGTCAATCAAAACAGACTAGGCATCGGATTGGCCAATACAATTTCGTTTCACGTTTTGATTGGATAGTGATCCCAGGGGCCTGTTACCTCGGTAACATGGATAGACCTGTGCACAGTTTAACAGAACAGCGTCTCCCGGAGACGCGCAAAAGCTCTGCGTGCGCACCATTTAGGTTTGAAGCCCAGGGAAGACTTCTCAGAATTAAATCAATTTTCTACCTTATACACGAGCTCAAAACATGAAATCCAATATATAAAAAAAGCAGGTGCTTGTTTGTAGTTTCCACGTGACACATTAAATTTTATATTCAGTTCGAACATTTTATAACTATAAAATGTGCAATTAATCAGAAACGGAAATAAATTAAATGAAATTAAAATATCAGTTTTTATGCTGTTGTGGGATAATTTATAATTTTATGCTTGACAGTAAGTCTTGAGTTACCTCTAATTTCTTGATATTTTGCTTCCAAGGAGCCAGACTTTTGCGTAGTGTTTCAAAGCGGTCTTGAGGAACAGTTCTCCGGGCTTTCGGAAGCTCTTTTAAAGTTTTCCTTTGGACATTGGCTACTTTTTTTCACCCATTTTCAGTCCATTCCTTGTAGCTGACTATTTTCATTTTCATTCAAGCATAAATAGGCACCTAACTCAAGGGATGAAACAGTGTTGTGTCTTTGGGCACTTTGATAATAGTAGCCTGTCACAAAAACACATAAACACATCATTTGTTCACATTTATTTAGTTGAATCTACAGCCTCGTTTGACAGACATAAAATGGTATTCTTGCACCAACAAGGTGATTCCCTAAGAACTATTAGCTGAAAACTTGGCATATGTCAGTATGGAAGTACGTGGCAGGCCTTAAATCCTACAGCAGATGAAGATTTCAGGCTTCATTTTTCAGAATGGCAGTGATCCCAAACACACTGCCAATGCAGTAAAAGCATACCTGGATAGAGAAACACACTGGAGCACTATCAGTCATGGATTAGCCTCCCCAGAGCCTGGATCTCAACATTATTGAAGCAGTGTGGGATCATATAAAGGAAGACAGCATCCAACGAAGAACTTTGAATGTCCCTCAAGAAGCCTGGAGAACTTTTCCTGAATACTACTTAAAGAAATTACAAGAAGGCTGCCTAGAGGCAAGATTACAAGAAGGCTAAGAGAGTTCAGACTGTGTTGAAGAATAAAGGTGGTCATATCATATATTGACTTTCAAGCTCGTTAGAATTTTTGCCTTATAAAGTACCCTTTGCAGATTTACTAAGGAATACACCATAACCCACATCGTGGTTATGGTGCTGGAGTGATCCAGGTGTTGCAGGAGCTCTTGTCCCCCCAGTTAAGTGATGTGTATCAGCCAGCTCGGGACCAGTTTAACGGTCGGGGCTCCTTTGGGAATGGAGGGGCCATGAGAGCAGCCCCCTTCGCACTGGCCTTTCCGGACATGGCTGATGTTAAAAGGGTGACACTGGCATCAAACACGAGCATGATTTTTTCCTTCAGTGTAGTGAAATTAATATTATTAATTTTTAACTTATTTTGTAATTTGGGGTTTCATTTACTAAAGAATAATCAACATATGTGTTACAGATCTTTATCATACACGTTAACTCAAACTCAAATACTTCTTATTAAATTAGATTTTTGTACCCAGTCACTGCCCGAAGACCAGTTCTGAGCCAGAATAAAACCCTGAGAAATTTATACCTTTAAAAACATATTTTTAAAGTCTGAATTATCCCTTTTCATGCTGTGTGAGGTGTATATATTTTTAATTTCTGCCTTTGCAGTTTAAAAGAAGCAGAGAAGCCATTCTGTGAACGTTGAGTTAGAGACCTGATGGACAGGAGCAAAGTCAGCATAGAGGAAGTCATCTCTGAACTGGGTCAGAATCTCTGTTATTGCTGCTGAGGAAGGTATGTACGAAAGAGTATTAAGGCCACATTGAGAAAGAATTTCAATTGTTCACTTTGAGAATAAAGTCAAAATAATAAAGTCTAAATATTGTTTTGAGATTGCTATATCCTCTACAAAATGCCTTGGGTAGATGAGTTAGTGAAACAACTTGATCAGCCGTCTTGTTGTGTCTTGTGATTCAACATATCCCCTCTGAAGGTGCAACCATGGATATCCTTGCATCTGTCCATTGCCGGTTTGTGTGCTTTTTCTTTCTGAGCAGATGCAGCTTTCTGCACCAGCTCTTTAACATCCCCATACTTATCATACTTGCCACTACATCGTGTTTATGTACTAAAAGAGAAATAATTTCCTTGTTACTGAAACCGATTCTAAAGTAGTTTCACTAACTCATAACACAAGACATTTTGGACAATCTATAGCAGGCGTGATGTGGCAGTTGTTGACTTGAAACAACTTTAATCTCCACATTTTTATTTTTTCTCAAAAAAGGAATTTACTGCTATAGTTTTTAAAAATCTGTTTTATCATATTTCTCTTGCTTTTTGTTGTTGAACTGATGTAACAAGTAAATTTGCCTGGCGTTGGATCATTAAAGTCTTATGTTTTTGTATGCAAGGAAGTGCTAATAGGCAAAGGGTTAGGGAGCACATCACATGTGCACAAATTCCCTTTGCAGCGAGGCTGTGATCCCATTCCTTTCATTCCCATCCCATTTCCTGCTTCTTTCCACCATCACCACCACCACAAAAACTGCCCCAAAAATGACCTTAAAGTGTTCTGTCTGTGTGTCTTTTATCAGGTGATGGCCTTGCAGCACTCCAATCCACCCCCACTACAATCGTCTGTGTCCTCCACTGCCTGCAGCCCCTTCCAGAAAGCTATGGTGGTGTGGACAATAGTGTACAGCCTGGCACTGGGAGGGGACATTGACACCATAGCCTGCATGGCCGGGGCCATTGCTGCGGCCCACTACGGGATCGAGACCATCCCTCAGTCCTGGATAAGGTGCTGCGCAGACCAGAATGCAGAGGTTTTCGATGCTGTACTACCAGTTTCCACAAGGGGGCAGAAGTGAGACAGGTGAGCAGAGTGGCGATGCATCAGCCAGATTGTTACTAAAAGACTCACACACACGAAAAACACGATTTTTAAGCATCTGCCAAACTGCTCTGAACTCCAGTAAAAAAAAAAAAGAAAAAAAAAAGGTCTAAATATGAATAAACAGCATATTCATACACTTTCTCTTTTCTTTGCTCTTCCCTGATTTGTGTTGAACAACCTTGTCTCGTGAAAGTTGCACTATAAATCAGCCATGTCTTGTTTTATCAGTTTGGTGAATAATATTTAATAAACTTTTATTTTCTTTTTAATTCACCCATCTGCATGAGTGTTTTAAGACCCAAAAAGCACATTTATCACAGGAAGGCCTGCTCCATGGAGATGCTTTCGTAATACTTTCATAACCCAAGCAAACCTGTAAATTATATCAAATACAAACAAATACAAACAATATATACAAAATTTGAAAGAAATGGGGAACCTGTCAGGAGCATGTTAAGTTAATATCACCGTGCTATTTGCAGTATGTTGTTTTTGTTTCTTGGGAGAGCTATAAAGACACCTACAATGCTGATGTAAAGTAGGTTCAGTATTTATCAAATACAAAGATTGAGCATTTACTGTACTAAAACCCCAAATTAGCATTTTTTTCAAAAACAAATATGGATTTCATTTTTTCCTGCTGTCTTAATGTGTTTTGAACTGAAACACTTTACAAACAATATTTTACAATGAACTAAAACAAGCTGTAAATTTGCAATAACAGAAATTTTATGTGCAAGTAAAACATTTTACCACCTTTGCATAAAACAGCATCATCATATATAATTTCATGTTTAATATAATACAGAGCTAAACCATGCAAATAGGCTTACTTTATAGATTTATAGGTTTGAGTTATTTCCATGATATTGGCAATGCTACACTATATTGCTAAAGATATTGCCTCGTCTGCCTTCATATGCATATGAACCTGAGTAACATCCATTCTTAATCCATAGGGTTTAATGTGATGTCAGCCTACCCTTTGCAGCTATAACAGCTTCAACTCTTCTGGGAAGGTTTTTCACAGGTTTAGGAGTGTTTATGGGAATTTTTTACCATTCTTCCAGAAGCACATTTGTGAGGTCAGACACTGATGTTGGACGAGAAGGCCTGGCTCACAGTCTCCACTCTAATGCATCCCAGAGGTGTTCTATCAGGTCAGGACTCTGTGCAGGCCAGTCAAGTTCTTCCACATCAAATTGGCTCATCCATGTCTTTACGGACCTGCTTTGTGCAGTGGTGTGCAGTCATGTTAGAACAGGAAGGGGCTGCTTTACGCCACTGCATCAGACGTTTTGTATTGTGCTTGGTGATGTAAGGTTTGGATGCAGCTGCTCGGCTCTGGAAACTCATTCCATGAAGCTCTCTATGTGCTTTTCTTAAGCTAATCTGAAGCCCACATTAAGTTTGGCGGTTTGTAGCTATTGACTCTGCAAAAAGTTGGTGACCACTGTGCATTAGGTGCCTCCCCACCTGACTCCACTCTGTGATTTTACATGGCCTACCACTTAATTGCTGAGTTGCTGTCATTCCCAATCGCTTCCACTAACAGTGGGCTGTGGAATATTTAGTAGCAAGGAAATGTCATGACTGGGCTTACTGAGATCCTGAGAGCGACCCATTCTCTCACAAATGTTTGTAGAAGCAGTCTGCATGGTGCTTGGCCACCTGTGGCCATGGATATGACTGGAACACCTAAATTCAATGATTTGGATGTGTGAGTGAATACATTTAGCAATATAGTGTATCTGTGAGTGTTCAGTAGAAATTACAGGTTTTTTTCTGCCGGGGCAACTTCTAAGAAGAGCTGCAGGAACACTGTTAACTTGTCCAGCAGACCTGGGCAGAGCTTATAATGGATGAAGGGTATGTAGACTATAATTCCACTTAAGATAAATAAAACCACATAGAGGTACTCGATTTGAGGATTGTCTATGATGGGTGCCAGCACAAGGAATATCGCTGCAATGAGGACCAGTATAGGAAGTATAATGGGAACCTGTGGGGAGAGGAAGAACCAGGCATGGGAACAAGATGTGATTCTCATGTAGTGTTAAAAAAAAGAGAACCTAGTGCATGACACTGACCTTGTATGGCCTGGGAAGGTCCGGCTTCTTGATTTTGAGATAGATGAGCCCAGACAGGACGATGGCGTAGAAAATCCAGGCAGTGAAACTGAAAACAGTGAAAGAAGAGGAATGTAAGACAAATGGGAAAAGCTATAAATTAGGAATAAAGCAGAAACAGAGTCAGTCTTCACCTGAAGTAGTTGACAATACTCTGAAAGTCTCCGGGAATCAGCACCACCAGAGAGATCACTGTGGTGAAGATCAGCGCTGGAGCTGGAGTCAGTCTGTGGACGTGGGCCATGGACAGAATATCTGGCTACAAAACCAACACAGGTCTGTATAACACTCTGCACCAGCATTATTTTGAACATTATTATGTATTCTTATAAGGTAGAGAGGCTGATACCATGTGTCCCTCCCTGGCAGCAACAAAGCACACACGGCCACCGCTGAAGAACGTCCCATTTAGAGAACCAAAAGCTGACAAGGCTGCAGCCACAGACATGATCCACCCCCAGCTGCCCAGCACCTTATTCCTGTATGGAAATGATTTCTGTTACAGAACATCTCATAATGTGTTACATGATGAACATGACTGGTTCTGTTATAGCTGCTCCCTCTTCTGCATGTTTTGAGCACTTTCAAGTACATCTCTTATCACTGCTACACAGATGACATTCAGTTATATACACCAACTAGGTACATGACCACTAACTGGTGAAGTGGATAACACTGATTATCGCTTCATCATGGCACCTGTTAATGGGTGGGATACATTAGGGAGCAAGTAAACATTTTGTCCTGAAATTTGATGTGTTAGACGCAGGAAAGATGGGCAAGCGTCTGACTGGGTCAGAGCATCTCCAAAACTGCAGCTCTTGTGGGGTGTTCCCAGTCTGCAGTGGTCAGTATCTATCAAAAGTGGTCCAAGGGAGGAAAAGTGATGAGCTGGAGACAGGGTCATGAATGGCCAAGGTTCATTCATGCATGTGGGGAGTGAAGGTTGGCTTGTGTGGTCTGATCCAACAGACGAGCTGCTGTAGCTCAAATTGCCAAAAATATAATGCTGGTTCTGACAGAAAGGTGTCAGAGCATAAGAACTGGACCATGGAGCAATGGAAGAAGCTGGCCTCATCTGATGAATTACATTTTTTTTTTTGTATCATGTCAGTGGCCTGGTGTGTGTGCATCATTTTCCTGGGGAATACCTGGCACCAGGATGCACTATGGCAGGAAGGCAAGCCAGAGGAGGCAGTATGATGATTTGTTATCCATGTCATGTCTTGTCCTGTCATCCATGTGGATGTTACTTTGACATGTACCACCTACCTAAGCATTGTTGCAGACCATGTATGTACACCCTTTCATGAAAACGGCATTCCCTGATGGCTGTGGCCTCTTTCAGCAGGATAATGTGCCCTGCTACAAAGCAAAAATAGTTTAGGAACGGTTTGAGGAGCACCACAACGAGTTTGAGGTGTTGACTTGGTCTCCAAATTCCCCAGATCTCAGTCAAATTGAGCACCTGTGGGATGTGCTGGACAAACAAGTCCAATCCATGGAGGTCCAACCTCGCAACTTACAGGACTTGAAGGATTTGTTGCTAACATCTTGGTGCAGATACCACAGCACACCGTCAGGGGTGTAGTGGAGTCTTTGTTTGTGCCCCCTTTGTGGCTAAGGCAATGGAAGCTCCAGATCCCCTTACCACATTTGCTAGAACCTCTTTCAGGAACCTTGGGGTACCTTTTAACTTTGCTCTCTCACTCTAGATTGAACCTCTTGTTTGCTCTTGCTTTTATCCCTTAAGAAATATTGCCAAGTTCAGTTCCACTGTGTCATGCTCTGAACTGTTATTCATGCATTTATTTAATCACATCTAGATTATTGTAATTCATCACTTGTCTCAAAAAAGCTTCCTCAGAATTTCTGCAGTAAGGCTTCTGACTAAGTCTTCTAAGTGATTACATGTCACACCCTTGCTAATTCAATTGTGCAGACTTCCCATTATCTTCAGAGTCCACTTTAAGACTGGTTTTTATGTTTAGAGCTCTGCATGGACAAGAACCAGCTTACATCAGTGAACTTTTACAGCCATACATCTTCAGCAGGTCCTGAGGTCATGTGATCAGGGCAGAGTACTAATGCAGACATGGGCCTGAAGACTCTCCCTCTGAGCCTGAGGTCTGTGGACTGAATGGAGCCTTTGCAGGTGTGACGTAGTTTAACACCAAGGTTTCTGCTGAGGCCCTTTCTGTTTATCTGGAAGTTAGGCTTCTAGGCTCTGTTTTATTAGGACCATACTGTCCTCCCTTATCTGAAAGAGGACTCATCAATATAGAGGACATAAAAACTCTGAACTCTTTGTTCATATGAGCTAAAACACGTGTGCTTGTTTTTTTTCTAATTATATCAAGTTCTTCTTGGCAGTGAGCACCTGGTCTCACACTACTCCACAATAGCTGGCATGAGGCTCTTCACCTGAAAAGCTGTTGTTTGATCTGCATTGTTCCCAAAGGTGTGGTCTTTTCCCTGTAAGCAGCCTCTGCTGCTTTATTAGGCACCAAATGCTCTTTGCTGCCATTCCTTCTGTGTGATAAAAAAAAAATGTAAACAGACCTTTTCTATGTGAACTACTGCAATAATCTCCTGACCTGAGTTCATTCAGGAAACAGGACCAAAGATGCAGAGCTTGCACATTTTTTAAGAGGTGAAAATGTGCATATTACATCTCATTTATTGCACTGTGAGGGTGCAAAGATCTTATATATGTACTTTTGCTTATATGTGGTTATATGTAGGCTTTAGAGTCATATTGTCAACTGGCAATTAGATTTACATTGGAGGTAACGCAAAAGTACATTAAGAAGTAGTGTAATTAATAACCTCAGCATTGTAAATAATTTGGAGAGATTTTTAAACTCATTGTCAAACTCATAGGCAGGCACAAGCTTTTCTTTGAAGGTCTTAGAGTGCACTTTAGCATCTCAGCATGATAACAGCACATGCTTTTACAGCAAAGAAAACAGCTGACCCCAGAATGCTGAGGTTAAAATAAGATCCACCCATGAATGATCTGTTCTCTGGTATTTAATCTAAAACTATATGCTGTAAAATGTACGCAGCCATTGCAACATCACCCACTGAAACCCAGGAACTGAGCGACTTTTGTGATCACCACAGTCAACACAGGACTGGCAGGCTGGTTTTCTGCTAAGTTTCACCTCCACTATGTGGAGATAATGTATTGGAGCTCCAGGTCCAGTTGCCTCCTCCGTTGAACCACTTGCCAATGACCTTGAAATAGTATGGCTTGCTGTAATGGCCACTTTTAACTATAAAAAAAAACATAGTGGTGGCTAAAATACTAATATAGAGGCTTCAAAATTCAGACAGGATGGCTACAGCCATCGTTTATACAGTCTGTCTTTTCAACTTTTTGCACGACATACACAGAAAATGATTTCACAGAAGATCAGGTGCTGTCTTACCCCCAGGTAACTGCCACTGCGCTTGAGGACATGAGCTCTTTAGGTGTCATTACTGTCAGATAGCTCACATTTACCAGCAGGTACAGACCAGTCACCAGAGAAATGGCTATCAGCACCGCCCTGGGAAGATTCACCTATGACAAAAAGAAAAGAAAACAAGTGAAGAACCACATGACCAGCTTAGTGTGCTTTGGTTGAACCTTGGTTACACCAGGATTTGCAATTTAACAAATCAGTCCCACAGAATAACATGAAGCCCACTTGAATATTTACTCTGTTAATGGTTTGCCAAAGTGTGAAGTGCTGTGAACAAAAAGGATGAAAACACTGAAGTTTTAACTATTTAAGAGCAACTTTATTTTTCATTATTTTTCAACATTAAATTCCCAGTGGAACAGTCATATACTAATACTGCCAAGATCCATCCATCCATCCATCCATTCGCTTCCGCTTATCCTGGTCAGGGTCGCGGGGGGGCTGGAGCCTATCCCAGCTGTCACAGGGCGAGAGGCAGGGTACACCCTGAACAGGTCGCCAGCCTGTCACAGGGCCAACACAGAGAGACGAACAACCTTGCACACTCACATTCACACCTATGGGCAATTTAGAATAGCCAATTAACCTAACCCCAGTAAGTGCATGTCTTTGGAATGTGGGAGGAAATCGGAGTACCCGGAGGAAACCCACGCAAGCACGGGGAGAACATGCAAACTCCACACAGAGAGAGGGAGAGGCCTGGGCCAAGGTGGAATCGAACCCAGGCCTTCCAGATGGTATTCTATCTGTGAGGCAACAGCGCTAACCACTGCGACACCGTGCTGCCGTGCTACTGCCAAGATCTACCATTAAAAACCCCTTATTTGTTCACAAAAAGTTGGAGATGCAGAAAAAATGTTAATGGAAATGCTTCTTATTGTCTAAATATATTCTGTTGCTTCATCCTTACATTTTATATTCACAGCATATCTTTATATACAGTCTTTGATATACTGTAAGAGTTACGACTGCAGTTACAACAGTTCAAGTAATGTCCTCTCGTATACCTTTGATAACCTCGCACAACACCTCAGACACCTTGATCACTGATTTACAGAGCATTATAGGGATGTTGTGCTAGAACAAAGTTGATAAATCACCTGAAACACAAATTCATAGTTTGTGAAAAAAGCCATAAAGCAATAAGTGCTTTCTCAGTATAGCACTGAGACAGTCATATTTTCCTGCATAATCTTTATCAAAGCACTGCCTGTCGGGTGATAAGCTGTATTTAAAGAAATATTGTTTGCATAAATGCTACTATTTGATCCCTTTCAGTCTCACCTCTGGTCTGTTCAGCTCCTCAGTGACACAGTTCAAGTTGTACCAGCCTGCATAAGACCAGAGACCTTGAAAGAAAGCCATTCCTAGAGTGCTCAAAGAATGCTGAGTGTCTTTAAAAGCATTCTCAACCTTAAAATTTTCCTCAAACACAGTGCTGCTCCTTATGACTTCCACTAGTCCTCCAATTACAATGAAAGTCAGCGAAACCACTTTGGCCACCAAGAAGACCACTTGGACTCTGAGAGCAACTCGGACGTTCAGGGCGTTGGTGATGGCAACAATCAGAATACAAAAAGCTGCGACACATTTCACAGCCAGCTGAGGAGGTGCACAGCCCGGATAAAATGGAGACATGGCATATTGTGCAATGCTGATTGACATCGCTGCGATGCTGGAAGGTTTCAGAAGCAAGATAAAAGTGATTGCTGCAAAGAAGGCAGGGAAGGAACCATAGATCCTCAGGATGTAAATAAATTCCCCACCAGATTCAGGAATGATGGTCCCAACTTCAATGTAGGAAAGAGCTGCAAACAAAGCTAGAACTCCTGACAGAGCCCAGATTAACATACTGGCCCCAGGGCTTCCCACGTAGCCCAGGACAAACTGTGGGGACATGAAGATACCAGATCCAATCATGGTTCCAGAAACTATTGCTACACCACCAACTAACCCAATTTCCCTCTTCAGTTTGAGGCCTTCAGGTTTTTGGGTTTTGTCCTCCATGGCCACAGAGAGCAGGGTGACACGTCTACAGAGCAGACTGAAAGATCACAAAGTATTCAGACACTACAAACAATATATAGAAATGGCTTTCCAAGTAACCAAGGGGTGGTAAATCTAGCTCTTGTAACCTTGAATTAAATATTAACTCTATGGTTTTTCTTGCGGTGAGTCAGAAGTGATAACTACTGCACCATATTATGGCTAGGATTATTATATCCAAAATCAGTATCAGCTCTCATGTGCTCATAGTTTGTCCTGGCCTACTCATCTAAATCGGTATGACAAAATATATACAGACATGACTGGAGATGCCCATTTTTGGCATGGTTCATCAGTATTTTTGTATTTCTATAAACCACAAATAATAAATTTTGAAATTCTTACTTCTGGATGTTTCACCTCCTCGGTTAAATAATTTAGTGTGTTCCAGCCATCATAGGACCACAAGCCCTGATAGAAGGCAATGCCGATGGAGCTGACCCCTACATTGGTTCCTTCAAAGGAGTCCTCAAAGTTCTTAGTGCGGCCCTGGAAAAGCATCACGATACCTCCCAGGATGATCCCCGCCAGGGCCACCATCTTCACTGTCATGGTGACCACCTGGATGCCAGTGGCCAAGCGAACACTCAGACAGTTGATTATGCCCAGCAGCAAGATAGATCCGGCAGCCACGAGCTTCACCACCAGCTGTGGAGGGGTGCAGCCGCTGTAAAAGGGGGCCACAGCATATTCAGCAAAGCTGAGAGCGATTCCTGTGCCACTAGCTGGCCTCATGACTGTGATGAAGCTGAAGACAAACATGAAGGCCACCACTTTCCCCACAGTCCTCAGTATGTAAATGTACTCAGCTCCAGACTCCGGTATGATAGTACCCAGTTCAGCATAGCAGAGCCCCCCCAGCATAGCTATCAACCCACAGCAAGACCATATAATGAAGCTGGCCCCTGGGCTCCCTATAGAGGACAGGACGTACTGGGGGGAAATGAAGATTCCAGCTCCAATCATTGTTCCAGCAATGAAGGACACAGCTCCTATGATCCCCACTTCCCTCTTCAGATTGAGTCCGTGTGTGTCATCCCCCATTTTCAGATGGCTCTTCTCAGAAGCAGCAGACAAGAACAGACATTTGTAGTTGTAAAATGCTGCCTGTTATGCAAGGTCCACGTGTGGAAAAGGAGGAGGAAACATAATCAAAGAGCTATGACAGTAAGGTGAGGCTATCATTGACTTTACGCATGCCTGCTTGTCCAGAGTTCTCCCTTTCTCTCAGGTTTCTGTGATGTATTTAAGCAGCTGCTCCATAAAGCACTGACTGGGCAGCGACAAATTAAATGTTTTATACTCAAAATGTTTTAAATCATTTCAGTCCTGCTTTCCTTACTGGGAAAATCCCTGTAGTTAGAGTGGATTCTACTGGTGTGCTTGAAGGCTTTCTCTGGCGCCTGTAAATATTATATTTACTTGATTTCTGGCCGTACATGAAGATTAGAAACCTGAGCTGTCAGCAAACGATTAGAAAGTTCCTCATCTGAGTGAAGAAAAAAACAGATGCATAAATGCATAACAGAGGAAGGACAGGACCTGAACTGGAGCTCCCTTTTGCCAAATAAGTACTCAAAGTACGCTAAGAGCAGACTCTGTGTACTTTGAGTTCTTTCTGAACTGATAAAACCTGGAATGTATAAAATTTAAACCAGAGTATTTTTTTAATGTTCCCTCAGAATATTGTCTTCCATTTAAATAACTATGTAAGCATAAGTATTGAGTATATGCTTTTCAAATCAGACAACTTATAAATAAAAAACAGGAGATTGTTTGCATAACAACCTATGCAAGAAAAACAGAGTTGTTCTTATATTCATTTCTGAATTTTAGGTATTTAATTCATGCTTTTTACTTAATTCAAAGTTATTAGTTTAATTATAGTGTCAAAACACTTTAGTAGTTACTGTATAAACTAACAGCACAAAATGTAAGGAAATTTGTGTTTGGTCAATTATTTCTTGCAACAATGGTTTTTGCCACATTTGCAAACAAGTGTCAGTAGCACATTACCTCAAACTTTAACTACCACTTTACGGTGCTGTAAATACTGGAGGCAAGGGCTGCATAATCTCATGATTTAATACTATGACTTAGTTACTTTGGGGAAAAAAAAGTGGATTTACTTAAAAAGAAGAAACTTGTCTTATAACATAAAATTCAACTAAATAAACTAACTGAATAAAAGCAAACTGATGTAACCCTGACACAGCCCGGCACAGGGTGAATCCGGACTTCATTCGAGGGGAAAAACACAAATCTCTCAAACATGATGTGGCACAATAATCGTTTAATCTTGATTGTATTAATCTGTGGATAATAAAATAGCAACTGAAAATAAAATTGGAATTGTACTGCTGTAATCATGGGTGTTTTGTTAGTGAGAGTTTAAGGTGTTTCATGTATTATGTTGATTAAAGAAATAGGACTTTCCACAGGAAACGTTTGTTCCTGTATGTTTTGTACCATCTTACAAAGTGCACACTACCAACAGTTAATCCATTCTTTTTCCTGGTATAAATTCTTTTCTCTCGGTGACTGGGGTGTATTTGACTGGTGTGGGTCCACCTCTGAAGACCCCTCCCACTTACCTCAGGACGTTTTAACTCTTCCGTCACTGAGTTCAGATTGTTCCAGCCGTCGTATGACCACAGCCCCTGGTAGAAAGCAGTTCCTATTGAATGGATGCCAACATTTGTGTTCTCAAAGGAGTTTTCAAAATTCTCGGTGTGGCCTTTGATCAGCATCACCACACCTCCTATCATAATCATCACCAAGGCCACGACCTTGGCAATCGTAAAGAAAACTTGGACCGATATTGCAAAGCGAACTTTCAGGCAGTTCACACTGGCTAGAGTGATAATTGCTGCTGCAGCCACGCACTTCACCACCAGCACCGGAGGGGGGCAGTCTCCATAGAAAGGCACCACAACATACTGAGCAAAGCTCAGTGCCATGCCGGCAATGCTTGCAGGTCTCACAAACAGCACAGAACTGAAGATGAAAAAGAAGGCGAGCACCGGACCAGAAGTCCTCAGGATGTAGATGTACTCGCCCCCTGATTCTCTTATAACCGTGCCCAGCTCGGCATAGCAAAATGATGCCAGGATCGCCAGCAAGCCACAGCACGCCCAAATCACCAGGCTGGCACCGGGGCTGCCGATAGAGCTGATCACCGTCTGCGGGGTCATGAAGATCCCAGATCCGACCGCTGTCCCTACGATGAGGGACACGGCTCCCAACAACCCCAACTCCCGCTTCAGTTTGAGCATCTGTGGCCTTTCTTCCATCGTCACTGCAGGTTCAGTCGTCTACAGTCTCACACCTTTAACAGTGGAGAAAACACTAATAGAATGGCCAAAGTCACTATTGCGTCAGCACAGGGAGTTAATAATTATGTGGGCAGCTCATGTAATTAGTGGTTCTGCCTGGTATTCTGAGATAGCATTGTTGGGCTTTTGTGATTGGCTGTTTTAGGGAGGTGAGATGCAGAGCACCTGAGTCAGAAATGTGTCAATCAGAGCAGGAAGATTCTCTTATTCTCCTCCGTTGGCTTTTAGATCGTATGTTACCCACTAACACTTTATCCCACGTATGAGAGCACGTCACTTAACTACAAGTAATCTCCCAGGATTACTTTTAGTTAAGTAAAAGCAGAATGGGAGGTAGAGCCTCAGTGTTCAGGCTCCTCACCAGTTTAGCTTTGTAAGACAGACTAGGCT
This sequence comes from Archocentrus centrarchus, assembly GCF_007364275.1. NCBI lineage: Eukaryota > Metazoa > Chordata > Actinopteri > Cichliformes > Cichlidae > Archocentrus > Archocentrus centrarchus. The sequence continues at coordinate 24,800,849 of NC_044367.1, read as the reverse complement.
TAAAACTTTTCATTAAGTTAGGACTGGACGAGGTCTGGAAGTTAGACTGTTTCATGAAAATAATTTAAAGCCAACAAATAGACTCCATAACTCCAGGCTAACTCAAGCCTAGAACTCGTCAGTGACCAGCTGCATTTAACAAGAAAAAAAAAAAAAAAGAGGAAAAATAGCTCATAATTTGTAGTTTACTAACAGTTTTACACTTTTTGCTCCCTGCACTTTTATATGCCTTTCAATTTGCGTTCTCTTGCTAATGTATTTGTGCATTCATCATGGTTTCTCTCTATACTCCTCCTCCTCTATCTTTCCCCTCACCCCCAACCCCCTGTTCTGCTGGGGGTTTCTCCCTGTTAAGACACTTTTTAATGGTCTTAAAAAAAAATTAAATGATGAAGCCTTAAGAATACTGGAGCCACCCTCACTGACCTGTCTGAAACGAGGGTTTAATCATTATTTTGGACCCTCAGCATCCTTTACATGTTGATTTTCTGAAGTTTAGCCTCTCCATATTCAGCAGTAACAGATGCACTCTGTCATTTGTTGTGTATATTTATGACTGTTATGGTATCACAGGAACATTAAATTTTTAATGTAAACCATCCTTGTATAAGATTTATAAGGATTATTCTGAACTCTAAATCATGCAAAGCTACTCTAGTAGAGTTCAAGAATACAATATGGAGCCAGAAATGAATAGGTCACCTTTAAATCATCAGCATCAAGTTATACTTTCAAATTTTGGGGCTTAAAATTCTCAAAAAATGAACATATAATCACCTAATAAACACTTTATTAAAATTAATATAGCACTTCAGGACCATGTTTGGTTAGATATTGCCACACATGAACTTTAATCAAATAAAAGGTAAGGAAACTTTTTTTTAATAATAAACATCCAACTCTTATCTTATCAGTGACCATTTAATGATCTTATTTACAAACCAAAGGAATGTTTTATGTCTCCTCAAATTACGGCTCCAGCCGCAACAACAAACGTGTTTTATTCCTGGCGTGTGTGGAAACTTTCCTGTTTATTAAGCACAGTAGATAATCTATGCTAAATTAACTTCAGTGGTCCTTTTCATATCCATCCAGTCTCAAATATTTTTGTCTTCCCCTCCTGTGATAAAGAGGTGAACAGCCTTGTTGGAGTTCAGCATCTGTCCTGCTCGCTGTGCTCCGGTGATAGCTGCCAGTTTGTAGGTGTCATAGCGGGAGTAGAGGGCTGTGCAGGTCCAGCTGGCCTCCTCCCCCTGACTCTCCGCTGCCAGCATGTTACACACCTCACTGTAGAAGTGCGGGAAGGAGGGCAAGCCGTAAAATATCAGGTTCTGGATCCCTTTGATTGTGTACCTAAAAGGAAAGCAAGTCAGAGATCAGGCTTTTTAAAAACCTTTACTACAATACAAGGGACAATATGGTCCATCATTTTATGACATTTTATGCACTTGAGAACCAATGGCCTTAGACTTGGAGGTCTTAATTCTCATCCCAGCTGCAAACCGCCTCAGTGCGAGCTGAAGGTTGTTGCTTGATGAAGTGAACAGGACTGCATCATCCGCAAAAATCAGAGATGAGATCCTGACACTGCACCTCAGCTGTGGCTAGAAATTACATTCATAGAAGTTTTGAAAAGAATCTGTGACAAAAGTGAACCCTTGTAGAGTCCAACACCCACCCATTGAAAACAAGCCTGGTTTGCTGCTGGTGATGCAAACCAAGCTATGATTGTACAAGGACCAGATTCCCTTCAGCAACGGGCCAGTTACCAAACACTCCCAAGTCCATAAAACACATGTACTGTAAACTGTTTGGGCAAATTTGAATGCACCTTCGACTGTCCTCAAAAGGATAAAGAGCAGTTTTTGGGACTACCAGGAGCAGATGGTCCACTGACCTCAATGACCTCAAGGGGATGTATGGAGTCAGTAGCTTAGATACGCTATATTGTGTTGGGGATGATTTTTTACTCAATGAATAAAATGACAAATGTCTAAAAAGTAAACTCCAGTAAATGAATTAATAAACAGCGGCTGAACCAAATAACACACAATTAAATAATACATTAGACAGAGAGCGACAGATAGATGGTGCCAGACCAACTTCACGCTTGCCTTTGGGTGATATGTTTATCTTATTTATGACCTTCTCGGTCTCGGAGAAGAATATGTTCATCTTATCGCTGAAGGTTTTACCAAAACATATACATCTGTGTCTAAGGGTGTGTGTAGGTCATCATACCCTTTTGCTAAGGAGAATAAAACTGCCAAGTCATGATTAGGAATATGTGAGAGGGGGAGGTGTGTGTGTGTCTTTTATGGAGCTTTTATTGCTGATTGGAGAAGCTTGTGCCATGATGCTGGAACCAACCAGTGGACAAACCAATCTGAGAAGGCCAAGTCTAAACCACGGCTCTCTCCAACTGTTTTTGAATTGATAGTGCTTGAAGATAGCGCTGGTAGTATAAAATTGTTGTGTTTGGCTTAGAGCAGTGCTCTTCTGGGGAGGGAGAACAGGCAGCTGGCTGGGAAGGCCTGTCTCCCTCAACAAGATTAGCCCACATGTACATGTGATTAATTTTGATTCTTTAATAGATTAAATGTTATCATTATGGTGACCCTGATGTGATAACAGGTGATAACAGGTGATTTGTGATGGAGGCTGATTGGCATGAGAGGACGAAGGTGAATATTTTCTCCACGACTCACCTTGGGACTTTAACTCCTCAAACACTCACAGTGAGGCTTCAGCAAAATGGGAAAGAAGGAGCCTGTTGTTTACATAACCGAAGTCTGCTGAATTGGGTGTTAAAACTTTTTTTCTGTGAGTGAGGAGGGGGTAAGGTCACAAGAGAATAAATTCATAGAGAATCTGTTAAATAAACTGTTTAAAGCTTGGAAATATTGAAGCATCAGAAGAACGGTAAACATTAAGAATTAAAAATAGCGGTTAAAAGAAACAAAGTATGCAAAGTCATAAGAGTTTAAGTGAGTGAATAAGGACTGTGAGAGATACTGGGAATGTAAAACTCATAAAATCCACAATATGAGGAATGGTGTGTGAGAATTGGCTTTTATACCATGAAAGATGACTAGTAGTGACGTTTGTGCAGTAAAGTCTAGAGAGTATTGTTTATTTTTTGAGTTGTGCCGTAGGTGGTGGTGTGTTGAAACCATTAAAGACATTAATAGAGCTAATCTAAGAGTTTGGCCCCGACCGGTAGCTCGAATTACCGGATTAAAGACTGAGCTGAAGTCGCACTGTAAGTGGTGGCATGCTGAAACCATTCAAAAACACTAATTAGAGCTGTTCTAGAGGTCAAACCTGACCGGAGGCGTTGCAACCGGATAAGACTTAAGAATAATGACATGCTTGTTTAATAGACTCGCGGCTGTCTTTTAGACAAATAAGAATTGAACTTAGTAAAGGTTGCAACTAAACGTGTGAATGAGGAGGCCTTTGAATGCTTGGAATGCTGTGAGTGTGTGTGAACAAGTGGGCTGATACTGCGGTAAATAAAAAGAGGGTGAAATCCTCAGAGAAACCGGTAAAACTAAATTAAGATGTATAAAAAAAACAAACAAAAGAATAAACATTAAGGTTATAGTAAACATAAACAAAAAATGGGAGACGTCCTAAATTTTTAAATAAAGGTTAGGAATCTGGGAAAAAATCCAAAACTGGATCACATAGGAAAGGAAAAAGAAACAAGCGTCTGTTACTGTCTGTGTGCGTCTGTATCTGAGTCCGTGTGTGTCTTGGAGAGAAAGAAAACAACTGGAGTTGGTGTGTGAGAGTGAGACTCAGAGCGTTACTGTGTGTGTGTGTGTGTGCATCTGTATCTGTGTGCGTGTGTGTGGCTCAGACAGAGACAGCGAGAAAGAAAAAAGGAAAACAGTGGTTGCAAAGTTTTAGCATATGGAGTCTGTGTGTGCGCGTGTCGCGGAGGATTGATGTGTGTGTCTGAGTTGGTGTGTGAGTGAGAGGAAGTTGAGGTTGATTATTGGTTATTGTCGAACAATCTGTGTAGATAGTGGGAATAATTTATTAAGCTGATCAGGAAATCCACAAATGCATGTAATATGAATGATGATTGATCCAAATATTTTACCATTCATTTTGACAAGCAAATGATTATTTTCTGGCTCTTCGTTTAAAGCAGTGAGGGATGTTTATGGTTCCTGTTGAGCCGTGCCTTTGTGGATTTTGCCCTGAAAATGTGGATGCATGAAGTGCATCAGTTACAAGTCCTGTAAGTTATTGTTGCTTTTCTTTTGGACAAACATTTTTATAGACAATTGGAAAAGGGAATAGTGCGTGTTAATATTTTGTGAAACGCAAGGCAAAGTGCCAGGTCAAAGCAAAACATAGAGAGCTAAAAACCTATTTATGAAAACATATGATAAAATAAAGGTACCTGATTTACACTTTTGTGCATTTACATTTATTTATTTGGCAGATTTGAGCATAATCATAATAGAGGGATTATTAAATGATAACATTCAATAGATTAAATGGTATGATTTTTTAATTCAAGTGTTTCAGGTGTCTTCCTTCACAAACAAATAACACGCCCGGTCAATTGACAAAAGTATTCACTCACCTATCCAAATAATTAAATTCAATCACGTCCATGGCTACAGGTGTAACAAATAAAGCACCTAGGCATGCTTCTACAAACATTTGTGAAAGAATGGGTTGCTCTCAGGAGCTCAGTGAATTCCAGCATGGTACTCTGATAGGATGATACCTGGGCAACAAGTCCAGTTGTGACATTTCCTCACTAGTTAATATTCCAAAGCCACCTGTTTGTGGAAATGATTGGGAACCACAAAGTGGTAGGCCACGTAAAATCACAGAGTGGGTTCAGCAGATGCTGAGGCGCATAGTGCACAGAGGTCACCAACAGCAGAAAGTCGCTACAAACCTCCAAACTTCATGTGGCCTTCAGATTAGCTCAAGAACCGTGCATAGCGAGCTTCATGGAATGGGTTTCCATGGCTGAGCAGCTGCATTCAAGCCTTACATCACCAAGCGCAATGCAAAGCATCAGATGCAGTGGTGTAAAGCACACCACTGCACACCACTGGGGGGATTATGGTGTGGGACTGTTTTTCAGGAGTTGGTCTCGGCCCCTTAGTTCCAGTGAAAGGAGACATTTGGGACAATTTTATGCTTCCAACTTTGTGGGAACAGTTTGGGGATGGCAGGAGACACTGAGACAGGACTTCTCATCCAACATCAGTGTCTGACCTCACAAATAGACTTCTGGAAGAATCATGAAAAATTCCCATAAAACTCACTCCTAAACCTTGTGGGTATTGCTGGTCCATGCTCAAAAATGCTGGAAATATGGATTAAACAAAGCTAAATTTCAACCCACCCCTATGTACTTTTAAGTCTGGAACCCGGTAAATTCCAGCAATATTAAATATACCGAAGTTATTGTACAAAATAAATCATTCAGAGGTGGCCAGGTGAGAATTTTTTTTTTCAGATTTGTTAGACTTAACATGGAAATGGCCCATCTGATGGAGCATTACATATAACTGACCTCTTGTAGAAGTGAAAGCGCTCAGTGAAGAGCAGGAACTGCTTCTCCCCCTTTTGGAAAAAATGGCGGGCTCGGGACACTTCCGATTTGCTGGAATACTCGCAGATGCTGGCAAAGTTCATCTCCTCTTTCTTCATGTAGTTACGCAGCCGAACATAGTCGAAGTAAGACGGGATGTAGATCAGAGTGTGGGACATGACCGAATCCCTGTACTGAGGCAGCACTTTGTCTACAAAATACTGAAACCTACACACAGAATCGGAGACAACAACTAATCAGCTGCCAGGATCTATATATGAGGATGAGAAAAAAAAAGCAATAATATCAGGCAAGAGACTAGGTTGAAGGTACATGCAGGACCTTACCGAGCATCGTGGTCCATGAAGCTGTCAGAGGAAAACATCTGGAACACATGAGGCAGCTGAACCAGGACCTGGCAGATGGAACCTGTTCTCGGTATGTTCTTTATGACAATCTGGGCCAAAAACACACAAACATTAAAAAAAAACAAAACTACACTGCAGTTTTTTTTCAGAGCTCCGTTCTGCAAATGTGGTATAATTAAGGGTTTAAATACACCTTCTGCCTCTCAATAATGTTGTTCACTGAGCTGTAATTAATGTTGAGCGTAAAAATGTGAAGTGCGTCCTACCTGTCCGCGGTAGTTGGAGCAGTGTTTGGAGAGGATGTTGTTGATCTGCGGGTCCTGAATGGAGCTGAAAACCAGCGTCTGCCTGTAGTGTCCGGCCCAGTTGTTCAGATTCCACATCCTCACTCTGGAAAAGTCGACACCGTGGGAGTCCAGCGGCTGCAGGTTCATGTGCTTCATCACATGCTGGTGGCCATAAAAAATAAAACAAAAACTATGGGGGAAGCTGGAGTATAAAAGTCAAGGGCTTTGATGTAAAAGTTGCAGTTAATTTCCATTTTCACAGTGAAGTTTAATCATTACTCAGGATAAGGAAAGATAATTTTCCAACAGAGACATTTCTTCACTCTCAATTACAGAAGTAACTGCAGGTAATTTCAGCTCTATCACTGTCGGGGTACTCAAATGCACTGAGGACTTGATTGTGATGAATGACTGCAGCAGGTAGCACTGAAATCATGAGTGAAATAAATATGGTCAGAATGTGACTTAAATGAAGTCTTGATCTGTTTCCTTACATCTAAAATTCAAATGTTCATTTATTTAAGCCCAAAGTTGCATCCTGGACAGCAGAGGGCGCCACATTTACCCAGCAGTAAAACCCATTCTCACCAGCACATGCTCCCAGTTCTGCATGAGGAAGATGTCTGCTTGATCCACGACCAGCAGCTCGATAGAGGACAGGAAGTCAAAGTCTCTCTTGCGTTCTCCTTCTGCTCCCAGCACAGTGCGAAGGCCCAATGGAGACGCGATGATGATGTCTGACGAGTAGAAGGGGGCATAGAGACGCATGCTGCCCTTCAAAATGGAGACACCTGGAGAGGAGAAAGCAAAGCAACAGGAGTGGCTGTCAGAGGGACAAACTCAGATTTTTAATGTTTAGCTTCTTTTTTCAGACCCTACCTATCCTGAAGTGATCGTCCACGTTGCCTGTAAAGATAGCGTTATAATCATCTGGTCTCCGCAAATTGGGTGGCTTCTCGTCTGTCTCCTCTCCAAACTCTTCCTTGAACTTCTTCTTGTTGCTGACCATCACTTTCTTGCCTTTTGTCTCCAGCAGGGTGATGAGCGTATGGATGACTTGCAGGGCGCTGCCCCGAAATGGGGCGAGAATCAGGACCTGACAGATTCATCAGATTAGCTCAATATCCAACAAAATTAATATGAAATTCAGAAGAACTACTTATAAATGGACTACCTTTGGCCGGGTCAGTCCCTGGTCTCGTAGTTCATCCTGAGGCTCGGTTCCAGCTTTAGACCTACTTTTCCGCTCTTTCAGTTGTGTGTTGTGAGCCAGGACACGGGAATTGGCCTTCAGTACATGGTTGAGCACATGGAGGCAGTAAGCACTGCGCACATGTGGTCCCTGTTTGAGAGGACATGTCTCTGGGTAGTACAGATCCTTGTAGGTGCCCATGAGGGCCAGCAGCTCCAGCTGGAGAGGACTGATCTCTTCAGCCTTCCCTTTAGGATTGAGGGTCTGGTTCAGATCCTTCCAGCGAGTCTCCACAAGTTTGTGGAAAACTGGGAGGGTTGTGTCTTTTTGAGGTCCAACAGGGCCAAACTTCTCCAGGGGGTTAGTGCAGAGCAGAGTTCCCAGCTTTGGCCACTACGCAAGAACAAGGCAACGACAGAAACTTTAGATTTTATCATGCTTTTTCTTATTTTATGTGATATATATACACCCTGATACAATGATGGGCACTGATGAGTGCAGATGTGCTTAACACAGTCCTCGCAGGCACACAGCTTGCACAGAAGCCCCACCCCCTCCAGCTGTTCAAACCTTCTGTTTGTGAGGTGCAGCCAATCAGAAGAATGTTGTGTGGCCTTAAAAGAGGAGGCACTAATATGGAAGATTAACCGCTGAGTGCGTGCCAACACTCAGCTGGTTTCGATTCATAACGGGGTTTAGTAAAGGGTGGGTCAAAGTGCTGTTATAGTAAAGACAGTAAAGAAGTGTGTGAAGTTTGATGTGTGTAGTTTGAATAGTATGCATCTATGGTGATGAATTTGAACATCCTAGTTCACATTGTTCTTGAGTTACGGCCAACATTAAAGCTTTTGTGGAACAGATGCTGACACCCGCAGATGCCAAGGCTATGACAGCGAGGCTATGACAGCGAGGCTATGACAGCGAGGCTCAGTAAGATTAAGCTCCAGAAGAGCCCAAAAAAATATGGAGCTGGCAATGAGCATTTGAAGTCACCTTTACTAAAGAACACACAGTTGTATTTAATGAGACTTGTGTACCGCAATCTGAGTCTTTGATTTGCAGCCTGATGTTATCTTCTTCACATCCTCTTCATCAAGATCTGTGTCCAAATGTTGTATAAACAAATCTGCAAATAAAGAAAGAAAAAATTGTATAGTTGCATCTAGGGCTGTGCAATAAATCAAATGTACAAGAAAACATTTAAAAATCCATCTTTTAAGTTATTAAATAACGAATTCATGTTGTATTTTTCCTTTAATTACCTTTTTCATCTTCATCCTGCATTCCCTCCTGTTCTCCTTTCCCCGTGAAGTTGTTCTCCAGACAGAATTGGGACTCATGTTCTTTGTCTACAAACTCATCATCACCTGCCTCCTTCCTCTCATCTGCCCCTTCTCCTGCTTCCACCAAAACTTCCTCCCCATCTGCAGGATCCATTTCTCCCCCTTTCTCTTCATCACCATCCTCACTTCCATCCTCAACGTCACTGTAATCTACAACAAAACGCACAAGCATATTCAGTGAAATCCAAAGTGCTGGCTGTATTAGTGCTATGGAAATAAACAGCTCACCTTCACCAAGAAGCTCCTCCTCTTCTTCCTCTTCTTCATCATCTGTGCTGTCCTCTTCTTCACTCTGAGCTTCACCTGTGGGTTGGCTGAGAGTTGAAAGAAGTTTTTGATAGGCTGTTTTCTGCTCTGCTTCCTCCTCCTCTTCTTCCAGCTCATCGGGCTCTGTATCAGATTGTTCTGGACTTGATGGCTAAAGATAAAGAGCAGACTGTCATCACATAACTTGATTTAATATCGCTGTGTTGGTGATGTACTTCAAATATTTCGCTGGTCCCGGACTTTTGGCAACAACTACTGTAATAATGTTGCTCAGTGCATGTGATGTTGTCGCTTTGCAAATAACATTGAATACTAAAACAAAAAAAAGAAATCTACCCTTAAAACTGGGTCAAATCTGATGATTTTATGCAAGGTTGGTGTGTCACATACATTGCTGGGACCACTACTTAAATATTACACATTACTTATTTAAAAAGTAATTATTTACTGTCTGCATTCATGTGTTGGAATGACAAAAATAAGGTCACAGAGAGAAACAAAATAGACTAAAAGAGGATGACATATTTGCTGTCTGGGGGATCATTAAAGGCACAAACAGTGTCTCAATGGCGACAAAAATTTCTCTAAGGTTGATACCGAATCCCTCGACATTCCACAATCCCTACCAGAACAAGAGCATTACCTAGCGGGCCAAAATACCCCCGTTGCATTGTGTTAACCCTGTTCGTTGTCACAGGTGCATCGTTTTTCTATAAGTAACATTGACCAGTGACCCCATATACAATCCCAACCTTGCTTTGGTCATAAGCCATCTACCCATTAAGTGTAATTTCCGGATGGCGCGGGGCACATCACGCATGACAATGAATGACTAATAAAATTAACCACCACTTTTTGGCATCACACAGGAGTCAAGCCCCAGCCTCTCAGGTGAAATGGACCCATTTACTCAACACAACCTGATCCACACACTGTTGCTCTTCAAATCACCTCACCTGGCTTCTGAAAACTTTTAAAGGTTTTCTACCAGAAAGCACTGAAGGCAAACATCTCCCACAAACGTATTTTTTCCCCAAAGCAGAAAATATTGATGCTCCGGGGACAACATTTCATTATTACGTTGCAGGAACAACACCAACATAAGTGCACATGGCACCAGGACACCCTAGGTCGCAGGTCGATGATCGATTTTGTAATCGTATCATCAGATCTGCGGCCGTATGTTCTGGACACTCGGGTGAAGAGAGGAGCTGAGCTGTCAACTGATCACCACCTGGTGGTGAGTTGGATCAGGTGGCGGGGGAAGATGCTGGACAGACCTGGCACACCTAAACGTATTGTGAGGGTGCGCTGGGAACGCCTGGCAGAAGCCCCAGTCCGGGAGATCTTCAACTCCCACCTCCGGCAGAACTTCGACAGCATTCCGAGGGAGGCTGAGGACATTGAGTCTGAATGGACCATGTTCCGCACCTCCATTGTTGAGGCTGCTGCTCAGAGCTGTGGCTGCAAGGTGGTTGGTGCCTGTCGTGGTGGTAACCCCCGAACCAGATGGTGGTCACCGGAGGTGAAGGGAGCCATCAAGCTGAAGAAAGAGTCCTATCGGGCTTGGTTAGCCTGTGGGACTCCGGAGGCAGCTGACAGGTATCGACAGGCCAAGCGGAATGCAGCTCGGGTAGTGGCCAAAGCAAAAACTCGGGTGTGGGAGGAGTTTGGTGAGGCTATGGAAAAAGACTTTCGGACGGCATCGAAGCGATTCTGGCAAACCGTCAGGCGACTCAGGAGGGGAAAGCAGTGCTTCACTCACACTGTTTATAGTGCGGGGGGGGTGCTGCTGACTTCAACTGAGGCTATAGTCGGACGGTGGAAGGAATACTTCGAGGACCTTCTGAATCCCACTGACACGCCTTCTGTAGTGGAAGCAGAGTCTGGGGATGAGGGGGATGACTTGACCATCACTGGGGGTGAGGTCACTGAGGTAGTTAAACAACTCCTTGGTGGCAGAGCCCCTGGGGTGGACGAGATTCGCCCTGAGTTCCTGAAGGCTCTGGATGTTGTAGGGCTGTCTTGGTTGACACGCCTCTGCAACATCGCGTGGAGATCTGGGGCAGTGCCATTGGATTGGCAGACCGGGGTGGTGGTCCCCATCTTTAAGAAGGGAGACCGGAGGGTGTGCTCCAACTTTCGGGGGATCACACTCCTCAGCCTCCCCGGTAAGGTCTATGCCAGGGTGCTGGAAAGGAGGGTGCGTCCGTTAGTCGAACCTCGGATTCAGGAGGAACAATGCGGTTTTCGTCCTGGTCGTGGAACGCTGGACCAGCTCTTTATCCTCTCAAGGATATTCGAGTGTGCGTGGGAGTTTGCCCAACCAGTCTACATGTGCTTTGTGGACTTGGAGAAGGCATTCGACCGTGTTCCTCGGGGTGTTCTTGGGAGGTTCTGCGGGAGTATGGGGTGTCTGGCCCATTGTTGCGGGCCATTCAGTCCCTGTACAACCACAGTGAGAGCTTGGTCCGTATAGCCGGTAATAAGTCGGATTTGTTTCCTGTGGGTGTTGGACTCCGTCAGGGCTGCCCTTTGTCACCGATTCTGTTCATAATTTTTATGGACAGAATTTCTAGGCGTAGCCAGGTGGCGGAAGGCTTCTTCCTTGTTGGCCTCAGAGTCTCATCTCTGCTTTTTGCAGATGATGCGGTTCTGTTGGCTTCATCAGGGGGGGGCCTCCAGCTCGCAGTGGAACGGTTCGCAGCCGAGTGTGAAGCGGCTGGCATGAGAATCAGCACCTCTAAGTCTGAGGCCATGGTCCTCAGCCGGAAAAGGGTGGAGTGCCATCTCCGGCTCAGGAACGAGTTCTTGCCTCAAGTGGAGGAGTTTAAGTATCTCGGGGTCTTGTTCACGAGTGATGGGCGAAGGGAACGGGAGATCGACAGGCGGATCGGGGCTGCTTCTGCAGTGATGCGGACGCTGCACCGGTCCGTCGTGGTGAAGAGGGAGCTTAGCGTAAAAGCGAAGCTCTCGATTTACCGGTCGATCTACGTTCCTACCCTCACCTATGGTCACGAGCTTTGGGTAGTGACCGAAAGAATAAGATCGCGAATACAAGCGGCAGAAATGAGTTTCCTTCGAAGGGTGGCTGGCCTCTCCCTTAGAGATAAGGTGAGGAGTGCGGCCATCCGGGAGGGACTCAGAGTAGAGCCGCTGCTCCTCCACATCGAAAGGAGCCAGTTGAGGTGGCTCGGGCATCTGATTAGGTTGCCTCCTGGCCGCCTCCTGGGTGAGGTGTTCCGGGCATGTCCCACCGGGAAGAGGCCCCGTGGTAGACCCAGGACACGCTGGAGAGATTATGTATCTCGGCTGGCCTGGGAACGCCTTGGGGTCCCTCCGGATGAGCTGGAGGAGGTGGCTGGGGAGAGGGAAGCTTGGGCTTCTCTGCTTAGGCTTCTGCCCCCGCGACCCGGCCCCGGATAAGCGGAAGAAAATGGATGGATGGATGGAACAACACCAACACAAGAAAAATACTGATGACTGAATGGCAGTGGAAGAAAATGGATGGATGGATGTCTTATTTAACATGCAGGGTTTATGATTTGCTACTCACCAGTTCCACTATTTCAGTTTTTTCAGGTCTTTCATTAACTCTGTAAAACACACAAAAAAGGAAACAAAGTTGCTTAGACAACAGATTTGTAATATTAATGAAATTACTGGAAAAATTACAGATTTTCAACCAAGACTTTACACCAATGATTAATAACAGAACATTTGCTCATGGGTATTTCCTTAAAATAAGCAATGTGGGTATTAGTGTGTTCCTTTTTGTTTAGGTGTAGGAAGCTGTTCACATATTATTACTTTGGTCTGTAGCGCTATTTACGTAGATCAGCGACGGCACCAGGGGTAAGAACAAAGGCTACAATCCAACCCAAAGATGGCTTTGCAAATTAAACGTAAAGAAAAGGAGAGTCTGACAGGGCCCACTAACAGATGTTAGGTCCTCCTGAAACCCTCATGGAGTGTGACTCTAGTTAGAAACATGCATGAGTAACCTGACGCACACTACTGGGCAAACACCGGTACAGTGTCCTCTTTAGAAAACCTCTTGGATGCCTGCTATATTTCTGTTTACACTTTAACATAATGAGAGTCAGCACGGAAGAAAATAGTTACATTAAAAATGTGTTGAGACTGCCGTGACCTACAGTTTTAGTAAAATGCATTATTCCATTCAGGTTTTCGCTAATGATACACACTTATCTGTGTTTCAGTTTGAATAAAGTGCCGTCTGAGTGCCAATTAGCAGCCTTGCTAACACAAAGTAGCTTGTTGTTTCTTTAAACCAGACCGGAAGTTGTTATCGTGTTGCTTACACATCGTGAAACGGGTGCTCCTCTCCAAATTCCTTCAAATGCTTTTTCTGTTTTTTGGATAAGTTAGTTAGAACCTGCTTATTCTGCTTTCTTTTGCCCATGTTGACACTTCAGTGAAGCAACACGTGTGAGAGTGCTTCTTCCTCCTGTTGTTGTGCGTCACTAGTGGACGTTTCCTGCCATCTACAGGAGCGGGGTGGAATTACAGTCTGGCGAGTAGACATTCTTAAATTGGTGCAAATTACTTATGGGCATACAATCTGTGAAGCATTTGTCAAACATATCTCTCATGAATGATATCAAGGCATTTTGAGTGAGAAACAACTCTCCTGTCACAAGGTAGAAGCTGTAATCCTTTATTGGCAAAGTGACTTTTATATATTCTTTATTTAGCAGGGTAAAAACTGTCACTGACATTAAAAATTATTTTTTTAAGACAGATCTGACCAAGAGAGCAGCAGAAATTGCAACAAATATAACATCACTGTTCTATAAAGATATTTTAAGTGGCCAAAAAGGACTGGATTGATTATAATGTAGGTGCAACAGCGCAGAGTCATTTGGAACTTGCAGAACAGGTCATTTCTTCATTTTATATATAAAACCCTTCATAAATCCTGTTGACTACAGTCTATTTTCCAATATAAGCAAAGATGTTACAGAAACACACAGAAACATCTGAAATAACTTTTTTTGGCACAATACCGGTAAATGGGGAGGGCTGAGTTCCATCTAAAAAGCCATCACTTGACCCAGCTGTCTTAGCTAATTATAGGCCAATCTCCAACCTTCCTTTTCTCTCAAAGATTCTTGAAAGAGTAGTTGTAAAACAGCTAACTGATCATCTGCAGAGGAACGGTTTATTTGAAGAGTTTCAGTCAGGTTTCAGAATTCATCCCGGTACAGAAATAGCATTAGTGAAGGTTACAAATGATCTTCTTAGAGCCTCTGACAGTGGACTCATCTCTGTACTTGTCCTGTTGGACCTCAGTTTAGCTTTTGATACTGCTGACCATAACATTTTATTACAAAGATTAGAGCATACTATAGGCATTAAGGGTACTACGCAGCAGTGGTTTGAATCATATTTATATAATAGACTCCAATTTGTTCATGTAAATGGGGAGTCTTCTTCACACACTAAGGTTAATTATGGAGTTGCGGAAGGTTTTGTGCTAGGACCAATTCTATTTACACTGTACAGCATACATTTTCATTGTTATGCAGATGATACTCAGCTTTATCTATCCATGAAGTCAGATGTGCATCGATGTGCATATTAAGTAAATATGTACAACTGCTTTTTTGCATTCGCACAATATTTCTAAAATTAGAAACATCCTGTCTGTCAGTGACGGAGGATTGACACCGACAGGGATTAGAAAGAGAGAGCAGATTTCTCCCATATTGGCTTCTCTTCATTGGCTCCCTGTTAAATCCAGAATAGAATTTAAAATTCTTCTGCTCACACACAAGGTCTTGAATAATCAGGCCTTAAAGACCTCATAGTCCCATATCACCCCAACAGAGCACTTCGCTCTCAGACTGCTGGCTTACTTGTGGTTCCTAGGATACTTAAGAGTAGAATGGGAGGGAGAGCCTTCAGCTTTCAGGCCCCTCTTCTGTGGAACCAGCTCCCAGCTTGGATTCAGGAGACAGACACCCTCTCTATTTTTAAGATTAGGCTTAAAACTTTCCTTTTTGATCAAGCTTATAGTTAGAGCTGGATCGTGTGATGCTGAATCCTCCCGTAGTTATGCTGCTATAGGCCTAGGCTGCTGGGGGGTTCCCAGGATGCACTGAGTGCTTCTTTTCATTCACCTCTTTCATTCTGTTTATACTCCACTCTGCATTTAATCATTAGTTATTATTAATCTCTGGCTCTCTCCAACAGTGTGTCTTTTGTCCTGTAACTGAGCCTGGTTATCCCGGAGGTTTCTTCCTGTTAAAAGGGTGTTTTTCCTTCCCACTTTTGCCAAGTACTTGCTCATACGTGGTTGTTTTGACCGTAAGTTTTTTTCTGTAATTCTTGTATAGTGTTTACTTTATAATATAAAGCACATTGAGATGACTGTTTGTTGTGTTCTGGCACTATATAAATAAAACTGAACTGAAGACCTTGTTCAGTGCCTACTGACTACGGCTGACTTTCGTATTATCGTTCTCAAGATAACTTGGAGTCATGCAAACAAAATGGGGGTCACAGTAAAGGTCACTGGAGGTTATCTGGTGTTTTCTGGGTAATTCATCATTGTTGCTGGCCCAGTAGACCATGAAGGATCACACACTTCTGTAGCTGTTTGAAAACTAACCTTGATCAATTATTAAACATGGTAATATCAATTTACTGTTTGCCTGTTTTAGCGGTTACCATGGCAGAAGCTCATTTTTTATTAACCATCTGGGTGTCTAGTTTTTGTACTCGGAGTATTTTCAGCTCATTTTGACATGTCAATGAGGATGTTATTGTTTGATAATTACACAGCAGTGAGAGAGTGCATCTGGCTTTTCTGAATGGGATGTAAAACATGTGAGAGATTCTTGTATTTCAATGGAGGGGCCAAAACTGAAACAGGAGAAAGAAACAGCTAGGAAAACAGTCAGGTTTAGAGTAGCATCTGCCAACAGCGGCCGAGTCTTGGCGGAGGTATTCAAGGATGAGACAGCCTGGTGCGGCTTGTTGGAGGACTTGGTGGAGTCTGACTCGACCAGCAGCCCGGAGGCAGAGCAGCAGGGCAGCTCACTCCCCACCAGCGAGGCCAACAGCCACCTGAACGGTCTGGTGGTGGAACCAGCCGCGGACGAGA
Organism: Archocentrus centrarchus; assembly: GCF_007364275.1. Classification (NCBI taxonomy): domain Eukaryota; kingdom Metazoa; phylum Chordata; class Actinopteri; order Cichliformes; family Cichlidae; genus Archocentrus; species Archocentrus centrarchus. The sequence continues at coordinate 24,784,688 of NC_044367.1, read as the reverse complement.
ACGGCTGTGAACCTGATGACCTGCTTTTGTACGCCAGTGCCAAGAGAGACATGCTGTTCAGCAATAAGCGGATCAATATCTGCAGCAAAAATGGGACCGTGAGAGGAGTGAGGAACAAAGTGAGTGCAGGCCAAGTGCTTTTCAACAGCCTCTCCAACATTTACTCTGTAAGTAGCTCTGTGCATCATCTGAAACCCATTTCAGTGAAAGTTAATCACCAGTATTCTTCATGAATGAACTCAGGCTGGAATATTCTGGACTATGAAGAGGTTTTTATGCACTCATGACTTTTATTCCTTCATCAGCAGAAAAGAAGACCCTGGGAAAAGCAGTAAACAGAGTGGGATTTCACACAGTGGGCTCATCAAGGAGGAACAGTCCTGTGGATGAAGATTGTCTTGCAGTTTTGCCTCCACTGGGAATCCCTATCATTGACTTCTGTTTCTGAATAGAGTCATTTATGACCCCCAACCTTATATTTACATGTGCCGTCATGATATTTTTTACCGTAAAACGTTTTTGGTTGTACTTCTACAGCTTTTCACAGCTTTTTTACTGGAAGCTTGGAAATGGAAATCTGGTTAGAGGTATTATATGTTTATTTTAACATTATAGATACTGATTTTATTGCAATTTTAATTTATTAGTAATTATTTCATTACATCTTATTTTAAAAGCTACAATTTCAGATTTGTCAATAATCTGAATATTTTGAGTGTTTCTCCTCAAAATGTTTGAAATATTCCACAAGTTATTTGTTCAGTTGTAGCATGAAAGTAACAAAGGGCGAAGAACCATAAGTCCAACATCCCTTAACTTTTAAAGTTTTCTGACATTACTGACAAAAAAAAATATTTTATTGGAAGAAGCAAAGAAGGATTGTCTAAATAAATGTAATTTTGTTTGAAGATTTTCATTTCAATGCTCAGTTATACTCACGCAGAGTCATACCCCCAATAAGGAAACAATGCACTGTAGTTAAGCTACATTTTAGCTGCACATTTAGTCATTTACACACAACACAACCCTTTAAAGGTGGCGCACCGGTTAGCACTGTTGTCTCATGTGAAGAAGGTCCTGGGTTTGAATCCAGCTTGGGGCCTTTCTGTGTGGATGCTCCAGCTTCCTCCCACAGTCCAAAAACATGTAGCTGGTGGTTCCAATTTGACTGTAGGTGTGAATGGTTGCCTGTCTCCATGTGTCCAGGGTTTACCCCACATCTCACCCTGTGGCAGCTGGACTAGACTCCTGCCCAACCCCACCAAACCTGTACTATACAAACAGAAGAAAATGGATGAACAACATTTCAAAAAGGATCCATGGTTTTCCAACATGCTGCTGAACTGATGCACTTCCCTGCGTTTCAGTAAACATTAATTAAAACCAAACAGCTGAACTTTACTCGATGGTCTGAGACTTTGAATGAGTTTCTCAGAAGTTTTCTTTCTTTACTCGTTTAAATGAAACGGTTGCAGCTGTAACAGTAGTAATTTCCCTTTGGGATCAATAAAGTATTCTGACTGACTGACTGACTGACTGACTTTTGTATTTTTTAAGTTGCAAGTTTAATTGTTACCCAGAATGTGCTACGATTTTGATATTCGATGGGGTCTCTTTCACGTGTGAACAGGTGTGTTTTTTGAAAACATTTTGTAATAATTTCTAGATTCATAGATGCTATAAACTGCATCTTTTATTATACAGGGGTTACGTACATTTTCAGCAGTAGATTTTATGCTTTATGCTTTCTGGAAACTTTTGCTCCCTTCTTTTACAATATTATAAAACAACATTTGTAATGTCAATGGTGGAATTCATGTTTAAAATTAAACAAGCAAATCAGTAATAAAAATGCTGTAACTTTTTACCTTTTCTCTGTACCTTACTGCTCAACAGGAAAACTTCCATGATTCTCCAAACTTCCACACTACTCTAAGTTCTCCCTGATTTCCCTAAGAGAAACTCAGCTCTGGCTCCTCTCACCTGCTGGGGCAGCCAATTAAAAACAAATCAGCTAATAGGAGGAGGATGCAAAACAGCTTGTTCCAGACAGAGAATGAACTGAGGGGCTGCACCAAGGCCCAGTATCGGATAAATTAGAATCTTTTTGACTGCAAGACCTTGCCCCACCTTATCATGTGACATATTAAGGTCGCCTGAAGTCAGGTGTGAGTTGGGGTTGAGGCACTTGGCAAGGGTCCTCAAGACTGCATTGTAGGTGGCTGACAGTGGCATAAGCACCACCTCTGTTCAGTGATCATTCACAGATGGCCTCTTCTCATCTGTGATCTTTTCCCAGGCTCATGAGATGACACACATGATTAATAGTGACATGACATGTTGAACCAGCTGATCAGATGCCAAGTGTCACCAGAATACTGTTAAGTGAAAAATATCAGCAGTTCCACTGTTGATAATCAGTGGAACTGCACATTTCATGAGTCGCTTTAGGTCGGACTTTCCCTTTAAGTGATTTATGCAACAACATCTCCCGGTACATCTACCTCAGTCAGCACCATGGACAGCGACCCCGCCAGCTCTCCGCGCACCGCCGCCGCTGCCTCATGCGCACCCAGCGGGCCCCGGGGGCCAGGGCATGCTCCTTCTGTAACGACGACCAGCTAATACTGCAAATCTCCCATCATGTTACTGCGGCACTGACAGCTAAACCATAGAAAGCGGGATGCGGGATTTCCTGTAGAAACACCCCCGCTTATTGTTTTTCTTTTCTTAACCCACATCTCAGCCAGTCGGAAGATAAAGATGCTCTTATTTTGGCTTTCACCGATCAACGCGTCGCCTCTAAATGCCTCTCAATGATAACAGATGTGACAAGTCTCTTTTGAGGGACGCTGCGGAGCAAAGGTGGTGAAATTTCTCTTCCTCCACGCCCTGTCTTTACTACCAGTAGCTGCCCAGCACCATGTCTCCTCCAGCATCGGCTGCGACAGCGAGTGAAAACGGCACCGACACTATTTTCGAGGAGGACACCAGAGAGGAGGTAGAATTTTCTGGCATCCTTTTTGGCACAGCAAATGCCTTTTGTTACGGCCTGTGTGTTGCGGAGCTTTAACGTATCCATGTACGTGCTGTGCCGGCTGCAAAACGCTGCAGGCGGATAATCTGACAGGTGTCATCGGTGTGAAGTTGGACAGTGGGGTGGTGATGCAGTGATGAGTGGGTTATGTTTTAATACAATTCTGTATTCAATCCTTCTGTTTATTTAGTTTTTCCATTTAATTTCCATTTCATTTATTAATTAGTTTATTTTTATCATTTATTTTTTATTTGTATTAAGTAATAATTTTCTCCCATTTTCTTTCTCTATTCTCGTTATTGTAAATACAGAAAACGAAACAAATAAGAGTAAATGCAGAGGAAAATACCAATCAATAAATAGATGCTTAAAAACTATTTTATTTGTTAAGGATGAAAGTATAATAAAAAGTGAATCCTAACAGTGAGAACAGCATAAAAAGCTGAAAACATACCAATTCAATATAAATAATTAATGTCAGATTAAATAATTAATGCTTACATTTATTTTTAATATAATTTGTGGTGTGTTTAATGGCATAATAACTTTTTAACAAAATCATTCTTTTTTATTACTATTCTTGATTTTGATTATTTTGGTCCTCCATAGATTAAAGCTTGGCTCTACAGCTCCATCACTCTGAAAAAATATTTGGTGCAGTCTGAAGTCTCAGTTCCTCGTCTGTTGCTCAATATGTTTGCTGGTTTATGGATGTTAAAGCCAAAATGAAAATGCAAACTATGTTCTTTAAAAAACAAGCATATTCAGTGTCCAGAGTTGTGTAATGCAGGCTGGATTTGTTCCACAGGAACTGAGGACAGGTGTTCTAAATGGATCATGAGATTGTTGTTTATTAATGTTAAGAGGTCAGATGGTGATAAAATATATCCTAAGCCATTTTTTAAACTCTTCCTCTTATGTTTGTGGTTTCACCTGACAGCAAAGACCGCTGAAGCAATCTCTGAGCAAGTCCTTATGTCGAGAGCGCTTCTGGAAATGCCTCCTTCTATCCCTCCTGATGTATGGCTGCATGGGAGCCATGGTTTGGTGTCACGTCACCAAAGTGACCCGCTTCACCTTTGACAGTGCCTTCAAAGGGAAATCCAAGATGTACCATGACAGCCCCTGCTCTGATGGCTACATCTACATCCCACTGGCTCTACTGGGCATGCTCTATTTAGTGTACCTGTTGGAGTGTTGGCACTGTCATGTGAAGAATGAACTACTGCACAAAATGGATGTGGAAGGCACCTACGAGTACATCAAGAAGATGCAGCAGGCTCAACCCTGCATCTGGTGGAAGGCCATCAGCTACCACTATGTCCGTCGAACTCGACAGGTCACGCGCTACCGCCGTTATACTTGCACCCAGATTTACCACGAGCGTCTTGAGACCCATGTGGCAGAAGCAGAATTTGACTACAGCCATTGTGGCGTCAAAGATGTTTCCAAACAGCTGCTGGGCTTGGAGAAATGTGTACTCACTAAGCTGCGCTTCACCAAGTGCTTCAGTTTTGCCAATGTGGAGTCAGAGAATTCTTACCTTACGCAAAGAGCGAGGTTTTTCACAGACAATGAGGGCCTGGATGACTACATGGAAGCCAGGGAGGACATGAACCTGAAGAACATTGACCTGAAGGAGTATGTCTTGGTGCTCTGTGACCCAGAGCACCACCCCTGGTATCTGTCCCACTATGTCTTCTGGTTTGCCTCCTTCCTCACATTCTCCTGGCCTCTCAGAGTCTTCACAGAGTATCGCACTGCATATGTCCACTACCGTGTTGAGAAGGTCTTTGGGCACGATTACCGCCCTGTGTCGCCATGTGTTGATCGACGATACTGGTGTCGTATCCCTCGAGTTAAAACCACTGACGTTACAGAACTAGAGTGGCACATTTGCTCCAACCAGCAGCTGCTTACTCAGAGGCTGGCCTCATGGATCTGGCCCAGTGACCGTCCAGCTTCAGCGAGATTCATCAGAACTGTGAGTGCTGCCACAGAGTCATCATCTGATCCTCAGTGTTCTCTAGAAGCGCCCTCAGCATCTGTACTGGTGCCAACTTTCCTTTAAGAGTTCCCATCATCACCAGAAAAAGAGACCCTGGAAACAGTAGGAAATAGTGTGGAATTTCACACAGCGGGGTCGTCAGGGAGGAGCGGCTCCAAAGGTGAAGATTTTGTTGCAGTTTCGTCTCCGTCAAGTATCTTTTCCTGTGACTTCTTTTTCTTTAACCTTCAGGTGACCTGTATGGAGTCATTGATGACCCAAGCCTTATATTTATGTGCCTTTGTGATATTTTTGATCACAGAAATATTTCTTGCCATGATTCTGTCAGTCTTATTATTTTAATGTTACAGGCTTTGTTTTGGGTTTTTTTGGTTTTTTTTTGGGGGGGGGGTTATAATCTGCATTTTTTGTTTGTTTGTCTTTTGGTAATTATTCCATAATATTTCACATTTCAGTAATCTGAGTAATTTGAGTGTTTCTGCACAAAACAAAATATTCAGATTTAGTTTGAAACAGAAACCTGGAAATAACAAAAGATGAAAAAAAACCTCCTGACTGTGACGACTTCACTGTAATTTGTTGCTGATCAGCATATTATGGACTCACCAATTTATGTATATTTCAGTGTTAAAATGATACCAGCACACTGTAATACATAGTTTGCTTAAACATAAGTAATATTTTTGTACCGTTATTGAAACAGAGAAAAGTTGTTTTGTGAGAAGCAACAAAGAAAGACTGTCTGAATAAATTTTATTTTGTTTGTGCTATTTTCCTTTTAAACTCCTTTTTGCCTTGAAAATGGTAATGGACTGGTCATTTGAGGGTTAAAATGAAGACAGTTTTACTAAAGAGTGATAACAACAATGCACTGCAATGTTGTTATCAGTGCATTAACTGCACATTTGAACTTCACATTTAGTCATTTACAAACACAACACTCCAGAATGAGCCATAAGATTTTCCAACATGCCGCTGAACTGATGCCCTTCGCTGTGTTTCAGTAAAAACAAATTCAAACCAAAGAGCTGAGTGAGCAACTTTACTCGATGCTCTGAGACTTTAAACGAGTTTCTCAGAAGTTTTTTTTTGTTTCATTTTTATTGTAAGTTGTTAGTTTAATTGTGACCAAGAATGTGATATAATTCTGATGTTTGATGGAGTCTCTTTCATGTATCCCATTTATGTGAAAAGATGTGCTTTTAAGTAATAACTGCAACATTAAATGTACTTCACTTCATGTCTGACACATGACTCACATATAGGATGAGCTGTACTTATAAAACTCTTTATAAGACTTAAAAAAAATAAGAGTAACACACATTTTCATGCAGTAGGTTTTATGCTTGATGGTCTCTGGAAACTTTTGCTCCCTTGTTCACCACATTTAGTAAATGCTTATCAAGGTCTTTGAAAATGTTTACATATTGTATAACATATGTAACATTAGTAATGTGTCTGATGGTACTCATATTTAAATTTAAATATGTAAATTATTAATAAAAAATGATTTAATTTTTTACCTTTTCTCTTTGGTGGCTCCAGAATAGGACAGAGGAACAGATGTAGAATAAGAAAAGAAAAGAAAAGAAAAAATAAAGGCACCAGTCAAATGGGGAAAATAAATAAATAAATACTACATAAAATAAATTGAACAATGCTGATCATACAAAAAAGCAACAAAAGCTACAAGTTGAATTTATTTTCAAAGAATGTGCTACATCTCAGACTTTACAGGCCTCAGTTAGCATTTTAAATGTTAAAGTTCATAACAGAAATTTTAGACTGAACAAACCCAAGTCTGGTGATGACTTGGGCTTGTTTTGCATCCACAGGACCCGGGCAACCTGTAGTCATTGAGTCTGTCTGACAGCTAATGCTTGGCCCAGATTGGGTCATCAATATCCAATGATCCCAATTTGCACCTCTACAACAGAAAGTCTGAAAAAGAAAAGAATCAACGTGTTGCAGATTCAACCAGATTAAAATGCTTTGGTGGGCCCTAAAGAGGGCTGTGCAGAAATGAATGCTCCCAAACCTCAATGAGCTGTAACAATGACATAAAGAAGAGTAGGCCAAAATTCTTCCACAATAATGTGAGAGACCGATACAGTCACACAGAAAACAATTACTTCAAGTTATTGCTGCTAAATGTGATTCTACAAGCTACTGAATCATGGGGTGGACTGCAGGGAGTCCTGCAAAAATGAACAAATATATATTACTGATTCATTTATATTTGTGTGTGTGTGTGTGTGTGTGAACAACAAATAAATCCAGAGGTTTGTTTCTTGGCAGAAGACTCTAAATCCACTTCTTCCATATAGACATAGTTGAGATGGGAAAAATCACCTTTGACTGAACTGGACACATTGAAAATAATGAAAGAACACAGAAAAAATTAGAAATTTGCCATTTCTGGGAATTAAGGATGTGAGTAGGTTCATCTACATTCATACATATGTGCCATATATAACAGTGTCTCTGCTTCTATCCCTGCATTGTGTTTTTAACTGTTTGTGTGTAAATGGGAATGAAAGCATGTTGGTTTATGTGGATAAAGTCTGCAGTTTTTTTTAATGCGTCTGTTTAATCAAGATGCTTTCAAAGCCCCTGTAAGAGCCACTTTGTTTATTTCTTTGTATTTTATGCATTTGGACACTAGAGGGCACTCATCTTGAGTTACTGCTGTTCTGTTACATGTTGGCTGGCGGATCTTTTAGCATAATTGTAAAGTCATTATGTCAAAATCTCCATTTGAGTTAATATAAAACCAGATTCAATAAATCTGAGCTGATCGTGGTATATCAAGTATCAATAGATCAGTTGTGGTATATCAATAAACAAAATGACAGTGTTGGGGGGCTCAGGTAATTCCTTCTTCTTGGCATTAATTCCCCACCCTTAACAATCTCTCTCTCACAGAGGACTGAAGAAGCAGGAGCACACTGAAACTGAAGTTCAGATGTGTACAGGTGAGAATCCAGGTGCCTCTGATTATGCCGCTGTAACAGTGGATCAGACCAGTGATGAGTCGGGCGTGAACGATCCGGCACTAAGAGCCGGCTCTTTGATTGCCTGTCACTTCTTTGTCTTCCACTGTTTAACCAGCTAGTAGCTCTTTGTGCTAAGCAGTTGGACAACTGCAAGAGAGCCGACAGCACTAACTGTTTACGGTTACAAGATGAGGCCAGGATCACTCCCAGGTGAGTCGGATGATGAGGGTGGAGACGTGGACCTAGCTCCACCCACAAACATGAGGCCATTGAAAACACCGGAGAGGAGAGAGAGACAGCCGCAGGTAGGAGCGCCCAGGAGGATGGAGGGACCATGACATCTTCCACTTTTTAAGAAGGCACTGCACACCAGCTAGCAGCTCTTTGGGAATCACCGTGTTGGTGCAAAAATAATATTTTATTCCTTTCAAACTGTGTTATCTTCATAGATTCAACAAAACGTTTCAAGACAGATTGCAGTTTGTTTTTCCAGACAGCTTTTTACCTGCAACAATGTTAACAAGCAAGCAGTCTAAGGTCAACCAGCTGTAAGCTATTCACACTGCATGAATTCAGTCATGGTTAGTCTGATTTAGCAGCCAGATCAGCCCCAGAGGTTAGTTAACCTTACTCATTAGACAGCTCACAATAATATGAATTACAGTAATCAAGTTTGTTTTTATACCACAAAAATCAGGGTTAAAAAATCCTTCCCAAAAACACACAATGCACATAATAAAATGAAAACTGGAAAAATCTTAAAATAATGAAAAACACAACTGTGAAGGCCACTGGGCTGGCCTTGTATTCTTATTGCTGGTGTCTACCTTTTTCAGGTAACTAGTAGGTGGAGCTCACCCAATTTCAGATGCAGCACACCTGAGCATGTCAAGCTCATGTTTCCAAAATTGTTCATATAACATTTTGTTTTGCTTTGTGTTAACATGGCAGCAAATTGTAACTTTAAAGTGTTGTTGGCGGTGCGCACAGACGCAGAGGCTCACGGCTCTTCCTTTCGCTGCTCTTTATTCAAATGTAACTTTCTGTAAAGGCTATGGACAGAAAAACTGACATTTATCTGAAAATCCAGTTTTTTGGAACTTGTGCTTCTTTCCCAATACACACAGTTGTGCATATTTTCAAATATCTGCAACTATCCAAGTGGTTACTCTTTCTGAGCTGAACATTTTATTGTGTTGGACTGAGACAGCGACAAACATCGTGCAAACTTCTACTTAACTGTAAAACACACAGCAGGAAATGCTGGAAGACGTTTATGGTTCTTATCAGCTGTGCAGAGAGTAAATGCTGCTTTTCCTCATGTTCTCAAGTCCTGAGGAATACACTGTCCTGCTTTGAACACAATTTCATTCTAGACACTAACAAAGAATTTACAATGTAACAGATGTGAAGATATGGTAATATTTATTGAAAACTTGTGATTTGACAGATAGAAAAAAGTGGGTGAAAGGAATAATAAAGACAGTCAGTTGTGCTGGGACTGACACAACAGCAAAGAGTCCTACAGAGTTTCTGGAAAAACCCCATTTTTTCCTTCTTTTTCTTCTTGGCTTTAATTTCTTCACAGTTCACTGTGACTGGCACAAATTCTTCAGACACCGACAGGTGAGCAGTAGGAGGTTCCTCACTGGGCTTCACCTCTAACAAACATGGAGCTGTAGCAGGAGGTTCCTCACTGGGCTTCACCTCTAACAAGGATGGAGCTTTAGCAGGAGGTTCCTCACTGGGCTTCACCTCTAACAAGCATAGAGCTTTAGCAGGAGGTTCCTCACTGGGCTTCACCTCTAACAAGCATAGAGCTTTAGCAGGAGGTTCCTCACTGGGCTTCACCTCTAACAAGCATAGAGCTTTAGCAGGAGGTTCCTCACTGGGCTTCACCTCTAACAAACATGGAGCTTTAGCAGGGGATACCACAGGTACAGTAATATTTACGCCCTCTTGAATTCTCGATGGGCTTTGAGAAGCAGCTGTGTGACCATCTAGCTTGCTGGGGATCTGGGGCTGAAAAAGCTCACAAATGTGTTTCTTTGATACACCAGCAATTGAAGTGAGCAGCGCTGGTGCAAAATTCGAAATGCTATTGAGCAGAATGTCAGGTGGGTGTTGCTCTCTTATTTCCTTCAGGATTGTGTGGACCATGGTATCTCTGATAGAGCGGGAGAAGTTGGCGTGGCCTTCTGGTGCTGTCAGAGTCTTGCAGACCTTATCCAGAGTGGCCTTTGTGACACTAGTGCACAGTACGCTCAGACTCTGGGACGCCATGTTTAAGAGCGGTTGTGGAGGTAGCTGCCAGAAGCCCTGCAGGACTCGAGGAACTACCTCTATCACCACTTCCTCTGTGGTGTGCAGTCTGGAGATCTCTGTGTTCTGCTGCTTCTCTTTGAGGAGCTCAACGTAGTCTTTGACCATGCTGAGGAGTTTAGGTGCTCTGTAGATTAAGGTTATGTGTTTTAAACCCAGAAATAGTGAAACATGGTAGTTAAACTGTTAATGATTGTCAAATGGGACTCACTGAAATTCAGGAGGTTTGGCCTCTGGAAATCTGAGGAGCATCCATGCCTGGAACTCAACGTCCCTCATTTTATTATTGATATTTACTGCCCACACCTGGAACAAAAACACAAAGTGTATTTTTCTTTTGAGGTTTTGTGAACGTAATGAAAAAAAATCTACAATGACTCCAAGGCTCATCAGCTTTCTAGTCTTACCAGTTTGAGAAGAGGTTTGGCCTCGGTTTCCTCCAGATCCTCCAGTTTAAACTTCCAGAGCCTTGAAAGGAATCACAACAGGTTTTATGTCAGCATTTACACTTCATTACAAACAGACTTTAAGCTGTGAGCTGGATGCTCTGTAGGTGTCTCAGTAACTCACTGCTCTCTGAGTGTCTTGTTGCTCTCCTGCACCAACAGGTTGCTCATATCCTCCACAGTGATGTGAGCTGGAACCTGATTTTCCTGCTGAAGTCTGAGGAACTCTGTCATGATGACAATCTAAAAATAAAAGTAGATATTTAATCAAGACCACACTGTTTTTCAGAACTGAACATGTTTTATGTCAGTTTTGGCTTGCATGGACAGTGGATCTTACCTGAGTCTTGTAGCCTTTGAGGTTCCAGCAGGTGTTCACAGCTGTCTCATATATGGGCGTGTCAAACAACACCTGCCATAGAAATTAGAAGTTACTCATCATTAGTTAATTTGATTCTCAGTTTCTTGGCTTTTAAAGACACATCAAGCTCTTTAAATTGTTTCAACGCAGTACAAACAAAAACCCTCTCATACCCTGATGGGTTTGTAGATTCCTCTACTTCGCTCCATCTAATGTCGCTGTTGAAAAGCTCAACAGGGAACAAAAACACTCAAAAACACTGTCAAAAGTTTGTGAAATGAAAGCTGGACGCCAAAATACTCCGAACTCGCTGGTTTCTCTCACACAACTGAAACAATTTTGATCTTTGAAGTAGAATTGTAGAAGTGCTATGACACAGCAGGTCACCATGGGGACACTTTAAGCAAGTCTCATGTTGTTACATAAAAGATTCTTTACTTATTTTGCTCTACACTTTATTTCTTTCATAAATCAATATATTCATTTCTGTCATGTGTGGTGGAAAAAATAAGTTGAGCTCTGAAACCAAACTTATTTTCTGATGATTTATTGAAAGTAAGAATATAACCTTTGCAAAGGGGTCAATACAGCACGAACAGCCTTCGCACCAGCATTGAACAAAGCACAGAATAACACCCATTCCTTTATACTACTGTGTTGATACAATCTTGTTCCACTAGCCATGGGGAGTTCAGGTTCCCACCACCATGTAGCACCTGCATGATAACAAGTGCGCTATGGCCTTGGACACAGCCTACAGTCAAGTTGTTTTTCCCGTCTTCACACACTCGGTCTTTGTGCTAGAAAATTACAATTACAGAGAAAAAGTATACAGATGTTATTCGAGTTCAGGGGTGGCTGTAGCTCAGTAGGTAGAGCAGGTCACCTACTGATCGGAAGGTCAGTGGTTCAATTCCTGGCTACTGCAGGCTGCATGCCAATGTGTCCTTGGGCAAGATACTTAACCCCAAGTTGCTCTCCGACCGTTCCGTCGGAGTATGAATGTGAGTGAATGTTAGATAATTACAGCACTTAGCTTAATTAATTAATCATGGAAGTGCTTGTATGAATGGGTGTGCATGGGTAAATGTAAAACGTGTTGTGTAAGCGCTTTGAGTGCTCATATCTGAGTAGAAAAGCGCTATATAAGAACTAGTCCATTTACCATTTCCACCCTTTTGATTATTTTTAATCATCTTATAAAATTTGTTTGTAATAGTAATGATAATAGAAAACATAAGACAAAAAAAAACTTCCATAGAGGATCCGTGCTTACACACCTGGGGTTTAAGTAAACACATCATAAATTGGAAGGTGAAATAGCCTTAGCTGTTGAATGAAACATCGGCACTATAATCATCATACCTGTGAAGAGAATTTAAAATTTACACATCATTTTGCTCATAGTCAACAGTCTCTTGTGATTTTTGCTGTAGTAAGGTAGTCAGTCTGATGTAATAGCGCATAATCTATGACACTATTGTAATGTTTGCGAACATCCCAAAGGTATTTACAATTTGCTTTTACTGTACCCACATCGGTGGTGCCGTAGGTAGAGATGAAACAGTCAGTTACATTTAGCTCTGAAGGAATAAGGACATCCTGAGGTGGCTCAAAGTGTGTTGGAGGCCTAGTAAAATCGCTTGACGGAAAGAAATGACCACAAAATTCTGGAATCTTAGATGATGTGTCAGAATTTGTGTAGTAGATATCGCAAAGGAACTTACAACTACAATTGTGACTAGGATAATGAGGATCTGATGCACAGGTTTCTGAGGTGTCAGGGACCAGTATTACCAAAAGTAGCGGCCTAGCCGCCATACAGAATGTGCATGAGTAATTTGTCAGTGACATAGCAGTGAAATTCCAAGGTAGTCGCTCACCTGTAGTCAGCTGTGCTAACAAAAGCTGGTCCATTCTCACTGCTGAGCTTACCTGGTATTCCCCACCTTGGGATGATTTCTTGCAGTAAGGCTTTGGCCACTGCACCTGCATCTTTTTGCTAGAGGGAAAAACTTCTACCCATTCTGAGAACATGTACTTTTTACCTTCACATGGTGTGAGCTCTATGAAGTCCATTTGTAGATGTTCAAAAGGCCTATCTGGAGGTGGATGTGCTGCCGGTGAAGTTTGAATGCCTCTGCCTACATTATTAGTTGCACAGATCACACAAGACTTACAAAATTTTTAGGAGTAAATTTGGAATCCCTTTGTGAACCAGTGTTGCTGCATTTGTTGTACCATACCCCCTTTTGACACATGGTCCCTCCCATGTGTCAACTTAGCATAATGTGGGAAAAAATGTTTGGGGAGACATGGTTTGTTTTCAGGACCATACCAAACCTCCTCTTTTATGTGAGCCCCTGCTGTTTTCCATACCCGTTTCTCCTCTGGGGTAGCCATGCTCTGGATAGCCTGTAAATCTGTGTTAGGAGATGGAGTTAGTGTGGTTTTGATGTTAATGCTGTGCTCTGGTTTCACCTCCTGTTTAGCTGCTGTCTTTGCTGCTGCATCGGCTCTGGAGTTGCCTAGAGAAACAGAGTCTTTTGAGTTAGTGTGAGCATCACATTTACACACAACTATGGTTTTTGGGAGTAATAAGGCATCTAGCAATGCAGCCACTAGTTTGTGATGTGCAATGGGTTTCCCTGCAGCAGTCAGGAACTGCCGTTGTTTCCACAATGTGCCAAAATCATGCACTACCCCATAGGCATATCTGGAATCAGTGTAAACAGTGACTGTTTGGTCCTTAGCAATTTCACATGCTTTTGTCAATGCTACAAGTTCTGCTGCTTGAGCTGAAAGGTGAGATGGTAATGAACCAGAGGCTAGAATGTCATGTTCTGTGACCACTGCATAGCCTACTTGATTTTTACCGGTGTCTGGGTTGCGTGATGCCGAACCATCCACAAAGACCACCAGATCAGAGTTAGTCAGCGGTGCATCCTGTAGGTCAGGCCTGGGAGAACAGATTTCAGAAATAGCTGCTATACAATCATGAGGTTCACCATCTGCTTCTGTGGGGAGAAGTGAAGCTGGGTTTAGCACAGTGCATATTTTAACTGTTACATTTGGCATCTCCACTAATACTGTGTGGTACCTTAACCAACGAGCAGCTGATAAATGTGTAGTTTTTGGCTCTAGGAGGATCGTGATACAGAATGTGGTATCAAAAGGGTTAAGTCAGAGTGGCCCACAAGGTCACATGAAGCTAGAAGTGCCTTTTCAGCTGCTGCTACTGCTCGCAGACAAAGGGGGAGGCCTGCTGCTGAGTCCAGTTTGAATGAGAAATATGCCACTGGTCTTTGTCGCCCTCCATGTTCCTGCAATAAAACAGATGTCATGTATCCACCCTTTTCATCCACTGTCTGGGTGAATGGTTTATCAGGATTTGGTAATCCTAAAGTCGGAGCAGTCTGGAGTGTCAGTTTTAAGTCAGTGAAAGCTTTGTCAGCATCTTCAGTCCAGTCTAGTCTGTCATGTGCAGTCAGTCCCCTCCCATGTATCATTGCTGACAGTGGAGCCTCTCGCGCAGCATAGTTGAGGATCCACTGACGGCAATATGACGTCATGCCAAGAAAACTCATCATTTGTTTCTTTGTTTGCGGTTTTGGAATGGATTGAATCACTGTAATCCTTTTTGGAGAGAGGGACTTACCGTCTGACGAGATCACGTGTCCCAGATAGGTGACCTTCTCCCAAGCCCACTGTAATTTGGAGAGGCTCACCTTGTGACCGTTTTCAGTGAGGTATTTTAACAACTCTCTTGTGTCTGTCTCGCAGGCCTGCTTAGAAGGGGAACAGATCAGCAAATCATCAACATATTGCAACAATGTGGAGCCTCCGGAGGGAGAAAACCTGGGGTCAGCTGGCATGGTTCCACCTGCTGGACATAAAGACAAGTTTTTGTTAGCAACTGCACAGTCCTCATAACACAAACTACTGCTGTCAGGTGCTTCTTAAACACCCCATTGCAGTGTTTTACTCCTGAAATGTCAGTTTCTTCCCATTGTTTACACTGTTGCACTCGTTTTAGCCATGGCCCCAAATCTTGCCAATCATCTTGCTCAGCTTTTGAAAGAGAAACATGTGGAATGCTGTCATGATTCTGTAAAAACTGTTTTGTTCATCTGTGAGAATAATTTTAGCTGCACATCTATCTTTTGTCCACTCTCTCAACCTGCTCATCAGCTCCCTCACACACATGTGCTGTTACATGTAACCAGTCTGCTGCCCTGTAATCAGATGTGTGTGTGTGTGTGTGTGTTGTTGTGCAAGCTTTACCAGTTCATCACAAACAGGAAACACAGCAGTCTGCTGGAGTCTCCACTCGTATGCATACAGCAGCAGATCTGAATCATATTTAACCATCTGCATCATTCTGTTCACCCGTGTGATGATCAAACCGTCTTTCCCTGACACAATGACAATCCCAAGTTTACACATCAAATCTCGACCCAACAAGTTAGCAGGACAACACGGTGACAGCAGGAACGTTTGTTTAAAGAGCCCACTTTCAGTATCTTCACATTGTAAATCTCTTGTGTATTGCTCAATTATTGGAACACTTCCTGCTCCTACAGTTTTAATATATCTACCACTAAGTTTTGGTTTTGGGTTTAAATCTGCTTGTCTGATCACTGATTCAGAAACACAACCTGTTGTCCTGCAACCTGGAGAGTTAGTTGAGGCAAGCGTTTGTAAGCAGTGGATGAGCTCAGCATTTGGTAAAAGGTGTGTCTGTTAGGCCTTTCAGCTTTAGCAGTGATGTGATGTATGGCCATATTTATGAGTGTAAGCTGGTCTTCTTTGCGTGTATGTTTGTGTGTGTCGTTTTTATTGCATGTGTGTGTATGTATCTTGTTTTCATCCTTTACCTTTTGATGCGATGTCTGGGTACCCTTCTCTTTCTCAGCCTCCGCCCCGAGTCAGTCAGCCTCAGTTTCCTGCTTTTCAGGGCAATCTCTAACCCAATGTCCTGCAGCTCCACACTGAAAACAACTCTTTCTATTTCTCCCCTCCACTTCTTTCCCTCCAGCTCCTCTCTGCCGTCCTCTGCCTCTCCCACAGCCTCCGTGTTTGTGACTTGTACATTGTGAGCTGTGCCAACTGGAGTTTTTCTTCAGTTTTGACTTTCCTCTTGTTATCTCGCTCCATTTCTTCCCTTGCCATTTTTTCTCCATGAATGGCAGATCTCTCAACCTCAGACAGTCTTGCCAAGTCCCACTGCACACAGTGTTTGTGTACATACGTTTGCACTTCAGGTCTTAGTCCTTTCACAAAGCGATCTCTGAGATGCACTTCCCAGTTTGTGATTTGGAGTGCGTCTCTCCATCCTGCTGCCGGGGTGTCCAAACCGCTGTGTTTTGAATGTATTTTCCATCTGTACCCATAACTTCAACCATTGGCATGGTCGTAATGCTGTCATCCAAACTGATAGCCTGTTCACTCATTCCTGGATTAAATTTTGTTCCCGATCTGGTGACATGAGGGGACAGAGGTGGTGCAGTTGCTCCAGCAATCTCTCGTGCAGGCTGGGGGAGGTTGGTTAGCAGTGATGCTGGTTTTCCAGGGTCAGAGTAAGGCGGAGGTGAAGCTGCGGAGGATTCTCCCCGGTCTGATACTGGATAAGATGATGTTGGTTGTGTTGGTCTGTTGTGTTGCTCTGGCCTCTGTGCTTGGGGAGGAGGTTGATCCAGGTCTGGGTCTACCCTGCTTTTGACACACTGAGACACTTGATTAGTAACATTTCTTGACCCTGCCTGTCCACACTTTCTCTCCCTGAGTTTTGCTTCATCCAGCCACAAAAAAAATGCTTTCCAGTCTGCATGAAAAGCAACAAACTTCTTTGTTTTCTTTCCTCTTCAATTGATTGATTTTTTCTCTGGCTTCACTTTCCCTTTTTTCTAGTGATTGTTTTAGTGCATTTAATTGTCTTATACTAAAGGACCCTTCTTCTGGAAACCCATGTTCATTTACCCACACATTTAATTGCTGCAAAATTTCCTCACCATGTTTGTTCTTCATAAATTGCACATTTGGGCTATTTTGGTTATACTTCATTTGTTCCGGCTTTTCTGTTTTGGATTTTGAGCTCCTCATTTAGTTCCTGGCAGTATACACTCTAATCTCAGAGAGCCACTCTCTAGATCAGGCATCCCCAAATGGCGGACCTCGGTCCGAATCCGGACCGAGCGATGGTTCTGTCCGGACCCATGCCCAATATGATGAACTCACAAAATTAGATCATTTTCATGGAGCATTTTTTCCGGCGAAACACAGGCGCAGAGTCAAGCAGAAATGTGGGCAAGAGGTTACCTCTTCTACAGTTATTACGGTAATAGCATCACTCAGTTGAGCCAATCAAATCTTTTGTTTGCCCTGTGCAGCCAGTGCCGCGAGCTCACCCGGGCAGAGCCGAGGAGGTTATGGCTTGTTCCAAAATAGGAAAAGTTGATGCTGAAAACAGCTGTTTTAAAGATGAATGGACAGATAAGTTTATGTTCATTCTTCCTGCAGGCAGGTCAAAACCTGTTTGTCTTATATGCTCAGAAACGGTTGCTTTAATTAAAAGTGGCAACGTGAAACGCCACTACGAAACAAAGCACAGCTCTTTTGAGCAAAGTTATCCGCTGAAGTCCGAGCAGAGAGCACGCAAATTAAGCGAACTGCAAGCCCAGTACCCGACTCATCACAAATACTTTTACAGCCCAGCAACGTGCAAACGAATGTTAACTCAAGGTATTGTGGATTTTGGGGCAACATAAAAAAAAACATTTAATAATGGGACAGTCGTGAAGGAGTGCTTAAATGCTGTTGCTGAGACATTATTCGATGGAAAACAAAAAGACGATATATGTGAAAAAAAAAAATCAAACAAATCCCTATATCAGCTTCAACAGCAACCAGAAAATCAGAAATATTAGCAGGTGATGTACTGGCACAGCTTGATGCAGCTATTCAGAGTGCACAATGCATATCTCTGGCCATCGATGAGTCTACAGATGTTACTGATAATGCCCAGCTTTTAGTGTATGTGAGATTTTATCACAAAGATAGGAAGGAGCTCTGTGAGGATCTGCTGGGTGTAACACCACTGGAAACACATACAAGAGGAGAGGACATATATGTAGCAATAAAAGAGATGCTGAGAATAAGGCACATAGATCTGAAGCAGGTTGTCTCTGTTACCACAGATGATGCCCCTGCCATGGTGGGAAAAGAGCAAGGGGCTGTGACACGGATGAAAGAGAACAACCCAGATCTTATTGCTTACCACTGTCTCATCCATCAGACTGTTCTGTGTGCCACTCTATCAGAACATTTTGCTGAAGTAATGAACACAGTGATGAAGCTCATCAACTTCCTTAGGGCATCCTCATCTCTTCAGCATCGCTTCCTGAGAGAATTCCTGGAAGATGTTGAGGCAAACGCTGATGATCTGCTATTGCACAACAATGTGAGGTGGCTTAGTAAAGGCAATGCACTGGGACGCTTCTGGTCTATCCGAAAAGAAATTGCTGCGTTCTTAAAGCAGTTAAAGAGTCAGAGAGCAACGCAGTTTTCACTTTTTCTGCAAGAAGAGCACAAGATGGATATGGTTGCTTTTTTAGTTGACATTACATCACATCTTAATGAGCTTAATTTAAAGCTGCAGGGCAGGAACAGTTCAGTTGCTGATTTGATGACAGCTGTTCGATCCTTCCAGAGGAAGCTGGACATTTTCAAAGAAGATCTTGAAGGAGAGTGTCAACACTTCCCAAAACTGCAGGAACAGATTCGGGGTGAGAGAGATGTTTCTCCCTATGTTGACTTCATAAACAAACTGATCGGAAACTTCAGTCAAAGGTTTGACAGCTTCTGCCTTGGGCAGCAGCTCCTCCTGCTGATCCAGAATCCTTTTCTCATTAGAGAAATCAAAGGCTTTTCAAAGGAGGCAACACAGACATAAGTGGGCACATGCAGGATCTCTACAGCTTGAGCTCATTGATCTGCAAGCAAATGCAGAATTGAGAGCATTTTGAGGCAACTGACCCTGCTACCTTCTGGCTACAGCTTGTGTCTGAGAGTGTGCTCCCTGGTCTAACCAAAGTAGCACTGCACACACTGACTATGTTTGGATCAACTTACAACTGTGAGTCAGCTTTTTCCACTATGAACTTGATAAAAAACAAGCACCGTTCTAGACTCACAAATGAACACCTACATGTCTGCATGAGAATGGCACTGACTCCATTCCAACCAAGATTTAAATTACTGGCAGGGCAATGCCATGCCCATTTCTCTCATTAAGAAAAGTAAAGAATATTGATAGAGAAAAGGTGGTGTTAAAAGCTCTGTTTTCTTCTAAAAGAGTAATTTTTATTTATTGTTTTTTGAATATGCTGACCTGTTTTACTTGAAAACTTGATTTTTTTTTATAGGTTGTACTGCTTTAATGTAAGTTGAAAAAAAAAAAGAGGAAAAAGGTTGCTTGCCACTTTTTAATTATTGTTTTCTGTTTTCTAAAGTTAACTTTTTTGTTAATTTTTTACTTGAAGTGTAAGCCTTCAATTCTCTAGGCTTGGACTTATTCATTTTAAGCAAAAAAATTTTATTAGGCTCTGTTTGCACTTTTAATTTTGAGGTTTCTGTTTTCTGAAATAAAGGTTTTAAAATTATTTGCCTGGGACTATTTTTAAATATTGTAAAATAGCCAGTTGTATACCTAAGTGCCATTTCTTAACAGTGAAAATGTAAACATACAGGTGAACAAGACCATAATGCAAAAGTTGGACTTTTGTTCGGACCTTTTACTAGGAGGAAATTTTAGCTCTGGACCTCAGTGAGTTTTAATTGAATACCCCTGCTCTAGATTTTCAAAGACATCCAATGCCTATTTGTGGTTCGGCCCCAGTAAGTCGTCACTTACGTAACCCACAATGCTGTTAACCTGCGTCTGCCTGGCAATCAGCGCAAACCAGCCTTAGTTTGTGTGTGCCCACAGCAATCAGCCCAAATCAACTATGTCAATTTGCGTCTGCTGGTGGCGATCAGCCCAAGTCAACAGTGTTGATCCCAGATCAACTGTGTGTACAGAACTTTTCTCTGAATGGCGGACCCTCTTACCAAACACAGAACAATTTCAAATTTTCATTAAATTATTTGTCCTTAAAATTATAGTACAGTCAGAAAATCAAGTTGGTCTCACCCGCTCTCCACTCTGAGTTCTTTATCAATTGAGATTTCAGCGGTGATTCCCCCTGCTCTCAGCTGTCAGGTGCACGTCTCCTCAATAATGGGCTCGGAGGTAAGCACTTTTCAGACTGGTTGAGTCTACCTGCGCAGGTTTTCCTGGATCAACACGAAAGCAGAGAAGAAGTCACTCGAGAAATCCCATCCTCGTCGCCAAGATTGTGGTGGAAAAAATAAGTTGAGCTCTGAAACCAAACTGATTTTTTGATGATTTATTGAAAGTAAGAATATAACCTTTGCAAAGGGGTCAATACAGCACGAACAGCCTTCGCACCAGCATTGAACAAAGCACAGAATAACACCCATTCCTTTATACTATTGTGTTGATACAATCTTGTTCCACTAGCCATGGGGAGTTCAGGTTCCCCCCACCGTGTAGCACCTGCATGATAACAAAATGCGCTATGGCCTTGGACACAGCCTACAGTCAAGTTGTTTTTCCCATCTTCACACACTCGGTCTTTGTGCTAGAAAATTACAATTACACAGAAAAAGTACACAGATGTTATTCGAGTTCAGAAACAAATTTCCCATTACATCATGAAATCAATATATTTCTTTCATAAATCAGTATATTTTTTGTATGAATAAAGTGTAGGCTACAGCTGTACTTTGGTCACTACTGTGAAAAGAAGCATACAAATGCCAGCTGCGCAGCTCCATTTTCTTATTGTAGATCAGGGGTGTCAAACTCAGTCATAGGACCGGCCAGAATTGAAGATATAATCTGAGCAGGCTGAACGGGATTAAAGACAATAATTTTAATCAGCAATATGAATTTGAACAGCCAGAATACAGCTGCATTTTCCTCAACACGTTAAATAAAATATAAAATTATATTTTTCTTCAAAAATAAGATCAGGAAAAATTAAAATATATCAAGCTGATGAAAATGTTCAACATTTTCAGGTTAAAATCTGTGATGTGAATTTCTGCGCTTCACAGATGGAAAAACGCTGTGTAAACTGTGTCCAGATTCTCAGCAAAAAGCGCAGCTCCAAACACAGTGATGGAGACCTGCTCCGATTTTTTTTTTTTCTCTTTTTTTTTGGCCAATCACACACATAATCACACGGTCCCATCCAGGGACATATTAAGATGCTTCGTTATGTCGCAGAGAAAAGCCGACTCACACAGCCACCTTTCCTCCCAGAGCGCTGCTGAGTCTTTTCCTTTATTTTTCATGCACTTAACAGATTTCCTCAGGTAGCTCATGGCACCTGTGTATAAGGCACGTCACCCAATTCAGAAGCAATTTCCACCCAAACTGCCGGTGATTGAAACTTCTGCCTCTTCAATAGTTCACTGTCTGTGTTATAGCGGTTATGACCTATTCTGTCTTCAGGACTTTGCTGCAGCGTT
Organism: Archocentrus centrarchus; assembly: GCF_007364275.1. Lineage (NCBI taxonomy): Eukaryota > Metazoa > Chordata > Actinopteri > Cichliformes > Cichlidae > Archocentrus > Archocentrus centrarchus. The sequence goes on along the minus strand of NC_044367.1, from coordinate 24,762,922 downwards.
TCCTGCTGTGTGACACAGCGATGCACTGTCAGCTCACCTGTGCAGGTCTGAGAGAAAAGGAAGGTTGGAGATTGGCCTATAATTAGCTAAGACAGCTGGGTCAGTGATGGCTTTTTAAGTAGCGGTTTAATTACAGCCACCTTGAAGGCCTGTGGTACATAGCCAACTAATAAAGACAGATTGATCATTTTTAAGATTGAAGCATCAATAATTGGAAAGACTTCTTTGAACAGTCTAGTAGGAATGGGATCTAACAAACATGTTGCTGGTTTGGAGGAAGTAACTATTGAAGTTAACTCTGAAAGATCAACTGGAGCGAAAGAGTCTAAACAAATACCAGCAGTGCTGAAAGCAGCCGAACACAAAGATAAATCTTTGAGATGGTTATGAATAATTTTTTCTCTAATGTCTAAAATTTTATTTGTAAAGAAATCCATGAAGTCACTACTAGTTAACGTGAAAGGAATACTCGGCTCTACAGAGCTCTGACTCTTTGTCAGCCTGGCTACAGTGCTGAAAAGAAACCTGGGGTTGTTCTTATTTTCTTCAATTAATGATGAGTAGTAAGATGTCCTAGCTTTACGGAGGGCTTTTTTATAGAGCAACAAACTCTTTTTCCAGGCTAAATGAGCATCTTCTAATTTAGTGAGACGCCATTCCCTCTCCAGCTTACGGGTTATCTGCTTTAAGCTGTGTGTTTGTGAATTATACCACGGAGCCAGGCACTTCTGATTTGAAGCTTTCCTTTTCAGAGGAGCCACAGTATCCAAAGTTATATGCAGTGAGGATGTAAAACTATTGACGAGATAATCGACCTCACTGGGAGCAGAGTTTAGGTAGCTGCTCTGCACTGTGTTGGCACATGGCACTGAAGAGCATAATAATGAAGGAATTAGATCCTTAAACTTAGTTACAGCACTTTCAGAAAGACTTCTACTGTAATAAAACTTATTCCCCACTGCTGTGTAATTCATTAAAGTAAATGTAAATGTTACGAAAAATTGGTCAGACAGGAGGGGGCTTTCAGGGAATACTGTTAAGTCTTCAGTTTCTATGCCATATGTCAGAACAAGATCCAGAGTATGACTGAAGTGGTGGGTGGGCTCCTTTACATTTTGAGAGAAGCCAAATGAATCTAACAATAGATTAAATGCAGTGTTGAGGCTGTCATTTTCAGCATCTACATGGATGTTAAAATCACCCACTATAATGATTTTATCTGAACTGAGCACTAAATCAGATAAAAAGTCTGAGAAATCAGACAGAAACTCTGAGTAAGGACCAGGTGGACGATAGATAACAAATAAAACAGGTTTTTGATTTTCCCAATTAGGATGGACAAGACTAAGAGTCAGGCTTTCAAAAGAATTAAAACTTTGTCTGGGTCTTTGATTAATTAATAACCTGGAAGTGAAGATTGCAGCTAATCCTCCTCCTCGACCTGTGCTTCGAGCATTCTGACAGTTACTGTGACTCGGGGGTGTTGATTCATTTAAACTAACATATTCATCCTGCTGTAACCAGGTTTCTGTAAGGCAGAATAAATCAATACGTTGATCAATTATTAAATCATTTACTAATAGGGACTTGGAAGAGAGAGACCTCATGTTTAATAATCCACATTTAATTGTTTTATTCTTTGGTGCAGTTGATGAAGCTGTATTATTTATTGTTTTTGAATTTTTATACTTAAATAGTTTTTTGCTGATTTTAGCTTTGTTTTTTGGTGGTCTGGGAGCAGGCACCGACTCTGTGGGGATGGGGTTTTGGGGGGATGGCAGGAGGAGAGAAGCTGCAGAGAGGTGTGTAAGACTGCAACTCTGCTTCCTGGTCTCAACCCTGGGTAGTCAGGTTTTAGGGTTAATAAATTTGGCCAGATTTCTAGAAATGAGAGCTGCTCCATCCAAAGTGGGATGGATGCCGTCTCTCCTAACAAGACCAGGTTTTCCCCAGAAACTTTGCCAATTATCTATGAAGCCCACGTCGTTTTTTGGACACCACTCAGACAGCCAGCGATTCAAGGAGAACATGCGGCTAAACATGTCGCTCCTGGTCTGATTGGGGAGGGGCCCAGAGAAAACTACAGAGTCCGACATTGTTTTTGCAAAGTTACACACCGAGTCAATATTAATTTTAGTGACCTCCGATTGGCGTAACCGGGTGTCATTACTGCCGACGTGAATAACGATCTTACCAAATCTACGATTAGCCTTAGCCAGCAGTTTCAAATTTCCATGAATGTCGCCTGCTCTGGCCCCTGGAAGACATTTGACTATGGTCGCTGGTGTCTCTAGCTTCACGTTTCTCAAAACAGAGTCGCCAATAACCAGTTTGTTCCTCAGCGGGTGTGTCACCGAGTGGAGAAAAACGGTTAGAGACGTGAACAGGTTGGTGGTGTACCCGGGGCTTCTGCTTAGGACTACGCTTCCTCCTCACAGTCACCCCGCCGGCCTGTTTCCCCTGCTACTCGGAATCGGGGGGGGGGGAGACTAACGGCGGCTAAGCTACCACGGTCCGCACCCACTACAGGGGCCTGGCTAGCTGTAGGATTTTCCAGGGTTCGGAGGCGAGCCTCCAATTCAGAAAGCCTGGCCTCCAGAGCTACAAACAGACTACATTTATTACAAGTACCGTTACTGCTAAACATGTGACACCCAGAGCAGGAAAGTGCAGGAGGGACAGGAGAAGAAGCCATGCTGGTAGTGAGTCGGCTAAGAGCTAAGCTACTAGCTGAGCTAAGCTAGCGAATTTCTAAAAACAAATAATGTGAACACAGGTGATTCAGCAAAGAGTGTGCTAGATAAAGTAGGTGAAGATTACACTAAAATATGTTATTCAGATAGATCGAGTTATACAGATTTAACAGCTAACAGACAGCAAAACACGACTGTGCTCCGAAACAGGAAGTGATTCAATACCGCAGTGAGAGCGAACACCAAGTGACAGCTAAATGACAGATGCTCCCAGATTAGCTGTGCTAGTTTATCTTTACCTGCAGTCAGTCCTGGAAAGGGTCAATAAAAATCATTCATGTTCTTGGCCCAGTATGATATAAACTACCGAGACACCCACCACCTAAACTGCCCCAGTGAAATAAATCCCCTGAGGGACTTTTTGAACTTTTAATCTCAGAGCTTCCATCTATGTTAACTAATATGGCGGTAGCTAATGTGCTATAAGCTAACTCCACCGGCACAATCTCAAATTTCTCAATAAAAACAACAAATAAAGCAGTTACTTTCATGATCTCCTACCAGGACAAGTTTACTGAACAGGTAACACTATGAATGAAGCACATTTAACAGAACAGTTTACACTTCTTACCGTAGAGAAGCGCTGCCGTCCAAAGCATCTGAACGGACGCAGTACGAAGGCTGTATTTACACAAAACACGGCGATAGCGGAGGATTTCAGGTTAACAAAAAACTCTCCAAAGTCGCCGACGTCACCGGGAAAACTCGCTAAATTTGTCACTAGTCGCTTTTTGTGAAAAAAAAAAAAAAAAGTCTCTGCCGGGGTCTGAAAATCTGCTAAATCTAGCGACAAATTCGCTAAGTTGGCAACAGTGCTGACAGGCAGGAAGTCAAGATTAAGGTGGGTGGGGCTTCATTGTCAATGGGCGGGGCATGGAATGTTTTTGTAGGCTGGGCCTGTTCCCAACTTCAAACGCAATTACGTCATCATCTTAGTCAAAAGATCTAAGGACCGACACATTCCGAGATATCCCGTAGGGCACCCTGCATACGGGACACACACTTTAAAGTACATCGAGTCAAGAGCGAATTTTATTCTTCTGCAGACAAAACCATTAAAATTAAAGTGACATGAGTAACCAGCACCAAACCTCTGGATTGATGCATACTATAACACAATTTATGTTTAGTCTCAGCAACATTTGGAACGAATATCATGAATTCATTTCTGAAAAAATCGAAATAATGGAGGAAGTCCAAAAGGCAGACATGCAAACCAAGCTGGACCAATGTGAGATTCAAGTGGGAAAGCTAAATGATGAAGCAGCAAATAAAGAGCAAATCATCAAGCTGACCTCACTGCTGGAATCCAAAGTGGAGGAGCGAGGGCACCAGGTTTGTTCAGAGGCTCAGGAAGAGCCCAGGGACTCTGAACTGGAAATGAAGAGGCTGAACAAGCAGCTTCAGCAGAGGGAAAGTGAAATCGTGAACCTACAACAGGAGAACGAGATTCTGTTTGCCGAAGTTGCACGCCTTTACAAAGCCGAGCCTCCGTGGAATGAGGCAAATGAGGAAATCCTGAACCTAAAACAGGAGAACGAGACTCTGTCCGACAACGTTATCCACCTTCAGAACGCAGAGGCTCTGTGGAATAAGAAGGCAAAAGAGGAAATCCTGAACCTGAAACAGGAGAACGAGATTCTGTTTGGTGAAGTTGCGCGCCTTCACAAAGCCGAGGCTAAGTGGAATAAGAAGGAAAACGAGGAAGTCCTGACCCTGAAACAGGAGAACGAGACTCTGTCCGCCAAAGTTATCCACCTTCAGAACGCCGAGGCTCTGTGGAATAAGGCAAAAGAGGAAATCCTGAACCTTAAACAGGAGAACGAGATTCTGTTTGGTGAAGTTGCGCGCCTTCACAAAGCCGAGGCTCTGTGGAATAAGAAGGAAAACGAGGAAGTCCTGACCCCGAAACAGGAGAACGAGACTCTGTCCGCCAAAGTTATCCACCTTCAGAATGCAGAGGCTCTGTGGAATAAGGCAGAAGAGGAAATCCTGAACCTGAAACAGGAGAATGAGATTCTGTTTGGTGAAGTTGCGCGCCTTCACAAAGCCGAGGCTCTGTGGAATAAGAAGGAAAACGAGGAAGTCCTGACCCTGAAACAGGAGAACGAGACTCTGTCCGCCACAGTTATCCACCTTCAGAACGCCGAGGCTCTGTGGAATAAGGCAGAAGAGGAAATCCTGAACATGAAACAGGAGAACGAGATTCTGTTTGGTGAAGTTGAGCTCCTTCACAAAGCCGAGGCTCTGTGGAATAAGAAGGAAAACGAGGAAGTCCTGACCCCGAAACAGGAGAACGAGACTCTGTCCGCCAAAGTTATCCACCTTCAGAACGCAGAGGCTCTGTGGAATAAGAAGGAAAACGAGGAAGTCCTGACCCTGAAACAGGAGAACGAGACTCTGTCCGCCAAAGTTATCCACCTTCAGAACGCCGAGGCTCTGTGGAATAAGGCAGAAGAGGAAATCCTGAACCTGAAACAGGAGAATGAGATTCTGTTTGGTGAAGTTGCGCGCCTTCACAAAGCCGAGGCTCTGTGGAATAAGAAGGAAAACGAGGAAGTCCTGACCCTGAAACAGGAGAATGAGACTCTGTCCGCCAAAGTTATCCACCTTCAGAACGCTGAGGCTCTGTGGAATGAGGCAAATGAGGAAATCCTGAACCTGAAGCAGGAGAACGAGACTCTGTCCGCCAAAGTTAACCACCTACAGAACGCAGAGGCTCTGTGGAATAAGGGAAAAGAGGAAATCCTGAACCTGAAACAGGAGAACAAGATTCTGTTTGGCGAATTTCTGCGCTTTCAGAACGCCGAGGCTCTGTGGAATGAGGCAGCACACAGAGATGAAGAAAAGAAAAAATTCAATGAATGTACAGTATCAGGACAGTATCAGGAATGTCAGAAAGTAAGTCAGGCATGGAAAGAACTGAAAGAAGTGCAGAAAGACATTCAGGACAAAAAGACTGACAGAGCAGAGCTCATAAAGAGACAACAAGAGACAATGAACCTGCTGGAAGTGATAAATTTGCAGCTCGGACAGTCAGACATAGATAATGATAGTAATGAAATAAAGAAGCTCCTGAAACAGAAAGTTAAAATAGAAAAAAAACTGCTGAAATCCAGAGAGAAAGGATTAGAGAAGCAGATGAAAAAACGAGAAGAGGAAGAAAGAAAACAGCAGAAAATTCAAGACAAAGAAGCAAAAAAAGAGCAGAAAAGACGGGAAAAAGAGGCAAAGAAGCTGAAAATGCAAGAACAGAATGAGAACCGACGACGTGGCATCTGGTCGTGGTTCTGCTGCTCAGGTCCACCTGAGGATTAGCCTCCTCTTCCTCCTTATTCTCTCCACTCTCCCTCTCTCCACTGTTGCCAACTCCACAGCAAGGAAAGTAGCTATTGGCTGTCCTAAAAGTCGCCAGAAGTCGCTATATGATGTCATCACCAAATTTGCATAATTGGTTATTTGCATGTAGTTGCAATCAAAGCTGTAGGAGAGAGGAATAACATCTTTGGAGACACAAAAAGTGAAGAAAAAACACCCTAAATATGTTTAGAAGTACTAGAGCCTTGCCCCATCGTACCTCTCTGAGTTACTGCATCTACACTCCCCTTCCCGCTCGCTCAGATCAGCTGATAAACTGCTCTTGGACGTGCAGAGGACTAAGCGGAAGCTTAGGGGGGACAGAGCCTTTGCAGTGGTAGCCCCTAAACTATGGAACTTGCTCCCATTGCATATTAGACAGGCCTCTTCACTGACCACTTTTAAAACCTCTCTTAAGACCCACTTATTTCACCTGGCTTTTGACCAGGTTTGAGATGCTGATTTTAGTTGTTGTGTATTTATTTTGTATTTTAGTTCACCTAGTTATTTTATACTGTTTTATTATTTGATTCTTGATAAACTATGTATGTTATTGTTGCTTTTATCCTATGTTATTTTTATTTATTTATTTATTTTTATCTGCATTTCCCTTGTGTATTGTTGTCTTGTTTTCCTTGTTCAGCACTTTGGTCAGTGCTTGCTGTTTTTAAAGTGCTTTATAAATAAAATTGGCTTGGCTTGGCTAGAGCTGGGGAATATGGACAAAATAATATCTCGATATTTTTTACCTGATATACGAAATATATCTTGATATTTTTTTCTTCCCAAAGGTATAAACAAAAAGGCACCTCTGAGTCAAAGCTACATGTCCCAAATGTCACACAGACACTTTTATTAACATTCAGCTGTAGATGTACATGAGAAATTGCTCAAAAATAAACCACTGGCATATTTAAATAATAATGCTCCCCAAATAAATTAATGCTTTTTCCTCCATAACAAAAGACTCACAGCTGTGCTATTAAAATGTAAACAGAAAAGATCCAGAAATATATAAAACAGCAAAAGGCTGACTGATTCTTTAAAAAGCCAGTCTGCAGTGAAGTAGACTTCACCAAAGTGCTTCCTCCTGTGTAAGATAACAAACATGTAAACAGACTGAATGAACAAACTTCCATCCTTCAGTCAGCAGGATTTCCAGCTCAGTAAATCCATACGCTGATGTATCACAGCAACGGCCCCACCCGCTCAATGCGGCGTCGTATCCACCGGCTGCATCACGAGAACACGAACAGACCCACTTCAGCTATTACAGTCATGTGACTCACTGTACATACCAGCAGCCAGGTACTCTTCGGGGTGTAAGGGATGCCAAAGCATCTGAACGGACGCAGTACGAAGGCTGTATTTACACAAAACACGGCGATAGCGGAGGATTTCAGGTTAACAAAAAACTCTCCAAAAGCCGCCGATGTCACCACGAAAACTTGCTAAATATGTCGCTAGTCCCTTTTTGGAAAAAAAACTCACTAGGGGGGGTCTGAAAAGCCGCTAAATCTAGCGACAAAGTCGCCAAGTTGGTAACACTGCCTCTCTCCCCTTCTCTCTATCTTTCCTACTATCCTTCCTCTCTTTCCTTCACCCGAGCCGGTCTCAGCAGATGGCCGCCCCTCCCTGAGCCTGGTTCTGCTGGAGGTTTCTTCCTTTTAGAAGGGAGTTTTTCCTCCCCACTGTCGCCTAGTGCTTGCTCATAGGGGATCATATTCTGATTGCTGGGATCTTATCTTTCCTCTCTTTTTTCTCTCCCAGTCTCCTTCATTTTTCCCCCTACTTCAGGTGTGTTGAAGCAGAGACACAACTAAAAGTTGCAGGACGCCGGACCTCAAGGCCTGGACTTGAGGATCCCTGCCCAACTTTAACCTTTTTGTAATTTTAAACTACTTTAATCTTTAAATAAACTCTTAAACTATATTTTTGCATCTCTGCATGTGATTATTTAGAATCTTAAAAATACTTCCACAACTCTGTTAAGTGTGGTTAAATGACATATCAGTGATTGTTGAAGCCATTTTCTTTTTTAAATAATAGTATACATTTGGGAATATAAATTTTGTTAAGTATAAGTAATTCTGTTTGCAATAGTATTATTAATCTGTCACTAATAATTTGCAGAATAATAATTTGGTAGTTATGATGTTATAATATCTTTGTATACTGGTAGGAAGAAGGAGAAAATGCACTGGAAGTCACTGGACCTTAGAGTGACACAATTTTTCGACCTACACTGCACTACAGACTGTGAAATTTAGTTAGATTAGAAAGGTCAGGATTCGCCTTTATGTTTTGTTTTTTGCTTTTTTTTAGTAAACATACAAAAGAAGATTCTTTGGACTCAAGACCTTTGTTTTACTAATGTGTGTTGAGTGCAAAACACTTCAGGGTCCAGGCTAGCGAGGCAGCCGTGCTGCTGCAGCCACAATGATATTTTCAAAAGGTTTTTCAATAAATATTACCATTGATCAATGTCATATTTACACAAACAGTAAGCAATTGTACAGGACCTGGGAGATGAAGAATTTGATGAGGATTTTAAAATGTAAATCTTTGTAAATGGTGTCTGCGATGAATAGTTTGAGTTATAATGAAAAAAAACATTTTGACCAGTGGCGTCATGACATCAAAAGTAACGTCATGATGATGTCAGGTTATGTCATGTTACAGAGAATGCCATCGTATCCCTCAGTACTAAATTTTATTGTGATAGATGAAAAATTCCCCGCAATAGTTATTTTACAATTTGGCCAGTGTTGGTGTGACCTTGACATTTGACCTTGAAACTGAAATCATGTTCTTGGGTAGCTAAGGAATATTTCCACAAAGTTTCCTACATTTTTGGCTCATAACGTTTTGTTTATTTTTGATAGATGGACAAAAGTTAAACGCAAATACATGAATGTTGTCCCAGTCTCACAACGGTAAAGAATCTTTTCACAACATCTTGGATCCAGAGCGTGAGCTGGATCATGTGTCGAAAATGGGTTCATTACTCGAAGCTTCAGTAACAGCGCCCTCTCCTGGAGAAAAGCAAGGCTGCAGTCAAAGTAGGCAGTTATCGGACAGGAGACTGTTCAATTATGCACACACGCACCTCAATGAGCGACATTTGTTGAAAAGACATTTGCATTCTTTGAGGCGCATACATTATGGCCAAATATGATCTGTTCCATTTACAAATAAAGATTGATGACTGTGTGTGGTGTCATTAAGGAGAGAGTTCTGGGGTATATGCTAAATGTATGTACATACGGAACTGTAAATATGGATACGGATATGCTACTGAGTGTATACAAAGATGTTTTAAATGTCCAAAATAAATAAAAATAATAATAACATGGCATACAGTGCATGTGCTTATGTAACTGTGGCGGGGGGGATTGTGGGATGGGGAACACTCAAAGATTTTTATTGAGGTACATTATTTTTTCAACTGTTTTTGGATTGAGCCGGTTCCTTTTTTTGCTCACACCTTCTCCACATTTTGAAAAGACTCGCTCACACGGAACAGAGGACGCTGGCGTGCATAGAAATTGTTGTGCTAATTTAAAAAGATTAGGGTACACATGTTGATGGGTTCGCCAGAAAGCGAGTGGGTCTGCTGATTTTTCCAGTGGTGGATCAGTCATGTACCGCTGCACCTCCACTGTAGCATCTGCTGTGGCATTTCTTGCCCTCCGTGCTACAGAAGCATCTGTCGAGTGTTTCCCAGAGGTTGATATCTGAAAGATAAATATGATAATCATCAACTCTGAAAGTTGTCAAAATATGTATTCCTTTTCTATGTCCTGCATTTTAGCAATTAACGATTAAAACCAGCATTTAACCATAAACCAATTCATAACATTACCCATGGATAATCGATTCTCAACATTTGCTGATGGGTGAGCCGATGGGGAAGGTTGTTCCTCTGTAGGTGTATCTGATGGTGTGTCTCGGATCAGTTGTGCACATTCTGCTGTCGGTCGTTTTACTGATGCCTGTGCCTGTGTGTGATTGAAGAATCCAAGGGTTTTGAATCTGGGGTCCAGCAGTGTTGATAGGGTCAGAGCTATTTGGGTTTCTATAGTGTCAAATCTGTTTTGCATGGCTGACACCAAGTTCTGTCCCAGACGTTTAGCCGTATTGTGGCTTATTTTTCCAACTGTGTCATACAAGTATAACATGAGCATTTTTGTCATAGGGATGACCTTTGAACCAGAGACTCGCTTCTCCTTCGACAATTCTGTTGCCTGATAAAAGGGGGCAAGCAATTGCAGGCATGCAGCAGCTGTTTCATAGTCTGCAGAAGAGAGAGGTCTCACATCTGTTTTCAGTGTTGCAAGAGCTGCCCCCACTGACTGCCTTTCTTCAAAAAGGCGTTGCAGCATAATGAAGGTGCTGTTCCAGCATGTGTCCACCTCCTGAATTAGTTTCATTACTGGACGATTCATCTGCTCCTGCACTTCTCTGAGCATCACTTTGCCTTCCATACCCCATTCTCCCATTTCAGATCTCATTGCAGTGGTGATGTTAGCAGCTGTATGAGCTTCAGGGAAAGGCAGCACTCCCAAAAGCACTGTGGCCAGCTTTGCAGACTCATCCAAATAATGGCAGGTAACTGCTAGATATGCATCCATATTAATGGAGGTCCACATATCAGCAGTCAGGCTCCCACGTGCTACTCTCTGTATGGCAGCCTTGTCCTTGGTCTTCTCTTCCTCATATCGCTGGGCCACCATGGCCTTCAGAGCCCATCTGGATGGAAGAGTATATGTGGGATCAAGCAATGCCACAAACTCCTTGAAGCCACAGTCATCCACAATGGAAAAAGGCTGCGAGTAGCTTAATGGCCACACACACATCATTTTACTATAATGCTACGAATACCTTTATACAAATACCTTTATTAGTCCCACAATGGGGAAATTACAGTTAACAGAACACCCATCCAAGAAATACACAGAGACAAACACAAACAGGGAGGACAGGTGTCTGAAGTCTACTTAATGTAGACTTGAGATAGGTCAGAGTCAGTGGCGCAAAAAGGGGGTATGCAGTATATGCAATGCATAGGGGTGCCGCACAAGAGGGGGGGGCGCCAAAACGATGTGGGAAAATATTTCTCTACTTGCATTTTCTGTATTTAACAGCTGTGCAAATGACATGGTCAATAACAGAGGCGCGGTGCTGATTAGGCGCCCCTGTGCTCCCTCACCTCCCCTCCTCCTGTCCCCGTTTAAAGACAGTCGACAAGTGATGTCATAGAAGTCTTGTATTTTATAAGTCCATGAATAAGTGATCTGCACACATGAACACAGTAAATGTTGAGAGTATGCGCATGGTGTGTGTGTGTGTGTGTGTGTGCGTGTGTGTGTGTGTGTGTGTGTGTGTGAGTGAGTGAGAGAGAGAGAAAAACTAACTCAGATATACTGTGTTGGGTGGATGGGATTCCTGATAGCTGTATGGTTGCACGTGCTTCCATCACAGTCCCCTTGAAGTAACACTGGAATGAAGCTGGATGAGACTGGAAAACCAAACAGCACATAAGCCACAAGCACAGGAGACAGAGTGTTTTCTAGTTTGTGTAATAAAATCAACCTTATATCCCAGAATAGGAAAATTGAGACAAGACCCCAAAACACAATATTACAGAATATCATGAGGTGGAATGTAGACGTGAGGAACAAAATACAAATGCAGGAAACAGAATATTCATATTAAAATAAAAAAAATTTTAAATTCCAATCAGGACAACAAGAATCAATAATGCAAAAAGAAGCAGGAAGTGTGACTGTATATAAACACAGGACTGTTAAGAAAGAAAGAAAGAAAGAAAGACTCAGTCTTCTTAATTAAAAAATATTAAGTATACAAAGTATGCAAATTCATTAATTTTCATTTGCTTCCGCTCATCCTGTTCAGGGTTGCAGGGGGGCTGGAGCCTCTCCTAGCTGTCATAGGACAAGAGGCAGGGTACACCCTGAACACAGAGAGACAAACAACCTTTCACACTTATAGTCACACCTACACTGTAAACCCAGATTTTGATTCCACTTAAAAATATTGAGTTCATATTACTTAAAATTGCCTAGAATGTGAACATTACTTGTTAATGCTGAGTAGACTGTACTTTTTGATGGTCTATCTTATTGTAATCATGTGTTTGAGTTCAAACAACTTAATATCATCAAGTTTTGCACCTGCTAAAAATCTAGTTTATACCAGTTTTAACAGACTGGACTAACATGTGGCTGCATGGTGGCATGAGGTAGAATGCCTCTAGAAGGTCTGGGTTCAATTCTGGCTTGGCCCAGGCTTCTCATTGTTTGGAGTAGTAGACATTTGGTGTTTTTGTTCACAACGTTCTCTCGTATAGTTTTTTTATTGTTCCATAGACAAATATTATTTGTAAATGTTAATGTACCAGCATTCAGCAGGGCTGAGTTTTATCATGTTTATTTACCAAATTTTAAACAGACACAGTTCAACACTGTAAAAAATATTTGTGTTTCTGGGCAGCATGGTGGTGTGGTGGTTAGCACTGCTGCCTCACAGCTGAAATGGCTATCTGATAGGCTGGGTTCAATTCCACCTTACTCTGGGACTCTTGCTGTGTGGAGTTTGTATGTTCTCCCTATGTCTGTATGGGTTTCCTCCCACAATCTGAAGACATTTAATTACTGGGGTCAGGTTAATTGGTCTCTCTAAATTGCCCACAGGTGTGAATGGTTGTCTGTGTCAGCCCTGCAACAGGGTGTACCTTGCATTTTACTGCCTTGTCAGCTGGGATAGGCTCCAGCCCCCACCACCCCCACACAACCATGAAAAGGATAGGGGGAATTGATTGATCAAAAGACATTTTATTTTTTCATGAACTATAAAAGATAAGTTTGGTCAATTAGAACATGCAATTTAGTTCAATTGGAAATGGAGTAGTGCTTACTTAACAGGGTGAGTTAAATGAACTGTTTCATTACATAAAAAATTTAAGGCAACGAGTTACTTTGGTTTTTTTTTTAAGTAGATTCAACTTGTCCGGGTTTACAGTGTATGGGCGATTTAGAGTAGCCAATTAACCTAACCCCAGTAAATGCATGTCTTTGGAATGTGGGAGAAAACCCATGCAAGCACGGGTTGAACATGCAAACTCCATACAGAGAGAGAGAGAGAGAGAGATGGGCCCGGGCCATGGTGGAATCGAACCCAGACGTTCTAGATGTTATTCTAACTGTGTTAGGTGGCACACTGTGCCACCGTGCAATATGCAAATATTACACAAAATGTAAATATCTAACTGGTCTGCCCCTCCCCACACACACACACACACACACACACACACGCACGCGCGAAGGATATGAAGGATATCACAAGTAATAAACTTGAACTAAGAATTGAATACCCCCAGACACAAAAGCTGAGCACTGTGAGAACCCCCACCCCCACCTGAAACACATCACTAGAATAACCATAAAACTAAAGCAGGAACCGAAAACTCAACAAACAGCGGAATCCAAAACGGCAATGAAATCATAACTCATGTATATCAAACAAGAAACCAAAGTTACCAACATCACCATGATACTTTAGACAAGTTGAGTCTGGTCATCCGAACAGAATCGGTGGGTAACCTTCAAGTGTCGCCAGAAAAGTCAGCTAAAGTAAAAGGGAAAAAAAGTTAGTTTTTCACCATGTGTTGATAATCAATGGAGCTGCACGTTTTAGGTCGGACTTTCCCTTTAAGTGATTTATGCAACAACATCTCCCGGTACATCTACCTCAGTCAGCACCATGGACAGCGACCCCGCCAGCACTCCGCGCCTGTGCATCCAGCGGGCCCCGGGGGGCAGGGCATGCTCCTTCTGTAACGACGACCAGCTAATACTGCAAATCTCCCATCATGTTACTGCGGCACTGACAGCTAAAACATAGATAGCAGGTTGCGGGATTTCCTGTAGAAGCACCCCCGCTTATTTTTTTTCGTTTCTTAACCCACATCTCAGCCAGCCGGACGATAAAGATGCTCTTATTTTGGCTTTCACCGATCAACGCGTCCCCTCCAAATGCCTCTAAATGATAGCAGAAGTGACAAGCCTCTTTTGAGGGACGCTGCGGAGCAAAGGTGGTGAAATCTCTTCCTCTTCCTCCTCCACGCCCTGTCTTTACTACCAGCTGCCCAGCACCATGTCTCCTCCAGCATCGGCTGCGACAGCGAGTGAAAACGGCACCGCTACTGTTTTCGAGGAGGACACCAGAGAGGAGGTAGAATTTTCTGGCATCCTTTTTGGCACAGCAAATGCCTTTTGTTACGGTCTGTTTGTCGGAGCTTGTCGCAGAGCTTTAATGTGTCCATGTTGTGCAGGCTGCAAAACGCTGCAGGTGGATAATCTGACGGGAATTAGGTGTTACAGACACGTCATTGTTCTTCAGTTTGATATAAAGGGGAATTTCAATAATCTTGTAGCATGCACTGATTGTTTTAGAGGAAATTGCAGGAGATGATATTGGGAATCAGTCATCCAGCGTCTTTACCTGTTTTTCACCTCCCATGTACTGCAGCAGGCCTGTAAAGCTGACCATGGCTGGAATATCTTCAGTTATTCTTTAAAAGTAAATGTCTAATCAATGTGTGCATGACCCTTCTGGTCATATTTTTATGCAAAACATCCACAGACGTTACAGCGATGCAGGTGCTTGTTTGCAGCTGACCTGTTAACATCCATCAATTTGTCAGGGGTTCGTTTAGGGTTAGTTATGTTAGTTTCTTGAACTAAGGGATTGTTTTGCTTAATGGAATAGCTACATAGGAATAATGGTAAGGACAAATTCCTTCCTGAGTCTTTAATTGTATTTATTTATTTGCATATTTGTCACACTTAAATGTTTCAGATCATCAAACAAATTTTAATATTAGTAAATATGAGTAAATACAAAATGTCCTTTTAAAATGATGATTTTATTTAAGAGAAGAATAATTCAATCAAACATCTGCAATAATTGGCAATGAGTCTTTCACATCACTGTGGAGGAACTTTGGCCCACTTTACTTTGTAGAATAGTGTGAGTTCAGCCATATTGGTGGGTTTTCCAGCGTGAACTGACTGTTTAATGGGAATCCAAAGAATCTCAATCAGATTAAATTCCAGACTTTGAGTAGGCCACTCCAAAACCTTTATTTTATTGAGCCATTCAGAGGTGGACTTCCTGGTGTCTTTCAGATCATTGTCCTGCTGCAAGTGTGCTTGAGCTTGAGGGCATAAACTGATAGCTGGAGGTCCTCCTTCAGGATTTTCTAGTAGAGCAGAATTCATGGTTTTATCAGTTACAGCAAGTCGTCATGAAGCAGCAAAGCAGCTGCAGACCATCACACTACAACCACCATAACTGACTGTTTGTCTGATGTTCCTTTTATGAAATATTGTATTAGGTTTATGTCAGATGTAACGGGACTCAAACCTGCCAAAAAGTTCAGCCGCTGTCTCATCAGTCCACAGAATATTTCCCCAAAAGTCATTGAGATGTTTTGTGGCAAACGTGTGAGGAGCCTTTGTGTTCTTTTTGGTCAGCAGTGGTTTTCTCCTTGGAACTCTCCCATGAGTGGCATTTTTGCCCTGTCTCTTTCTTATTGTTGAATCATGAACTCTGACCTTAACTGAGCCAAGTGAGGCCCGCAGTTCTTTAGATGTTGTTCTGTGTTCTTCTGTGACCTCCTGGATGAGTCGCTGATGAGCTCTTGGAGCTTTTGGCAGGCCGGCTGCTCCTAGGAAGGTTCACCACTGTTCCAAGCAGTGTTAATTTTGACAGCAAATTTTGATTTAGTTTTAGTCATAGTCTTTTGATGAAAATGTAATTTAGTTTTAGTCATAATTTAGTCATCTGAATAGTTTTAGTTTTAGTCTAGTGATTTGTGTACTTGTATTTAACGGTTTGTATGCGTACTTTTATTTTGTATTCATAATTTCTTAATATTTGTATTTGTATTTGAACATACATTTACAAGTACCAGAAGTTATGCACAAAACGTGATTTACAACTTACAAAAAATTACAACTCCCGCAAGTTAAGCACAAAACGTGATTTACAACTTACAAAAAATTACAAATCCAGCATTACAGATACACAGATATTTTGAGTCAATTTTCTCTCCATACAACACACACATTCATCCATCTTTATTTGTTAATAGAACCTGATATCATATTTGGTCATAGCGTGTGTGTCTCAAACCATACAGAGATGCTTCAGATCATTGAGGTGTGTGAGCGTGTGCATGCATGTGTGTAATTGAAAGTATTGCACTTTTCTAGGAGAGGGCGCTATAATTGAAGCTTCGAGTAATGAACCTATTTTCGAAACAACTGGTTCAAGTAGTTCAGTGTTTCACAAAAGCTTCATTTCCTCATCACTACTTCCCGGGTTTAGAGCAAATTTGTGCAACTGTGCCTTTGATTGGTGTATTCCTAACTTGCCCCTGCCT
The DNA here is from genome assembly GCF_007364275.1 of Archocentrus centrarchus. Lineage (NCBI taxonomy): Eukaryota > Metazoa > Chordata > Actinopteri > Cichliformes > Cichlidae > Archocentrus > Archocentrus centrarchus. The sequence continues at coordinate 24,746,341 of NC_044367.1, read as the reverse complement.
TTCACAAAATTAAATCAGTTCTGATTGGATGTTTTCCTTACTTGTCCTGCCCTGTTACAAAATTAAATCAGTTCTGATTGGATGTCATCCCACTCAAGCATTTTTGTCTTGTTTTCATATGTTGATGAAAGTGTCAATTAATTTTGTCATCGTTTTTATCCTTTCAGGTAGTTTTTATTCAGTTATCGTCTCATTTTCGTCATGAAAAAAAGGGTCATTGACAAAAGCTATGACAAAAATATTTCGTCAACGAAATTAACACTGCATTGAGGACTCAGGATTTTATTTCAATACCAGTCAAGACTGCAATTGAAGAAATATCACTAAATTGCCAGAATATTGCCCAATTTATTTATTAACATCCTTGCTTTTATTGAATGTAAAAAATACTGATTTAAATCCAAAAAAGATTGCACTCCTCTGCCCTCCCCCAGGAGCTCAGCCCCGCAGACGCCACCCAGGCTACAGCACTGCTATTATCATATCATTTCACCGCAGTTTGCAATCTCCCACAGAGCATGGGCAGTTTCACTCACAATGTGCACATTTGAGCCCGCTACGGTCATGCCTGAGCTTGATTTCGCGGGCTACCGAAATTGAAATGACAACCGGCATGAATGCGAGAAGTAAGAGGAAAAATGAAGATCGAATGAAAATTTTAGGCTTCAGATTCAAAATAAATAAATAAATAAAATAAAATAAAAAAAATCCCAGCATGATAGGTAAATACCAACCTTCATGTAATTTGATACAACAAACTGAAAATTTAATGCAAATTTTAGGGTTGTAACGATTCCTCCTGTAACTCATTTTGATTATTAAAAATCCTAGACACAAATTTGTTGCTTTGATGCTTTGTTTTAATTCATGGAGAAAATTGTTTTGCTAATGTTCTATTGTTTCAGAACAATAACTTTTATTTTGATAAAGTATTTTCTATTTACCTATTAAACTTTGTCCAGTTCTATCCTGGCTTTTAACTAATTAATGATCCAAAGGAAAAATTCACAAATCAGCTCAACTTCATGAAAATTCTTCATAATTATTAAAAAGTATCGCTATCAGTATCACTATCAGTATTGGTATCAGTATCGGCGATACTGGCCTTGTATTTACTTGGCATTGGATCTGTACCAAATCCTGCAATATTGCACACCACTACATTGAGCAGCACATACACAAGGAGTGATTGACAGTGCTAAGACCCTCCTCCTGGCTCTGATTGGTTGTTTTTGACCGGGAGCAGTTCAAGTAGAATGAATGAATGAATGAATGAATGACGTTTTATTGCCATGTGGGTGAACAAGTTCACACATTGGAAATTGCAGTTACAGAACACCATCCAAATACACAAACACAACACACATAGGGGGAGGAGCTCAATTTTTTTTCACAGATTATCTGTCTCATACTGTAGTGACATGGTGACATTTTTAACAATGATGTAAAAAACAGGTTTTTTATAAAAGGTTTTTTTTTTTAAAGTTACTTACTGCAGCTTTAATCTTCTAAGCATTTCATATGATCATGTACATTTATGTTGTGCTTATGTACATATTAAAAATTAGCATATACTTGAGGTGTGTTTTTAGATGTTTTAGTTTCACACTTTTATGCATCTTCAATTAACCTGTTGACAAACTGACAAAATTTCCAGTCTTGAAGTTCGAAAAGAGTTTAGCTGTCTGTCCAGAGATATATACAGCACATATATTGAGGAAAGAACAGGCCAGCCTGGCTAGATTCAGAGGTGTAGAATTGTGCAGGGACGGTAAAGACATGTCCTTACCAATATTTGCTCCACGGGTGTAATTGGCACCACACTGAGCCTGCCCCAGAAACCGATTTAACGCATGTCCGTAGCAATATTAATACAAAAACTTTAGAATACATGTACAGTATCTGTCAATGTGTTGTGGCAGTGCACTAAAATGTAAGCAAATTTATTTGGTCTAAATAATTTGGTCCCATTTCCCCATAATCTAGAAAAAATGTTTGCTTAGTTAGACTCATTGATGAAGTGAATGCAATTTGATGGTCAAAGATGAGGTTTTGACCATAAACCACTACATAAGTATACTGTATCATGAGTGTACAGACATGGATGTAAACTGCAACTTGCCTGTGGTAAAATGTGTACTAAGTACAGATCACAACAAAAATTAAAGAATTTTTGAACAAATGCTGGATAGGTTGTAATTGTATAGAATTTATTTTTATTGAAAATATGAGATACTTCTGTACGTCAACACATAAAGTGAAAACAACTGCCTGTTGTTCTGAGAACCTGAGTTCTTCAGTTTTTCAAGCCAATTTAAATTAAATCCTACACAGGTTAATACCTGTATAGGAGTCAAAAGTGTGGACACATTTACCTGTTCATATGAATGAATGAGTGTCTCCAAACTTCTGACTGGTATTGTACCCCAACAATTAAATGAGCAAACACAAGGCAAGGATGGGAAGGAAAAACTCCCTTTAACAGGAAGAAACCTCCAGCAGACCCAGGCTCAGGGAGGGGCAGTCATCTGCTGCGACCGGTTGGGAGGTGGGGGGGCACACATCTACTTTGATTCGGGTAATCCAAGCAAAATGAGGCTCTTTGGAGTGTGGGTGGAAAACGGCATTCTTTTATTTAAAAGGGAATTGGACAATGCTGAAAGTCTCAGTAGGGTTCAATGAGATTCCGTAATAGCTGGAAAGCATGCATTGTAGCTGTTCAACAGTGAGATGGCCCAGAAAGCTGAATAGATTAGAAGGCCCCCCACAGACAGACCCAAACCTACTTTAAGTAGGCATTTGGCACTGGGAAACCACGAACCAGTGTTAGGAGGGGGCTCTGCAACAGGATTCATCATTTCTTCAGAGTCACCCAATATCTTTTCCTTCTGGAGCAAACTCAGCTGATCCTTAAGATCTTGGATTATCTGTCTCCTAATTTCTCTGTCTTTCATCAGATCATCTATCTCATGGTGGTTGTGTTCAGTTATACTGTTCAGCTGTTTTATTTCATATTCATTCTTCATTATTTGATATTCAGCCCTTGCCATTTGGTATTTAAGATCTTGTACAGTTTTCCTAAGATCTAAAGCCTTTTTCGTTAGTTTGTCTCTGTGGCTCTCCACCTGGATCAGCTCAGCAACAATGCGGGGGTTTTGATCAAAGAGAAAATCTTCTCTTTCCTGAAGATTATGCAGGTTCATCTGAACAGTTTTAATCTCTGCCTCCATTTTTGCGGTCAGAAATGCCACTTGGGCCTCTTTGTCAAAAGCAGAGTCATCCACCCACCAATCAAGCGCATTTATTTTTTCTTTCAAATGTCTAATCTCCTCATGTTTTTTCTGAGTAAGGCTTTGGAGACTGGCAAGTTCAGCAGTGTGACTCATGTTTTTTTTAGTTAAGCTTTTCTCCTTTTCCTCAAGAGTGCAAATCTCTGCCAACAAATTTTCATTCTCTGCTTCGTTTTGGCTTAACAGAGTTTCAAGCCCAGTCACCTTATCCCTGATGGCCTTATTCCACTTCTTCAGATACGCCTCACTATCCTTTAGTTTCTGAAATATCTCAACTGGAATTTCCAAATCTTTCTTGCTCTGCTTCGCAGCTGCAATGTTTAACTGGCTGCCAGCAGAATTCGGCCATTTCTCATCCTCAGCCTGAAGTTCCACAGGCCCGGGTATTTCTCTCCTCACTGACACAATCGGTGAGGAGAGAAATAACTCTCTCTTGCCTTTTATCAGTTCCTTCTGTGACATTGTTTTTTTTCGTTTGCTTATTGGCTGAATCACTTTAATACTGAAGGCTGATATTGCTTTCTTAAATCTCCTGATTTGCAAAAACACAAACTGGAACTTGTCGAATCTGGTCTATATATAGCCTCTCGTGACACACTGTCCAGTGCTTCGATGTGCGATGACGTCATTCTCCTTCAACTATGGTCTGCGCTTTTTATTGCGGAAGGGGCGGGGCCAAGATGGCAGCGTGATAACACGCTCTCGGCACCAAACTTTAATATAAACTTTACACCTTTGTAAGCAAAGTTTATTCAAAATATACTCCTGCTTGAACTAAGTCTGACAACCTTTGGAGCCTTAAAAATGCCCAAGTCAGCCAGAAAAAGTGACGCCTGCGGTGAGAAACAAAACCAAGCTAGCATCGCAGCTAACGACCACAACTATAATGGCAGCACGGACTGCACGATGCTTCCGCCTAATGAAGAGGACTTCCCGCCGCTGCCGATCACCCCAAGTAAGCCTCCTCCTGCCAAGAAACCCACTCTACTCAAATCCCATGACACAGACGTCTTTGGTTCGGACAATGCTGTCCCCACATTATCAAACCTGATCAACTCCAGAATCGACGTGTTCGAGAGCTTAGTAGACACCATTCGCACTGAGTTAAAAGTGATGAACGAAAAAATGACTAATTGAAAAACGAGTGGAAAAGAATGAGGCGTCAGCTTTGAAATGCCTTATCCACAGTATTCCTGACTCCGCCCCACTACCCATAATTCATAGCGGAAACCGGTTGTTTACTTCCGTTTGCGCTGTTGTTCACGGTTGCGGGCTTACACACTTGCCGTTCAGTTTAACATTTTAACACTGCAGTTTCTCTTACCTGGCCTAAATGGTACCACATTGGAGGTGGAGACATTGCAAGGATGTTTTAAAAAGCAGCGAGGTAACAGTGCCTCACCCATTACTTGTGTAAATGACATGAAATTATGGCCTGAAGTCAGCTACATCCACATTATCAGTTACCTTGTTTTTTCCGAAGGTGTTGATGGCGGGGAAATCGCGTAATTATAAGAGCACCAGATTACCTTCAAAGCAATAAAATCAATAAAGTAATGCTTAACAAACAAGGCAACGTTGTTTTCCTTAAAGCAGCTGTAGAGCCGAGCCAGCGCATCAGCCAAGCTAAGCATCCCTTAGCATGGGTCACGCTAAGGGAAAGTGCAGCGGTGGAGACAGTCAGCTGTTCCTGTATCGCGGATTAGGGAAATCATGCAGTGATGCTGCAGCTATTCTGTGGAAGGTATATCAATTATCTGGATATCAGAGTGTTCAGATCACTGAAAAAGAAACACTGGACTGGCCGAAGGCTGTGATCGGGAAGACACGCAGCTGTCATCTTGCTAACTGCTACGTGTCTACATGAAGGCACGCATTGTTTAAGCTTTGTGTAGGCTGTATGCTGTAGTGTCACACTATAAATAAAATAACGTAAAAAAAAAAAAAGAGGCTGTACATTAAAGGAAAACTTAAAACATAAGGAGAAAATACAGTAATAGGATGTGCAACTGGGTAGTATAATTTGGGGGAAAAAGAACAAATTTACAGAATAAAATAATTTAAAAAATGTACAGACTGATGTAGTGACAACCGACAACAGCACAAGTTGAATCCGAGCTCATGTTCCAACTAATAAAGCCACCTGTTACAGCACAAAGTAACCGAATTTTGTCATTAACTCTGGCTGTAACTTTGGGTAACCGGAAGTATAAAACCGAACAGCGGAAGTAGCAGTCTGTCATGGCAGCCTACATATGCTCTTCCAGAAACCCGTGGATACGCATCGCTGACCTGGAAAGCTATGGCAGGCGGTGGAACCTGAGGCTGCAGGGACTTCCAGAGGACGAAAAGGAAAATGTACGTGCGGAAGTCATCAGTATATGTCAACAGGTGCTTCCATCTGAGAAAGAGAAACTTCTCGATGCCATAGATGTAGCTCATCGGCTGGGGAAAAGGCGCCATGACAACCTGAGGCCTCATGTTATCATCAGGTTTGTGTCCAGGGAGGCGCTGTGGATAGCAGCGAAGAACAGTGCCTTTCTACAGTCAAGAGGTCTGCACTTCACGGAGGACCTGACCATGGAAGAAAGGGAGCACAGACAAAAACTGTGGCCCGAGATTAAGAAAGCATGAGAGGAAGGGAAGACGGCCTACTTCGTTGGGGGGAGAGGTTTTAACAACGGCTCAGAGATACGGCCATAGTGGTGGAGAGAAACTTTTTATCCTAAAGAAGTATGGCAGCTGTTTAAAATTTTCTCAGGCTCATTTTGTTCTTAGGTTCGTCTGCCTGGAGTATAGTTAGCCACCATTTTCTTTAAAAAAAAAAAATTAAATAATAATAACGAGGGGGGATTAGAAGTCGTTAACACTGTTTATTCTATCCCTAATAGAGCTGTGTTTTCTAAAAAGGGGGGCTCTATATACATATTTAACTGTTTAAGGCTTTATTATGAATTTAAGGAACTCAAAAGGAAAATAAAAAAGGTTTTACTGAGTTACTGTTAAAGCACTTTCCCTGTTTTGTGTAATATAGAATATTGGTGCTGATCTCAATGTTGCACACTAAAACTACTTAAGGGTTACTTGAAGTTTTCTCTTTGTTTACTATTGTTTAATTCTGTTAAGTCTATCTCTAATATCTCTTAATGCTAGGGGTTTGCGTAACAATGTTAAGCGCAAAGCTTTATTTTTTTTTTGCCAAGCAGTTTAGAACAGACCTTGTCTATCTACAAGAATCGCACTCTGTGCCAAACGATACCAACTACTGGAAATCACAGTGGGGTAACTCCATTTGGCTCTCTCATGGCACAGAGCATTCAGCGGGGGTCACTACATTAAAGAACAGGTTTAATGGGGATGTTTTATGTACTAAGTGTGACCCTGCTGGTCATTTCATTTGCCAAACCATACAATGTAATGACCAAATATAAATAATATGCAACATGTATGGGTACAATTCAAGACCGGAAAATAACAATCTTATTTCAGCTATAGAGGATATACTGCTAAGCTGTTTATCCAAATTTCCAAATGCTAAGTTACTGTTAGGAGGCAACTTTAATATTGTACTTGATAGTGCCATTGATAAATGGCCTTCAAGGTCAACAAATAGAACAAATACAAATTTCACTGCATTCATGGATAAATTTAATCTTGAAGACATATGGAGAGTAAAATATCCTAATAAAAATGCTTTTACATGGAGCAATAAAACAGGGTCCAAGCAATCTAGAATTGATTTTTGGTTAATTTCCCAGGGTTTTAACAAAAATGACATTGAGGTGGACATAAACCCCACTCCCCTCACAGATCATAAGGCTATATATATTAAAATTATCCGTCTCTCAATTAGGTGCCCTCCGTTCAGGATATTGGAAACTTAACAGCTCAGTACTAACGAATGAGGTAGCAAAGAGAGAGGTGATGCGTATGATTTCACACTTTTGGTCTAAAGCGAGAAAAGAGGAACAATTTGGCGTTAACTGGGAGCTTCTGAAGTTTGAGCTTGGTACTTTCTTTAGAAAATTCAGCAGTGATTTAGCCAAATCTAGAAAAATTGAGGAGTTAAATGTGGTGTCAAGGATCACCTGTTTGTCTAGTAAAACCCCAGATACATTATCAGAGGGTGAAAGACTAGAACTCTCAATTCTGCAAACTAAATTAGACAACTGTATAATCTGAAAGCTAAAGGTGCCTTTGTCAGATCTAGAGCAAGATGGCTGGAGGAGGGAGAACAAAATTCTCACTACTTTTTAATTTAGAGAAACACCACTCCAAGATTAACAGTCTCAATAAGCTAAATGTGAATGGGGTGCTTACAGATGATCATAAGATAATATCCATATACTGTAGTCAATTTTATGCAGAATTATACAGTTCCAAATTTTGCCAGAGGTCGGCTGATGCCTTTCTGAACTATGAAACAGCTAAGTACATCTCCGAAGATGAGATGGAGCTGTGTGATGATCCTATTAGACTTGAGGAGGTTATAGATGCAATCAATCAACTAAAAAATAATAAGTCACCTGGCACTGATGGTCTGGTCTCAGAATTTTACAAATCTTTCACGGAAGATCTGGCTCCCTTTCTCTTTGAGGTCTATTTGGAAAGTATAGAAAATGAACAACTTCCTCCAACCATGACGCAAGGACTAACAACACTGATTCCCAAATCCAATAAAGACACTTCCCTGATTTATAATTGGCGCCCAATATCATTACTTAACAATGACTATAAAATATTTGCTTTAATTTTTGCAAGAAGATTGAAAATGGTACTGGGCTCAATAATTGAAGAAACACAGTCAGGTTTTATGTCTAAAAGTCATGTAACAAACAATATTAGGCTAGTTATGGACATTATAGATTACTCTGATATTCTAGATGATGATGGATTTATTCTGTTCCTAGATTTCTATAAGGCCTTTGACACAGTGGAGCACCAGTTTATCCTACAGTCTTTAAATAAATTTGGCTTTGGTACTTATTTTTCTTCTGCTATAAAGACACTTTATAAGAACAGCAGCAGCTCTATTAAATTACCAAGTGGCACATCCCCCAGATTCAATCTCTAGAGGAATAAGACGGGGCTGTGCTGCCTCCCCCTACCTCTTTCTGTTGGTGGCACAGCTTATGGCATATCATATCAAAAATAGTGCTGTGGAAGGCATCTCCCTCCTTGGCAAAGAACTAATTTTAACATAACTTGCAGATGGCACAACACTCTTTTTGAGAAATGAAGGCCAGATCCCTGTAGCCATTAATGTAATTCAGGACTTTTCAAAGGCATCTGGTTTGTGCCTCAATCTTAATAAATGTGAACTTATGGCTATCAAGAGCTGTACAAAACCTGAATTGTATCACATTCCCATAAAGGAGGAAGTGCAATACTTAGGAATCTCAATAATAAAAGATCAAAGCAAAAGAAGCACCGCAAATTTCAACCCAATTATACAGAAAACCCAAACTAAATTAAATCAGTGGCTCTTACGAGACTTATCATTGAGAGGAAGAGTTTTGCTCAGCAAAGCAGAAGGAATATCTCGGCTAATATATGCAGCCTTGGCTCTGCATCTCACTGATGAGACCCTAAAAGGTATTGATAAAATGCTCTTTAACTTTGTCTGGAAAAATAGGAATCACTATTTGAAGAAGTCAGTTGTCATGAATGCATGTGAAAATGGTGGTCTCGATATCCTGGATTTTTACACTTTAAACAATACATTCAAAGTTAATAATTTAAAGCAAATCTTTAGAAACCCCACTTCAATGTGGAATATTATTCCTCTCCATATATTGTCTAAGCTGGGTCGTATTGACTTTTTCCTATTTGTAATTATGACATTGATAAAATCCCTGTTAAGATATCTGCTTTTTATCGCCAGGCCTTTCTCTCATGGTCCCTCATCTACAAGCATAATTTCTCTCCCCACAACTTTCTGATCTGGAATAACAAAGACATCTTATATAAACAGAAATCTCTGTTTTTGGAACATTGGTTTCAGAACATCATATGGGTTGACCAGCTATTCAGCAGCAAAGACCTTTTGCTCACCTATGAAGAATTTCTTAGAAAATTTAATATCCCTGTGACTCCTGGAGACTATGCCAGGGTATTTGGAGCCATCCCCTCTGGTGTATGTATGCTTTTTAAGGGCCAAAAGAGGCTTGACACTTATGACCTCACCTGTCTGTCTCCAGCAGACACGCCTGTAGGGAAAATTTGTCTATCTGGTCAGCGAAGAAATAACAGAGCTATAAGAACATTATTTCTAGATAACCGCACAACACGACCGGATGTTATTCCATACTGGAATGGGTTTGTGGATGGGATACCATGGAAAAAGGTCTGGCTTCTCCCAAATAGATATCTGATTACAAATAAAGTTAAAGAAATCTCTTTTAAAATTATCTATAAGATATATCCTGCTAAATCTTATGTAAAAAAAGATATAGATACTAACTGTAGCTTTTGTGATACATGTCCTGAAACTGTTGTTCACCTGTTTTGGTATTGCCCATTTGTTAATGTATTTTGGCAAGAACTGTGACTTTATTCACAGTAACATAGAAAAAAACTTTGTCTTATTGTGGAAGGCAGTACTGTTTGGTCTTGTTAAAAACTGTACACAGAGAAATAACTCTGGCTACTTGATAAACCTTCTGTTGTTAATGTCAAAATATCATATTCATTGTTGCAAATACTCTGGAAGGAAACCACATTTTATTGCTTTTCACAATGAGATCAAGCAATACATTCGGACGATCAAAGACTCAGACAAACAAAAGGCACTTCGAACCATTGAGGAATGTACTGCTTTGAATGTTTTCTTATGATCCTGAAGCCCCCCTAGCATTCTCTTTTCTTTTCTGTTCATAATTTAGCTATCTCTTTGGACTGTGCAGTATGACTATTGTGTGTACAATTGTTTTTTTCTGATACTCAGGGTTACTGTATGCTATTTCTTTCTGTCTTTATCAGTAAACAGTCCGAATTAATTAAAAAAAAAAAAAAAATCTTTTTATTGCAGTTACCACTGTGGCCAGCTTAATAACTTTTCAGACCCCCTTAGAGACTTATTTTTTCCAAAAAGCGACTAGCGACAAATTAAGCGACTTTTCACTGTGAGGTCGGAGACTCTTGGAAACCTGAAATCCTCCGCTATCGCCATGTTTTGTGTACATACAGCCTTCGTACTGCGTCCCTTCGTACGCTTTGGCATCGCCCGGGACATCCAAGAGTACCTTGGCTGTTGGTTTGTACTGTAAGTCACGTGACCTCAATATCGGAAGTGCGTCCGTTCGTGTCCCTGTGATGCAGCCGGTGGATACGACGCCGCATTGAGCGGGTAGGCTGTGATACATCTGCGCATATGTCAATGGGCTGGCTACAGTCCTGCTGACTGAAGGATGGAGGTTTGTTCATTCAGTCTGTTTACATGGTTTGTTATCTCACAGAGTACTAGATGTACAGACAGGAGGAAGCACTTTGGTGAAGTCTACTTCACTGCAGACTGACTTTTTAAAGAATAAGTCAGTCTTTTGCTATTTTTGCTCTGTATCTTTTCTATTTACATTTTAATAGTACAGCTGTGAGTCTTTTGTTATGAAGTAAAAAAGCATTCATTTATTTGAAGAGCGTTATTATTTAAATATGCCAGTGGTTTATTTTTAAGCAATTTCTCATGTACATCTACAGCTGAATGTTAATAAAAGTGTCTGTGTGACATTTGGGACATGTAGCTTTGACTCCAAAGTGCCTTTTTATTTATACCTTTTGGGTGCTGCTGACTTCAACTGAGGCTATAGTCGGACGGTGGAAGGAATACTTCGAGGACCTTCTGAATCCCACTGACACGCCTTCTGTAGTGGAAGCAGAGTCTGGGGATGAGGGGGATGACTTGACCATCACTGGGGGTGAGGTCACTGAGGTAGTTAAACAACTCCTTGGTGGCAGAGCCCCTGGGGTGGACGAGATTCGCCCTGAGTTCCTGAAGGCTCTGGATGTTGTAGGGCTGTCTTGGTTGACACGCCTCTGCAACATCGCGTGGAGATCTGGGGCAGTGCCATTGGATTGGCAGACCGGGGTGGTGGTCCCCATCTTTAAGAGGGGAGACCGGAGGGTGTGCTCCAACTTTCGGGGGATCACACTCCTCAGCCTCCCCGGTAAGGTCTATGCCAGGGTGCTGGAAAGGAGGGTGCGTCCGTTAGTCGAACCTCGGATTCAGGAGGAACAATGCGGTTTTCGTCCTGGTCGTGGAACGCTGGACCAGCTCTTTATCCTCTCAAGGATATTCGAGTGTGCGTGGGAGTTTGCCCAACCAGTCTACATGTGCTTTGTGGACTTGGAGAAGGCATTTGACCGTGTTCCTCGGGGTGTTCTTTGGGAGGTTCTGCGGGAGTATGGAGTGTCTGGCCCATTGTTGCGGGCCATTCAGTCCTTGTACAACCACAGTGAGAGCTTGGTCCGTATAGCCGGTAATAAGTCGGATTTGTTTCCTGTGGGTGTTGGACTCCGTCAGGGCTGCCCTTTGTCACCGATTCTGTTCATAATTTTTATGGACAGAATTTCTAGGCGTAGCCAGGTGGCGGAAGGCTTCTTCCTTGGTGGCCTCAGAGTCTCATCTCTGCTTTTTGCAGATGATGCGGTTCTGTTGGCTTCATCGGGGATGGGCCTCCAGCTCGCAGTGGAACGGTTCGCAGCCGAGTGTGAAGCGGCTGGCATGAGAATCAGCACCTCTAAGTCTGAGGCCATGGTCCTCAGCCGGAAAAGGGTGGAGTGCCATCTCCGGCTCAGGAACGAGTTCTTGCCTCAAGTGGAGGAGTTTAAGTATCTCGGGGTCTTGTTCACGAGTGATGGGCGAAGGGAACGGGAGATCGACAGGCGGATCGGGGCTGCTTCTGCAGTGATGCGGACGCTGCACCGGTCCGTCGTGGTGAAGAGGGAGCTTAGCGTAAAAGCGAGGCTCTCGATTTACCGGTCGATCTACGTTCCTACCCTCACCTATGGTCACGAGCTTTGGGTAGTGACCGAAAGAATAAGATCGCGAATACAAGCGGCAGAAATGAGTTTCCTTCGAAGGGTGGCTGGCCTCTCCCTTAGAGATAAGGTGAGGAGTGCGGCCATCCGGGAGGGGCTCAGAGTAGAGCCGCTGCTCCTCCACATCGAAAGGAGCCAGTTGAGGTGGCTCGGGCATCTGATTAGGATGCCTCCTGGCCGCCTCCTGGGCGAGGTGTTCCGGGCATGTCCCACCGGGAAGAGGCCCCGTGGTAGACCCAGGACACGCTGGAGAGATTATGTATCTCGGCTGGCCTGGGAACGCCTTGGGGTCCCTCCGGATGAGCTGGAGGAGGTGGCTGGGGAGAGGGAAGCTTGGGCTTCTCTGCTTAGGCTTCTGCCCCCGCGACCCGGCCCCGGATAAGCGGAAGAAAATGGATGGATGGATGGATGGGAAGAACAAAAATATCAAGATATATTTTGTATATCGCCATTCAGGTAAAAAAAAGATATTGAGATATTATTTTTGGTCCATATTCCCCAGCCCTAGTAGTTCAAAACATATTTAGGGTGTTTTTTTCTTCACTTTTTGTCTCTCCAAAGATGTTGTTCCTCTCTCCTACAGCCTTGATTGCAACTACATGCAAATATGAAATATGAATTTTACTCTCACATTTTAGGATTTAAGATTATAAGTGTAGAGTTGCAGAGCGCTGCACTTCACAGCAAGAAAGTTCTGAGTTCATCCCTACCTCAGTTTTCCCGGCAGATCATCAGTCATACGAACACAAATAAAACTGTCCGTCCATTTTCAAGTTTATAAATGAATAAAAATTAAACAGTATCCCTGGGCAATGCTAGTTTTTTGTACTGTGATGTTAATATACAAAATTGTCAGCAGATATGTAAAGGGAACAAAGAAATGCCCTCTGTATCCTGTACATCAGAGGGTACTGCCCCAGTGATAACCAACTGTACCACTAAAAGTGCAAAAAGGTACTTTATTGTCTTAGAGTGTGTGATAGCGAATGATCTATATCATCTCAGTATTGCATACTACATTTGACATAGAAATAATTGTTTTATTATTCTTTTTGGCCATAACAATCATGAAGTGACTGATAGCTCTCACATCTCTGATGGCCCCAGTGGTACTGCAATGGTGCATGGCTCCTTTGTTAATATCCAGAGATGTCACTGTTAATCAGTAACTGCAAACAAAGCAGGTGACCTGTTAACATCCACCAGTTCAGTAGGGACCTGTTTAGGAATACACAATAAAACAACTGACAGGGAGATGCACAAAGGACTGGCTGGGAAGCAAGACACAAGTGGAAAACATGAAGGCATGAAAGGAAGGAAGGAAGGAAGTAAAAGCCACAATAATCCACATGAGAAAACTAACCTAAAAACATGAGGCAACTAAAAGACACAAAACTCACAGTGGCAACACAAAAGGCACGAGAAAGCCAGAAACACAACATAACCAATCAATGCAAACCATGACGGTCAGTTTCACTGAAGACCACACTGGGACATAAGGATCAGACATATATACTTCATTTGCACCCTATAATTTAATCAGAAGTTCCTACTTTATGAAACTTTTTTACCGACAATATGATCCACATAAATGCTTAAAAACAAGTGTACAAAAAGTTTATTAGCCTTTATAATATTTAATCAAACAGAAATTATACATACAAGCAGCCAAAACACAGAAACCTGTTTCACAAGCCTGGATTTGATGATGACTGGCAGTATGGAGGATCTAAACTGCCTAAAATCATAGATAAACAAATACTAAAAAGACTCAGTAAAAAAATAAATAATATTAATAATAATAATAAACATGTATATGAAGTAATTATTTTATGAAATGTGATCTAAAATGATGTTTATATTTTAATTTAATTATGCAGTAACACTTCTTAACCAGTTTATTTAGTTTTTCATTTAGTTTCCATTCATTTTTTTCATTTTTAATAAATCAATTTTTATTAGGTATTGCATTTCCCCAATTTATTTATGCATTTTGGCTCTGGGATTCTTCTAGATATCTCTACTGCTATATTTAAAGGCATAGTGAGCAATTAACAAAATCCCTGCATACCATGAAACTTGCTGCCAATAAGTAAATAAAATCATTATAATAATAAAAAATCAACCTGCCTTTGCCACTCCATTACTTTGAAGACATGTACTGTGCTGGAGTTCATGGTTATTTTCAGCTCCTTAACACTGGAAAAAGGTCCACAGTATCTGAGGACACGTGTAAATGGATCATGAGATTGTTGTTGATTGATGTTAAGCAGTTAGGTCATGATGCAATGATAAAATATATCCTAAGCCATTTTTTAAAACTCTTCCTCTTATGTTTGTGCTTTCACTCGACAGCAAAGACCGCTGAAGCAATCTCTGAGCAAGTCCTTATGTCGGGAGCGCTTCTGGAAATGCCTCCTCCTGTCTGTCCTCATGTATGGCTGCATGGGAGCCATGGTTTGGTGTCACGTCACCAAGGTGACCCGCCTCACCTTTGACAGTGCCTTCAAAGGGAAATCCATGATGTACCATGACAGCCCCTGCTCTGATGGCTACATCTACATCCCATTGGCCCTTCTGGGCATGCTCTATTTAGTCTACCTGGTGGAGTGCTGGCACTGTCATGTGAAGAATGAGCTGCAACACAAAGGGGACATGGAGGGCATCTACGAGCGCATCCAGAGGATGCAGCAGGCTAAACCCTGCATCTGGTGGAAGGCCATCAGCTACCACTATGTCCGTCGAACTCGACAGGTCACACGCTACCGCAATGGAGACGCCTACACTAGCACCCAAGTTTACCATGAGCGTGTCAACACTCATGTGGCAGAAGCAGAATTTGACTACAGCCATTGTGGCGTCAAAGATGTTTCCAAACAGCTGCTGGGCTTGGAGAAGTCGGCACTGACAAAGATGCGCTTCACTAAGTGTTTCAGTTTTGCCAATGTGGAGTCAGAGAATTCTTACCTTACGCAAAGAGCAAGGTTTTTCACAGACAATGAAGGCCTGGATGACTACATGGAAGCCAGGGAGGGGATGCATCTGAAGAACATTGACCTAAAGGAGTATGTTTTGGTGCTCTGTGACCCGGAGCACCACCCCTGGTATCTGTCCCACTATGTCTTCTGGTTTGCCTCCTTCCTCACATTCTCCTGGCCTCTCAGAGTCTTCACGGAGTATCGCACTGCATATGTCCACTACCGTGTTGAGAAGCTCTTTGGGAACGATTACGTGCCTGTGACCCCTTGTGACGATAGACCATACTGGCGCCGAATCCCTCGAGTTAACACCATTGACAGTACAGAACTAGAGTGGCATATTCGCTCCAACCAGCAGCTGGTGCCCAGTTACTCAGAGGCTGGTCTCATGGACCTGGCCCAGTGCCCTTCTAGCTTTGGCGGGCTTCGTCAGAACTGCGAACGCTGCCACAGAGCCATCAGCTGCTCCTCGGTGTTCTCTAGGAGCGCTCTCAGCATCTGCACTGGTGCCAGCTCTCGCATCCCCTTCAGTGGGAGTCGCTTCTCTTTAGCCCGTCGCTACGGCTCCCAGCGCAGCTGCTTCTGGAGGAGCGGCAGCTTGGACGACCAGGAGAGCCCCAGTGAAAATACCCGCTGCCTATCAGAGCGCCTCACCACAGATGATGAGGAGCCCCCGGACTACAAGGATGCACTTTGCTACCCAGTGCTCATCGTCCACTGCAGTGAGAACTGCCACAACCACAGATCTTTCCACAGAAATGGCTCTTGTGTGGAGACCTCTCTATGATATGCAGTCACAGTGGCATTTCTGTAGCACTTCAAAAGCAGGGTGTCACGGATACTGTAAAGAATAATTTTCTGAATCCTGAATGTGTGAATCACCGAAGCAATAACAGCGGTTAGTGAGCGGTGAACAAAGTGACATCGGACAATAAACATACAAACACAGACAAATTATATCTGCTTGGCTTCCAAGAAAACCAAGGAGACTCCGACTGTTACAATGCACACCATCGCCACAGCTTTTACAGTGCACCTGAAACTGAAACTAAAGCTGCAATTACCTCATAAAACTTTCTGAGAGGTCACAGACGGACAGGTTGAAACCTCTCATGTTCATTCAGTGATTCAGTGTGGAGCAGCTTCTACAAATGTAACTTCTAACTACAGCAATAACTGAAAACAAACCTCAAGTGGGGGGGGGGGACACCAGTTTGTACTGGTGCATGTCACAAAGAGACTGGTCAGTACGGAAACCTCTAACTCAAAGAGACAGTTTAACATTTGGACTTTCTCACTCGCTGTTAAAGCATTCGGCAATGTTTTCATTTCACATGTGAAGTGCTGTAATTTCTTTTTTAATCATCTATGTTTTCCCTACATTACCCAGAATGCCTTTTATCAACTTAAGACAACAGGTATAAGCTTAATTTTAGCAGACAGTGACCCAATGATGTTAAACAGGGGAGAGGCATTTGTTCAGATTGAGAGAAGTTCAGACTTCATCCTCATAGCTGGTCCTGTGGGTTTGTTGCATCCTGGTGCATCTCTGCTTCTTCTTCTTCTTCAGTGGATTTCTCAGTGTTTGACTGTTGACTGTTAGTGCTACGTGGCAGCTCCAGAGAAAAGCACCTGTTGTGAATGTTGAGTGACTCACACATAAACATGATGTTTACTGTTGGTGCTTTCCTTCTACCTTCAGAATTAACAGTTTGAGCATCTTTAAGGAAATAAGAGAGATGAAACAGAATCAGAATTTTTTTTGACTTTAACATGTGATTAATTTGTCTTGACTGACCCAGAAAGTGAAAAATTGTGGGCGCACTAGCACTGTCCACTCCTATGAGCCTTTACTTTGCCAGACTAAAACACATGAAAACCGAATCAAGCATTAAGCGTAAAATGGGACTTTTCCGCTGCCAACTGCCATGATGAAACCTGCCGGCAACTGTGGTACAAACACACCTCATTGCGCCAGTCACATGGACATAAAAGACAGAGACTGGTTTAGTACAATACATGTGAACAGGTGAGTGTGGATTTTAGTTGCAAAAAAGATCATATGATCATTAAATCCATGCCTGGTTTTGCATGATTTCCTCCTGCTGAGACACTGAGGTAAAACTATACAACATCCATGAATGTAAACCACCAGCATATATGATATATTCTATACCATTATGTGTTGAAGTAAAGGAATAATGCTCTATTTTTCATGTGTAAAATGGTGATTTCACTGTCCAGCGTGCACTAACATGCTGCCATGTTTCTGAAGGAGACTGTGACTGCTGACATCTGGAGGATCTGCGACTCTTTTGAGGTTACAGGCAGTATATGCAAGGATGTAAATGCCATTATGTTTACACATTATACAAACTTTATAATACAGACTCGTTTTTATTTTATAAAACATGCTGTATGCATTCTGGCATATAACATCTTGTTCACTGTGGAGGACCAAAACAGCCAAAATCAAAAATAAATAAATAATTTAAAAAAATAATCTGATATTAAATGCCTCTCAAATGAATATAACTTACTTTTAGCATTATTTGTGTTTCATTTTATTATTTTACTTTTATGAATTAATGTATTTATTTCTGTTTTTTGCTCTTTGCATTTCCCCAAACTACTGAACTGATGTATTTTCATTTCAAATTTCTCTCCACGTTTCTGCTTTATTTTGCAAATGAATGAATTCAAAATCATGACGTGAATGTTTTACCTTTGTAAATAAGCTTTAGCCGCTATGAATTTAAGATAGATTAGCTAAGCCCTCTAATTTGCACAATGAAGCAGAAATACAAAAAGAAATTTAAAAATACAGAAATGAATGTATTTGGGGAAACAAATAGGGAGAAATACAGTCATACATAAATAATTTCATGAATAAAATATAAAGAATCTTTTGTGGCATTTAATGGCATAATTAGTCATTTATTGAATAAATAATTTATTTATAATCTTAATTTTGCAGTTTGGGCCCTCCACAGTTGTTTTCAATAATGTAGTGACACCCATATTATTATACACTTGATGCAAGTGGAGCTGAATGTTGACGTCAATTACATTAAAGTAATAATTAAGCTGATATATGGTCATAAATGCTCAGACGTGGAACAAAAACAAGCATCTTGTACAAAATGTGAAATATGTTATAAATGTCACTGTAATGGGTTGTATAAATAACTTGATTACCTTTCAAAATATGTATTTCAATTTATCTTATGCTGGAAAAATAAAAATTGCAATAAATGTCTGGGTCACACCCATGTATAGTTAAAAAAAATGCTGCTGGCTTCAATGCTCAAACTGCTGAGGAGAAAAACATTTTTTACTGAAGGTTTTTATTTTTTCACCTCTGCTTTTCTTCCTGTTACCCGTGGAGAGGCAAAATTGCCAAAAATCAAAGAAGAAAGAAAGAAAAGTTTTTTTGTTTGGTAAACAATGCAATATGTCATTAAAAGCACCAGAAATACCATTTAGTAAGTAAATAAACCAATTAATTCATTTATAAAATGTGAAAAATTGCAATTTTTGTTTACAGATGGTGTAAAAATGCTCACATTTTCATGAAAATATAATCAGCCAATCAAATGGCTGCAACCTAATGCATTTAAGCATGTAGACATGAGGAAGAAAGGTGACTTAAGTGACTTAGTGTCAGATGGACTGGGCTGAGTGTTTCAGAAACTACTGATCAGCTGGGCGTTCTTCTGGAATATTCAGCTTATAGGGTCATGAAAGCATGGATCCATCCTACTTTGTATCAACAGTTCAAGCTGGTGGTGGTTGTGTAATGGTGTGGGGATGTTTTCTTGGCACACTTAGTACCAACTGAGCATCAATTAATGGAGCCGCTCTCTTAATTATAAGTCAATAAACAACACAAAGTAACCAATCAATATTTCTGTGTTTGGATCTTTGATTCAAGAATATTTTTACTTCAGGTGGTTATTCAATTCTTTTAGGATTATAAAAAATGCCTCCACAGCTCCAGTAAGTGTTGTTAAACAACATATTAGTGTTATTATTTTTACTGTTAATATATCAACAACAGGTCCAGTTTGTGTGTATTCATTATGACAATGATTTGAATAAAAGGAGCATCTAGACTGATCAGGAGCATAAATGTCCAGATTGGGTTTTACTATTGAATGAAAGTAATCAAATCCTCAGAGGTCTGATCACAGGACAAAAATCTATCACTTATCTTTTTGACTGCAAGAGCAACTGTTCAAGTGGTGCACCGCAATCTCATTGTGTATACTTGTATATGTAATAACAATAAAAGAATCTTGAATCTTGAAAACACCTATTTACATAAATAGTTTTTCATGATTACTCATACGGCCTTTACAGAAATATTACATTTTAGGATTACATTTTTTTTCTGTGTTAAAATAAAACAATCTGTTATTTAAACAATGACACCTTTTAGAGCCATCAGTTTGACTGTTTTTTTTTTTATATAAAAAATAAAGATTAAATATGCACTCACTGGTCACTTTATTAGGTACACCTTGCTAGTACCAGTTTGGAGCTCCCTTTGCCTTCAGAACTGCATTAGTTTCTATTGCCTGTGTTTGTTCATTGTTGTTTAAAATGAATCTATAGATTTTTGAAAAAAAGGAAACGTTATCTTCCCGAAATTGTGTTATTTTGTATTTACAATCCCTTATTGCAATTTGCCTCGGGCATAGATGTAATGTCCCGCCGGTGCTATAGGTGGCAGTACATTTAAATCGACCGCCCTACATGTACTGCAGGCACCGGAGGGGACGAGGAACAGTGAGACGCTATGAAAGGTTGTTCCACAGGTGAGTCTCTTGCAGGCTGCTACCCGTGAGGGAACGCGCATTTAGCGTTTGGCAGCAGATAAAAACCGTCTGTACTATCTGTGCTGGTCAGGAAGATCGTGGTGGGTCGCGCGTGGGCTGAAATAATGAGTCCACGAGCTCGCTGCGGGAAAGTAAAGCTAGCTAACTGTCCGTGTCTGCTTCGGGTCAGATTCAACTTCAGCGGACATAGCAACTGCTAACAGTTATCACGTAAAAGGACACGAAAAGCAGAAAATATATGTTTAAAACGGCAAATTATAGCTATAGTGTCACTTATCCGAGGTCAGCGACGACCATTTAAAAAACAAAAAACATCTTCTTACTGATTACTTCCGGAATAAACACGCATCTCGATAAAAATAGTAAAGCTTAAACGTTACCTTTCATCCTTTTATTGATTTTCCAGAACAATCGGTTGACTCTTTTCTTGTATTCATCTGATTTAATCAATATAATTGTATTTATTTAGTTATGCTTTTTACCTGAGCTGAAACTAGAAATAAAGTGAGGCTTTTATTTTGAAGGTTGGACAGTAAATCTAATTAATCTGGGCTTATCACGTTAAGCAGTAAAAATAAAAAAGCAAATATAACCATTATCTTATACATAAGTTTACTAGTTTTTAAGTACTAAAATATAAATCTAGTTCTGTAAAAACGGGACAAAACACACACAAAAAAATGCAGATTATTTTAAAGCAGCTCTATTTTTTTCTAAATTTAATGGATATTGTGACGATGATGAAGTGAAGTCCGTTATAGTAACAGCCATGTTCTCGACTCCTGATACTGAATCCATATTATTTGAGCTAACTCAAATAATAAATTCTGTACACATTTTTCTTAAACCTTGATTTTTGTCTCAGCAAAATTAGTATTTTGACAGACTCCTCCATCTTTTCAGTGACTGGGTGGAGCACAAACATGCAGAGTTTGGTGGTGCAGGCTCTTGCCATGAGGCAGCTCGGAAGGTTGAGCCCTCGCCATCTGCTGGCCACTGGATACGGACTGAGACAGACCGAGTGGTGTCCCAGGACCATTCATACGCGTCAGCTGTGGGGCTGCTCGGCCTTTCCTGTGACGCCTGGCTATCACCGGCCTGCTTTCCGTGGAAGAGATGCTCTCAGGTGTTGGGCTGTTCATCATCTGAGGTTTAAAAGCAACAAGAAGAAAGGCACTTCGAGGATGCAGGAGGAGGAGGAGGAGGAGCAAGATGAGGATGATGAAGACCCAGAGGACCGTGATTATGAAGATGTGGACCCAAATCTACCCAAGGACTATAAAGACATAGAGAAATATGTGCAGTCCTGTCGGTACGACATTATCATGAAGGCTGGGCTGGATTTGGCACGCAAGTGAGTCAGTGAAGCAAATTAATCTGAGGCTGGGTTGGTGTTAATAAGCGAGGATGCTGCTGCTGAAGATGAACAGAATTACAGCATATTCTCATATTTTACCATGTGGTGTTAGAGCTCCAGATAGCACTGACATATTAAAGTACGGGTGACTTTGATTTGTTACCTGTACATACCTTCACAGTCACCAGATTTCAGTCTAACTGAACACCTCTGAGAGATTGTAACCTCTGCCATTTTGTTATGGAGGACTAAAATGCCCGAATAAAAATAAAAAATGACTTAGTAAAAAAAAAAAAAAAAAAGACCCCAAATTAGTTATTTAAAAATATAGTTATTGTTTTGTGAAATGTGGCTTTATTGTATATTTATGCATTTATTACTGTATTATTTTTCTTTTAAATTTTCCTAGTGAATTTATAAACAGAAATAAATGCATTAATATGCATGTAAATAAATATATATAGAGAAAAAACATGTTAAAATGGAAGGTAAATATGTAAATGAAGGGAAAGGTAAATTATTTTTATTTGGGGGACATTTAGTAGCATTTATTTTTTATTTTTGCACTCTCTCCTCCATACCTCATAATCAAAACAGTAAATGAGGGAGTAGTCTGGAGAATCAAAGCCAGGGTGCTCTGAACCTGCTCTAGCAGCACATTGTGACCTTCCTGAAACACTTTGGCCTCTTTCCCACCAACAGGGTTCCGGTGCCGGTGCCTTAATTTGAACCGTTAGGCGGGTTTTCCACCGCGGAAGGACTTGGTGCTTGGTCGAAAAATGGGTTCAGCTCCGGCCCTGCAAACTAGCTGGTCTCGAACCAAGAACGCGTGACAGAAGTGGCAGAAGGGCGCAACTCTGCCGTCTCAACATCAAGTTTTCTACCATATTACATGTGTATTGCATGAGAAAAGCGAAGCGATTTTCACGGCTGTGAATTAGGTTGGGCTCTAAGGCTGAACTTGCTGCTTTGTATCAGTTCATATCACAGATAAAAGGACACAAAGTGCGTACTTGTCATCTTGCTCTAATCGCTGTCTGTGTTTACCTCTGTGCTGCACACAGATGCTGCAGTAGTTTGGTTTGGACCGTAAAACGTTTTTGCAGCACAAGACAGGGGAGTGTGTTCTCCCACGTTTGTGCACTTCTGCCTCCGTGTCCAGACGAGGACCCGCCCACACTCAGTTCACAGAAACGCGGTGGGAACGCGGGCTGTTCTTAAGCGTTTCGTTGGGAACAGCACGAGCACTGGCACATGAACCGGCTCCTCGGCGGTGGGAAAGTAGCAACTGTTTACTTTCTTTAATCTGTCGATGGCCGGCACATAGAAATAAAAGCAAACAGAATATTTGCCCTCATTAAACCAGAATCTAACCTACTTGTCTTGTAACAGTAAAATTGATGACGCCTTCTACAACAACAAGCTCAGACTAAACGGACAGAGCCTCATCAAGAAAAGTAAAACGGTGAGTGCTGCTTGCTTATGACAGTCATTCAGTTGCATGATCCATTGTTCCTCATATTTTGTTCTTTACTCAGGTAAAAGTCGGGGACACCCTGGACCTGGTTCTGTCAGAGAACCCGGAGAAGACCACTGTTACACTGATGAGGGTCGTCCTCAGAAGGGTTTTTACTGACTCCAGTAACACGGAAAAGCGCAAAGTTGCCATAAGGCGCTGGAAATGTCTCGAGCTTCCCAAAGAAGAGGCCTTTAAACCTTGACCTTGCAGGACAGTACTGCCTGTAATGCCACTGGACAGTGAGCTCAACAGCACAGAGTGGCAGCTGAACAGTCTCCAACAAATTGGATTTAGAATGGTTTACAAAAATGTTGTGTAAAGCTAATATTTCTGTGTGAATAAATATGTACCTCTCCCTTCTACAGTATGAGACTCCCCCAATAAAGGCGCACTGTGGTTTGAACTTCGACAGTCGTATCCTTGTGGCTTCTTTTTTGGAAAGCTGCATGACTAATGGAGGACTGAAACTGTCAACATTTAAAATACAGGAATAAAGAAATTACTCAAACTTAATATGCCCTTTTATTTATGCATTATAATATGCATTATTTTCTTTAAAATGTGACAAATTAATATTGGTGTTAGTAACTCGCCTATTTTAAAATAATTCATTAATGATTGATAACCAGCATGGTGGCGTGGTGGATAGCACTACTGCCTCACAGCTAGAATGACATTTAGAAGGTCTGGGTTTGATTCCACCTTGGCCCGGACTTCTTGTGTGGAGTTTGCATGTTCTCCCGTGTCTGCATGGGTTTCCTCCCACATGCAGTTACTGGGGTTAGGCTAATTGGTCACTCTAAATTGCCCACAGGTGTGAATGGCTGTCTGCCTCTCTGTGTTGGCCCTGCGACAGGCTGGCGACCTGTACAGGGTGTACCCTGCCTCTCGCCCTATGTTAGCTGGGATAGGCTCCAGCCCCCCCGCAACCCTGAACAGGATAAGCGGAAGAGAATGGATGGACGGACTGATAATCAACTTTTGGGTTGCGCGCACACACATTATAAATTTATGCTGCAAAATTGAAGGGACTGGCACTCAAAATCTGACTTGTCAGCTCTTCATTTTTCTAAATAATCCTGACTGACCACAAAATTGCATAAAAAAATTGAAAAATACAATTATTAATGCCTACCTGTGTTTCTAATATTTCATGTGCATTAATTGCAAATTCATTTATTTAGTGAATCTGTATTTCTCCTTGATTTTTGGCTGTTCTGGTTGCACAATACAGAGCTTACTTAGCAGAAGATTCAAGATTCAGGAGCAGCTGCCCCTTGCACTCCTGGATATAACACTACAGCCAGTATCCAGGCTGGCTGTAACACACCTACAGCAGGTACAGAAGCCTGCACTACGAAGTGGGAGTTGCGCTTACCCCGGTACCTCAGGGTTAACCTTGAGTTTTCATTGTTATGAAAGAGGTTCATTTCTTACCAGAGTGTATCACCATTTCAACTTATTCTGCAGTCCTAACCTGCTCCAGAGCAGGTTGTGTTTCATCAAAAGGTGTAAAATCACCTACTGACCAATCAGTTATCCAGAAAATAGTATCACCGTTCCTGGGAGATCTCTCAGACTGCAGCACCATTAGTCAGGGGGTTGAAAGTCTTTTCAGGCCTTTTCCTGATTAGCATCAGTAAAAAATATAGATTCTTAGTCACAACTTTATTCCTGCTTTTATCCTGTTGGCTGCAAACCATTTTGCAACTTTATTGTTATATAAGCATGAACCTAAAACAGGGGGCCCTTATTTGTACTTGTGGACTTTAAATTTGCACGTAGATTAAAGCTGCTGTTCTGTTTTTATATTTATTCTTTCGGGGCTGCAGCTGAAACAATAAAAACCAAAACTGTCTCATGAACATCTAAACAATAATTTCATGGAATTAAAGAGTAATCATCAGATTCACCAATATCTTAATGAGCACCACCAATCATCCACCAGTCTGAAGGTTGGTGGGTCGATTCCCCAGTTCCTCCAGTTTGCGTTTGGAAGTGTCCTCGGACAAGACAGTGAACCCTAAATTGCCCCTGAGGAATCTGTGTGTGTGTGCATGTGATAGCACTTAAAGGCATAGAATAAAGCACTGTGTAGACATACCTTGCAGTAGAAAGTGTTTTGAGTGCTCAGAGTAGAGTACAGCAGTATCACTGTATAGCCCATTAAGTCCATGATACTCGAGTCTATTAACTTATAAAGTTGGCATTTTTGCCAACTTTCCTTCCTGCCATCAAATAAACTAAACTTTATTAATGGTTTTCCAGTCCTACTGATCAAAGCTCTTGAAGTGCACACGTTCATGTAGCATTTTGATATTTTCCCCTCATGCACACACACACACACACACTACTGGATTGCCTGCAGCAGCTGCGTTGCTTTCAGCCTAGATTACATGTTTAACCTCTTCATATTTGTCTTAAATCACAGTTTTATCTGTCTTAATAAAAAAGGTCATCTGCCAGTAGACTTAAACATGTTTCTGACTGGTCATATGCCTCCAACGCCGCCCCTTTCGTGTGATTGCGCTCGTAGCTAGATTGGGTCAGGCTAAGTGAACCCAGATAAGGAAAGGTTATCCTCGGTATGTTGAACTTACCCTGGTGCTGTTACGTAAAACAGTCTGATTACTTGTCACGTTTATAACTGTGGTTTTATTAGAAACTGGTTATCATGAGCCATTGTCATGTTAAATTATCTTTATAATATAAACTTCTATAAGAAGGCTTAACATAAGCACATTGTTATTAAAACAGTGGTGGCACGATGCTACATCAGTAACTGCAATGGAAATATATCACGTCATTGTGATTTGATTTCTATTCATAGAGCAAATGTGTGATCTATGCTGTTAGCTACTATCAATATTATTGTTTGTAAGGCTACAACATTTATCAACAGAGTATGTTAGATAAGCTATGACAGGTTTGGCTTATAAATAGGAGCGGTTTTAACATTTTATCCAACAATAATAAAGACTACATAAACTAGAACATCTACTGCTGTAGCCAAAAGGTAAAATATGAGTAAGAATACTACTAAAGAAACTCGCAACAGCTTGGCTTCTTCCTACAGAGGACAGTGTGTAGAAGTTCAACAATGCGGTTTCAGCTTATATACTGTGCAACTGTTCTTATGACAAAGTGTTGGGTAACTGCAGAGTACTGTAACTAGGACACAGTGCTTGACCTCTTGGCCTTTTTAAGAATGTCACACTTCTTGCGATTGGGGCGCCGGCAGCGTTCGTCAATGCTTGGCACACATTCGTAGTGCCACACCTCCTCCATCTTATCCACAGGATACACAGCTTCCACATAGTGACGGATCAGTCTCAGTCGTACAGGGTCGAGCTGCTTCTTATTGCAGGCCCCTGAATGGTTGTACTGCAGCCGCAGGTTCTCGTGGGTGAAGAGCTCGGGGAAGAGGCGCACCAGCAGGCGGGCGGCAAAGTTCCCAACAGACAGACTCTGCTGGACGATTTCCCGCACCTCGGTATCGGAAAGCAAGTAGATAGAGGGAACGGGGAAGTCTGGTCTGGATACAGTCAGCTCATCAAGGGGGATTTTGCAGAAGTCTTTGCTACTTTTCTCTGGAGGTAAAGAGGGAATATCTGGATCCTGTCTGCTGTTGTCTGGATTGAGCTGGTTCAGCTGGCAAAGAAAGTCCTGCTCTGCGTCCTGACCGTACACTTTGCGCTGCTGCAGGTAGGATCTCCTCTGCTCCGTGTCGCGTCTCCTGCACCGCTCATCGAGTTTGCCAACAAATTCCAACATCCACACTCTGTCGTTCTTGGCCCGAGGGTAGACCAACTGCACGTAATGACGGATCAGGTTTACACGAATGGGGTCAAGCTGCTTTTTCCCAAGAGAGCCGCTGCAGTTGTATTGCTTTCTAGCGTTCTCATGGGTAAACAGCTCAGGGAACATGAGCACCAGCAGCCGAGAGGCAAAGTTCCCAATGGACAGGCTACATTCATAGTTGCTCTTGAGCTGTTCCCTCGACAGGATGTACTCCTGGGAAATGGAAAAGTCAGGCAGAGGAATCTCCAGACTGTCAAAATCTACAGGTGTGAGCAGCGACTTTTTAGACTTGCGACTGGGTCTTTCATATTCACTCACTTCTGGAACCTTAATAATTGAAACATCTTCAGGAAGGCTGGCTAGTTCATAGCCCTCCTCGTTGATGTTGTCAGGTTCACTCCCATTGCCATTACTGTGAGGACCCTCGAGTGCATCTTCCATATGTTGAATGCACACCTGCAGCCAGCTGTCCTCAGGCACGTCAGGAAAATTTGCTTCCATGTACTTTCTAATTATCTCCATCTTGTCAGAGTCCAGAATCAGCTGTCCCACGCTACTAAAATTTCCGCAGCTTTCTGGTATTTTCCCCTCTTCAAAAACTTCAGGGAAGAGACGGTGAATTAGAAAAACAACAAAGTCTTCGGGGGACGAGAACTCATCCAACTCCTCTGTGGCCTGTGTACCAAATGTGATGTCTGAACCAGCCAGGCTGCCCTCCTGGTGATCTAGAGATATGTGCTCTTCCTGACCCTGCTCATTAATGAAACGAAAGGTTTGAGGCTGCTCCGCTTTTACCCCGCCACCTGTGACCGCCTGCTTCCTGAGCAGCCGGGCACTCTCCATGTCTCTCTGTGCCCAGAAGCGATTAAAGAAGTCATTAATCTGAAGGAGGCACTCGTCCTGCCACACGCTGTTGTTTTTGACTGTGGGGTAGCACACCTCGACGTAGTTGCGGATCAGCTGCAGATGCAGAGATTCCAGCGTTCTCTTGCTGGCCATGCAGTCATGTGAGCACTCCCTGGCTTTGAACAGTTCTGGGAACAGATGCACCAGCAGCCGACAGCCCAGCTCCCCAGCGCTGGATGTCTGCTCCATCAGCTGATTCAATTCATCGCTTGTTAGCAGATACTCGGGCGGAGGCTGGAACTCTGTCACCATCTCAGCCGGTTTGATCTGCTTCTTTATCCTCATGACTTCCAGAGTTAGCAAGTCCACTTTACTGTGCAGTTGGGTCATGCTTGAATTCAGGGTATTGAGAATGAAAAACATTTCTCAATCAGTGGATAAAGGCTGGAGTCCGCTGTGGAAGCTTGGCCTAAAGTGTCTGTGGTGGGGTTGGTCTCTGCCGGGCCATTTTGCTCTGGACTTTGGAGCTTGGACGAAAGCATATAGTTGAGTTGATTCAAGCTACCAAGACTGGCCTGCTGCTCCAGACTTGGGGTATTCCTCTTGTCTGAGATGCGGTGGGAGATACTGAAGAGAGGCTTTCTGTAGGAGACTCTGGATTTCTCCTGCATGCAGTCCCTCTTCTCTCCGGTTGTGGTGAGGCAAAGAGGTTCAATCCTGCTGCTCTCGTCTATCAAGTGTCTCCTCATCTAGACACAATAAATGGCATACAAGGATGTGTAATAACACAAGAGGATATTGTTTTAATCATGATCCGAGCGTAATTTACCTCACTAGACACCCTGGCCCTCTTGCTGCTAGTGGACTGGTCTGTGTCAGGACCCATTTCTGCAGATGATCGTTTCCCAGCCTCTGCAGCCCCAGCAGATCCTCCTCCATGTACCTGAAGTGGCTCACTAATAGCAATGTCCTCTGTCTCCTCCTTACATTCCTGGACATGCTTGTGTTCTGCAAAATAATGCACAATTTGCATTATTGCAAGAAATTAAAACACTATAAAAATAGATCAAAACATACTTTGTTAACAGGAATATCTACTGCTGCAGATGCAAAGATAAGAATGCAAAACTTGCCTTTCTCAAGCATCGCTTCATCTGAAATTTCCCCATGCTCGCAGGAATTCATAGCCTAGAGAAATAATTCATAATCACTTCAAAATCACTGAAAATGTACAACATATATAATGTGACAGTAATGTGTGAAATATACTCATTCTGATGGTGAAATAAATTACATAAAAAATTCATTCACTATCAGAGTTAAACTAATGTACCTAACTACCTGCTGTTCACACCTTCTTTTTACATGGGGCAACCAATCAGATCAAAATGTGGTTAAAGGGAGGGGAAGGGAAGGTTTAAAAAAAAAAAGTTTTTGATCTTGAAGATCTAAGAAGGACAATTGTAGATTTACACGAGTTTCTTCACGCAGATTTCAATTGCAATGGCAGATTTAAAGATCACCAGTTCAAACAACTGTCCCAAGTTACTTGAATGTGTCACCACTTTGCCAAGGTCTGGAAGAAGACCCAAACTACTGGTACACCAGCATCACTGTCCACAGTGAAGAGTTTTACATTGCCACGAACCGAGAGGGTGCCGACCAAGAAAGAAGCTCCTGCAAAATTTGCAGCTGCCCACATGGATGAACCAAATGCCACCTGGAGAAAAGTTTGATGGTCAGATGAGACAAAGATTGAGCTATTTGGCCAAAATGGCAATAGGTGTCACTGGAAGAGTAAAGTTAAGGCTTTCAAACCTAAGAACACCATACCAACTAGCGGCACCATCATGCTCCGGGACTGTTTTGCTGTGAGTGGTACTGGTACATTGCACAAAGTGAATGAAATAATGAAGAAGAAAGACTACCTCTTCAACATCACCAGATCGGTGATGCTAGAAGCTATGCTAGAAGAGTACAAGAATAAAAATATGACGCTTTAAATTTGCTTAATGATATTACCTTTATGTTATTGTCTTAACTGCTCTATAAACTACTGTTTTTAAGTTAAAATACATGCATGTTGTGGTTATCGTGCCGCCCTCATAGCAAACACCATGTGACCAGTTGCAGCCTTGCAGCTAAACACACATACACACACACACACACATCTCTGGGTTTGCCTGAGTGTTTTATCCCAGGGTCGTGAGACTGATATAAACGTGTAGTTAATGCCGGCACCGCTCACACCTCCCCGTTACCTAAAGTCAGCCCGTTTTTGGTGCATGTCTCCACACGGAGCTCCCTCTTAGCTCCCCTCCAGCATTCATACCCAGCTACTTCCTCATTCTTCCGCCCATGAACCCTTGAACCACAACACGACCCAAAGCCGCCGTGTGAACTTAACTCTTCCACAAACTTGCTTTTTTCCCCCAACACTGTGCGTCTTTACGCATCGTTTCTTTAACAGCGCCACATTTTGTTTGTGAATTTTAATGACGCGGCAATGTTTGCGTGGACGACAGCCTGCTCCCCCCTCCACCACCACTACCACCCCCGTCCTCTTCCTCCTCCTGTGCCCTGACTCTGGGTAAATTAACCAAAAACGCGCGTGACCGGCGGTTTGGGCTCACCTTCACGAGTCCATGCCTCCCCCCGGGACCGTCAGCGACATGTCTGCGGACTATCACGGCAGTTTGTGTAGCACGTAATAACAGAAGGTAATTCTTCTTGTTGGTATTTTTTTTTTTCTCGCTCGGCTCCTGTGCTTTCTCGCGTGACGTGACGGCCGCGCGCCTGCTGTGTCACTTCCGCACAGCTGTGGAAAAAGAAAAGGGTGAAATAAAAGGATTACAGTTACAGTTTTACATTTCTAAATAAATAACATTTTATTTAAATAAGAGCCCTGGAGTTTAGAAAAAAGAATATCCTCATCGTGCTGAGCAGCTATTGGCCCACGCACGTACACACAGTGTTTAAGAGTACAACTTTATTTATTTTTGAACACACAAAACCTCGTAAAGGACACAACGATCAAACAGCGTGAGGCATTTTCCATGAAACATAAATATAGTGGCGGTTTAACATATATATGGGTTATATGCAGTTTATTAAGGTTGTATACAGTCTATACATGCCTAAACACGACTGGCCACTTTATTAGGTACACGTGTTAAACTGCTCTTAACTCAAATATCTAATCAGCCAATCACGTGGTAGCAGCTCAATGTATTTAGGCATGTAGACTTGGTCAAGGTGACCTGCTGAAGTTGAAACCAAGCATCGGAATGGGGAAGAAAGGTGATTTAATTGACTTTGAATGTGGCACGGTTGTTGGTGTCTGATGAGCTGGTCTGAGTGTTTCAGAAACTGCTGATCTATGGGGGTTTTCACAGGCAGCCATCTCTATGGTTTACAGAGAATGGTCTGAAAAAGAGAAGATGTCCAGTGAGCGGCAGTTCTCTGGGTGAAAATGCCTTGTTGAAGTCTGAGGTCAGGGGAGAATGGCCAGACTGCTTCGAGCTGAGAGGAAGGGAACAGTAACTCAAATAACCACTGTACCCATCTTCTGATGGTTGCTTCCTGTAAGATAACACATCATGTCACAAATTTCAGATCATCTCAAATTAGTTTGAGTGAGCTCACTGTAACCAAACAGCCTCCACATTCACCAGATATCAACCAATAGAGCACCTTTGGGATGTGGTGGGAGATCTTATCATGGATGTGAAGCTGACAAATCTGCAGCAGCTGTGTGATGCTGTCATGTCAATATGGACTAAATCTTACAGGAATGTTTCCAGAACCATTATTTATTTTTCTGTACAAATGCGCATTTTCAGCGTTCTTTCTGCATTAAAAAAAAAAAAAAAACACCCACACAAACATTTGTTGACCAAAGAAAAATCACGAGAACTGTGATTTAAAAAAATTTAATGCATAATTTAAAATAAAATGTCCAAAAGTAACTGAAAAGCAGACTTCTGCAAAGTAAGATTGCTCAGAGTGTTTGTCTTAACATGTGGACCAATCACCCCCCAAGAGCTGATTTTGACCCAGGAAGTTTTATTTTTTATTGGTGTCTTTTAAGATCTGTCTGCATTAACCATTAAATACCCTACTATACTATACAGTAAATACATACACCGTATTAATAGACACAAAAGTCAGGCTGAAACAAACTACATACAGATGGCAAAGTACAAGGCCCAGGTTGTAGTACAACGAAGCATAAGAAAAAGGCAGCAGATTGTTAATGACAGCTGGACTGATCCCTCTTTAAAATCAGTTTCAGTTTGAGTCTGGCAGGTATGGAATACCACACAAATAGAAAACTCCACTAGATCCTCCACGTGCTGCTAAGCCCAAGTGGATACATGAGGTCAATGAGCACCCAGGAAGACTGATTATGCAAGCACTTATAAATGAGTTTAAGATGTAATAAAAATGACACAACTTGGCATATTTAATTTCTTGAGAACAGGGCTTATCAGCACCCTCTCCAAAATTTTGATTGCATGATTATATATCATCATCAGGCTTGATTGTTGCAGATGCTGCTTGTGACAGAGAGATGAGACAATAATGTAAATCCTTAAAAAAAGAATGATTCATAGTGTGCATAAAGCTATATATTTTTCTTTTAATTAAATATATGGTTAGGTTACATGCTTAAAATATATACTTCAGTTAATTATGTTTAGTTCAGAAAGTCATCAAGGCAGATGTGAGTGATGCCTCCTGTGCCAGGATGACCTCTGTGAAAATAAAACTACAGAGCCAGCATCATGTGGACAACATCGCCCTCAAGTGGAAAAATGCTGCAAAACCATGTGAATGATCTTTGTGTAAACCAGGAGGATGACATTAATTTAGCTTTAAATTAATTAGTGTTGATGACACTGCTGCTTTAGATGCTGGCTTTCTCTTCCAAATCACTCAGAGGCTGAGTTGTTTCCTTTATGCTTTATGCTTTATGATAAATGCTCGCTGTTCAATACATATGTTGATCTCTGAAAAAAAAAAAAAAAGGCGCAGTGTGTTGTGTTTGGTTGTAATTTCCAATCAGAGGAAGCAAGAAAAGCGATATCAGTCGTAGAAAAAGAAGTGCAGCATGGTCGACACAAGATCTCACAAATGCTCGTGGCTGTACGCAACAATGAAAAACAAAGGCCAGGCCTGTATTTTTCCCCCCACATGGAGTATAAATGCCCTCAGATGGGGAGTGAAAATTTAAGAAATGTGAAAGGTGACGAATATGAGATGCTGTCCTGCTAGGCAGAACAACATCCCTCTTAACACGTGAAGCAACATTTAGGTTGATGGAGGAAGCAACAATGTGCTCAGCAGTCTGTAAGTGTTCAGTGTTCTCTAAGTAAGATGATGGAGCTACTCAGACCTGTGGATGCAGCCGTAGATGCGCAGCCAGCAGATGTGCACAGCCTGCAATTATGCATCCATGTTTACGCGTGTGAACAGGAAAGGGATTTCTACCAAAGAGTAGAGGAGAGCTACATGATTACAGTGGATGCTGAAACTACCGTTAGAGGAATATGTTTAACCATAAAACGATAATTCGATCCACACGCTGAGCTTTTCACAACAAATGCTGTCCCTCTCAGTTGGCATAGAGAAGCAGCTGCATCAAGGGTTTGCCCCACTTTTTGCCTCTGTGATCAGCTTCATTCTGGTGCACTGTTTGAAAAATGTCCCATGTTTTTTATCTGGATTGGATTCAAATTGAAAAAGCTTGAGCAGGATGCATCGTTGCATACATGTGACATCACTATCCAGACTGCATTTAGTCATAAACAAAAATCCTTTTGCACACAAATCCATCCATCCATCTGTCCATACACTTTCTTCCATTTATCCAATTCAGGCTCGTGGTTGGGCTTTAGCCTATCACAGCTGTCTCAGAGTGGGAGGCGGGGTATGCCCTGGACAGGTTGCCAATCTATTACAAGGCTAACACAGAGACAACCATTCATATTCACACCTACAACCAATTTAGAATCGCCACTTAACCCAACTGCATGTCTTTGGACTGTAGGAGGAAGCTGCAAAATTGAGGACAACATGCAAACTCTGCACAGGAAGGCCCTTACCAGCTGGTGGATTCACTCCTAGCGCCTTCCTGGTGTGGAGTAATGCTGCTAACCATCAAACCACCATGATGCCCATATAGTGATGAAAATGTCAGTATAATAAGTTATGCATGCCTTCATAGTCAGGGCAAAAGAATTGCGGAAAGCACATTGTAGAGATATCCTACCTGAAAAGAGAGCTGATGTAAGAGAACAAAATCGTGTGATATTAAAAATGTTTGTTTTCCGTCATCCACCCTGTCTACCAGTGAAATTATAACAGTAGTTTGTCCATCAGTAATAACAGAATGAAATGAAGGCCTGAGTTTAAGATTGTGGGGTCAAAACTGCAGAGAAATATTTGTGACAGAGCCGGTGGCAGCAGAAAGAAACTGTGGGAAATGATTAATAAGAGAAGGGAGACAAATGGAGGTATGCCATATTGTTGCAATCAGGAGACGATTTTGATTTGTAACAGGCAGAAGCTGTTAAACAGAACTGGTTTCCTCAGATGTCAGTCAGAGATGAACAGAAGACCTCACATAATTCTATCTTAATCATCAGCTCTTTCATGCACACAGCAGCACACAGCGTTCTGTCCTCAAATCAGAAGTGCCTGACTCTGTGGTATAATTCACAAACGCACAGCTTAAAGCAGATAACCCGTAAGCTGGAGAGGGAATGGCGTCTCACTAAATTAGAAGATGCTCATTTAGCCTGGAAAATGAGTTTGTTGCTCTATAAAAAAGCGCTCCGTAAAGCTAGGACATCTTACTACTCATCATTAATTGAAGAAAATAAGAACAACCCCAGGTTTCTTTTCAGCACTGTAGCCAGGCTGACAAAGAGTCAGAGCTCTGCAGAGCCGAGTATTCCTTTCACTGTAACTAGTAGTAACTTCATGGATTTCTTTACAAATAAAATTTTAGACATTAGAGAAAAAATTATCTCAAAGATTATTCTTCATGTTCGGCTGCTTTCAGCACTGCTGGTATTTGTTTAGACTCTTTCACTCCAGTTGGTCTTTCAGAGTTAACTTCAATAGTTACTTCCTCCAAACCAGCAACATGTTAATTAGATCCCATTCCTACTAGACTGTTCAAAGAAGTCTTTCCAATTATTGATGCTTCAATCTTAAAAATGATCAATCTGTCTTTATTAGTTGGTTATGTACCACAGGCCTTCAAGGTGGCTGTAATTAAACCTCTACTTAAAAAGCCATCACTGACCCAGCTGTCTTAGCTAATTATAGGCCAATCTCCAACCTTCCTTTTCTCTCAAAGACTCTTGAAAGAGTAGTTGTAAAACAGCTAACTGATCATCTGCAGAGGAACGGTTTATTTGAAGAGTTTCAGTCAGGTTTCAGAATTCATCACAGTACAGAAACAGCATTAGTGAAGGTTACAAATGATCTTCTTACAGCCTCTGACAGTGGACTCATCTCTGTGCTTGTCCTGTTGGACCTCAGTGCAGCTTTTGATATTCGACCATAACATTTTATTACAGAGATTAGAGCATACTATAGGTATTAAAGGTACTGCACTGCAGTGGTTTGAATCATATTTATCTAATAGACTCCAATTTGCTTACTTACTGGGGTTAGGTTAATTGGCTAATCTAAATTGCCCATAGGTGTGAATGTGAGTGTGAAAGGTTGTTCGTCTCTCTGTGTTGGCCCTGTGACAGGCTGGCGACCTGTTCAGGGTGTACCCTGCCTCTCGCCCTATGACAGCTGGGATAGGCTCCAGCCCCCCCGCGACCCTGACCAGGATAAGCGGAAGTGAATGGATGGATGGATGGATAGACTCCAATTTGTTCATGTAAATGGGGAGTCTTCTTCACACACTAAGGTTAATTATGGAGTTCCACAGGGTTCTGTGCTAGGACCAATTCTATTTACACTATACATGCTTCCCGTTCAACTGATGATGCTGTTAATGCAGCCATCCATACAGCCCTCTCACACCTTGAAAATAAGGACACTTATGTTCGAATGCTGTTTATAGACTACAGTTCAGCTTTCAACACTGTCATCCCAAGCAGGCTGGTTGAAAAGCTGTTCACCCTCGGAATACCACCCTCCCTCTGCCGCTGGGTCTTGGACTTCCTTACAGACAGACCTCAGGCAGTCAGAGTTGGTACCAGGACATCAGAAACAAAGACAGTGAGCACTGGGACCCCACAAGGCTGTGTGCTTAGTCCTCTCCTGTACACCCTCTTCACCTACGACTGCATCCCCTCCCAAAGCAACACCTCCATCGTCAAGTTTGCTGACGACACCACCGTCATTGGGCTGATTACTGGGGGAGAGGAAGCAGCTTACAGGGAAGAGGTGGCCCAGCTGGTGTCCTGGTGCCAGGAAAATAATCTCTCCTTAAATACAGAGAAGACTAAGGAGATGATTATTGACCCGAGGAAGAGAAGAGACCAGCATGCTCCATTATTCATCAACGGGACTCAGGTGGAGAGAGTGAAGACTTTCAAATTCCTTGGCACCCACATCAGTGAAGACCTCACCTGGACCTACAACACAACACAGACTGTCAAGAAAGCTCAGCAGAGACTCTTCTTCTTAAGGAAACTGAGTAAATTCGGATTATCCCCTAAGCTCCTCAGCAACTTTTACAGATGCACTGTGGAGAGCATCCTGACAAACTCCATCACGGTGTGGTATGGAAACTGCACCAGTCAGGACAGGAAGGCTCTCCAGCGTGTCATCAAAACAGCACAATTCATCTGTGGAGCTGCCTTCCCATCACTACAGGACACTTATAATACCCGGGTAATAAAGAGGGCACACAACATCATCAAGGACCGTACCCACCCACAGCACACACTGTTCACACTCCTGCCGTCTGGCAGACGTTACAGGAGTGTAAAAGCAAGAACAACCAGACTAAAAAACAGTTTCTATCCACAGGCCATCAGGCTACTGAACCACTGACTGATTACCAAACTGTGATTACCTGCCTTTCTTTCATCTGTACATATCTGTATATATTGCACTTGCTTTATTATTTATTTATTTTTATTTTCTACTTTTACTTTCCTAATATACTAGTTCTTAAATTTTATTTTAACTTAGTTGCTTATTTCAATTGTTTGTAAAGCAGTCGCAAGTAAGAATTTCATTGCTCAGCATAACCACAGTGTTTTGTGGTGTACATGACAATAAACTTCTTGAATCTTGAATCTTGAATCTTAGGCAGTATTATTAGAAAGCATTGCATCAATTTTCATTGTTATGCAGATGATACTCAGCTTTACCTATCAATGAAGCCAGATGACGCACATCAATTAGTTAAACTGCAGGAATGTCTTAAAGACATTAAGGCCTGGATGACCTCTAATTTCCTGCTTCTAAATTCAGATAAACCGGAAATTCTTGTACTCGGCCCCACAAATCTTAGAAACATGGTGTCAAACCAGATACTTACTCTGGATGGCATTATTTTGGCCTCCAGTAACACTGTGAGAAATCTTGGAGTCATTTTTGACCAGGATATGTCCTTCAATGCACATATTAAACAAATATGTAGGACCGCTTTTTTGCATTTGTGCAATATTTCTAAAATTAGAAACATCCTTTCTCAGAGTGATGCTGAAAAGCTAAATCATGGATTTATTACTTCTAGGGTGAACTACTGTAATTTGTTATTATTAGGCTGTCCTAAAAGCTCCCCGAAAAGTCTTCAGCTGATCCAAAATGCTGCAGCTAGAGTACTGACAGGGACTAGAAAGAGAGAGCATATTTCTCCCATATTGGCTTCTCTTCATTGGCTCCCTGTTAAATCTAGAATAGAATTTAAAATCCTTCTCCTCACATACAAGGTCTTGAATAATCAGGCCCCATCTTATCTCAAAGACCTCATAGTCCCATATCACCCCAACAGAGCACTTCGCTCTCAGACTGCTGGCTTACTTGTGGTTCCTAGGATACTTAAGAGTAGAATGGGAGGCAGAGCCTTCAGCTTTCAGGCCCCTCTTCTGTGGAACCAGCTTCCAGCTTGGATTCAGGAGACAGACACCCTCTCTATTTTTAAGATTAGGCTTAAAATTTTCCTTTTTGATCAAGCTTATAGTTAGGGCTGGATCAGGTGACCCTGAACCCTCCCTTAGTTATGCTGCTATAGGCCTAGGCTGCTGGGGGGTTCACACAATAGACTGTTTCTTTTTTATTCACCTTATTTACTTTGTTTATACTCCACTCTGCATTTAATCATTAATTGTTATTAATCTCTTTCTCTCCCCTCAGCCCAACCGGTCGCGGCAGATGACTGCCCCTCCCTGAGCCTGGTTCTGCTGGAGGTTTCTTCCTGTTAAAAGGGAGTTTTTCCTTCCCACTGTCACCAAGTGCTTGCTCATAGGGGGTCGTTTTTGACTGTTGGGTTTTCTCTGTATTATTGTAGGGTCTTTACCCGCAATACAAAGCGCCTTGAGGCGACTGTTTGTTGTGATTTGGCGCTATATAAATTAAATTGAATTGAATTGAATTGTCCTCAGCCACAAATACGTCAATACAGATATAATATAACAAGACAACATGTGGCTGGTGTGGTTCTCGTTATTCGACTAATGAGCTGTCTCCATGGCAGTCTGATCTGTCAGCCAATGAGGCAAGTAGGCCTTGTGCAAGGGGAGCAGCACAGCCCAAGGTCAGCCAGGCAGTGGCTTGCGATGAGGGGCCGGCGTGCGGCACTTAACACGGGGAAGAGCTCGTTAAAGTGTCATTTTTGGTCAATATGCTCGTCTGTGTGGAAGAGGCCAATCAGCCATACTGTTCCCATCTCAGGAGAATGACTTTCATCCATCACCGTCAGCTATATGATGATATTAGCAGGTGTTTACTGAGAGGCCATTCAGAGGAAGACAAATGGAGATTCTAACATCTCTCCATGCTCACATTATCTCAGTCATTTTACATTCAGACTTATTCCTAATAGCGTCACATAGAATCAATCCTAGTATGGATAAAGAAGGGAGGCTGGGAAATATTATGTCACAATCACTGGTGTGTAGCCAGTGATTGTGAGACTCTGACATCTATGTCTGTGCATTTGAAGCCCATCCACAGAAACATGGAGACCAAATGAAGCCAAAATGTTTGTGCCATTTTTTTTATAGTGTTTGTCAGCCAAGGTGCTGTCTTTAATTTGGCAAACACCTACATTCAGCAGCAATATGAAGTGTGCACGAGTGTTGGGTGTGATGTGTTACTCTCATATGCACAGTGTTGTAGTCAAGACCAGCTATCCCGAGACGAGACAAGACCAAGACCAAGACCAGAGTGTATCGAGACCGAGACAAGACCAAGACTTTTAGGGTCCAAGACCGAGTCAAGACCAAGACCGAGGGAGGGGGAGACCGAGACAAGACCAAGACCAGGGCCTCACACTACATGACACAATAAAATGTGAAAAATGATCAAAATCACTTCTCAAATTGATCTGAAAGATCCACATTCCCATAAAATCACCTAGATATTAAACACTCAGAGCTGAGATAAATGTAACCATCTTTATTT
Organism: Archocentrus centrarchus; assembly: GCF_007364275.1. NCBI lineage: Eukaryota > Metazoa > Chordata > Actinopteri > Cichliformes > Cichlidae > Archocentrus > Archocentrus centrarchus. Next base: position 24,707,060 of record NC_044367.1, on the reverse strand, counting down.
AATACTCCTGGGTGACTTCCATCATTTATCACAGAATGTAAAACAGTTATTCATAGTTCATCACAATGGTCGTAACGTTTTTCTACCTTTTATAAACAGTGCATAAAGTTGTGTTGTTTTTAAACCAACAACCTTTGTAAAAATGGGTGCTATTTCAAAACCACAGCTAAATGTGTAAAAATGGCAAAACAATCATCGACAGTAAGAACTAAAGCCACAAGTTTCTCTCTTATACAGATTAAAGCTGCAGCATGTAACTTTATGAAAATCAGTTTTTACATATTTGTTAAAACTGTCACCATGTCGCACCATGAAAAAAATCAAGCTTCTCCACCTCCTCCCTGAACTGCTCCCGGTCAGAAACAGACAATCATAGCCAGGAGGAGGGTCTTAGCACTGTCAATCACTCCTCATGTATGTGCTTTTTAATGTAGTGGTGTGCGATACTGCAAGATTTGGTATCCATCCGATGCCAAGTAAATACAGGGCCAGTGTCGCCAATAATGATACCGATACTTTTCACTAATTATGAAGAGTTTTCATGAACTTTAACTGGTTTGTGATTTGGGCAAAGTTTATAGGTAAGTAGAAAATACTTTATCAAAATAAAAGTTATTGTTCTGAAAACAATGGAACATTAACAAAACAATTTTCCCCATACATTAATGTCTGGATTTTTTTTTCCTTTCATAAATGAAGTATACAAAATCAGCACTCAAGAACAAATGCAAACTTTTTTTCAGGGTAGAATGTTCAGAAAGTATAATATAAAAATTAAAAAAAAAAATATCCCTTCATTCAGTAATTTTCTAGATTTTTTATTAAATACACAAGCTGTACAAAAAACGAATTTGCTTTAAATGTTTTATAGCAAATTCCTTTTTTTCCCAAGTAAAATATGTTACATGTCACGTGACAGTATAATGTCAAAACACTGTGGGGAGGGAAGGAGCCAAGTGTGCCTGCTCTGTGCTGTGACAGGAGCGGCACTTAGACAGTCAGCTCGTATGTTTGATGAAACTGAAGCACTGCATACAGGAGAGAAACTGAAGCTAAAGTATCGATCTCATTACACTGGTCAATACCAATACCAACACTGGTATCGATATTTGGATTGATCTGCCCACCACTAGCTCAATGTACTAATGGCTGAGAAACAACTTACTTATCTGCCATCACTGGTAGCCATGGTAACTACAGGGTTCTAGCAAGAAATATTTTTCAGCTCAGCGCTAATGCTAATGCTACTTAGTAAGATAATGGTAACCGCTTAATGCCACTCCCGCTTGTTAATTGAGTGACGGGGCCTACGATGTAACTGGGAAGCACCTCTGAAGCCTAGGCAGTAATCACAGTCTTTGTGGACGTGTAGTTACATTTCTCGAGGTGCATGTCAGATTGGGTTCACAGGGGATTTTTGGTTATGTACATAGTTCCGATGCAGAACTCTAAATCAGGACTTTTAGATTGATAGTGATAACTTTTGCATATAATCCATAAGAGTTACACTTATATCATGCATTTGTGTCTCAGAGTGCAATTTTTCTTCCACTAATGGGTTTGCAGAAATCACATAAAAAGCATGCACAACAAAAACATAATCCAGATTTTTTAACGACCAGCTGCTAAAATAATTTGTACTTTTGAATATCAGCCACAATGTTGTGAGTGTTGTGCGAAATTCTGTTCTCCCATGAAAATCTGTTCCCCCTGTGTCGCGAGAGCGCAGCCAGAGAGGCGGATCCGACAGTCTTCACGGCACTTCTGATCAATTTCTCGGTAAAAGTCTTTACTGCGTTTATTCCTCTCATCAAGAACAACAACTCCTGTGAATATGAAAACATGCTCTTTATTTGCCAAAGTTACATGGGGGGAACCAAATATTTCAGCCATCCAAAATATTGTGTTCCCCCTCCATGACATGGTAACAAATTAATTTACCAGCAAGTCTTTTACAGTGTCATTTTACAGAGAAATCGATCAGAAGCGCCGTGAAGAGAGTCGGATCCGCCTCTCTGGCTGCAGTTTGTGCTCCCGACACGGGGGGAACAGATTCAAATACTGGCACTGGCACCGGTGGAAAAGTGGGCTTAGAAGACTTAGAAGCCTTACTGCAGAAATTCTGAGGAAGCTTTTTTGAGACTAATGATGAATTACAATAATCCAGATGTGATGAAATATATGCATGAATAACAGTTTCCAGTTCAGAACATGACACAGTGGAACTGAACTTGGCAATATTTCTTAAGGGATAAAAAGCAAAAGCAAACGAGAGGTTCAATCCAGAGTGAGAGCGAAGTCAAAAGGTACCCCAAGGTTCCTAAAGAGGTTTTAGCAAATGCGGTAAGGGGATCTGGAGCTTCCATTGCCTTAGGCACAAAGGGGGCACAAAGAAAGACTTCTGTTCATTAGGTTGGTGAAAATTATCAGCTATCCAACTTTTAAAAGAGTCTGAGCACCTCTGCAAAATCTCTAGTTTAGAAGCATCTTGGGGCTTAAAAGGATACACCAATCAGACACAAAATTATGACTGCCTGCCTAATATTGTGTTCGTCGCCTTTTGTTGCCAAAACAGCCCTGACCTCTTGAGGCATGGACTCCACTTGACTCCTGAAGGTGTGCTGTGGTATCTGCACCAAGATCTTAGCAACAGATCCTTCAAGTCCTGTAAGTTGCAAGGTTGGACCTCCATGGATTGGACTTGTTTGTCCAGCACATCCCACAGATGCTCAATTGGATTCTGATTTGGGGGATTTGGAGACCAAGTCAACACCTCAAACTCACTGTTGTGCTCCTCAAACCGTTCCTAAACTATTTTTGCTTTGTAGCAGGGCACATTATCCTGCTGAAAGAGGCCACAGCCATCAGGGAATGCCGTTTTCATTAAAGGGTGTACATACATGGTCTGCAACAATGCTTAGGTAGGTGGTACATGTCAAAGTAACATCCACATGGATGACAGGACCCAAGGTTTCCCAGCAGAATATTGCCCAAATCATCAGACCGCCTCCTCTGGCTTGCATTCTTGCCATAGTGCATCCTGGTGCCAGGTATTCCCCAGGAAAATGATACACACACACCAGGCCACTGACACGAATCAAAAGAAAATGTAGTTCATCAGAAGAGGCCACCTTCTTCCATTGCTCCATGGTCCAGTTCTTATGCTCATGTACTCATGCTGGTGCTTTTGGTGGGTGACAGGGGTCAGCATGGGCACCCTGACTGGTCTGCTGCTATGCAGCCCCATACACAACAAACTGTGATGCACTGTGCATTCTGATACCTTTCTGTCAGAACCATCATTAACTTTATGGCAATTTGAGCTACAGTAGGTCATTTGTTGGATCAGACCACACAGGCCAGCCTTCACTCCTCAAGTGCATGAATGAGCCTTGGCCACCCATGACCCTGTCTCCAGTTCACCATTGTTCCTTCCTTGGACCACTTTTGATAGATACTGACCACTGCAGACTGGGAACACCCCTCAAGCACTGCAGTTTTGGAGATGCTCTGACCCACTAGTCTAGCAACATAATAGTCAAACTCACTAAATCCTAACGCTTGCCCATCTTTCCTGCTTCTAACACATCAACTTTGAGGACCAAATGTTCTTCAGCGGCGGCCATGTGTGCTTTGTTGCTGCCAGGGAGGGACACATGGTATCAGCCTCTCTGCCTTATGAGAATACATACACCTGTTTACAATAATGCTGGTGCAGAGTGTTATACAGACCTGTGTTGGTTTTGTAGCCAGACATTCTGTCCATGGCCCACGTCCACAGACTGACTCCAGCTCCAGCGCTGATCTTCACCGTGGTGATCTCTCTGGTGGTGCTGATTCCCGGAGACTTTCAGAGTATTGTCAACTACTTTGGGTGAAGGTTGACTCTGTTTCTGCTTTATTCCTAACTTATAGCTTTTCTCATTTGTCTTACAGTCCTCTTCTTTCACTGTTTTCAGTTTCACTGCCATGATTTTCTACGCCATCGTCCTGTCTGGGCTCATCTATCTCAAAATCAAGAAGCCGGACCTTCCCAGGCCATACAAGGTCAGTGTCATGCACTAGGTTCTAGCTGTTTAGCACTACATGATAATCGGGCTGCAACACTTATTGTTGACATTGTCAAATAATAATTGCCCTACCTAAATCAGCATTGTAGGGCACTTTATAGCTCTGCCAAGGAACGAACAGCACAGTGATATTAACTTAACATGCTGCTGACAGGTTCCCCATTTCTTTCAAACTTTGTACATATTGTTTGTATTTGTCTGTATTCGCTATAATTTACGGGTTTGCTTGGGTTATGAAAGCATTACAAAAGCATCGCCATGGAGCAGACCTTCATGTGATAAATGTGCTTTTCGAGTCTTAAAACACTCGTGCAGATGTGTGAATTAAAAAGAAAATAAAAGTTTATTAAATATTATTCACCAAACTGATAAAACAAGACATGGCTGATTTATAGTGCAACTTTAACGAGACAAGATTGTTCAACACAAATCAGGGAAGAGCAAAGAAAAAAGAAAGTGTATGAATATGCTGTTTATTCATATTTAGACCTTTTTTTTTTTCAACTGGAGTTCGGAGCAGTTTGGCAGGTGTGTGAAAGTCACATTGTCAAAATCAAGACTGAAAATTTTGTTTGCTCTAATGTTCAGTTACTTAATAAATTTCATGTTGACAGTTTGGAAAAAGCACTTTCCCCCTTTAATATCAGTGGGATAAAAAAAAAAAAAAACTTTTCCAAACAATAAAGATCTAAAACTAAAAATTTTAAATCTTTTATTTAAATGTGTTTTTTGTGTGTGTCTTTTAGTAATAATCTGGCTGATGCATGCTTGGCGCCAGTTTTCTTCTTTGTGCCTTTAGAAGCACCACTATGCTCACCTGTCTCACTTCTGTCCCCCTGTGGCAACTGATGGTACAGCATCTAAAACTTCTGCATTCTGGTCTGCATCCTCTGCCCCTCACAGCACCTTGTCCAGGACTGAGGAATGGTCCTGATGCCGTAGTGGAGCAATGGCCCCGGCCATGCAGGCTGTGGTGTTGGTGTCCCCTCCCAGTGCCAGGCTGTACGCTATAGTCGTCTCCATGGCATTCCTGGGGCTACAAGCAGTGGAGGACACAGAAGATTGTAGTGGGGGTGGAGTGGAGTGCTGCAAGGCCATCACCTGATAAAAGACACACAGACAGAACACTTTAAGGTCATTTTTGGGGCAGTTTTTGTGGTGGTGATGGTGGAAGGAAGCAGGAAATGGGATGGGAATGAAAGGAATGGGATCACAGCCTCGCTGCAATTTGTGCATTTGTGCACATGTGATATGCTCCCTAACCCTTTGCCTATTAGCACTTCCTCGCATACAAAAACATAAGACTTTAATGATCCAATGCCAGGCAAATTTACTTGTTACATCAGTTCAACAACAAAAAGCAAGAGAAATATGATAAAACAGATTTTTAAAAACTATAGAAGTAAATTCCTTTTTTGAGAAAAAATTAAAATGTGGAGATTAAAGTTGTTGTTTCAAGTCAAACAACTGCCACATCACGCCTGCTATGTCTTCTCCAAAATGTCTTGTGTTATGAGTTAGTGAAACTGCTTTAGAATCGGTTTCAGTAACAAGGAAATTATTTCTCTTTTAGTACATAAACATGATGTAGTGGCAAGTATGATAAGTATGAGGGCGTTAAAGAGATGGTGCAGAAAGCTGCATCTGCTCAGAAAGAAAAACCACACAAACCAGCAATGGACAGATGCAAGGATATCCATGGTTGCACCTTCAGAGGGGATATGTTGAATCACAAGACACAACAAGACAGCTGATCAAGTTGTTTCACTAACTCATCTACCCAAGGCATTTTGTAGAGGATATAGCAGCCGTGGAGTTGTTTGACTTGAAATGACAACTTTAATCTCAAAACAATATTTAGACTTTATTATTTTGACTTTATTCTCAAAATGAACAACTGAAATTTTTTCTTAATGTGGCCTTAATACTCTTTCGTACATACCTTCCTCAGCAGCAATAACAGAGATTCTGACCCAGTTCAGAGATGACTTCCTCTATGCTGACTTTGCTCCTGTCCATCAGGTCTCTAACTCAACGTTCACAGAATGGCTTCTCTGCTTCTTTTAAACTGCAAAGGCAGAAATTAAAAATATATACACTTCACACAGCATGAAAAGGGATAATTCAGACTTTAAAAATATGTTTTTAAAGGTATAAATTTCTCAGGGTTTTATTCTGGCTCAGAACTGGTCTTTGGGCAGTGACTGGGTACAAAAACCTAATTTAATAAGAAGTATTTGTGTTTGAGTTAACTTGTATGATAAAGATCTGTAACACATATGTTGATTATTCTTTAGTAAATGAAACCCCAAATTACAAAATAAGTTAAAAAATAATAATATTAATTTCACTACACTGAAGGAAAAATCATGCTCGTGTTTGATGCCAGTGACACTCAGTTTTTTTGACCTCTTCAGTCAGATCCAGTCTGTCCATTCTACTCAGATTCTTGCATTATAACCCAGAGAGCAGGAGTGCGTCAGCATGGTACCTAGTGGGGCAAACTGCAGAGAAAAAGAGTCAATTTAAATGTGGTTTAGATCAAGAGCCTTTTACATACAGAAAACTCAATCTGCGAAAGACCCCCACTCACCCTTTTAACATCCGGAAAGGCCAGTGCGAAGGGGGCTGCTCTCATGGCCCCTCTGTTCCCAAAGGAGCCCCAACCGCTAAACTGTTCCCTAGCTGGATGATACACATCACTTTACTGGGGGGGACGAGAGCTTCTTCAACACCTGGATCACTCCAGCTCCGTAACCACGATGTGGGGAAGCACTGTACTGCTTAGTAAACCTGCAAAGGGTACTTTATAAGGCAAAAACCGTTTGTACAATTATAACGAGCTTGAAAGTCAATATTTGATATGACCACCTTTATTCTTCAACACAGTCTGAACTCTCTTAAGCAGCCTTCTTGTAATTTCTTTAAGTAGTATTCAGGAAAACTTCTCCAGGCTTCTTGAGGAACATTCAAAGCTCTTCATTGGATGTTGTCTCCCTTTATAGGATCCCACACTGCTTCAGTAATTTTGAGGTTCAGGCTCCCTGGAGCAGTGAGGTGTAGTGAGGTTTGTGACGGGTGAGGCACTGACTCGTCTGGAGTTGATTGTTCACATATATGAACCCAAAATAGAAGCTTATATTTCAATTTTAGTTATGCTTATGCCCAGCTAGCAAGCGAAGGTTCAGAAGACGTTCAATGAACGTTCGTTTATCATGTAAATTATTTTTGATGTGAATTTATTTCAACAGTTTCTATATATATTTTACATCTGCAGTGTTATTAACAATAATTTTTAACCAAATTTCCATTTTTTTGTCTTCGTGAGACACAGTGCACACCTCTGACATTCTCTGAACGTCCTGTAAACGTTTGAAAATAATGTCGGACTGTTTCTGTAAAATGTGGTTTTTGTAAATGTTAGCATTTAAATGATTGTTAAGATATCTCAGGTATATGCACATATATCCACAAATATGTGAACAAATTTATGAAATAAAAAAGTTATATAGTACTGTGGCCGGGTGGGTTTGACGTCAGTGACCACTCCCCTTTCTCTCGCTCTCTTTTGCTTGTCCCTATTATGCACACCTGTGATTAATTACACGCTGGCGTCTGCGGCTGGATGAAATCGTTTAGGTTTGGCCTTGGGTTATTCTTCTCCCTTGCCTTCACTGGTGTCTAGAATTTCAGAAGGGTGGCAGCCCTTTAGGATCGCCAAAATCGGTGTGTATCCACTGTGTGACCGCGGCAGGTAAGCGCAGTTAGCGGGGTGGGTTACTCTTAGTATATTTGTAGCAGCCACTTACCTATATTTGTTTTTAGCATTGTGGACTAACTGTGCGCCTCGAAGCAACTATCAAGTGCTAGTGATGGCAAAACGAGTCTTTCTGAAGCTCTGAACCTTTTTGAACCATGTGTCAAAAATTGGTTCGCTACTCGAAGATTCATTCGGTACTCTTGGGTGACATGTGCTGGCCGCAATGGTTGTTTCACAGTCAAGTGAAGCCCTGCAGATGTGACGCACCTTTCATGTATATAACACTTCTTAACGTGTGTTGGGACAATTCCTCAAACGATCTGCAATCCAACTCTTTTATGCATTTATTTGTATCATGTATATAAAATTATCTTCCAGAGTAATTCTTGGTTTGTCATTGATACTAAATTACATACTGGACAGGGAAGATGTTCAATATTTATTTATTTTGGTGTACAGTTATTTCCTTGTGCTTGGTGTCAGTGGCGCAAAAAGGGGATATGCACTATATGCAATGCATAGGGGCGCCGCACGGAAATTATTTCTCTAGTCGGAATTTTCTCTATTTAACAGCAGTGCATATGATATGATCAATAACGCGGTGATTAGGCGCCCCTGTGTTCCTTCACCTCCCTTCCTCCTGTAAAAGTCTTGTATTTTATAAATCAAGTGAGATCTGTACACATGAGCACAGTAAACCTTGAGAGGGTGAGTTTTGTGTGTGTGTGTGCGCGCCCGCATACACCTCAAAGTATATAACTGCGCCCCTGCTTGGTGTGCAGGAAATGTGTGCTTATGCACTTTGTTTGCTTATTTAGGAATAATTTTTACACAGTAGTGTTGTAGTCAAGACCACCTAACCCGAGACAAGACCAAGACCAGTGCCTGACGCTACATGACCCAATAAAATGTGAAACATGATCAAAATCACTTCTCAAATTGATCTGAAAGATCCACATTCCCATAAAATCATCCTGATATTAAATACTCACAGCTCAAATAAATATAACCATCTTTATTTAATACTCCTGGGTGATTTCTATCATTTATCACAGAATGTAAAACAATTATTCATAGTTCATCACAATAGTCTTAACTTTTCTGTCTTTCATAAACTATGCATAAAGTTGTGTTGTTTTTAAACCAACAACCTTTGTAAAAATGGGTGCTTTTTCAAAACCACAGCTAAATGTGTAAAACTGAAAAAATGGCAAACACTCATCAACAGTAAGAACTAAAGCCTTTAATCTTATACAGATTAAAGCTCCACTATGTGATTTTTTTTTTTATTTTTTTTTTTAAATATTAAAAAAAATCTGGTTTTTACATATTTGTTAAAACTGTCACCATGTCACGACAGTATGAGACCGATAATCTGCGGAAAAAATGGAGCTCCTCCACCTCCTCCCTGAACCGCTCCCAGTCAAAAAAAACCAATCAGAGCCAGGAGGAGGGTCTTAGCACTGTCAATCACTCCTCGTGTATGCTGCTCAGTGTAGTTGTGTGCAATAATTCATAATTTGGTATCGATCCTATGCCAAGTAAACACAGGGCTGTTATCACCGATACTGATACAATACTTTTTAATAATTATGAAGAATTTCCATGAAGTTTAACTGGTTTGAGATTTTTTTTTTTCCTTTGGATCATTAATTAGTTAAAACCCAGGATAGAATTGGGCAACATTTATATGTAAGTAGAAAATACTTTATCAAAATAAAAGTAATTGTTCTGCAACAATAGAACATTAACAAAACAATTTTCCCCATACATTGTCTGGAATTTTTTTTCATAAATGAAGTGTATAAAATCATCACTCAAGAAAAAATAGAAACTTTTTATTTTTCCCAAATAAAATATGTTATGCATCACATAACAGTATAACAAAACACTGTGGGGAGGGGAGGAGCAAAGTGCTGCACACAGATGCTGCAGTAGTTTAGTTTGGACCATAAAATGTGTTCGCAGCACAAGAAAGGGGAGCGTGTTCTCCCACGTTTGCGCTCTTTGGCTTCCGTGTCCAGACGAGGACCCCGCCCACACTCATACATAAAGGAGCGGTTCTCAAGCGCAGTGGAAACCCAGGTCCGTTCCTAAGTTTTTCGCAGGTCTTTTCGGCAACAGCACGGGCACCGGAACCCCGGCGGTGGGAAAGGGGCTACAGAGCCGCAGCATATGGATGAAAGAGCCGCATGCGGCTCCGGATCCGCGGGTTGCCGACCCCCTGGTCTAAATAAATGTGATTTTATTTTTCACATTTTTATTTCAAACTCCTTTTTGCATTGAAAATAGTAATAAATTAGTTATTTGACAGTTAAAAGAAGGATAATTTTTCTGAGGATGCTCAATTATACTAACATAGCCAACCCCCCCCAGTAAGAAAATAATGCACTGTAGTTAAGCTACATTTTAGCTGCGCATTTCGTCATTTACACACAACACAACCCTTCAAAGGTGAAACAGCAGTTAGTACTGTCGCCCCATACGAAGAAGATCCTGGGTTTGAATCCAGCTTGGGGCCTTTCAGTGTGGGTTCTCTCTGGATACTCCAGCTTCCTCCCACAGTCCAAAAATATATAGCTGGTGGGTTCAGGTTAATTGGTGATTCTAATTTGACTGTAGGTGTGAATATGTGTATGAATGGTTGCCTGTCTCCATGTGTCCAGGGTTTACCACACATCTCACCCTGTGGCAGCTGGACTAGATCCAGCCCCAACCCCCCCAAACCTGCTCTGACACTTTGAATGAGTTCTCTTACTTTTGTATTTTTTAAGTTGCAAGTTTAATCGTGACCTAGAATGTGCTATGATTTTGATATTCGATGAGGTCTCTTTCATGTGTGAACAGGTGTATTTTTTTTGGTAAATATTTTGTAATCATTTCTATATTCATGGATGCTATAAACTGCACATATAGGAATTTTTATTAGACTTAAAGAAACGGGTTACGTACATTTTCAGCAGTAGATTTTATGCCTTATGCTTTATGGAAACTTTTGCTCCCTTTTTAACAATATTATAAAACATTTGTAATGTCAATGGTGGAATTCATGTTTAAAATTAAACAAGCAAATCAGTAATAAAAATGCTGTAACTTTTTACCTTTTCTCTGTACCTTACTGCTCAACAGGAAAACTTCCACGATTCTCCAAACTTCCACACTACTCTAAGTTCTCCCTGATTTCCCTAAGAGGAACTCAGCTCTGGCTCCTCTCACCTGCTGGGGCAGCCAATTAAAAACAAATCAGCTAAAAGGAAGGGGATCTAAAACAGCTTGTTCCACAAAGAAGATAAACTGAGGGGCTGTACCAAGGTCCAGTATCAGATAAATTAGGATTATTTTGACTGCAAGACCTTGCCCCACCTTATCGTATTAAGGTCGCCCGAAGTCACTTGGGCAGGGGTCCTCAAGACTGCATTATAGGTGGCTGATAGTGGCAAAAGCCACCACCTCTGTTCAGTGATCGTTCACAGATAGCCTCTTCTCATCTGTGATCTCTTCCCAGGCTCATGAGATGACACACATGATTAACATGTTGACCCAGCTGATCAGATGCCAAGTGTCACCAGAATACTGTAAAGTGAAAAAAAAGTCTAATTTTCCTCCCGATAATGATAATCAGTGGAGCTAAACATTTCATGAATCGGACTTTCCGTGATTTATGGAAAAGCATCTCCCGGTACCTCTACCTCAATCAGCACCATGGACAGCGACCCCGCTAGTTCTTCGCACACCATCGCTGCCTCCTGCACTCCCAGCGGGCCCCGGGGGGCAGGGCATGCTCCTACTGTAACGACGACCAGCTAATACTGCAAATCTCCCATCATGTTACTGCGGCACTGACAGCTAACCCGCAGAGAGCAGGTTGCGGGATTTCCTGTAGAAACACCCCCGCCGCTTCTTGTTTTTCTTTTCTTAACCCACATCTCAGCCAGCTGGAAGATAAAGATGCTCTTATTTTGGCTTTCACCGATCAACGCCTCCCCTCCAAATGCCTCTAAAAGATAGCAGATATTACAAGTCTCTTTTGAGGGACGCTGCGGAGCTAAGGTGGTGAAATCTCTTCCCCTTCCTCCTCCACGCCCTGTCTTTACTACCAGTAGCTGCCCAGCACCATGTCTCCTCCAGCATCGGCTGCGACAGCGAGTGAAAACAGCATCGCTACTGTTTTCGAGGAGGACACCAGAGAGAAGGTAGAATTTTCTGGCATCCTTTTTGGCACAGCAAATGCCTTTTGTTACGGCCTGTGTGTTGCAATATGTGCTGCAAAACGCTGCAGGCGGATAATCTGACAGGTGTCATCGGTGTGAAGTTGGACAGTGGGGTGGTGATGCAGTGATGAGTGAGTTATGTTTTAATACAATTCTGTATTCAATCCTTCTGTTTAGTTTTTCCATTTCATTTCCATTTAATTTATTAATTAGTTTATTATTTATTTTTATTTGTATTAAGTAATAATTTTCTCCTGTTTTCTTTCTCTATTCTCATTATTGTAAATACAAAAAACGAAACAAATAAGGGTAAATGCAGAGGAAAATACCAATCAATAGATAAATGCTTAAAAACTATTTTATTTGTTAACGATGAAAGTATAATAAAGTGACTCGTGACAGTGCAAAAAACTGAAAACATACTAATGTTTGTTCTATTCAATATAAATAATTATTTACATTTATTTTTAATGGCATAATAAGTTTTTAACAAAATCATTGTTTTTATTACTATTCTTGATTTTGATTATTTTGGTCCTCCATAGAATAAAGCTTGGCTCTACAGCTCCATCACTCACCAAAAAATATTTGGTGCAGTCTGAAGTCTCAGTTCCTCATCTGTTGCTCAATATGTTTGCTGGTTTATGGATGTTAAAGCCAAAATGAAAATGCAAACTATGTTCTTTAAAAAACAAACATATTCAGTGTCCAAAGTTGTGTAATGCAGGCTGGATTTGTTCCACAGGAACTGAGGACAGGTGTTCTAAATGGATCATTGGGTTGTTGTTTATTAATGTTAAGAGGTCAGATGGTGATAAAATATATCCTAAGCCATTTTTTAAACTCTTCCTCTTATGTTTGTGGTTTCACCTGACAGCAAAGACCGCTGAAGCAATCTCTGAGCAAGTCCTTATTTCGAGAGCGCTTCTGGAAATGCCTCCTTCTATCTGTCCTGATGTATGGCTGCATGGGAGCCATGGTTTGGTGTCACGTCACCAAAGTGACCCGCTTCACCTTTGACAGTGCCTTCAAAGGGAAATCCAAGATGTACCATGACAGCCCCTGCTCTGATGGCTACATCTACATCCCACTGGCCCTACTGGGCCTGCTCTATTTGGTCTACCTGTTGGAGTGTTGGCACTGTCGTGTGAAGAATGAGCTACTGCACAAAATGGATGTGGAAGGCACCTACGAGTACATCAAGAAGATGCAGCAGGCTCAACCCTGCATCTGGTGGAAGGCCATCAGCTACCACTATGTCCGTCGAACTCGACAGGTCACACGCTACCGCCGTTATACTTGCACCCAGATTTACCACGAGCGTCTTGAGACCCATGTGGCAGAAGCAGAATTTGACTACAGCCATTGTAGCATCAAAGATGTTTCCAAACAGCCGCTGGGCTTGGAGAAATGTGTACTCACTAAGCTGTGCTTCACCAAGTACTTCAGTTTTGCCAATGTGGAGTCAGAGAATTCTTACCTTACACAAAGAGCGAGGTTTTTCACAGACAATGAGGGCCTGGATGACTACATGGAAGCCAGGGAGGACATGAACCTACAGAACATTGACCTGAAGGAGTATGTCTTGGTGCTCTGTGACCTGGAGCATCATCCCTGGTATCTGTCCCACTACTTCTTCTGGTTTGCCTCCTTCCTCACATTCTCCTGGCCTCTCAGAGTCTTCACGGAGTATCGCACTGCATATGTCCACTAACGTGTTGTGAAGCTCTTTGGGCACGATTACTGCCCTGTGTCGCCATGTGTTGATCGACGATACTGGTGTCGTATCCCTCGAGTTAAAACCACTGACGTTACAGAACTAGAGTGGCACATTTGCTCCAACCAGCAGCTGCTTACTCAGAGGCTGGCCTCATGGATCTGGCCCAGTGACCGTCCAGCTTCAGCGAGATTCATCAGAACTGTGAGTGCTGCCACAGAGTCATCATCTGATCCTCAGTGTTCTCTAGAAGCGCCCTCAGCATCTGTACTGGTGCCAACTTTCCTTTAAGAGTTCCCATCATCACCAGAAAAAGAGACCCTGGAAACAGTAGGAAATAGTGTGGAATTTCACACAGCGGGGTCGTCAGGGAGGAGCGGCTCCAAAGGTGAAGATTTTGTTGCAGTTTCGTCTCCGTCAAGTATCTTTTCCTGTGACTTCTTTTTCTTTAACCTTCAGGTGACCTGTATGGAGTCATTGATGACCCAAGCCTTATATTTATGTGCCTTTGTGATATTTTTGATCACAGAAATATTTCTTGCCATGATTCTGTCAGTCTTATTATTTTAATGTTACAGGCTTTGTTTTTGTTTTTGTTTTTGTTTTTTTTGGGGGGGGGGGGGTTATAATTTGTATTTTTTGTTTTTGTTTTTTGGTAATTATTCCATAATATTTCACATTTCAGTAATCTGAGTATTTTGAGTGTTTCTGCACAAAACAAAATATTCAGATTTAGTTTGAAGCAGAAACCTGGAAATAACAAAAGATGAAAAAAAACCTCCTGACTGTGACGACTTCACTGTAATTTGTTGCTGATCAGCATACAGAGGTGGGAAGTAACGAAGTACAAATACTTCGTTACTGTACTTAAGTAGATTTTTCAGGTATCTGTACTTTACTTAAGTATTTATTTTTCTGACTACTTTTTACTTTTACTCCCTACATTTTTACACAAGTATCGGTACTTTCTACTTCTTACATTTTCAAACAGACTCGTTACTTTTTAACACGTCAGAGAGAAGTTTTTATTTCCGGTCAGTGCGCCTTCAAACATCAAATGATCTGAGCCTAAACGGAGGAATAATAACACATAAGAGACAATCGTACTGCGTATCCTCCATCACCGGGGCTTATCTCGTACAAAGGGATTAAATACGCAAACCCATATAATTAATGTATCATTTATAGCGCTATAATCGGGCCGGACCGAGTCCGTAAGTTGCGCTGCGGCACATAAACAGCTTAGCTAACGCTACTGAAGAGGAGCGAGCATGAAGGGAGTAACGTGTGGCAGGTAAATGCAACGTTTCTGAATGCTCAACAAATATCAGCAAACACACAAAGTGTGTGCAGTTTGTCACACAGTGTGTCTGCTAGCTAAAAGAAGAGCTGCTGTATTTCAGGGAGAGCAAAGAGAGAGAAGTTCACTCAGAGATGGAGAAAGAGGACAGGAGAGGAAGAAGAGAGGTTAGAGTTAAAGGTAAGGACTGGAAAATAAACTGAAGTATGCTGACGTTGTGTAATTCAGAGATTCTATGAAAATACTGCAATTTAGTGTGTGATAAACAGGTCAGCTTGTTGTACTGTATTTACAGTAAAGCTCTGTGGTGGACTGGAGTACAGTGTTTGTGTTCATGGTCAAAGTTACAGGTTACATCAGTGCAGCAGAGATGAGTTTGAATCAAAGCTGCTGATGCTGAGATTCATTCACTGAATCCAACATTTCTACAGCCTGTATGCTGTCAGTGTAGGGGATGGAGATCAGCTCAGAGAGCTGTGAAATACTGGGTTACATCTTTGTGACTTCAGTTCATCCACACAGAGCAGTAAACCTCAGAGCAGCAGCAGCATGTCAGCTGATCACAGCCTGCACACCAACATCATTTACTGCAGCTCACAATAGAAAGCTGTGATTCTTCTCCCCATGCAGAGCCACTACAGCTGATCTTAGGGTTCCTCCACCTTCTGAATCCCACTGTAACCCCTGAGGCACAGTCACCCTCTACTATGGAGGACACAGAGAACAGAGCTGTGTTTAAATTCCCTTTCACAGTTTGTGTCCTACATAACAGATTCAAGCTGAGTGCATTCATTAGGATTAAAATTTAGATTGGAATAACGTTTGTATTCTCATGTACTATTTTATATTATTACAATAATAGATAATGAGGTTCGGTTAGTTTTACACAAAAATAGCAGGTAGAAACATCCTCCAAAGAACTACTTTTACTTTCTTACTTTGAGTACATTTCAGAGCCTGTACTTTTTTACTTTTACTTAAGTAGAGAAGTTGAACCAGTACTTCGACTTTTACTAAAGTATTTTTTAACACAAGTACTTGTACTTCTACTTAAGTACAGAATGTCAGTACTTTTGCCACCTCTGTCAGCATATTATGGACTCACCAATTTATGTATATTTCAGTGTTAAAATGATACAGCACACTGTAATACATAGTTTGCTTAAACATACGTAATATTTTTGTAGCGTTATTGAAACAGAGAAAAGTTGTTTTGTGAGAAGCAACAAAGAAAGACCGTCTGAATAAATTTTATTTTGTTTGTGCTATTTTCCTTTTAAACTCCTTTTTGCCTTAAATGGTAATGGACTGGTCATTTGAGGGTTAAAATGAAGACAGTTTTACTAAAGAGTGATAACAACAATGCACTGATAACAACATTGCAGTGCATTGTTATCAGTGCATTAACTGCACATTTGAACTTCACATTTAGTCATTTACAAACACAACGCTCCAGAATGTGCCATAAGATTTTCCAACATGCCGCTGAACTGATGCCCTTTGCAGTGTTTCAGTAAAAACAAATTCAAACCAAACAGCTGAGTGAGCAACTTTACTCGATGCTCTGAGACTTTAAACGAGTTTCTCAGAAGTTTTTTTTTGTTTCATTTTTATTGTAAGTTGTTAGTTTAATTGTGACCAAGAATGTGATATAATTCTGATGTTTGATGGAGTCTCTTTCATGTATCCCATTTATGTGAAAAGATGTGCTTTTAAGTAATAACTGCAACATTAAATGTACTTCACTTCATGTCTGACACATGACTCACATATAGGATGAGCTCTACTTATAAAACTCTTTATTAGACTTAAAAAAATAAGAGTAACACACATGTTTATGCTTGATGGTACCTGGAAACTTTTGCTCCCTTGTTCACATTTTTTTTTTTTTTTTTTTTTTTTTTTTTTTTTTTAAGCCTGTCATGTCTGGTAGATCTTGCAAGCAGAACTGTGATCTGAATGCGTTGTTGTGCCAAACATATTTGCTATTTCAAGATGAGCTCTATAGGTTCTCAATAGGCTCTTCTTGTTGATGTTTTAACCCTTTATTTTATTTATCTGAGTTATTTTTCCACATACTATGTAACAGCCAGAGCTGACAGGCTGAAGAAGAGGAAAATAAAGAGAAGAAAAAGGGAGAGAGAAAGGGAGCAAAAAAAAAAAAAAAAAAAAGGGGAAAGAGCACAAGTCTATTAATCAGATACTTCATCACTTTAACATATAAAAAAATACTATCAATACTTGCAAAAATAAATTTGTGTGTGAAAAACAAAACTAACAAAGCATGTTACGCAGACCAACAATTTTGTTGAGTTGTGATTGCGTGGGCGTTTGTGTCTGTGTCATGTTTGTGTCTGTGTCATGGAACGTACTTACCAATGAGGGCAAAACGCTGCAGCTCCACCCATCAGAAGCCAGAGGCAGGTACGGAGAGCCCCCGGAACCCCAGGCCACCAGCAGCCCACCAAGAGCCAGGAAGACCCCCGGCCACTCAGTCCAAAGACAACCGCACACCTACCCCAGCAGACGGGAGAGGGTGGTCTCAGACGGAGCCCCCCCAGTCGAGGAGCGAGGGCTCAGGGAACCCAAGGCGATGAGAAGCCAGCCCCCCCCCAGCGGCCAGCCCCCTGCACTGGCCGGCGGCAGGGCTCCCGGGCCCACGGCACCCAAGGACCGCCCGACCCTCCACAGAGCCCCCCCCCACGCCGAAGAAGCCAACGCAGCCCCGCACCGCACCCCCAAGGGGGGCAGGCCAGTACCCACGCCAGAACACCCAGCCCCACCCAGGAACCCCGAGGCACCCCCATCCCAGGGGGGTAGGGGGGAGGAGGCAACCAGCAAGGAGCGGCCAGGAGGCAAGGCACAAGGCCCAGACCCCGGGCCAGCCATACATACCAACACACCCAGACACCCGTGTACACATTTATACACAGATACTCATACATGCCCATACATACTTACCCACACACAGATATGCCATACATACACATTCACTCACCCACCCATACTCACGGAGACGGTGACAAATACACAAAGACACACATTCATCCATAGCTACCCACCCTCTGAAGGCGGGGCAAGTGGAAACCACCCCAGGGCCAACAGCGACCCCAGGACGCCACCAGCCCGGTCCCCAAGGAACCACCCGACCCCTACCCCGGGCGAGACGCAAGAAATCGGGGTGTAAGATGACCCATCCACCCCTCCTCCTCCCCAACTTGTAGGTCTATGTGTTAATGTTTGTGAGTGAATGAAGTGTATAGGGTGCAGTTAAAATTGAGGGGACAGTTATGCCACAAGCGCCAACTGTTGGTCGTCAGCGCTTGCCCACACTGCCCCCCCAAAACCCTCCATGTCTAAAGTGCAAATAAAATTTGGAGACAGTGACGAGGATCCGAGTGGGGCCACCTCAGCGGCCCATCTCATCAACCTCTGAGTAACATGCCTGCCCCAAAGGTCCTATGTGTATCAGGTTGTAAGTGTGTATGTGTTGTGAGTTATAATGACTAAAGTGCAATTAAAACGGAGAGGCAAGTGGTGGTGCAGCTCTCCACGTGGCCTCTCCATCCTACATCTGTGAGTGATGTGTATTCTGTGTGTGTGTGTGTGTGTGTTTGTGTATGGGGAGGGGGAGGGGGAGGGGGGGGGGGGCATATGACCAGGAAAAATCCTGGAAGAAGAGTTCACATTGAGTAAATGCTTATCAAGGTCTTTGAAAATGTTTACATATTGTATAACATATGTAACATTAGTAATGTGACTGGTGGTATTCATATTTAAATTTAAATATGTAAATTATTAATAAAATATCTTTAATTTTTTTTACCCAGATTGGGTCATCAATATCCAATGATCCCAATTTGCACCTCTACAACAGAAAGTCTGAAAAAGAAAAGAATCAATGTGTTGCAGTGGTGCTGTAAAAATATAGATTTCAACCTGATTGAAATGCTTTGGTGGGCCCTAAAGAGGGCTGTGCAGAAATGAATGCTTCCAAACCTCAATGAGCTGTAACAATGACATAAAGAAGAGTAGGCCAAAATTCTACCACAATAATGTGAGAGACCGATAGTCACACAGAAAACAATTACTTCAAGTTATTGCTGCTAAATGTGATTCTACAAGCTACTGAATCATGGGGTGGACTGCAGGGAGTCCTGCAAAAATGAACAAATATATATTACTGATTCATTTATATTTGTGTGTGTGTGTGTGTGTGTGTGTGTGTGTGTGTGTGAGAGAGAGAGAAAAACTAACTCAGATATATTGTGTTGGGTGGATGGGATTCCTGATAGCTGTATGGTTGCACGTGCTTCCATCACAGTCCCCTTGAAGTAACACTGGAATGAAGCTGGATGAGACTGGAAAACCAAACAGCACAGAAGCCACAAGCACAGGAGACCGAGTGTTTTCTAGTTTGTGTAATAAAATCAACCTTATATCCCAGAATAGGAAAATTGAGACAAGACCCCAAAACACAATATTACAAAATATGAGGTGGAATGTAGACGTGAGGAACAAAATACAAATGCAGGAAACAGAATATTTATATTAGAAATAAAATTTTCTCAAATTCCAAACAGGACAACAAGAATTAATAATCCAAAAAGACGTAGGAAGTGTGACTGTATTATAAACACAGGACTGTTAATAAAGAAAGAAAGAAAGAAATAATTAAAACATTTTTAGTACACAAAATATACAAATATTACACAAAATAAGAACTCAAACTGGTCTCTCACACACACACTAAAAAAAAAAAACCACGCAGGTCAAGTCCGGACAATCAGACAGAAGCCACTTTCCCATCAACAGGGTTCCGGAGCCGGTGCCTTAATTTGAACCGTTAAGCGGGTTTTCCACTGCGGAAGCACTCGGTGCTTGGCCGAAAAACGGGTTCAACTCCGGCCCCGCAAACTAGCTGGTCTCGAACCAAGAAAGCGGCAGAAGGGCGTGACTCTGCCAGCTCAACATCAAGTTTTCTACCATATTACATGTGTATTACATGAGAAAAGCGAAGCGATTTTCACGGCTGTGAATTAGGCTGGGCTCTAAGTCTGAAATTGCTGCTTTGTATCAGTTCATATCACAGATAAAACGACACAAAGTGCGTACTTGTCGTGTTGCTGTCTGTGTTTACCTCTGTGCTGCACACAGATGCTGCAGTAGTCTGGTTTGGACCGTAAAACGTATTTGCAGCACAAGAAAGGGGAGCGTGTTCTCCCACGTTTGTGCGCTTCGGCTTCCGTGTCCAGACGAGGACCCGCCCACACTCATACGTAAAGCAGCGGTTCACAGAAAGGCGGTGGAAACGCAGGCCCGTTCTTACGCGTTTCGCCGGTTCATTGAAACTACAGTAGCACCAGCACTGGCACGAGCACCGGCTCCTCGGCGATGGGAAAGTAGCAAGAGAGAGAGAGAAAACTGTAAAAGTAAAACACAAAATTAAAAAAAATCTTACTAATGAGGAGATATGAAGGATATCAAAAGTAATAAACTTGAACTAAGTCAGAAGGACAACTTCAAATGTTTAAATTAAGAATTGAATACCCCCAGACACAAAAGCTGAGCACTGTGAGAACCCCCACCCCCACCCGAAACATATTACTAGAATAACCATAAAACCAAAGCAAGAACCCAAAACTCAACAAATAGCCGAATCCAAAACTTCAGTGAAATCAAAACTCATGTATGTTAAACAAGAAACCAAAGTTACCAACATCACCATAACACTCCGGAGAAGTTGAGTCCGGTCATCCGAACAGAATCGGTGGGTAACCTTCAAGTGTTGCCAGAAAACTCAGTTAAAGTAAGAGGGGAAAAAAGTTAGCTGGACATTTTAGGTCGGACTTTCCCTTTAAGTGATTTATGCAACAGCATCTCTCGGTACATCTACCTCAGTCAGCACCATGGACAGCGACCCCGCTCTCCGCGGAACGCCACCGCCGCCTGTGCATCCAGCGGGCCCCGGGGGGCAGGGCATGCTCCTTCTGTAACGACGACCAGCTAATACTGCAAATCTCCCATCATGTTACTGCGGCACTGACAGCTAAACCGTAGAAAGCGGGATGCGGGATTTCCTGTAGAAACACCTCTGCTCCTTGTTTTTCTTTTCTTAACCCACATCTCAGCCAGCCGGAAGATAAAGATGCTCTTATTTTGGCTTTCACCGATCAACGCGTCCCCTCCAAATGCCTCTAAATGATAGCAGATGTGACAAGTCTCTTTTGAGGGACGCTGCGGAGCAAAGGTGGTGAAATCTCTTCCTCTTCCTCCTCCACGCCCTGTCTTTACTACCAGCTGCCCAGCACCATGTCTCCTCCAGCATCGGCTGCGACAGCGAGTGAAAACAGCACCGCTACTGTTTTCGAGGAGGACACCAGAGAGGAGGTAGAATTTTCTGGCATCCTTTTTGGCACAGCAAATGCCTTTTGTTACGGTCTGTTTGTCGGAGCTTGTCGCAGAGCTTTAATGTGTCCATGTGTGCTGTGCAGGCTGCAAAACGCTGCAGGTGGATAATCTGACGGGAATTAGGCGTTACAGACACGTCATTGTTCTACAGTTTGATATAAAGGGGAATTTCAATAATCTTGTAGCATGCACTGATTGTTTTGGAGGAAAATTGAAGATGTTATTGGGAATCAGTCATTCAGCGTCTTTACCTGTTTTTCACCTCCCATGTACTGCAGCAGGCCTGTAAAGCTGACCGTGGCTGGAATATCTTCAGTTATTCTTTAAAAGTAAATGTCTAATCAATGTGTGCATGACCCTTCTGGTCATATTTTTATGCAAAACATCCACAGACGTTACAGCGATGCAGGTGCTTGTTTGCAGCTGACCTGTTAACATCCATCAGTTTGTCAGGGGTTCGTTTAGGGTTAGTTATGTTAGTATCTTGAACTAAGGAATTTTTTTGCTTAATGGAATAGCTACATAGGAATAATGGTAAGGACAAATTCCTTCCTGAGTCTTTAATTTTATTTATTTATTTGCATATTTGTCACACCTAAATGTTTCAGATCATCAAACAAATTTTAGACAAATATATTTTAGACAAATATAACCTAATTAAATACAAAATGTCTTTTTTTAAAGTGATTTTTAAATGATGATTTTATTTAAGCCACACTGGAGGGTTTCACAGCATGAACCGACAGTTTAAAGGGAATCCAAAGAATCTCAATCAGATTAAATTCCAGACTTTGAGTAGGCCACGCCAAAACCTTAATATAACTTTTTTGAGCCATTCAGAGGTGGACTTCCTGTGTGTTTCAGATCATTGTCCTGCTGCAAGTGTGCTTCAGGGCATAAACTGATAGCTGGAGGTTCTCCTTCAGGATTTTCTGGTAGAGCAGAATTCATGGTTTCATCAGTTACAGCAAATCGTACTGAAGCAGCAAAGCAGCTGCAGACCATCACACTACCATCACCATATGTTCCTTTTATGAAATATTGTGATAGATTTATGCCAGATTTAACGGGACTCAAACCTGCCAAAAAGTTCAGCTTTTGTCTAATCAGTCCACAGAATATTTTACCAAAAGTCTTGGGGATCATCGAGATGTTTTTTGGCAAACGTGAGAGGAACCTTTGTGTTAGTTTTGGTCAGCAGTGGTTTTCTCCTTGGAACTTTCCCATGAGTGGCATTTTTGCCTTTTTCTTTAGATGTTGTTCTGTGTTCTTCCGTGACCTCCTGGATGATTCACTGATGAGCTCTTGGAGCTTTTGGAAGGTTCACCGCTGTTCCAAGTAGTGTTGCAGTACTCGAGATTGGTCTTGATCTCAGTCTTGTCATGAACTCGGACATTGAGGACTCGGGATTTTATTTCAAGACCGCAACTGTGGAAATATCACTAAGTTGCCAGAATATTACCCAATTTATTGTTAGCATCCTTGCTTTTATTGGATATAAAACGTACTGATTCAAATCCAAAAAAGATTGCGCTCCTCTGCTGTCTCCCAGGAGCGCAGCCCCGCAGAGTCCGCCCAGGCTAGGTCGCTGCTATTATCGCCGCTTGCACCCGTATCATTTCACCGCAGTTTGCAATCTCCCACAAAACACGGCAGTTTCAGTGACAATGTGCACGTTTGATCTCGCTACGGTGGCGCCTGCGCTTGATTTCGCGGGCTACCGAAATTGAAATGACAACTGGCATGAACGGGAGGAGAAGTAAGAGGAAAAATGACGATCAAATGAAAATTTTAGGCTTCCGATTAAATAAATAAATAAATCCCAGCACGAAAGGTAAATACCAATCTTCATGTATTTTGACACACAAACGCTGCAACGATTGCTCCTGTAACTCATTTTGATTATTAAAAATCCTTGACACAAATTTGTTGCTTCGATGCTTCATTTTAACTCTGCAGCTCAGGTGTCTGTGTTAGTGGAGTATTTCATCCACATTAGCAGCATTAAAGTTCTCCATCGCCGCAATGGATTTCCATCATTTGGAAAAAAAACCGACCCTTTAACACAAGTGTATCATTGCTGACAAGTTTTCCCAGGCCTCCACTGCTCTGTGATGGGAGTGTGCTTGTTTGGGTGCACGCCCATGTGTTGTGCAGAGAAGGGCAGCTGTTATTTTTTTCTTTACTTCAGCTGTAGCCAACAGAACTGATCTATAACCCCCCCACCACCACCACTACTGAGGGACTTCTTCAAAATATTTTTTTATGCTTTAATTCCTGATTAGCGACTAAAATAGACCTGCAGTAGAGATGTAATTTGGAGGATGCTTGTGAATACAAAGCATTACAGCATTAAGCTCCTGCAGCCCCCACTTTTTTAAACAAAAACACAACAGCAGCTGTAGTCTGTCTGTAGATGCAGCAAGTGCAAAGAGGAGCTGTTACTGAGACGGTGAGCTCAGGTGGAGCGAAAGGAGCTCTTGTTCCTGTAACCACCTTAAAACCTTCACTGAGAAACAGCTGGAGGTCCTTCATCAACCACCTGATCAGCAGCAAAGAAAAGAGAAACTTGTAGCTGCTCCATCCATGCTGTTAACAGTTAACAAACAATATGCTGATGAATTATTAAATTTAAAATTTATTTCTTATCCGATTTCTTGATTAACTGGATTCAGAGGTGTAGAATTGTGCAGGGACGGTAAAGACATGTCCTTACCAATATTTGCTCCACGGGTGTAATTGACACCACACTGAGCCTGCCCCAGAAACCGATTTCACGCATGTCCGTAGCAATATTAATACAAAAACTTTAGAATACATGTACAGTATCTGTCATTGTGTTGTGGCAGTGCACTAAAATGTAAGCAAATTTATTTGGTCTAAATAATTTGGTCCCATTTCCTCATAATCTAGAAAAAATGTTTGCTTAGTTAGACTCATTGATGAAGTGAATGCAATTTGATGGTCAAAGATGAGGTTTTGACCATAAACCACTACATAAGTATACTGTATCATGAGTGTACAGACATGGATGTAAACTGCAACTTGCCTGTGGTAAAATGTGTACTAAGTACAGATCACAACAAAAATTAAAGAATTTTTGAACAAATGCTGGATAGGTTGTAATTGTATAGAATTTATTTTTATTGAAAATATGAGATACTTCTTTACATCAACACATAAAGTGAAAACAACTGCCTGTTGTTCTGAGAACCTGAGTTCTTCAGTTTTTCAAGCCAATTTAAATTAAATCCTACACAGGTTAATACCTGTATAGGAGTCAAAAGTTTGGACACATTTACCTATTCATATGAATGAATGAGTGTCTCCAAACTTCTGACTGGTATTGTACCCCGACAATTAAATGATCCCCTATGAGCAAGCACAAGGCAAGGATGGGAAGGAAAAACTCCCTTTAACAGGAAGAAACCTGCAGTAGAACCAGGCTCAGGGAGGGGCAGTCATCTGCTGCGACCGGTTGGGAGGTGGGAGGTGGGAGGTGGGGAGGTGGGGGGGGGGGGGGGGGGGGGCACACATCTACTTTGATTCGGGTAATACAAGCAACATGAGGCTCTTTGGAGTGTGGGTGGAAAACTGCATTCTTTTATTTAAAAGGGAATTGGACCATGCTGAAAGTGTCAGTAGGGTTCGATGAGATTGCAGGCCCAGTCCCATGAAGAATAGCTGATACATGCATTGTAGCTGTTCAACAGTGAGATGACCCAGAAAGCTGAATAGATTAGAAGGCCCCCCACAGACAGACCCAAACCTACTTTAAGTAGGCATTTGGCACTGGGAAACCACGAACCAGTGTTAGGAGGGGGCTCTGCAACAGGATTCATCATTTCTTCAGAGTCACCCAATATCTTTTCCTTCTGGAGCAAAATCAGCTGATCCTTAAGATCTTGGATTATCTGTCTCCTAATTTCTCTGTCTTTCATCAGATCATCTATCTCATAGTGGTTGTGTTCAGTTATACTGTTCAGCTGTTTTATTCCATATTCATTCTTCATTATTTGATATTCAGCCCCTGCCATTTGGTATTTAAGATCTTGTACAGTTTTCCTAAGATCTAAAGCCTTTTTCGTTAGTTTTAGGGTTTAATCCCGGGATCCGGGATTCCCGGGAAATGCGATCAGAACCATTTCCCGTTTCCCGGGAAACGTTAGACGGGAAACCGGGAAAAAAGTCGCGCGCGTCGATTTGACTTTCAGAAAGAAAAGAAAGCTTCAGAAAGTTAAATTTAAGGAAATATTGAGAGAAGGGTTCGTTTAATGCGAAAAGCATTACTCTTCATTTCAGGCACGTTCAGCCTCCGTTTAAGGCTTCAGCCTTCATCTCAAGCGTTTTAATAGAGGTATTACACAGTTGTACTTTTTTCCTCTTTAATTTGTTGAAATCGTAGGCAATGTGTTTACCCTAAGGTATTTTGTATTATATAATTTTATATTATTATATATTGTTATATTGCATTATATAGCCTATAAAATATGCCTGCCCTGAACAATAAAGAAATATCTGTTTAACTTCGAGTGTTTCTTTTCCTCGTTTGCAGACGCTTACTAACAATCATGAATTAGGATACGGGCCTAATGTGTGAAGAAATTATCATGAAATAGATTGCTTTAACATATTTTGCTTTTTAAATGGAGTTGAGTAAAATGTATATTTTTTAGGCTATAAGGATTGGCCAGTTTTTCAATAGACGATTCACAGCGAACCTACTTTAACCCTCAGACACGGTGTTATAAATTTGCTGTTGCCAGAATGGCAATGACCAAGTCGTAGTGCATTACTCAAGGCCCTGTGTTATGCCATATTATAGTGTAGTACGGTAGTTAACTTTTCAATGACTATTACAGCGTTCCACTGGTGGAGATATAGCGCAACAGATGTCGCCACGACAGCGTGGCTGAGCCTTTATCAATGCTGTGGACATGAACCGTATTGTTTTGCACCAGCAGTTGTAAAATAGCTTGGTATAATTCCATGTACAATGGAGGAATATTCGAATTATATTTGTTAAGGGAGTGTTGAGGAACGATACAACACCGCATAGCTCGAGCACTCCAATGTCGAGATGTAGGTTTTATTGCGTTAATCAAGCCGACGTTGCCCCCTACTGGGCATAATAGGACATAGCTGGAAAGCTACCTCTACAATATCACAATAGGTTAAGGCCGACACAGGCTACAGAAGGCCTAATTAAAATAAAAAAATAAATAAACTTTTTCCCGGGATTCCCGGGAAATGGCTCGTCATTTCCCGGGATTTGATTCATGTCATTTTCGGGAAAAATATTAAACCCTAGTTAGTTTGCCTCTGTGGCTCTCCACCTGGATCAGCTCAGCAACAATGCGGGGGTTTTGATCAAAGAGAAAATCTTCTCTTTCCTGAAGATTATGCAGGTTCATCTGAACAGTTTTAATCTCTGCCTCCATTTTTGCGGTCAGAAATGCCACTTGGGCCTCTTTGTCAAAAGCAGCGTCATCCACCCACCAATCAAGCGCATTTATTTTTTCTTTCAAATGTCTAATCTCCTCATGTTTTTTTCTGAGTAAGGCTTTGGAGACTGGCAAGTTCAGCAGTGTGACTCTTGTTTTTTTAGTTAAGCTTTTCTCCTTTTCCTCAAGAGTGCAAATCTCTGCCAACAAATTTTCATTCTCTGCTTCATTTTGTTTCAACAGTTTCAAGCCCAGTCACCTTATCCCTGATGGCCTTATTCCACTTCTTCAGACACGCCTCACTATCCTTTAGTTTCTGAAATATCTCAACTGGAATTTCCAAATCTTTCTTGCCCTGCTTCGCAGCTGTAATGTTTAACTGGCTGTTAGCAGAATTCAGCCATTTCTCATCCTCAGCCTGAAGTTCCACAGGCTCGGGTATTTCTCTTCTCATTGACACATCCAGTGAGGATAATAAGTGTCTGTGTGACATTTGGGACATGTAGCTTTGACTCTGAAGTGCCTTTATATTTATAACTTTTGGGAAGAACAAAAATATCAAGATATATTTTGTATATCGCCATTCAGTTATAAAAAATTATTGAGATATTATTTTTGGTCCATACTTCCCAGCCCTAGTAGTTCAAAACATATTTAGGGTGTTTTTTCTTCACTTTTTGTCTCTACAAAGATGTTATTCCTCTCTCTTACAGCCTTGATTGCAACTACATGCAAATAACCAATTACGCAAATTAGGCAATGACGTCATATAGCGACTTCTAGCAACTTTTAGGACACTAAATAGCTACTTTCCTTACTGAGGCAACAGTGGTGTCAATTTAGAACACAATGTATCAATTTAAGGACCACACAAGATGTGCAATATTTTACACAGTGTTCGATTAAATATCGACACATTGTGATTAAAAATGTGGTAATTCCTTTCCTAGGAATTGGGATTTTAAATAAGCCAACACCAAACTGTACAAAAAGTTCATATTTATTGTACAGTTTTAACAACCATAGTCCTGAACAAAACATTTCATGAATTTTAAAATACACAAACTTATCTGTTTTAAAGGAAAAATCATCCTTCTAAAATTCCCAACATAAATAACCATGACAAAATACACTTGTATATTACATGTGTATGTTTTTTCAGCTGAAATTTTTTTTCCAGCCTACAACGTTAAATTGGATTATCAGTAAACATGTATGAAAGCTCTTAAAACAATATCAAATTATTGCCTCAGATTTTGAAAATGCGATTCAGAATTACATACAAATTTTCTAACTGAGATTTAAGTAAAAGCTTAGTGTTGAAATATTTTATTTAATAGTTGTTAGTTTTTGTAGTATTGTACTAATAAAGTTGATTAGTTACGTTGTGTCCCGGTCTTGTGTTAGGTGGTCTTGACTGCAGCATTGGTTCCAAGCTTTCTCCATTTGTGGATAATAAATCTCACTGTGGTCACTGGAGTCAAAATGTCTCAGAAATGGCTTTGCAGCCCTTTCCAGACTGATAGATGTCAGTGACTTTGTTTCTTAACTGTTTCAGGTTCTGTTTAAGTGATTTCTCGATCCAAGAGGTTTGTTAGTAATAAGGCCTTGGTGTTGCCAGAGAAACTGAACTTAGCTTTCTAAAGAATCTGGTTAATCACAATTAATTCATGATTTAACAAGAAGCACTACCAGAGCACAAACCTCTGCAAAGGCAGTTCACTGTCTCTGCAGTATTTACCTTTAATGGAATAATATTATATTTTGTATATATTCATTTTGTAAATATGAAAAAAAAAACAAAAACAAAAAACAAAGAAAAAACTCAGAAATCAGGAACAAGTACAAGTACTTTTTCACAGCACTGTACATATTTGCACAGTTTCTTCTAGGCTGCTGTTTTAACACCTGGTGAAATATGAATTTTACTCTCGCATTTTAGGATTTAAGATTATAAGGGTAGAGTTGCAGAGCGCTGCACTTCACAGCAAGAAAGTTCTGAGTTCATCCCTACCTCAGTTTTCCCGGCAGATCATCAGTCATATGAACACAAATAAAACTGTCCGTCGATTTTCAAGTTTATAAATGAATAAAAATTAATTAAACAGTATCCCTGGGCATTGCTAGTTTTTTGTACTGTGACATTAAGATACAAAATTGTCAGCAGATACGTAAAGGGAACAAAGAAATGCCCTCTGTACCCTGTACATCAGAGGGTACTGCCCCAGTGATAACCAACTGTACCACTAAAAGTGCAAAAAGGTACTTTATTGTCTTAGAGTGTGTGATAGCGAATGATCTATATCATCTCAGTATTGCATACTACATTTGACATAGAAATAATTGTTTTATTATTCTTTTTGGCCATAACAATCATGAAGTGACTGATAGCTCTCACATCTCTGATGGCCCCAGTGGTACTGCAATGGTGCATGGCTCCTTTGTTAATATCCAGAGATGTCACTGTTAATCAGTAACTGCAAACAAAGCAGGTGACCTGTTAACATCCACCAGTTCAGTAGGGACCTGTTTAGGAATACACGATAAAACAACTGACAGGGAGATGCACAAAGGACTGGCTGGGAAGCAAGACACAAGTGGAAAACATGAAGGCATGAAAGGAAGGAAGGAAGGAAGTAAAAGCCACAATAATCCACATGAGAAAACTAACCTAAAAACATGAGGCAACTAAAAGACACAAAACTCACAGTGGCAACACAAAAGGCACGAGAAAGCCAGAAACACAACAAAACCAATCAATGCAAACCACAACGGTCAGTTTCACTGAAGACCACACTGGGACATAAGGATCAGACATATATACTTCATTTGCACCCTATAATTTAATCAGAAGTTCCTATTTTATGAAACTTTTTTACTGACAATATGATCCACATAAATGCTAAAAACAAGTGTACAAAAAGTTTATTAGCCTTTATAATATTTAATCAAGCAGAAATTATACATACAAGCAGCCAAAACACAGAAACCTGTTTCACAAGCCTGGATTTGATGATGACTGGCAGTATGGAGGATCTAAACTGCCTAAAATCATAGATAAACAAATAAAAAGACTCAGTAAAAAAAATAAATAAATAAATTTGCCTCTGAATGTCCATGAAATAATAATAATAAACAAGTATAGGAAGTAATTATTTTATGAAATGTGATCTAAACTGACATTTATATTTTAATTTAATTATGCAGTAACACTACTTGTCCTATTTATTTAGTTTTCATTTATGTTTCCATTAATTTGTTCATTTTTAATAAATCAATTTTTATTAGGTATTGCATTTCCCCAATTTATTTATGCATTTTGGCTCTGGGATTTTTCTAGATATCTCTTCTGCTATATTTAAAGGCATAGTGAGCAATTAACAAAATCCCTGCATGCCATGAAACTTGCTGCCAATAAATAAATAAAATAATAATAATAATAAAAAATCAACCTGCCTTTGCCACTCCATTACTTTGAAGACACTTTTCTTGCTCCACCCTCTGACGGGGACGGTCGCATTCTATCTCTCTCCCTGCCCTCCCTATCTTTCCTGCTTGCTGCTTGCTGTGAGAGCGTCTCTTGCACACTGTTCGAATAAGAATAAGATTGAGAGCAATATGGATTTGGCAAACTGGGCCTTCAAGACCACTGATCGAATTTTTTCCACTATGAGATCTGGGAAAGGGGAGCCTGCGTGTCCGAGTGGAACAGACCCAGTTGGATACGTCATCGATTCTTGGAGCTCGTGGAGACCTGTGTGCTTCTCGGCCCTCGAGGTGGAAGACGTGGAAGACGTGGAAGACGCTTACATATTTGGCTATCTGGTAGCGGTATCTTTTCTGTTTGGGCTTGGAGGATACCTGATTTACCGAGAAATCAAGAAAACCTGGACGGCAGTTCGACATCTGCAGAGGCTGCCGACCCAGGTGGATGGGCTGACCAGAACCGTACAGACTCAGACTCAAAGCCTGATGAACCTGAGCCGTAGACTTGGGGAGTAGCAGGTGAGAGGGGTTCGATCTGGAGATAAGGTACGGTTCTGCACATAACTAATGAATTTGGATTATTGGATTTATTGAATGGTTTCCCAGTGAGACTGAAGGCTGTTGGAAAAACAAGCAGCCTGTTCCAAAACAACATCTGCATTATCAGAATTCGGCTCCCTAGCCGGCCTTGGCTGGCAATCATATCTCTCCAGAGCTATGTGTGAAGGCCGCTCTCCCCCTCAGCCCTCTCTGTGATTTGTGAAGCTGGATCTGGTGTACCAAGGCCGCTGATGAACTTCCATCACTATCAGTGAACTGTTTGGCTAGGAGCTGGCATCTGGGCTCCACAATGCCCCCACCCTCTCGTCTCCGTCTGCATCCCTTCCTGACCCTGACCCTACCCACCATACTGCTATCCCGGCTTTATATGTGCAATATGCTTTTTGCTGAGGTGTTTTTTGGAACCTCGTAAGGTGTTCTTTATGAACACAGTATGAGATGATTTTTTTGAACCTAACTATCCCAATGTATCTCTTTCTGTCTTTCTGCTAAAGGTAGCGCCGTTGAGAAACGGTTGCATGACCTCAGACATCTGTCCCCCCTGTCTGTGTTATGTTTATGCTTGTTTTGGATGGATGTTCTGTTAACTGCAATTTCCCCATTTGTGGGACTAATAAAGGCATTCTTGATTATTGATTCTTGATTCTTGACATGTACTGTGCTGGAGTTCATGGTTATTTTCAGCTCCTTAACACTGGAAAAAGGTCCACAGTATCTGAGGACACGTGTAAATGGATCATGAGATTGTTGTTGATTGATGTTAAGCAGTTAGGTCATGATACAATGATAAAATATATCCTAAGCCATTTTTTAAAACTCTTCCTCTTATGTTTGTGCTTTCACCCGACAGCAAAGACCGCTGAAGCAATCTCTGAGCAAGTCCTTATGTCGGGAGCGCTTCTGGAAATGCCTCCTCCTGTCCGTCCTCATGTATGGCTGCATGGGAGCCATGGTTTGGTGTCACATCACCAAGGTGACCCGCCTCACCTTTGACAGTGCCTTCAAAGGGAAATCCATGATGTACCATGACAGCCCCTGCTCTGATGGCTACATCTACATCCCATTGGCCCTTCTGGGCATGCTCTATTTAGTCTACCTGGTGGAGTGCTGGCACTGTCATGTGAAGAATGAGCTGCAACACAAAGTGGACATGGAGGGCATCTACGAGCGCATCCAGAGGATGCAGCAGGCTAAACCCTGCATCTGGTGGAAGGCCATCAGCTACCACTATGTCCGTCGAACTCGACAGGTCACGCGCTACCGCAATGGAGACGCCTACACTAGCACCCAAGTTTACCATGAGCGTGTCAACACTCATGTGGCAGAAGCAGAATTTGACTACAGCCATTGTGGCGTCAAAGATGTTTCCAAACAGCTGCTGGGCTTGGAGAAGTCGGCACTGACAAAGATGCGCTTCACTAAGTGTTTCAGTTTTGCCAATGTGGAGTCAGAGAATTCTTACCTTACGCAAAGAGCGAGGTTTTTCACAGACAATGAAGGCCTGGATGACTACATGGAAGCCAGGGAGGGGATGCATCTGAAGAACATTGACCTAAAGGAGTATGTTTTGGTGCTCTGTGACCCGGAGCACCACCCCTGGTATCTGTCCCACTATGTCTTCTGGTTTGCCTCCTTCCTCACATTCTCCTGGCCTCTCAGAGTCTTCATGGAGTATCGCACTGCATATGTCCACTACCGTGTTGAGAAGCTCTTTGGGAACGATTACGTGCCTGTGACCCCTTGTGACGATAGACCATACTGGCGCCGAATCCCTCGAGTTAACACCATTGACAGTACAGAACTAGAGTGGCACATTCGCTCCAACCAGCAGCTGGTGCCCAGTTACTCAGAGGCTGGTCTCATGGACCTGGCCCAGTGCCCTTCTAGCTTTGGCGGGCTTCGTCAGAACTGCGAGCGCTGCCACAGAGCCATCAGCTGCTCCTCGGTGTTCTCTAGGAGCGCTCTCAGCATCTGCACTGGTGCCAGCTCTCGCATCCCCTTCAGTGGGAGTCGCTTCTCTTTAGCCCGTCGCTACGGCTCCCAGCGCAGCTGCTTCTGGAGGAGCGGCAGCTTGGACGACCAGGAGAGCCCCAGTGAAAATACCCGCTGCCTATCAGAGCGCCTCACCACAGATGATGAGGAGCCCCCGGACTACGAGGATGCACTTTGCTACCCAGTGCTCATCGTCCACTGCAGTGAGAACTGCCACAACCACAGATCTTTCCACAGAAATGGCTCTTGTGTGGAGACCTCTCTATGATATGCAGTCACAGTGGCATTTCTGTAGCACTTCAAAAGCAGGGTGTCACAGATACTGTAAAGAATAATTTTCTGAATCCTGAATGTGTGAATCACCGAAGCAATAACAGCGGTTAGTGAGCGCTGAACAAAGTGACATCGGACAATAAACATACAAACACAGACAAATTATATCTGCTTGGCTTCCAAGAAAAACCAAGGAGACTCCGACTGTTACAATGCACACCATCACCACAGCTTTTACAGTGCACCTGAAACTGAAACTAAAGCTGCAATTACCTCATAAAACTTTCTGAGAGGTCACAGACGGACAGGTTGAAACCTCTCATGTTCATTCAGTGATTCAGTGTGGAGCAGCTTCTACAAATGTAACTTCTAACTACAGCAATAACTGAAAACAAACCTCAAGTGGGGGGGGGCACCAGTTTGTACTGGTGCATGTCACAAAGAGACTGGTCAGTACGGAAACCTCTAACTCAAAGAGACAGTTTAACATCTGGACTTTCTCACTCGCTGTTAAAGCATTCGGCAATGTTCTCATTTCACATGTGAAGTGCTGTAATTTCTTTTTTAATCATCTATGTTTTCCCTACATTACCCAGAATGCCTTTTATCAACTTAAGACAACAGGTATAAGCTTAATTTTAGCAGACAGTGACCCAATGATGTTAAACAGGGGAGAGGCATTTGTTCAGATTGAGAGAAGTTCAGACTTCATCCTCATAGCTGGTCCTGTGGGTTTGTTGCATCCTGGTGCATCTCTGCTTCTTCTTCTTCTTCAGTGGATTTCTCAGTGTTTGACTGTTGACTGTTAGTGCTACGTGGCAGCTCCAGAGAAAAGCACCTGTTGTGAATGTTGAGTGACTCACACATAAACATGATGTTTACTGTTGGTGCTTTCCTTCTACCTTCAGAATTAACAGTTTGAGCATCTTTAAGGAAATAAGAGAGACGAAACAGAATCAGAATTTTTTTTGGCTTTGACATGTGATTAATTTGTCTTGACTGACCCAGAAAGTGAAAAATTGTGGGCGCACTAACACTGTCCAGTCCTATGAGCCTTTACTTTGCCAGACTAAAACACATGAAAACCGAATCAAGCATTAAGCGTAAAATGGGACTTTTCCGCTGCCAACTGCCATGATGAAACCTGCCGGCAACTG
Source organism: Archocentrus centrarchus (assembly GCF_007364275.1). NCBI lineage: Eukaryota > Metazoa > Chordata > Actinopteri > Cichliformes > Cichlidae > Archocentrus > Archocentrus centrarchus. The sequence continues at coordinate 24,672,678 of NC_044367.1, read as the reverse complement.
TGGTACAAACACACCTCATTGTGCCAGTCACGTGGACATAAAAGACAGACTGGTTTAGTACAATACAGTGGGCACGGAAAGTATTCAGGCCCCTTTAAATTTTTTACTGTTCGTTTTATTGCAGCCATTTGCTAAAATCAAAAAAGTTCATTTTATTTCTCATTAATGTACACTCAGCACCCCACCTTGAAAGAAAAAAATCAGAAATGCAGAAATTTTTGCAAATTTATTAAAAAAGAAAAACTGAAATATCACATGGTCATAAGTATTCAGACCCTTTGCTCAGTATTATTGCCATTTTCAGATCTCTCCAAAGATGCTCAGTTGGGTTTAGGTCAGTGCTCTAGCTGGGCCAGTCAAGAATGGTCAGAGTTGCTTTGAATCCACTCATTTGTTATTTTAGCTGCGTGCTTAGGGTCACTGTCTTGTTGGAAGATGAACCTTCGGCCCAGTCTGAGGTCCTGAGCACTCTGGAAGAGGTATCTTCCAGGATATCTCTGTACTTGGCCACATTCATCTTTCCTTCAATTTCAACCAGTCATCCTGTCCCTGCAGCTGAAAAACACCCCCACAGCATGATGCCGCCACCACTATGTTTCACAGTTGGGGTTGTATTGGGCAGGTGATGAGCAGTGCATGGTTTTCTCCACACATTCTGCTTAGAATTAACACCAAAAAGTTCAATGTTTGTCTCATCAGACCAGAGAATCTTATTTCTCATAGTCTGGGAGTCCTTCATGTGTTTTTTGGCAAACTCTATGCGGGCTTTCATATGTCTGCACTGAAGAGAGGCTTCCGTCCGGCCACTCGGCTATAAAGCCCCGACTGGTGGAGGGCTGCAGTGATAGTTGACTTTGTGGACCCTTCTCTCATCTCCCTACTGCATCTCTGGAGCTCAGCCACAGTGATCTTTGGGTTCTTCTTTACTTCTCTCACCAAGGCTCTTTTCCCAAGATTGCTCAGTTTGGCTGGACAGCCAAGTCTAGAAAGAGTTCTGGTAGTCCCAAACTTCTTCCATTTAAGGATTATGGAGGCCACGGTGCTCTTAGGAACCTTGAGTGCTGCAGAAATTCTTCTGTAACCTCGGCCAGATCTGTGCCTTGCCACATTTCTGTCTCTGAGCTCCTTGGGCAGTTCCTTCAACCTCATGATTCTCATTTGCTTTGACATGCACTGTGAGCTTTGAGGTCTTATGTAGACAGGTGTGTGCCTTTCCTAATCAATTCCAATCAGTTTAATTAAACACAGCTGGACTCCAATGAAGGAGTAGAACCATCTCAAAGAGGATCAGAAGAAATGGACAGCATGTGAGTTAAATATGAGTGTCACAGCAAAGGGTCTGAATACTTATGACCATGTGATATTTCAGTTTTTCTTTTTTAATAAATTTGCAAAAAAAAAAATTCTGTCAAGATGGGGTGCTGAGTGTACATTAATGAGAAATAAAATGAACTTCTTTTAATTTTAGCAAATGGCTGCAATGAAACAGAGTGAAAAATTTAAACGGGTCTGAATACTTTCCGCACCCGCTGTACATGTGAACAGGTGAGTGTGGATTTTAGTTGCAAAAAGATCATATGATCATTAAATACATGCCTGATTTTGCATGATTTCCTTCTGCTGAGACACTGTGGCAAAACCATAAAACATCCATGAATGTAAACCACCAGCATATATGATATATTCTATACCATTATGTGTTGAAGTAAAGGAATAATGCTCTATTTTTCATGTGTAAAATGGTGATTTCACTGTCCAGCGTGCACTAACATGCTGCCATGTTTCTGAAGGAGACTGTGACTGCTGACATCTGGAGGATCTGCGACTCTTTTGAGGTTACAGGCAGTATATGCAAGGATGTAAATGCCATTATGTTTACACATTATACAAACTTTCTAATACAGACTTGTTTTTATTTTATAAAACATGCTGTATGCATTCTGGCATATAACATCTTGTTCACTGTGGAGGACCAAAACAGCCAAAATCAAAAATAAATAAATGATTCTTTAAATAAATTTATATGCTATTAAATGCCTCCCAAATAAATATAACTTATGTTTAGCATTAGTTGTGTTTAATTTTATTATTTTACTTTTATATGTATGAATTGATGTATTTATTTCTGTTTTTTGCTTTTTGCATTTCCCCAAACTACTGAACTGTTGTATTTTCATTTCAAATTTCTCTCCACGTTTCTGCTTTATTTTGCAAATGAACGGGCCGTCGTTCAAAATCATGAGGAGAATGTTTTACCTTTGTAAATAAGCTTTATCCACTATGAATTTAAGATAGATTAACTAAGCCCTCTAATTTGCACAATGATGATGATGATACTTTATTGATCCCACAATGGGGAAATTACAGTTAACAGAATGAAGCAGAAATACAAAAAAGAAATTTAAAAATACAGAAATGAATGTATTTGGGGAAAATAAATAGGGAGAAATACATTCATACATAAATAATTTCCTAAAAACAGAAGTAAATAAAAAATCTTTGTGGCATTTAATGGCATAATTAGTCATTTATTGAATAAATAATTTATTTATAATCTTAATTTTGCAGTTTGGGCCCTCCACAGTTGTTTTCAATAATGTAGTGACACCCATATTATTATACACTTGATGCAAATGGAGCTGAATGTTGATGTCAATTGCATTAAAGTAATAATTAAGCTGATATATGGTCATAAATGCTCAGACGTGGAACAAAAACAAGCATCTTGTACAAAACGTGAAATATGTTATAAATGTCCCTGTAACCAAATGGGTTGTATAAAAACTTGATTACTTTTCAAAATATGTATTTCAATTTATCTTATGCTGGAAAAATAAAAATTGCAATAAATGTCTGGGTCACACCCATGTATAGTTAAAAAAATGCTGCTGGCTTCAATACTCAAACTGCTGAGGAGAAAAACATTTTTACTGAAGGTCTTTTATTTTTTCACCTCTGCTTTTCTTCCTGTTACCCGTGGAGAGGCAAAATTGCCAAAAATCAAAGAAGAAAGAAAGAAAATAAATAATTTTTGGTTTGGGAAACAATGCAATATGTCATTAAAAGCACCAGAAATACCATTTAGTAAGTAAAAACTGTCATTTTTGTCTACAGATGGTGTATAAAAAAAACTCACATTTTCAGGAAAATATAATCAGACAATCAAATGGTTCCAACTCAGTGCATTTAAGCATGTTCAGTTCAAACTGAGCATCAGATTGAGGAAGAAAGGTGACTTAAGTGACTTAGTGCCAGATACGCTGGGCTGAGTGTTTCAGAAACTGCTGATCAGCTGGGAGTTTCACACACAGCCATCTCTAGGGTTTACAGAGAATGGTCAAAAAAAGTGAGGATATCCAGTGAGCCGCAGTCCTCTGGGTAAAAATGCTTTGTTGACGTCTGAAGGGAGAAGGTCTAGACTGCTTTGACGTGAGAGGAAGGGAACAGTGACTCAAATAACCACTGGTAACAACCAAAGTATGCAGAAGAGCATCTCTGAACTCATAACACATTAAACCTTGGAGAAGATGGGTTACAGTAGCAGAAGACCGCATCGCAGCTGGTTAGCTAAGACCAGGAAAGTGAGGCAACAATTTAATCAGGCTCACCAAAACTGAGTTCTCCTGCAATATTCAGATGGTAGGGTCAAGAAAGCACGAATCCATCCTGCTTTGTATCAACAATTCAAGCTGGTGGTGGTTATGTAATGGTGTGGGGACGTTTTCTTGGCACACTTTGGATCCCTTAGTACCAACTGAACATCAATTAATGGAACCGCTATGTTTCCTTTTTTTTTTTTTTCTAAGTCATCTTCATTATAAATCAATAAACAACATAAAATAACCAATCAATATTTCTGTGTCTGGATCAAGAATATTCAAGAACATTTTTACTTCAGGTGGTTATTCAGTTCTTTTAGGATTATAAAAAATGTCTGCACAGCTCCAGTAAGTGTTGTTACATGAAATATTAGTGTTATTATTTTTACTGTTAATATAACAACAGGTCCAGTTTGTGTGTATTCTTTATGGCTTAATGGTTTGAATAAAAGGAACATCTAGATTCGACGAAGGGGAATCAGAAGCATAAATGTCCAGATTGGGTTTTACTATTGAGTGAAAGTAATCAAATCCTCAGAGGTGTGATCACAGGACAAAAACACCTATTTACATAAATACTTTTTCATTAATGATTATTCATACTAGAGCATATATGAAACAGATGCCTTTTATGGCACGACAAAATCATTTGGTGACTTTGTTAATTCAGACAAACAGGAATTCAATCTTTCATGATCAAAATCTTCAAACAGAAAGGGAGCAACCTTTTCAGTAATTGCAAATATTTAAAAAAATAAAATAAAATAAACATATATAAACAGGGGGCTCCCAAGCTCACATACATTTAGAGTGACCAATTAACCTAACCCCAGTAATTGTGTGGCCTTGGACTGTGGGAGGAAACCCACACAGACATGGGGAGAACATGCAAACTCCACACAGAGAGACCCGGGCCAAGGTGGAATTGAACCCAGACCTAAATGTCAATCTAGCTGTGAGGCAGTAGTGTTAACCACCATGCTGCCTTGCTGCACAACATCTATTACACAATTTTAAAATTGTACAATTAAAAAAAAAAAAAAAAAAAAATCAAACTTTTCATTAAACTCATGTTGGCAGACTGAGCCCTCTTTTTTCCCATCCTTTATTTTTCCAAAGTTTTCTTAAGATAACTCAACATATAATTATATAAAAACCAACAAGTAAAAATAAAATTTATAATAAATAAATAGAACAAAATAAACATTTGATATAAATTTAGGAGGCGTATACTTTGACATAAAAACAAACTCCAATTTCAATAAAATTTGTACAGAGAGTCAAACAAATTCTGGATAATTTACCACAATGTTTTTTTTTCCCATTTAGCCTAGACCTTTTTAAATTTTACAAGCTGCAATCTACCTAAAAAAACATTCTTTAAAATTCTGAATAAACATTTAGATTCTGAGTCCATGTCCACTGAGTACAAAAATCCAAATAAAAACTCATCCCACTTAAAAGGTAGATTTTTAAAAATCATTCTGCTATAAAAATGTCACAATGAACTGTTTTCTTTCAGTTGTATTTATTCAGGAAAAATATAGCAGTTTCTTTGCCGTCCCTTTTCTGGTGTTTTTTTCTTTTACTTGCTCTTCTGGAGTTTGATGACAGAAATAAAAATAGCATGGTACCACTTCTAGGTTATAGAATATATTATCTGATGTCATTCTTCAATCAATAATATTTTATACGTGAGGTAACTTATATTATGACCTTTGACTATTCTCAATATTACCAACTACATTGTTTGTTTTTTATGTTAGCACTGACCACAGACAAACAATACAAAACTAGTATTAGCTCGCTAGCTTCATAGCTAACAGTACAAAAAAACAGCTCAGTGCAATCTAAAAAAAAAGAAATCAAAAGTTAAGAATTTTCCTGCCATTAGTTCTTCTGTCTGTTGTCAACTCATTTTTGAAATCCTCCAGCTTTAGATGTCTTGTAAACAGCCCCAGCTTACCATGAAACATTTTCTCTAGCATCTCCTCTGCTCCTTTGCTTGACATTGGGCACCAACATTACAAAAAAGAAGCAGCCTGATTGGCTCTCTTGTGAACATTTCTAGTGCCTATTGGTTCACAGATAGAACCTTACAGTACCAAGTTAAAGCTTGATTTTGCAGATCCTTATTATTTTGTGAATAAAACGCCCAAAAATATATATATTTGAAAAAATCTCTTACATATTGTTCATAAGTGGCCAGCAAATAAGTATATGACAATAACTCAGTTTCGCCAAAAATGTCAGAACCTTATAATTCTAAGGGGATGATTTATCTGTGTATTGGTAACATTTATCTGTGCATTGGTATAATTTATCTGTGTATTGGTAACAATTATCTGTGCACTGGTAACATTTATCTGTGCATTGGTATCATTTATCTGTGTATTGGTAACATTTCTCTGTGCACTGGTAACATTTATCTGTGCACTGGTAACATTTATCTGTGCATTGGTAACATTTATCTGTGCACTGGGAACATTTATCTGTGTATTGGTAACATTTCTCTGTGCACTGGTAACATTTATCTGTGTATTGGTAACATTTCTCTGTGCACTGGTATCATTTATCTGTGTATTGGTAACATTTATCTGTGCACTGGTAACATTTATCTGTGTATTGGTAACATTTCTCTGTGCACTGGTAACATTTATCTGTGCACTGGAAACAGTTATCTGTGCACTGGTAACATTTATCTGTGCACTGGTAACATTTATCTGTGCATTGGTATCATTTATCTGTGCACTGGTAACATTTATCTGTGTATTGGTAACAATTATCTGTGCACTGGTAATATTTATCTGTGAATTGGTAACATTTATCAGTGCACTGGTAACATTTATCTGTGCACTGGTAACAATTATATGTGCATTGGTAACATTTACCTGTGCACTGGTAACATTTATCTGTGCACTGGTAACATTTATCTGTGCACTGGTAACATTTAACTGTGCACTGGTAACATTTATTTGTGCACTGGTAACAATTATTTGTGCATTGGTAACATTTATCTGTGCACTGGTAACATTTATCTGTGCACTGGTAACATTTATCTGTGCACTGGTAACATTTATCTGTGCACTGGTAACATTTATTTGTGCACTGGTAACAATTATTTGTGCATTGGTAACATTTATCTGTGCACTGGTAACATTTATCTGTGCACTGGTAACATTTATCTGTGCATTGGTAACATTTATCTGTGCACTGGTAACATTTATCTGTGCACTGGTAACAAGTATCTGTGCACTGGTAACATTTATCTGTGCACTGGTAACATTTATCTGTGCACTGGTAACAATTAATTGTGCATTGGTAACATTTATCTGTGCACTGGTAACATTTATCTGTGCACTGGTAACATTTATCTGTGCACTGGCAACAGTTAACTGTGATCAAGCCAGTTTTCCCACGTCCTACGATTATAAAACATATACATATGTAAATTATACATGCAATCATATAAGTGTACACAACACTATTTTTCCAAGAAACATTTGAAAAATAAGAAAGTAAAAGATCAAATAGCATTTTTTAAATGCTTTTCTCAGAGTATTTATGGATCTGTCAGGTTTCCGATATGTGTCCCCCCCAATAGGAAACTCATTCCTACGCCCCTGTGTACCTTTCTAAAAAAATTAGATTTTTAGATCAAATGTTTTAAGGAACACTCTATGGAAATGCCAGTCCCTGGCCTTTACAGAAATATTACACTTGAATAACATTTTAGGATGACATTTTTTTTTCCTGTGTTAAAATAAACCAATCTGTTATTTAAATAATGAAGGGTGGCTGGCCTCTCCCTTAGAGATAAGGAGTGCGGCCATCCGGGAGGGGGCTCAGAGTAGAGCCGCTGCTCCTCCACATCGAAAGGAGCCAGTTGAGGTGGCTTGGGCATCTGATTAGGATGCCTCCTGGCTGCCTCTTGGGTAAGGTGTTCCGGGCGTGTCCCACCGGGAGGAGGCCCCGTGGTAGACCCAGGACACGCTGGAGAGATTATATCTCTCAGCTAGCCTGGGAACGCCTTGGGGTCCCTCCGGATGAGCTGGAGGAGGTGGCTGGGGAGAGGTGAAGCCTGGACTTCTCTGCTTAGGCTCCTGCCCCCGCGACCCGGCCCGGATAAGAGGAAGAGAATGGATGGATGGATGGATGGATGGATGGATGGATTTAAATAATGACACCTTTTAGAGCCATCAGTTTGACTGTTTTTTTTTTTTTAATTCTTATCGAATATCTAGAATTCCAGGCCCTACAGGAGTGCTTGTCCCTACAGTGAAGTATAGAGGGCAAGAGCTGTATTTTGAGGGTTTTTTAACGATGAAGAACAGTGAGAAGCTATGAAAGGTTGTTCCACAGGTGAGTGTCTTGCAGGCTGCAGCATGAGGAAATGCGCATTTAGCAGCAGATAAAAACTGTCTTTACTATCTGTGCTGTCATTAGTGATGGTGAGATGAAGCTTCTTGAAGCTTTCCATCCAATCAGCGAACCCATGGGTCGAAGCTTCATTGTGCTTCATTTGCTCTATTGCGCCATCAAGTGGTCAGTCAATGTAAACAGGCAGAGTGAGTGTAATCTAGTGACGGTGAGATGAAGCTTCATGAAGCATTTAAGCTTTCCAGTCAATCGTGGAACCCATGGGTCGAAACTGCGCCCTCAAGTGGACAGTCCATGTAAAACAGACATTATAATCACACCAAGGCTTTGGTGCGTGAAGCTTTGAGTAGAATAAACGATTTTTGTGATGACAATAAATAAATCCTGAGCTGTCTTTATGATACAATGTTGGGGTCAAGAGGGAAAGTGGAAATAAAATCGGGAGAGAGTGTGTGAATGTGATTGTGTTACTTGGTTGGTAAGTGTGCTCACTAGGGACATTTTACTTATTCGTTTTTATTTAGAAATGTAGCACGGCGGCACTTTCTTACAAGAGTACTAAAATTTCCGACAACGCCACCGGGGAAAAAGGTCCCTCCGGAATAGTAACAATTTACTGTAAATATTAAAAGGTTCGAAATGCACCATGCCAAAGAAGAGCGATATCTCTTAATAATCCAATAAAATACTGCAATGTGCCACACGCGACTTCCCACCACCAGGACGCAGACCCTTCGACCACTGGCTCGCTCACACAAAAAATAACACAGTTAAAAGAAACACACCAGATCATCTGAGTTCAATTTAAAAAAAAACAAAACAAAACACACACACACGGAGCTCGCACGCTCACGCTATAAGGGCGTCTCGGGGCTTTAAGCGCCCGAAATAAAAATGTCCAATGAGCGAGACACTGCTGCAAATTCACACTGGTGCTGGTCCCTGAAGTAGCCAGCTCGAGACAGTTGTTACGTCGATTCGCGTTTCCCCATCAGATACTGATTCCCCAGCGTCTCCCCGCCGCTCCGCGCTGCCCACGCGGCAAAAAAACGCGCGCGCTTGTTCAGCGCTCGTAATCAGCGTGCCGTGCTTGCGCTGCAAGAGAACTACGGACACCGTGAAAGGTCAAACACAGGGGGAACTGGGGGAACGGTATCTGGTGGCCGTAATGCACCCATTAGATACCGGTCCACCTGTGTTTAACACAGGGGTAAGTGTATCTGATGGCACTTATTGGTCCATCAGGATGCATTCTCCCAGTTTTGGGTTATATAGACCTATCGGGATCGGCTGTATGGAGTATCTCTCTCTCTCTCTGTCTCTCTCTCTTCCTCTCACTGTCTCTCTCTCTCTCTCTCTCTCTCTCTCTCTCTCTCTCTCTCACACACACACACACACACACACACACACACACACACACACACACACACACACACACACACACACACACACACACACATATATATTTCGCCGAAACACCTTGTTTGAGTTTTCACGGTGTCCGTAGTTCTCTTGCGGCGCAAGCACGCGCGTTTTTTGCCGCGTTAGCGGCGCGGAGCGGAGAGGAGACGCTGGGAAAACAGTATCTGATGGGGAAACGCGAATCGACGGAACACCTGAACGCTGCAGAATGATCCGTGGCAGATCCAAATTTATGGCTCGGATAGTACCGTATTTTAGGGCTTTTATTCCAGTGAAAGATTGAGCTATTTGGCCACAATGGTAATAGGTATCATTGGAAGAGTAAAGATAAGGCTTTCAAACCTAAGAACACTATGCCAGCTGGTGGTAGCATCATGCTCAGGGGCTGTTTTGCTGTGAGTGGTATTGCACAAAGTGAATGAAATAATGAAGAAGGACTACCTCTTCAACATCACCAGATCGGTAGCTACATGGTGGAAACTTGGGGTACAATTGGGTGTTCCAACAGGCCAAGGATCTCAAACACACATCTAAACTGGGTTTGGAACGGATAAAGCAGGCTAGCATGAAGCTTCTGCCCACTGCAGATCTACAGTCTGTTTATTTAATACTTTAAAGAAAGCTCTCACCAAACCAGGCTATCAGAAAACCTTTGTAAAACTCTGATGAAACTAAGCTATTCATAAGGTCACCTAAAAATTATTGTCATAAAGTTGTTATAAACGCTTAGGACTCTGGCTGGATATTAACTCCCTTTTAAGTTCCCCGTGGAACACCTGTGGATAAAAATTTAAGACACAAGGTGCATCCTGTATGAAAAAAACAGGGGTGGTCCTCCTTAGCTAAGAGAGGAGAGCAACATTACATGCTGTCCACGCTTGGTTACCTCAGTGGTTTACCCCAGTCCGGTCACAGGACCTTCACTGGGGTCATATTATGTAACCATTCTTGCACATTCTTTTCTTAAATTGCCTTTTGTACACGTCTCTCTCAATAATAAGGACAATAAGGATATTTTCAACTGTGACTCATGCAAAGCTATGCTAGAAGAGTACAAGTGTTGTGCGAAATTCTGTTCCCCCGTGAAAATCTGTTCCCCGTGTCGGGAGCACGAACTGCAGCCAGAGAGGCGGATCCGACTGTCTTCACGGCGCTTCTGATCGATTTCTCGGTAAAAATGACACTGTAAAAGACTTGCTGGTAAATTAATTTGTTCCCATGTCATGGAGGGGGAAAACAATATTTTGGATGGCTGAAATATTTGGTTCCCCCCCTGTAACTTTGGCAAATAAAGAGCAAATGTTTTCATATTCACAGGAGTTTGTAACGTGAGGCGAGGTGAAGCCAGCCACGGAGGTGTGCAGGTGGATAGCAAAAGAGCAACGACTGGTAGTATTTCACAAAAAGGGGTGGTTTATTCCAAACATATAAAAATAAGGCACTGGCTAAGCTACACGCCACGGAGAAAGCACACCATTCCGCAGACACGCAGACGTAAGGTCTCTCTCTCTCTTTCTCCATAGAACAACCAAAAAAAAAAAAAACCCGGTAACTTAACAGTCACAATAAGCAAGGGGTGCCACCATGTGGCGGCACACAGCATTACAATAACAGTGACCGTTACAAGTTGTTGTTCTTGATGAGAAGAATAAACACTGTAAAAGACTTTTACCGAGAAATTGATCAGAAGCGCCGTGAAGACTGTCGGATCCGCCTCTCTGGCTGCGCTCTCCCGAAACAAGGGGAACAGATTTTCACAGTGGAACAGAATTTCGCACAACACGTGGACCGTCAGCGACATGTCTGCGGACTATCACGGCAGTTTGTGTAGCACGTAATAACAGAAGGTAATTCTTCTTGTTGGTATATTTTTTTTCTCGCTCGGCCCCTGTGCTTTCTCGCGTGACGTGACGTGACGGCCGTGCGCCTGCTGTGTCACTTCTGCACAGCTGTGGAAAAAGAAAGGGGTGAAATAAAAGGACTACAGTTACAGTTTTACATTGTAAATAAATAACATTTTATTTAAATAAGAGCCCTGGAGTTTAGAAAAAAGAATATCCTCATCATGCTGAGCAACTATTGGCCCACGCACGTACACACAGTGTTTAAGAGTACAACTTTATTTATTTTTGAACACACAAAACCTCGTAAAGGACACAACCATCAAACAGTGTGAGGCATTTTAACATATATATGGGTTATATGCAGTTTATTAAGGTTGTATACAGTCTATACGTGCCTAAACACAGTGTAAGACAGTGTTTGTCTTAACTACATGTGGACCAATCAGTCCCCAACAGCTGATTTTGACCCAGGAAGTTTTATTTTTTATTGGTGTCTTTTAAGGTCTGCCTGCATTAACCATTAACCATTAAATACAGTGTACTGTTATAAGCTAGCAGTCTTACAATAGATTTCTCCATGGAGGTTAAAATTCCCTCCAGACCATGCATGACTTTAGCTACTGGATCCAGATTAGTGCTGGATTACTTTGCGGTATCTTCTTTTACTTCAGTTTCTTCATTTAGCCTCTTTATTGTTTATGTATAATGCAGCTAACCACATTATTTACACTAAGCTAATTTGAAAAGTAGTTTCCTATACATACTGTTTATAATACATAAAACTGAGCAACACGTACACAACAGTTTAAAAAGAAACACTAAACAGTAAATACATACACCATATTAAGAGACACAAAAGTCAGGCTGAAACAAAATACATACAGATGGCAAAGTACAAGGCCCAGGTTGTAGTACAACGAAGCATAAGAAAAAGGCAGCAGATTGTTAATGACAGCTGGACTGATCCCTCTTTAAAATCAGTTTCAGTTTGAGTCTGGCAGGTATGGAATACCACACAAATAGAAAACGCCACTAGATCCTCCACGTGCTGCTAAGCCCAAGTGGATACATGAGGTCAATGAGCACCCAGGAAGACTGATTATGCAAGCACTTATAAATGAGTTTAAGATGTAATAAAAATGACACAACTTGGCATATTTAATTTCTTGAGAACAGGGCTTATCAGCACCCTCTCCAAAATTTTGATTGCATGATTATATATCATCATCAGGCTTGATTGTTGCAGATGCTGCTTGTGACAGAGAGATGAGACAATAATGTAAATCCTTAAAAAAGAATGATTCATAGTGTGCATAAAGCTATATATTTTTCTTTTAATTAAATATATGGTTAGGTTACATGCTTAAAATATATACTGCAGTTAATTATATTTAGTTCAGAAAGTCATCAATAGGCAGACGTGAGTGATGCCTCCTGTGCCAGGATGACCTCTGTGAAAATAAAACTACAGAGCCAGCATCATGTGGACAACATCGCCCTCAAGTGGAAAAATGCTGCAAAACCATGTGAATGATCTTTGTGTAAACCAGGAGGATGACATTAATTTAGCTTTAAATTAATTAGTGTTGATGACACTGCTGCTTTAGATGCTGGCTTTCTCCTCCAAATCACTCAGAGGCTGAGTTGTCTCCTTTACGCAACTTTCTTTTAAGCGATCCGTGACTTTTTCAGCTCGTGGCCTGATGCTCGCTGTTCAATACACATATACATCTCTGAAAAAAAAAAAAAAGGCGCAGTGTGTTGTGTTTGGTTGTAATTTCCAATCAGAGGAAGCAAGAAAAGCGATATCAGTTGTAGAAAAAAAAATGTGCAGCATGGTCGACACAAGATCTCACAAATGCTCGTGGCTGTACGCAACAATGAAAAACAAAGGCCAGGCCTGTATTTTTCCTCACATGGAGTATAAATGCCCTCAGATGGGGAGTGAAAATTTAAGAAATGTGAAAGGTGACGAATATGAGATGCTGTCCTGCTAGGCAGAACAACATCCCTCTTAACACGTGAAGCAACATTTAGGTTGATGGAGGAAGCAACAATGTGCTCAGCAGTCTGTAAGTGTTCAGTGTTCTCTAAGTAAGATGATGGAGCTACTCAGACCTGTGGATGCAGCCGTAGATGCGCAGCCAGCAGATGTGCACAGCCTGCAATTATGCATCCATGTTTACGCGTGTGAACAGGAAAGGGATTTCTACCAAAGAGTAGAGGAGAGCTACATGATTACAGTGGATGCTGAAACTACCGTTAGAGGAATATGTTTAACCATAAAACGATAATTCGATCCACACGCTGAGCTTTTCACAACAAATGCTGTCCCTCTCAGTTGGCATAGAGAAGCAGCTGCATCAAGGGTTTGCCCCACTTTTTGCCTCTGTGATCAGCTTCATTCTGGTGCACTGTTTGAAAAATGTCCCATGTTTTTTATCTGGATTGGATTCAAATTGAAAAAGCTTGAGCAGGATGCATCGTTGCATACATGTGACATCACTATCCAGACTGCATTTAGTCATAAACAAAAATCCTTTTGCACACACGTCCAAAATGTCAGTATAATAAGTTATGCATGTCTTCATAGTCAGGGCAAAAGAATTGAAGAAAGCAGATTGTAGAGATGTCCTACCTGAAAAGAGCGCTGATGTAAGAGAACAAAATCGTGTGATATTAAAAATGTTTGTTTTCCGTCATCCACCCTGTCTACCAGTGAAATTATAACAGTAGTTTGTCCATCAGTAATAACAGAATGAAATGAAGGCCTGAGTTTAAGATTGTGGGGTCAAAACTGCAGAGAAATATTTGTGACAGAGCCGGTGGCAGCAGAAAGAAACTGTGGGAAATGATTAATAAGAGAAGGGAGACAAATGGAGGTATGCCATATTGTTGCAATCAGGAGACGATTTTGATTTGTAACAGGCAGAAGCTGTTAAACAGAACTGCTCTTCTCAGATGTCAGTCAGAGATGAACAGAAGACCTCACATAATTCTATCTTAATCATCAGCTCTTTCATGCACACAGCGGCACACAGCGTTCTGTCCTCAGCCACAAATACGTCGATACAGAGATGATATAACAAGACAACGTGTGGCTGGTGTGGTTCTCATTATTCGACTAATGAGCTGTCTCCATGGCAGTCTGATCTGTCAGCCAATGAAGCGAGTAGGCCTTGTGCAAGGGGAGCAGCACAGCCCAGGGTCAGCCAGGCAGCGGCTTGCGACGAGGGGCCGGCGTGCGGCACTTAACACGGGGAAGAGCTCGTTAAAGTGTCATTTTTGGTCAATATGCTCGTCTGTGTGGAAGAGGCCAATCAGCCATACTGTTCCCATCTCAGGAGAATGACTTTCATCCATCACCGTCAGCTATATGATGATATTAGCAGGTGTTTACTGAGAGGCCATTCAGAGGAAGACAAATGGAGATTCTAACATCTCTCCATGCTCACATTCACTCAGTCATTTTACATTCAGACTTATTCCTAATAGGGTCACATAGAATCAATCCTAGTATGGATAAAGAAGGGAGGCTGGGAAATATTAGGTCACAATCACTGGTGTGTAGCCAGTGATTGTGAGACTCTGACATCTATGTCTGTGCAATTGAAGCCCATCCACAGAAACATGGAGACCAAATGAAGCCAAACTGTTTGTGCCAATTTTTTCTTTTTTTCTTTTTTTTTACAGTGCCAGCCAAGGTGCTGTCTTTAATTTGGCAAACATCTACATCCAGCAATATGAAGTGTACTGGGTGTTATGTGTCACTCTCCTATGCATCAGACTACTTTTTCACTGTAATGAGTAGTATAAAGTTTTAATTTTGCATTTAAGGTCACCAGTTATCTGTTCTTTTTATTGTGGCAAAAGAAAGAAATACAGGGACACATTTGCAATTTTTTCTGTCTCCAGCTTGCATGCAGGTGTGCACTTGTGGATAGCATCTCAACCTGTTATTGTCAGTCAGGTCAGGGTTCGTTTATTTCTGCTGTGTAGATGTGCATTTCAACAGGGGAGGTTATGGGAACAGACTCATTTTTACGGTCAGCCTCAAGTGGTCATTTGAGGAACTGCAGTTTTTGGCACTTCTGCGTTGGGTTTGTGGCTTTTAGGTGAGCTAAAGCTGCTGCTTTCTGAGCCATTTTGAACCCCCTTTGCTTTTAGACCTGGCTTAATTCTTTCTGGCACAGATTTAAAAAGATGCTTGATGTTTAGGCAAGTTTACAAAAAATAAGAAAGCAATCCCTGATGGTTGATATGACAGCTGTGCTTCAGTTGGGCAGAGAGAAATACAAAAAAAAAAAAATCCAGAAAATTTGATGAATATTATGGGGTACAAGTATAACCATAGAAAAGCTCTGTCTTTTGGTAAAAGTATATGTTATCAATATATTACCAATTTATTATTGAGCAAAATGGCAGAAAACTGAAAAAAAAAGTTTGAAATATTCTTTTAAATATTAAAATTTAGACAAAACTGAGGCTATTGTACTGAAAACCTTTGAAACGTTTTGTCTAACCTGATACTTATTCTGGATGACTTTATGTTGGCCTCCGGTCTCACTGTGGGGAATTTATTTAGGGTCATTTATGACCAGGATATGTCCTTCAGCACACACATTAAACAAATGTGTCTTACTGCTTTCGTTCATCTGTGGAATGAAAATTAAAAGCATCCTGTCTCAGCGTGATGCTGGAAACTAATCCATGCACTGGTTACTTCTAGGCTGGACTATTGTAATCCTTTATTATCTCCCTGAAAAGCCTCCAGTTGTTCCAAAATGCTGCAGTTAGAGCACTAACAGGAAGTAGAGCAAATTACTGCAAACTGCTTTACTGTCTTAAAGTATGTATCAGATTTTGGAAACTAATTCCCACTTTAATGAAGACTCTTTTTTGCACAGAGTCATGGATGTTCATTGTATTATAAGATTTATCCTTTTATATTGGATAATAAAGGCAATAAACCTTGTTAATTATGAAATAAGGGATTAAAAATTTAACACTGTGTAAAAAAAAACATAAATAACATGCTATTTACAATAAACCCTGAGCTTTAAAATTTCATAGAGGACTACAACAAACCAAAGAAAGAATGATCAAAACTTATACAGAAGCTCTTAAAACAGCTGGTACTACACTTCCCATAATGCATTCTCAGCTGCATCTTTCACCAGGCGCTCCTTCCTGGTAAATAACCAAATCTCCCAAACTCTCCAGTCTCAGTTTGTCACACAAGGTTTCTCTTAAATGTTTAAAGGCTCCCTCACAGCTATAGATGGTGTGTTTTTCCCCCCACAGGCTTGAATAATAATGCTCATTATGAGCAAACTGATCTTTATGTGCAAGGGAAATTCAGTCAAATTCCCCTTTAATATTAAGTTAACTTTTAAACACTTAACAATAGATTTTAGTACAGATGCTGTTCAAACTTTCTGGTTGGCTTTGAGGCTCTCCGTGTGGAGTTTGCCTGTTTCTGTTCTTGCCTGCGTTGCTTTCCTCTGCTGCTGTTTGGAGGTTAATTGGTGATTCTTAAATTAACTGTAGGGGTTGATGTGAGAGCGTTTGCTTCTCTGTATCTCTGAGATCTCTGAGGCTGTACCCCACCTCTCACTCTGTGGTAAATGGGATAGGCTCCAGCCTCCTGCAACCTTGAACTAAGTGATTAAGAAAATGGATGGATGGATGGATGGATGGATGGATGGATGGTAAGTACTATTTATCAAATCGATGCAGTGGCCCTCTTGCTAAAATACAGGATTTTTTGTGACTTCGCAAACTAAACCATGTTCTTAAAGACACAGTTTCCTCTGGCCTGCAGTGTTTTTTTCCTACCATGCTTGTAATTGGGTGTTGTAGTCTTTTCAAAATATATTTATTCTCTTATTATATTTTAACCAGGTGTTGATTTGACTGTTATTGACTCTTTATTATTGTAATTTTTGCTTAAATGTTTCATTTTAATCTTTTTTTAAAAATCGTTGTTATAGTATTCATCCTATTTGCCATCATGTTTATGTGGTTTTCATGTTTTGTGTTTCCTTCAAGGTCACTACCTTTTCAATGTTGTCATTTATTCCTTGAAGGACTCACGGGCTTCATGACATGTATGTTATCCTGCTGGAAGCAGCCATCACAAAATGGGTACACTGTGGTCATAAAGGGATGGAAATGGTCAGCAACAATACTCAGGCAGGCTGTGGTGCAACAATGCTCAGCTGGCACTAAGGGGCTCAAAGTGTGCCAAATAAATATTCCCCACATACCATTACACCTACCAGCAGCCTGAACTGTTGATATGAGGCAGGATGGATTCATGCTGTCATGTTGCTTATTCTGACCTTACCATGTGAATGTGGCAGCAGAAATTTAGACTCATCAGATCAGACAATGGTTTTGTCCAGTTTTGGTGAGCCTGCATGAATTGTAGCCTCGGTTTGCATGTTTTCTCTTTTTTGGACCATGCTCTGTGAACTCTAGAGATGGCTGTGTGGGAAAATCCCAGGAGACCAGCAGTTTCTGAAATACTCAGAGCTCATGCTGATGCTCGGTTTGAACTACAGCCGATCGTCTTCGACATGTCTACATGCCTAAATGGACTGAGCTGATACCATGTCATTGGCTGATTTTAACAACTGAACAGGTGAACCTAATGAAGTGGTCATGATTTTATTCCATTTACCCAAATGGAAAAGCACTTTGGGTTAACTCCTGACCTTTTTAAATGTGTAATACATAAATAAATGTATCCCTCCAGATTGTTTTGAAGATCTCAGCTATAGAAATAGCTGCCATCCTTTAAATAACCAAATGGAAAGTGCTTTCATGTACTCAAACCACAAGGACCAATCCATCAACTATAATGTTCTATAAACCATAGTTTATGAATTAAGGAATAATTAACTATTAATAGGGCATTTATAGGTAATGTAGGCTTCATGTTTAATTTTAAGGCCAATTTTTTCATGTCTTGTTGTGGTTTTAAAGAATTTCCCTCCTTTTGGATTGACCCTCCTGCCCTCTTTAGTTTCACCTGTGTTTGCTTGTTTCCATCTTTTTTCTATTTTTTTTAATCCAATAAAGATTTGTTTATTTCAAACTGCCTCAGTGTCCTGCATTTGAGTTCTCCCTCCAGCAATTCATAGTGCACTTAAAGGATTTTTTTATTATTTTTTATGGCAAATCAAGGAAATTCTAATTTAACAGCTACAGTGACAGGTAGTGTTTTTATTCAGTTTCACTGTGAGCTTTAAAAAAATCTGGCATTTAGTAGAACCTTAAAAAGTCCAGAAATATATGGACTAACAGCTACTCTGTTCCCAGCTTCCACAGCAGTGTTTCAGTGTTTTAGTGTTTTAGTGTGTGTGTGTGTGTGTGTGTGTGTGTGTGTAATGGAAATCTGATGGGCTGTGCTGACCTGCTCTCTCCACTGGACTCTGCTGTAATTACGACACTCGTCGCCTGGGCCAGGCACACTAAGGCCACTCTTTCGCACTTCATGTTTCGGATGTAAACGTCTAGTCTAGCCAACTCTTCCTTTTCATGATACCAAAGACTCCCAGACTGGAAACTGTAAGCAAACAGAGTCAGATTTCTGCAGTGCAGGATGTAAACTTGACAAAAGCCCCACCACCTTCCTCATTCTGCTCTTTATTTGGGCTACGAGGTATCAGAAAGATTAATACTGGCATAACAATATTGTCAGGGAAGGAAAAATGCTATGATTTCTGTTCTGCGTTAAACATTAAGCTTTACCACTGGAAGAACTCTGTTTTCCTCTTGAAGTTCAAAAGAAAACTTCACCCATCAAATCTTCTTTTGCTGTGCTCGGTTGATTTCTGCTGGGAACGTCTGTGCAACAGTTTCATTGCTCAGGCCAGACCTCATCCTCTGAAAAAAGTTTTGTTTAGTAACTATATTTGTCATTCTGGCAGTGCCCCGGCCTCTCTCCTTGTTTGGTCCTTTTAACTTTCTGTGTAACTTTCCTCATGTCTCCTCACGGCGAGGATAAATATTTCATGAAGCGCCTGAGGCTTTCCCTGGCACATGCAGTACCTCTCTGTACCCAGGAAGCCCAGGCAGCGGAAACCAAAACAGACGAGGAAGTGGACGAACAACCCAGCAACAAACAGGAGCTTGTTTTTGAAACAGCTCTCTCCACATCACCTCCTCTTGCACTTCAACCCCACCTTCTTCTTTTATATCCTATCATCTCCTATTCCCTGCTCCTCCTCCATCACTCTGCTTCTTCTTCCTCACCTCAGGTCCCTTTCCCCACCACTGCTACTCTGGTTTCAAAGCTCTTACTATCTGAAGTTTCAGATCATATAATTATATCCAACATGTAAACAAGAGCCTTAAAAAAAACAGCAACACTCCCAGCAGGTAACCTTTGAATGTAGTTTTTCTTCCTCCCCCAGAATAAGCTCAAGTTTTTTTGATTAGGCAGGACTAAATTACCATTTTCTCCACATGGTTGTGAAGATCACTCTGCTGTCTTTGATTTTTTCTTTAGGGAATCATCTGAAAGTTTACAGTCACACTGGAAACTCAGCGGGACTGTATTTAAACATTTTACCATGTTCACACATCACCGGCACCCATCTATCAGAGGTACCGGGGAGCTGAAGTGCAGAGCCCAAAGGATCCTGAAGGACAACACCCACCTGAGCCACAGCCCGTTCACCCTGCTGCCATCTGCCAAGCGATGCAGAAGCATTCAGAGCAGCTTCTTTCCTCAGGCTGTGAGACTTATAAATTCATCCTCCACAGTTCACCACAAATACCACCTTTATTTTCTGTCTAAATTATTCATTCATTCATTTGTAACTTTTAGCTTTTGTTAGTAGAAGAGAATATTTGCAATACCATTACAAAACTTTCTTTTGCTTTTGTGCGGAGGATCGAAACTGCCAAAATTTTTTTTAATCTATTTATTTTATTTATGATGGTGGTTGCTAGGTTACAAGAAAATCCGAAAGTGATCTGGTACATCACAACCATTTATTTTTCTCTTTATTTTTTAAGTTGGCAGTTTTGGTCCTTCATAGATGAATGTCAATTAAAATGAACTGTCAAATGTATGTGGCGATAAAGTAAAATATTTTAGAAAAGTTTTACCTCATAACTACGACTACAGGGAAAGGATTGTGACAGGGTTGGGTGGGGGCAGCAGTATATCCATCTCACTAATACTGAAGGCACTTTAAGCCATTAGGAGTCAGTAGTTGATATAAATGCATGTGTATTATTATTATTAATATTCATGGAATGTGCAGTACATCGCATTGTGTCGTACATTACAGTTGCTGCACTGTAAAATAACAGGATTTTAATTTTAGAGACATTTATTTTAGTGTGGGCACTGCAGTAATTTCTCAGATATTTCAGTCTGCATCAAAGTGACTAACAGGTAAGTATATGGAGGACCACAAGTGCCATGGAAATGGTTATAAAGCATTTAACTGACAAGTAACTGCTTCTAAAATAAAAACATGAAATCAGTGTGTTCAATGAAATAATTGAAAAATAAATTATAACATTATTCATTATGTGACATTTAAATGCAAAGCAATAAAAAAAGGAAAATATGTGCAAATCAAATATTATTCCATCAATAAATTGTAGATCTTTAACAAAAACATGAAAGTCAGTAATATTCAAACTATGGAATTACAAATCTAAACATACTGAAAAGAAAGAGAATAAAAAATAAAGAAATTTAAAGAAAATGTAAAGGGGCAATTCACAGGTAAAACACCTTAATGACTTTTTAAATAATTAAAATGCTTTATCACCAGTTCCATAACGTTGGGTCCTCCATACCAGAATGTCACCCTTTTATTAAATAAATTAAAAGTTTTAAAATCTTATTTATTTAAAATTCTTGTGAGAGTTCCATAATTTCTGGGTTGGGGGTTATTAAAGTTCTCTTGATTCCCGAGGAGCCAAGAAGATGCACCCTAAAGGCCATCATTTAATAACATTACAGAGAGGACTAACAGAAAGACATCTCTCTTTTTCTAAGTCAATATTTGGTGCCAGTCTACTCTTTTAAATTTGAAAACTTAACACAGAGGATGTGACTGTGATGCTCCTCACAGCATCTTAGAGTTAATCCTGACACAGCTCACTTGGACCTTCCAGACTACAAAAGCTGGCCTATATTTTTACTGCCTCTCCCTCTTCCTTCCACATGGCATGACATTGAGGGTGGTGTTTTTGTTAATTTATTAAAGTAAACCTCCCTCCTTGTTACTTCCCCTGAGTCAGTTTGTGAGAGTACTGAGGCAACAAATGGGCCGCTGATCTCCGTTAGCTGTATACCTTCAGGCTCCCTTCGTTCTTGTCCCGTCTCCGGCTGCCTGTCCTTCAGGTGTGGCCTGGATGTGACAGACAGCTGCCAGCGGTGGCCTGGTTTCACACCTTGGCTACCCCCCACCTCCCTCTGCAGACAGCAGCCTGGGAAACCACAGGCCACCAGGCTGGCGCCAGCCTGTACAGCTTAGAGCAGGGCAGCCGGCCCAATCAATACCTCTGCATTTCCTGTCCATTTGCTCAGGTCTCTTCATTAATAATTACTGCTTGGCAGAGCTTGAACGCGCTCGCTGGCTGGGCCAAGGGGAGAGGCTGGGTGACCTTTCCCCGCCCCTGGGTTGACTGGGATCACATACACAGACACGGGGACAGACATAATAAGGCAACACAGATGACATTACTCCTGATTCATGCTGGTTCCTCCTCTGTAGCGAGTATCACGCCAAATTCCATCAAAAAACCCACATTTTTTCTGCAGCTGTGCTTATCAGCAGTGGTACAGACCAGGTAGAACATGACTTTGAGACATTTTTACAACCAGTTTGGTGCCGCTTTTCAACTTGGCAAACACCCACTACATCCAGCAGCTATGATTTCAGCATCGTCTGTGCCGTGCAGCGGCAAGCAAGGAAGAACCTATTCTTAAAAGAAATTTTTTGAAAAATAAGTGCTGCTCGGTGTATCATTTCCTGTTCATGGTACATTTTCCAGATGACAATAACAATTCTTCAAAACATCTTAAATTACGTTCTGCCTGGGATGTGCCTTTGCTGATAAGCAAAGCAACAATAAACTGCCAGGTTTGAAACCGCAGCCCGGTGTGATTATTTTCTCCAGGCAGGAGAGCAAACAAAACGCATGACATGATGCTGAAGTAACGTGTTTTTATTTAATGATGACCACAGAGCACAACAGTTTCTCAGCATCTGGATCGAGTAAAACAAAGTTCATCTGTTCTCGTCCTGTGGCCTCTGCAGACAGCCCCCTCCAGGCTGCATAGGAGAGAGAGAGTGTGTGTGTGTGTGTGTGTGTGTGTCCAGGTCAAAATTTGGTGATGGCAGAGGCGATGTTCTCTAAGGCGGATCGAGCCTCGGAGGAGGGGAAAGCCTGGATGGCCTCCAGAGCCTTGTTGCCATGGTAACAGCACAAGTCCATCGCCGTGCTCACGCCTTTCTCCGACTTAACCGCTGCCAAAAGCTGCAGACAGATGAAAACACACATTAGTTTGTCATGTTTGTGTCACTCCCGTTACTATCCAGCTGTCAACACAATAAACTGTTAAAAGGCAGCGAAAGTTAGCTCGCTGTTAAAGCGGGCCCGAGGGGTAAAAACTGGAGGAAGGATGTCTTTTAATAAGAAAGAAAACTTAAATCACAATCACGTCTGTGCTGCCCGTGGTACCACTGAAGGCAGCTTCCCAAATTTAACTACAAGAGGAAATTTTCAAACTCATCACTGTGAGTTAGGCTTTAAAAATTTGGCATTTGACAACGAGGAAGGAAATGCCCTGAATTGTGTTTCTCTGCCAGCGCTAATTACGTACCTCACAGCTCCTCTGTCTTTCCAGTTTACTAATGATGGCACCAGCTTTTCTGCATGCCAGGTAATGAACTGAGTAAAGGATCTCACGAAGACTTTTGCATGATTTCTGCTCCTATATCCCTGAGAGCATGTCATGCACCTTACACAACGTACACATTTCATGCATGAGGAAGCAAAAACCATCAAATCAAATCAACTCTAACAACAGCTTTAAGTACACAGGCAGTGAATTTGTGCACCTCCCTGTGCCTTACTGCTGCTGTGTTGGGACATCTTTTTGCTGAGGGCATTTTACCTCATGAATTCTGGAGGTGGAAAGCCCCGTAGGCCTTTCTTCCCTAAATCAGCAGCCAGGGTGATGCCGAGTTCGACACCTGAGTTCTTTAGTATTTTTTTTTATATAGTAAAGATTATTTTTCCTCGAACATTTCACACCATCTTCTTTGCTAAACTTGTTTAATTATGCGTTAGTTTTTAACATTACCTCCCTCCCTCCCTCCTCTGTTTGCACGTTACATTAGGTTCCACATCCTGTTCTTTCTTCATTTTCCTAACACCATCTCATCAATATTCACATGCAGAACATGAGAAAAAAAATTATA
Source organism: Archocentrus centrarchus (assembly GCF_007364275.1). Taxonomy (NCBI): domain Eukaryota; kingdom Metazoa; phylum Chordata; class Actinopteri; order Cichliformes; family Cichlidae; genus Archocentrus; species Archocentrus centrarchus. Next base: position 24,648,969 of record NC_044367.1, on the reverse strand, counting down.
CAGGACAAATGTGCATGTTAGCTATGACATAATTGAATAAAATATGATCAAGATCATTCATTTTTCAAAAGTAATGTATACTGAATATATTAAATATCATTTAATGATTGATGGAGCTGGGTTTTCATTTGAAAACTATACCTTCAGTGAGTTACCCCTGTGTGATTAAATTAGAAGCCACTGATAAATCCTTAGAAGAGCCTGAAGGACCTGTTCACGATATTATACTTCATCCTGTGCCTCCTGATTACACCTGCAACTTTCCACTGATTTTAGTTAGACATCCAAGTCTCTTCTATGTGAAACTGTGGTATAGAAGTCTGAATTTAAATCTACATGATAGAACTGCGTAATGCCAAGGATGGCATTTTCCCAACCTGCCCTGTGGGTGGTCTTTGTCCTCCAAACTCGGGTCCTCTACCAGAGGCCGGAGAGCTTGAGGGTCCTGCGCAGTACCGTAGCTGTTCCCAGGACTGCGCTCTTCTGGACAGAGATCTCGGATGTCGTTCCTGGAATCTGCTGGAGCCATTCTCCAAGTTTGGGGGTCACTACCCTGAGTGTTCCGATTACCACGGGACCACTGTTACCTTCACTTTCCGCATCCTTTCTAGCTCTTCTCTGAGCCCTTGGTATTTATCGAGCTTCTCGTTTTCTTTCTTCTTGATGTTGCCATCACTTGGTATTGCAACATATATCACTATGGCTTTCTTCCTCCATTTGTCCAGCACTATGATGTCCGGTTGGTTAGCCATCACAAGTTTGTCTGTGTGTATCTGGAAGTCCCACAGAATCTTAGCTCAATCTTTCTCAATCACCCTTGAGGACCTCAGGACTTCCAGGTCATACTCGGCACAAATGTTCCTGTATACTATGCCAGCCACTTGGTTATGGTGTTCCATGTATGCCCTGCCTGCTAGCATCTTGCACCTTGTGCCTGGTGTAGTTGACCTCAGCCTCTATTGATTTTGTGCTCAGAGTTTGCTCCTGTGCTGCCATGATTAGTGCCTCTGTGCTGTCTGTCAGTCCAGTTTTGTCCAGCCATTGGTAGGATTTTTCTAAATCAGCCAGTTCTTCAATCTGCCGGTGGTACATGCCGTGCAGAGGCCTGTCCTTCCATGATGGTTCCTGTTCTTGCTCCTCTTCTTTCTCAGGTTTCTGCTGCCTGAGGTACTCACTAAGCACCTGATCCTTTGTGGTCATCTTCCTGATGTATTCATGGATCTTTGTTGTTTCATCTACGATAGTGGTTCTAACACTCACTAGTCCTCGTCCTTCCTTCCGCTTACCATACAGTTTCAGGGTGCTGGATTTGGTGTGAAACCCTCCATGCATGGTAAGGAGCTTCCTTGTTTTGACATCGGTGGCATCTACTTCCTCCTTTGGCCAGCTTATTTTCCCAGCAGGGTATCTGACAGCTGGCAGGGTGTGGGTGTTGATTGCCCAGATCTTGTTCTGCCCATTCAGCTGACTCTTCTGGACTTGCCTTACTCTCTGCAGGTACTTGGTGGTTGCAGCTTTCCTAGCGGCTTCTTCATGGTTCCCATTCGCCTATGGGATTCCAAGGTACTTGCAGCTGTCCTCGTTGTCTACAATGCTGCCCTCAACTTTGACTACCTTCCCTCTTGTTTTTACCATCTGACTACACTTCTCCAGTCCGTATGACATGCCGATATCATTGCTGTAGATCTGTGTGGTGTGGATCAGTGAATTGATGTCTTGTTCACTCCCGGCATTCAGCTTGATGTCATCCATGTAGAGGAGGTGGCTGATGTTTGCTCCATTGCATAGTTTGTATCCATAGCCAGTCTTGTTGATGATCTGGCCGAGGGGGTTCAGGCCTATGCAGAACAGCAGTGGAGACAGAGCATCTCCTTGATAAATCCCACACTCAATGGTGACTTGTGCAACTGGCTTGAAGTTGGCCTCTAGTGTTGTTCTCCACATTCCCATTGAATTCTTAGGGTCCTGTTGATCTTGTATAGTTCTAGGCATTCCAGGATCCACGTGTGGGACATTGAGTTGTAGGGCAACAAAACACACATGTTCCAACACTTTTGCTCACAAGAAAAATGGGTGGGTTCAAAGATGCTATCTTCTGAACTGTGTATCAGATCCAGACGTAAATACCTGGAAATAAAACTATAGTTTGTCTCATAATGATTTTTTTTAATGTCAAACCCAAATGTTTCCAGTCTACAGCAAAAATAAAGGGACTGGCCTCACTGTTACTGTTCCAATACTTTTGTAAGGGAGTGCACTCTAGACTGAGCAGAAATGAAGCCATAATATCTTGAAATTTTACCTGTATGGTAAAAGGCTCTATAACCTGCAGGAAAAAAGTTTTTTTTTTTTAAAAAAAAGTTTATTTTGAGGCAGAGCAGTTATATCTTTTTATTATTTAGTACTGTATTTGTTTAGCTCCCTTTTCAGTGCCACTTTCTCCATTATGTCCATCTTCACCACAGAATAAAGCTGATGTTTCTGCTTAATGCCACAGGCTAAATGGCTGCATAATTTTTCTCTCTGCGGTCTTGCTATCTAGTCAACATTTAATAACATAAAAATACTCAATTAATTTGGCAAAACATGTTAAACTCACCGTATTTTCCTTCCGTGCTGCTCATCATCACTTTTCAGCCAATCACAAGCAATAAACTGTCAACAAGTTATCCAAAAAACCCCAGACATTTTTCTTACATAATCCACTGATTAAAAATGGACCATGCTTACTGAAGGTCAAAATAAATTGTGCATTGAATGGTGAACACACTTCATGAGTAACTGAAGCTGCTCCTTAGCTCTTCAGGCTACAGTGAGTCATCTTCACTTCTTTCCTGCATTCGGATTCTCTTAGCTGATTAAAACCAAAACTTAAGTGCCTGCAAATAATACTTCAAAATGTTTTGTGTGTGTAGGTTGTGGGTAGAGCTACTGGGGATTAAAACACTAACAGACAACACAAAATCCTGCTTGTCATTTATCAGTTATGTGCTAAATCTCGTTGGTTTCAGTTATTACATTTTCCTAACTTTGTGCTGAATTCAAACTTTTATGTTTTCTCCCCCCTGTGGGGCTCTTAGTTTTCCTCCTCGTGTCCCCTCACCTCTCTTTCCTCTCAAACTTGTCTCCCCTTTTCAGCAGCCCTGCTGAAGGAGATTCTCTCACAATGCCACTGTCTCAGAGCCTCAGTGTCTCCTCCACAAATAGGCCTCGGTAACTAATCCTTCCTGCTCTGGTTTCAGGCGGGACCAGATAACACCCCCCCCCCCCCCCCCCCCCCCCCCTTCCAACACCATCGGACCCCTTCTCTGTAGCTTCAGTCTCTTTTTGCACCCCCATCGGTCCCCTTCTTCCTTCACACGTTGACTTTGGAAAGCTTGTTTCCCAACTTTGATATAAGTTACAGTGAAAAGACATCCTGTTTCACTTTGTTGCCTTTGAGGCCAGACAGTAAGGAGGTAAAAACAGAGAAATACAGCAGAGAAAAAGTGTGGCCATCTGACAAACTTGTAACACAAGCGCAGCTCAAAGGCAACAGAAGCTCCTACAAAGAACATAATCAAACTTTGTGCCACATTGGGAAATAACATTAAGAGTTCATATCTCACAGATTCTGAATAAAGGAATTCATAAAACTGTGTGCTTACCTTTGAGTGATCGAGGTGGTTTCTCAAAGTTTTTGCCTTGTGAAAAAAGAAAGAAAAAAGATAAGTCAGGGATGTAACTCTGGCTTCTAAAGTTAAGGCTTTTAAATTTCTCTGAGGCACAGGGAAGAATTCACTGCCTTACTTTCCAGCTACAATATTCATATACATAGGAGTGAAAGTGTGCTTCTTCACTGTTACAGTTTACACAATAAAAAATGCATAAAACAAGAGCAAAGACTCATTTTCTTCATTTTATAAACCCACTGTTATGTCATGAAAAGGAAACTTTCCTCAAAAGCAAATCAAATGCAAAAAAGATTAAGCTGAATGGTGACAAGGTAACACCTGGAGTAGGTGTTGTAGTATGTACAACAACAAAAACTACTTCAGTTGATTCAGAGGGGGTCGGCTCAGATTTTTTTTCTGATTTGGTTGAATTTTTATGGAATGACCCTGAAATCTTGACTACCCCGGTGATGCTCTCCCAGCCGCTCACTGCTGCTTTCTTCTACCTCTAGTCCACCAAACTTTTCTACCTGAAGCCTGAAGGCAGTTTTGGAGGTTGGCAGCAAAGTGAGGAGTGTTTGCTTTTCTGGATATAGTTAAAAACTTTGAGTAAAACCCTCCACCTGTTACTGCCACTTTTTACCTAGCCATCCAATCACAGTGGAGCACGGGTGGAACAAATGATAGTCTAACCAACCATCACATCCTGCTTGACAAGACATTACTGCTGCTTGTGGCTTTACCAAAAGACATTCCCAAAAGCATTCCCAAGCCCCCCCCCCAAAAACAAAAAAAACGAATGGTTTTAAAGAAGAAGAAGAAGAAGAAGAAGAAACAGCCTTTATTGTCCCACAGAGGGGAAATTTGGGTGTAACAGCAGCCGCAGTTATTATAAATATAAGTAAAAATATAATAATTCACACTAAGAAAAGAATATAAATATATATAAAATCAACAAACAATATTAACCTTAATACTACTAATAATAACACTATATACAATGTACATGATGTGCCTGTGTGTTGAACCTTAACAGGCCGGACTATTTACAGTATATTATATATTATCCTACATTGTGTAGGTTATTGTGGTTTTTGTTGGGAGCAGTGATGATTATAAAGTCTTACAGCTGCTGGGAGGAAGGATCTACGGTAACGCTCCTTTGTGCATTTAGGATGCAGCAGTCTGTCACTGAAGGAGCTCTCCAGCTCAGCAACAGTTTCATGCATGGGATGGGAGACCTTGTCCATCAGTGATGTTATTTTGGTCAGAGTCCTTCTGTCTCCCACCACCTGCACTGAGTCGAGAGGACATCCTAGGACAGAGCTGGCTTTCCTGATGAGCTTGTCTATCTTCTTCCTCTCAGCTGTAGATAAGCTGCTGCTCCAACATACTGCTGCATAGAAGATGGCTGATGCCACCACAGAGTCATAGAAGGTCTTCAGGAGTGTCCCCTGCACTCCAAAAGACCTCAGCCTTCTCAGCAGGTAGAGTCTGCTCTGACCCTTCCTGTAGAGCGCATCAGTGTTATGAGTCCAGTCCAGTTTATTGTTTAGGTGAACACCCAGGTACTTATAAGAGTCCACTATCTCAATGTCCACTCCCTGGATGTTCACCGGTGTCCGTGTGGTGGGTCTGCGCCTGCGGAAATCCACCACCAGCTCCTTGGTTTTAGCGGCGCTGATCAGGAGGTGGTTCCGCTGGCACCAGTCCACAAAGTCCTGAGTCCACTGTCTGTACTCTGAGTCATCCACCCCTCAAATTTTTCACTCCTTATCTTTTCTGATTTTTCACCAATTTTGCATTTGGCTAGGGACAGTGTCACCAGTGTCACTGGTAGCCTGAGGTGATACCTGGACCCCACAGAGGTTGCAAAGATAGTCCAACTCCTCCAGGATGGCATATCTGGTGTGAATGTCTCTGACCAAACAATCGTGCGGCCTTTGTGAGGCCTGATGGCCAGACATCCTCTAGTGGACCCTGTGCTCAACGCCCAGCACCGTGGAGCCAGATTTGTATTTGCCATACCAGTATTGGCAGATCCACCACTGGCGTCCTGTTCCTTTCACAGATGAGTGCACGTAACATCGCTGTAACATCATTCAGCATGACCGGTTTGGTGGTGGGTCAGTGATGGTCTGGGGAGACATATCCATGGAGGGACACACAGACCTCTATAGCCTAGGCAATGGCACCCTGACTGCCATCGCGTATCAGGATGAAAACCTTGAACCCACTGTCAGACCCTATACTGGTGCAGTGGGTCCTGGGTTCCACCTGGTGCACAACAATCTCCGGCTTCATTATGTTTCAGTCCATCTGAAGCTGCCAGGCTGCACCTCAGACAGTCCAGGAGCTCAGTGATGCCATGGTCCAGATCTGGGAGGAGATTAACCAGGACACCATCCATCTGCTCATTAGGAGCTCCAATGTTGTCAGACAGATATAAGCACGTGGGGGGCATAAAAACTCTGTAGGCTGACAGTTTTCATGTCCATGAAACGATGTGGCATCCTTTAGTTCCTAACACATTACCCAGCCCACATCAGTATAGATATCCAGTGTAACACCCCCCCCCCCATCAAGAGCTGATGTGTTTTCAAAGTGTTCCTTTAATTTTTCTGAGCAGTGTAGCTAAAAGCGACATTCTTTCAACTCATATCAGCTCGCTCATGCTTGAACTTAAACTGAAACAAGACATTTTGTTAGTTTCAGTTCAGTTAATTTTCACTTCTTTCCACTTCAATTTCTCTTTTTCAAATTTGACGTAAACCTACTGAAGTAAAAGCTTATGCTCCTGCTAGAAACAAAATGGCAGTGACTACATCTGCTGCACTGGTGTCATGGACCATCCTTACTGTACCTGCTGCAGCTGCTGACGCCAGGTCTCCCGGCCCACAATTTGACGGTGGAAAACGATCGGGGCGGTACTCAGACTAAATGACACCGGCTCTCCTGTTCCGCTCTTCACAAACGGCTGCAGGTCAGAGTTCAGCTGCAGAAAGGTAGAGCACATTCGTCGATACAGACATTCTGCTTTGTAACTTTCAGGTTATCAATTAAACTAAGTCAGTGGTGGAAAATAGTCGAGGCTGCATTTGCCTGCCTACACTCTGAGTGACCCTGTTAATGAACAGACACAGCTAGCCTGATGAGGATGGTTCTCCTTCAAAGACCTCATTTCTGCTTCCTCCCATGCTGAGATTCCCTGTAGCCACTGAGGCCTGCAGGCAGGCAGCTACAGGGAGCCCCAGCAGGAGAGGACGCACTAAAGCAGCAATGAGAGTGGGATCATTATGAATGACTTCTACAGCAGCGCCAATAAAATTCAGCTGAAAATCTCTGAACCTTGAAAAAATAACTGAGCAGCTGCATTATTTACATCTTAATGACATTTTAGCACATAACAAATCAACCTTCTTCCTGTTTCCACATTTTTATGCCTCTCTGCTGCAAGAATAAGACAGTCAGGCACTTAAGACTAATGTTTCCAATGTTTCACTCACACTTTTTTTACTGCTGATAAATCACTCACTCCCTTTAACATCACATATGTATGAAATCAGCTAGAGTATGAAGCATTTGATAAATAGACACAAAAACTCTTATTTATCCTGAGGATGAAAGAAGAAGTGAGACACTGCTGCTACATGTAGAACAGGAGCCCTTTTGGTTCAGACTCTTTATTTTGAATCAACTTGATCATAGAAAGTATGTCAGTCAGCAGGTCAAAAGCTTCGGTATAAACAAAAGACCAAAGACTCAATTAAAACCCCCAGAAAACTTCCACATCTTTAATCATAAGTACTGACTTAAATACAACAACTTTTTTTTTCCTGCCAAATGTGCAAATAAAAACATGCAACCATCTACATAAGCAGGAGAGTTTGGTTTAATCAGCAAACTACTTTTTGCTGGTGGAAATGACATTTTGATCTAACTGTAAATCAATTTGGTGCATTATAATAAATGTTTCAACATGTAGAAATTACTTTTGGACCAGCCAAAAGTAAATTAGAGATCTGTTACATATATTTATTTTTCATTCCAAACAGCTACAGAGATCTACAAATGCGTTATTCCAATCCAATTTATCAGGATAAATTCATAAAAAAAACCGATTGCATTTATTTTAAGAAACATGTATGTGTTGTAATGGCGTCAAACACACATGTTCTCTCCTTGGCCAGAATTTTTTTTTTTTTTGCTGGGCCACAAGAGTGCATAAAACATCCGACTCTGCTTCTGAAATAATCCTTGGCTGCTGTGCATAAATATGAACATTTGTGGAAAATATCACACTGAAGTTGGATGGATTCCCCGCCCCCATATTCAAGCTTTAATATCTGCGAAACCACTCACCTAATTTGGCCTGTTTTAAAGAATATTTCATGGCTTGTATATGAGAAGCTATAAATAAATATCAGCCACCTACTTGCAACAGATTGGCTTTGACAGGCCTCCAAATCAGAGACTGGCATCCAAATATTTTAGGGACTTAAAGCATCCATCATTATACAGTCATGTGAAATAAAGAGGAGAGGAGATTCTGTGCAGTACTGTTAAAAACTACGCAGACCCTAACTGCTTCCACAGGAATTAACCAGGTGCTGCTAATCAAATACATTTGATTAATTAATCATCAGCAAGTGTGACCACCTCTATAAAACAGAGGCTTTGGCAGTTTGCTGGTCTGAAGCATTCAGGTGTTTGTTACCATAATTCCTCAATCTTCCCAGGAGTGGACGTAACAGCAAATTCAATCCAATGGCAGACCATGCAATGCTCAGAGCCCAAGGGCTACATCTCAGAATCTACGGGCTTCAATTAACACATTAAATGTTAACGTTTATGACAGTGCAATTAGAAAAAGTCTGAATAAGTCTGGCTTGTTTGGAAGGGTTACCAGGAGAAAGCCTCTTCTTTCTAAAAAGAACATGGCAGAACAGCTTAGATTTGGAAAGCTGCATCTGAACACACCACAAGACATCTGGAAAAATGTCCTTTGGACAGATGAGCCCAAAGTGGAGGTGCTTGCCCATAGTGCACAGAACCACAGCACAAACACCTCATACCAACTGTCACAGGTGGAGGGGTGATGATTTGGGCTCGTTTTGCAGCCACAGGATCGCGGCACCTTGCAGACATTGAGTTGACCATGAACTCCTCTATACCGAAGTATTCTAGAGTCAAATATGAGTCCATCTGTCTGACCACTAATGCTTAGCCCAAATTGGGTCATGCAACAAAACAATGATCTCAAGCACAGCAGCAAGTCTACAATAGAATGGCTGAAAAAGCGAAGATTTGAGGTGTTGCAATGGCCCAGTCAAACTCTAGACCTCAACCTGATTGAAATGCTGTTGGGGAACATAAAGAAATCTGTGCAAAAACAAAAGCCTGCAAACCTCAATGAACTGAAAAGTATTGCAAGGAACTTTAAAGAAGAATGGGTCAAAATTCCTCCACAATGATGTGAGAGACTCAAAGTTATACAGAAAACAAATATTCAAGTTACTTAAGGTGCTAAAGGTGCTTCTACAAGCTACTGAATCACAGGGTGTACTTCATTTTTCACAGAACTGAAATCACAAAATACTGAAATTTCTTGTTTAAAAACAACAAAACCAGTTTTAACAACAAAAAAAAAAAAAAAGTTTGTTGTTCTTGTACATCATCACTTGGAATTCAGTTGTGGGTTTACCCTTAAAAAAAGCAGTGTGATGATAAGGCAGTCAAGCCTCAGACAACCAAGTGCTACTTGGTAGATCTGCCTCACCTTGTGGCCCAGTGACAGGTGCCTGCCATACTTGTAGGCCATTCTTTGGGACTCCTTGTCATGTTTGGCAAGCTCCATCGCAGCTTGACAGCTTTTGGCTAGCAGTGCCCCGTGGGACAGGAACGTCTGCTCCTCCCACGCCGCCACGTCAACGCCATCGATGAGGCCGTCCTCCTGCAGAGCAAACGCAGGCAGACAGCGAGTGAGAGTGGGCCTGAGCTCTCTCTGCTTTTACTTGACAACTTCAAAAGTTCCCACAGAGAACCTCACTGCTATCAAAACAACCCATCCTTGTTCTTTGACTTTGTCAGTGTGCAATTCAATTCAATTTTACTCTTAAGTATCCTAGGAACCACAAGTAAGTCAGCAGTCTGAGAGCGAAGTGCTCTCTTGGGGTGATATGGGACTATAAGGTCTTTGTGATAAGATGGGGCCTGATTCTTCAAGACCTTGTATGTGAGGAGAAGAATTTTAAATTCTATTCTAGATTTAACAGGGAGCCAATGAAGAGAAGCCAATATGGGAGAAATATGCTCTCTCTTTCTAGTCCCTGTCAGTACTCTAGCTGCAGCATTTTGGATCAGCTGAAGGCTTTTCAGGGAGCTTTTAGGACAGCCTGATAATAATGAATTACAATAGTCCAGCCTAGAAGTAATAAATCATGAATTAGCTTATGAGCATCAGTCTGAGAAAGGATGTTTCTAATTTTAGAAATATTGCGCAAATGCAAAAAAGCGGTCCTACATATTTGTTTAATATGTGCATTGAAGGACAAATCCTGGTCAAAAATGACTCCAAGATTTCTCACAGTGTTACTGGAGGCCAAAGTAATGCCATCCAGAGTAAGTATCTGGTTAGACACCATGTTTCTAAGATTTGTGGGGCCGAGAACAAGAATTTCAGTTTGATCTGAATTTAGAAGCAGGAAATTAGAGGTCATCCAGGCCTTAATGTCTTTAAGACATTCCTGCAGTTTAACTAATTGATGTGTGTCTTCTGGCTTCATTGATAGGTCAAGCTGAGTATCATCTGCATAACAATGAGAACTGATGCAATGCTTTCTAATAATACTGCTTAAGGGAAGCATGTATAATGTAAATAAAATTGGTCCTAGCACAGAACCCTGTGGAACTCCATAATTAACCTTAGCGTGTGAAGAAGACCATTTATATGAACAAATTGGAGTCTATTAGATAAATATGATTCAAACCACTGCAGTGCAGTACCTTTAATACCTAAAGTATGGTCTAATCTCTGTAATAAAATGTTGTACAATTGGTTGTGCATCAGCGCACACAGTTATTTTCTCACAGGTTTGTCAGTTAATTTAAAGGAAGAAGGAAACAGAAACAGGAGAAAAACAACTAAGTTTGATTTTTGAAACTGCAAAATTAAGTAAATCATTAAAAAATATATATATAAAAATGGAACCAGGTTGAAACTAGAACCTTTTAGATAAGACAAAAGTCAGGAGAATAGAGAATATAAATTGTAAATTCAGCACATGACCTGTAGTTTTAGATGAGTTAAAGAAAATTCTTGCTCACTGGTATCTGAGATTACTGTGACAATTTAAAGAAAGAAAGCTTCTTATTACTGTTATTAATTTGACTCAGGATGTCTTTTATTCTCATTATAGATAGTGGTGCCCACTTTCAGACAGAAGCATTAAAGACTTTTCTATGCTGCTCACAGCAGAGGTTAACTATTTGATGTAAAGGCAGACAGATAAAGAACCTTGGGGCTTTTAAATGAATTACACTAAGCTTGTTGTTTTTTTAAATATATATATATATATTTCTTATAGAAGGATGCTGGTGTTACTCTATGAAAAAGGCCATAACCTGAAGCATTTTTCTCTGCTTCTCAAACTTTCTGATTTCCCTATCTTGCCTTTTAGCCCCACCTCTTCCTGCAGAAGATTCTGATATTATCAAAACTAAGTATATGCAATTACTTTGATTCCTGAAAAGTGCTGTTATTTCCTTAAAGCAGCCAGGCACTGTGGCTGTAGCTGGCATTGTGGTGGTAGGGGGAACCTATCCCAGCTGTCATAAGGCAAAAGGTGGAGTATACCCATGACAGGTCGGCAGTCTATCATAGAGAAACGCATTTCATGTTCACATTCACACCTGCAGCCCATTTAGAACCCCCACGCATGTCTTTGGACTGTGCGTGGAACCATGGTTATCCAGTGAGAACCCACACAGGCACAGGGAGAATATGCAAGCTCTACCCAGAAAGATTCAAACCTGGACCTTTGTGCTATAAGGAAAATATTAATGTGCACATATTCATAATTCATTCATAAACTACTACTGCTAATTAGCCTCAGTATCAGTAACATCACTGCACTTTATCAGTAATTATAAACCATGCCCATACTCTACATCAACTAAGAAGGTTTTTCCCAATAACTTCCTAATTATTGCTTAAAGCTGCAGATAGATTATGAGTTCGATGTTCTCTGCTCAGTATAGTTCTTATAATGTGGTAGTAAAATAAAAAGAGACGATCTCCTTTAAAAACATCTTAAACTGGGCCTTGGTGCAGCCCCTCAGTTCATCTTCTGTCTGAAACAAGCAGGTTTAGCTCCTTAATTAAGGTCATCCTTCCTTTAAAGCCAACTTTCTTCTGATTTGCTGCCCATTGTAACCAGAAGGCTTGAACAGTGGGTGGGACTGCTGTGCTCACAGCTGGAGCTGTCTGCCTGTGATAAAAATAGCAAGGATATCTTCTCTACTCTATGACATCATACAGACTCAGGAGTAGAAAAAATGTGAATCCAGCGAGCAGGTGGTGAGCAAAGAAGTTTGTGTGGTCAAAAAAAAGCCTTCGGAGAGCTCTGTGCTTTAGTACACCGTGGCACGGGCCACAGTAACGGTCATTTCATTGGAAGTTCTCTCTCAAAGAGCTTAGGAGGGAACAGCAGAGATCTGCACTGAGAGCTTCACCCTGTCAGTATTTACAGCCATACCACCCTGAGCATGCCTGATCCCATCTGATCTCAGCAGCTAAGCAGGGTCTGGCCTCATTAGTGCTCGGACGGGAGACCACCTGGGAATACCAGGTGTTGTAAGCTCGTGGCTCTTGAAGTAGAGCGTGTCGTCTATTAATCGGAAGATTGGTGTCCATATTGAGATAAAGTTGGAAAGTACAGGAAAAATAGATGTTTTACCTCAATATTGTTGGAATTCTCATCATAGACTCCTTGAACCAAATCGCCAATGGCACTGGAGATCAATTCAACAACCTGTCAAAGAAAAATGAAAGACAAAAAAAACCCCCCACATATTTTAGATGTTTGTTTTAGATCAGGACCTCAAAGGTGCACATTTATGCTGATTTTACTTTATTTTACTGCCTCCAAAATATAATAATCGACAGGAATTAAATTCAATAAATCGTGATTCATGAGAAAGGCATCAAACATTAACAGGTGATTTAAATAGCACTTTGAAACTACTTTTTCCCGCTATCATTTATTAAGAATAGATTAAAACCCAATAAAATTCATCTCCCAGACAGTTATCAGTGCAAAGGTTGGGGACGTTTCTATCCAGTTCTTTTCAACCTGACCATACACTTTTGGATGTGATCCTTCATCTGCTGTTCCAAAGGTAATTTCATTGAAATGTATTATTATGACACCAAATCACAACAACAGTCATCTCGAGGGGATTTACAGTGCAAGGTAAAGACCACATAACAGTAGCGAGAAAGCCCCATCAATCAGATGATCCCCTGTGAGCAAACACTCGGCAACTGTGGGAAGGACGATATTCCTTTAAACAGGAAAAGATCCAAGTCCCGCTCCATGTTAGCAGATGAACAGGGGTCAAACTAAAACAAAAAACTGTCATGGTCCTGGGCCGTCTGCCCAGCGTTTTGTGTCTAATTTTATTTTCCCTGTGTTATTTCCTAGTTTGTTTTGGTTTTCATTGTTCTTGGTTCTGGCTTTATCATTTCTGGTTTTCTTGTTCCTTCATCCCTGTCTCCCCTGCGTCTGTGTTCTGGCGTCTGTTTGTCCTTGTTTCATACCCCTGACCTTCTACAGTATGTTTCCATATTGAGTTTTATTCCCAGTGTTGTGACTAGTCTGCGTTTCTGTCCCATGTCTGTGTCTCTGTTTCCCTGTGCCATGTTCCTTGTTTAGTCACTTCCTGTTTTATTTTGACAGTCTTGTGTTCCCCGTGCTTTGTGTTTAGTTTTGCTTCCCCTGTTATTAGTTTCATTTGCTTCACCTGCTGTGCCCTGCTGTTTCCTCTTGCCCTGATAACCTAATGTGTATTTAAGCCCTCAGTTTTCTTCTGTTCTTTGTCCTGTCGTCGTCTATGTATACGTTATGTGTGTTCTCCGTCCCTTGTGTCCTGTAGTTTAGTTCTGGCCTCAGCCCCAGCCCAGTTTATTTGTTTATGATCTTCATTTCAATAAAAATACATTAAGTTCATCACTTCTGAGTCCTGCATTTTGGGGTCTTCCTGCTCCTGCCACACACCGACATGACAAAAACTGTTTTCCCAAAAATGGTTTCTGCCCTTTTTAGTAGTTCCTGTCACACCGATTTAGTTTTAGGAAGTCACTTTTGATTTAATATATTTTATTTACATTTCTAATTACTAACTTGACGCTGCCAAACGTGGGTGTAAAGTCATAAGTGACAGCTCTGACTGACAGCTGGAGCCACAGAGAATATTGTGTATCTCTCTTTGTGAATGAGAGGTTGAGAAGCAAGGCTGAGAGGAAATGCCGTGTTTACTTCCCTTAACCATTACTGCCTGTTTCAAATTAAGTGAGGTTTTCTGTAGTAAACTGGACTAAAAAGCTGGTCTTTTATACAGCCCTTGATGTAAATGTACTGACAGTGAACAGAGGCGAGTGGAGGAGAAATGTTCAGTCAAATAGGAAGTCCCCCCAGACTATAACCTCATAACTAAGAGATGGTTCAGGGTGACCTGATTCAGCCCTAACTATAAACTTTATCAAAAAGGAAAGTAAAGAGGGGGGGTCTGTCTTCTGAACTCAAATTGGGAGCTGGTTCCACAGGAGAGGGACCTGATAGCTGAAGGCTCTGCCTCCCATTCTACTTTTAGAAACTTTAGAAACCACAATTAAGGCTGCAGTCTGAGCAAAGTGCCCTGTTGGGATAATATGATACTATGAGGTCTGATGTCATCGTCGGCTGATGTTACATTTTTTGTGAAACCACATACAACACAGTCTCCAGCGATCCAATCGATTAATCTTTAAGGCCTGAGGTGGCACATACAGTTTAGACTACCAAGCCATCACTGCTTTCAACAGTGAAGGAAAAATGCTACAGAAAATACACATAGAAGTATGTAGTGACACAGCAAAATCTTTTAACCAGCTTCGTAAGGTTTTTAATTACACAGGTGAACCTTGTGACATTAAATAGTGGAATCGGTAGTGTAGTACTGAGGTAGTGCTGGTATACACAAGAACCACTCAGCTAAGTAAAAAACTAATCTGTCCATGTTTAATTAAAGAGATGAAGGTCAGTTTCAAGAACTATGACACTACCAGCCTCCTAAATCCAAGCGTGCCACTTTCAGGAATATTTCATGTGCCATGTCAGTGCATTTCAAGCTTACTGCACTGTTGGGGATTTTTTTTTAACCACTTTTATACTGATATTTACTGTCACTATTTCTATATCATGTATTAAAGTATATTAGTCAGGGGGGTCAAAGTCAAGTGGGCAGTTACCATCTTTAAGATATAAGTGTTGGCCGCTCTTTGTCTCATGCTCTTATTTTTTTGCTTTTCTCTTTTCTGTCCTCTTTTGTTCCTGTTTTCTACATCCTTCTCTGCCTCTGTGTTTCTCTTTTCTCTTCTCTCTGTCTCTCTATGTGTGTATATCAGTCTTAACTATGTTACTGCCTGTGTCTTGGTCTTTGTCTGTGTTTTGTGTACCTAAGATGTCTAATAAACAGCCTGCACCAGAACCTGCTTATCCAAATGATTTTTTATGAAATTTTAGATTTAATTGGGTTTGAATTTTTGGCCAAAAGGAACATGAGGACCCCTAAAAAAAAAAAATTACCAACAGCATGAGCGGTTTTGTCTTCATTGTGAAGATCCACCTCAAAATCAGAACCCTCAAAAACACTGACAATGGTGACTTAGGCATCAAGGCCCATATTATATTTTGCAATTATAAGATTTTATGAGTCATTCCCACAAATATAACTAATAAAGTTAGAACCAGTCAGTCCTACAACACAGCGATTCTTGATCCAATCCCTTTAACCAGCAGCAGACACAATGTTCACAGTAATTAGCAATAAAACAAATAAGAAACAAACCTCCACAGTATATTTAGTTTTGACAGCAGACAGTCCTCATCACTAAACCCAGAGTCAATTTCTCAGTCTTTTAAGTCATGCTATACCGAAAATTCTCAACAGGGTTTTGTGAAGTGTTTGAGGATTACCTCGATCCAGACTGAGCCCGGATGGCAACATAACAAACCTGACAGACGTTTGATTGTGGTTGCAATGGACTAGCCACTTCCTGAGTCCTGTCAGTGTAGCATGGCTTTATGGACTGCCATTTATATAACCCTTTTCTAGTCTAACTGACCATCTGAAACAATTTACAATACAAACTATGTTCAGGTTTTCACAGCAAAGAACGGGTGTGAGAGCAGTGGGAATCTCAACTTTGAAACCTTTGAAAAGCTAAGACGCACAGGTACTAAGCGGTGTCTGCATGCCTGGTTCCAACAGTGAAGCCTGAAGGAGAAGCTGCGCTGATGACATGCCATCCCATCTGGTTTGAGCTGAGTGGGATGATCAGTGACCTTAAATACACTGCCAGCCTCTGTAAGGGCCATCTCGCCAAGAAGCAGAGTGATTGAGTGCTGCATCAGATTACTGGTCTCCCACAATCACCCAACCTAAATCCAGCTGAGTTGATTAGGGATGAGCTGGATCACAGAGTGAAGGAAAAGCAGCCAGCAAGTCCTCAGCATACGTAGGAACTCCTTCCAGTCTGTAGGAAAAGCTTCAGGTGACGACCTCATGAAGCCGGCTGAGACAAGTCCAAGAATGCGCAAAGCTTGTTATCAAAGGAAAAAGTGCCAAAAGATCATATCTGAGCCGGAGATTACAGGTTTGATTTGCAGAGCAGTCAATATGTCCAGCTACTTGACCTCTTCAAATGTCCCCAGGTCAGGTACTGCACTTAGCCTCTCCCTCCTCTTAAATCACTACAGCTAACGGTGCTGATTAAACTCCCAAAATGTCGATGCAAATGAGGCTGATCACAACTGACACGCTATTCGGTTCATCTGTGAGATTTGTAATTAAAAACCACAATTTTCCCCCCCCTTGACTGAAAAGCGAGGAAACAGTATCTGAACAGCTGGTTTGGAGAATTAATCTGAGGTGAGATGTGCTGGAAGCCAGGTGAACTGCAACTCAGCTGCTCATTTTCACTCCGTAGGGGAGCTCCTGGCGATTTCATGAAGCACATCCAGACTCGCCTTCGTTCATTATACTCTGTATTTATAGAGGAGTCCAGTTTGAGAGAGCCAGCTCGGGTGTCTGTCTGGTCTGAGGTGCTGAAATGGAGCTAAAAGGCAGATGGTGAGACAAAATAAGAAGGCGTCCAGAGAGCAGAGGGGTTAACAAGGTTTTGGGAGTGATGATCTGACCTAAGGGTCCTCTTTTCTCAAATTCCCTCATTATTCAAAGATTTCTTTCACTTTTGTACATCTGGGTTTGGCTCATCAGCATGCAAGGTCAGGATTCTGCAGAAATATTGGGAGTCAAATGAAAAAGAAAAATGAGCCTTAGGTCTATCAGAATAAAAGGTAAATAACCACTACACCTGCAATCAGTCAGTCATTAAATATACTTTAAATATACTTTAAATACATTTGAAAAACATTTCAAAGGAGAAACAGCTAAAATTGTCTCACAGGACCTTTTGTCTGTTTTGTTTCCTTAAGCATGCAGTTGCCCATTTCCCCTTACAGGGGGCATGCATGCCTACGTTTTAGCTTAGAGAAATCCTACCAGCTTCTTATCAACCACCAGATAAAAGTCTGCATCCTTTAAAGTGATTGTTTATGTCTGGATCTATTGAATGAGTAAGAATCTCAGTTGATGTCTTCGTCCTTCATTCACAGCTGCAGAACAATGTGGACAGTGAGGATGAGGCCACGCCTGTTACAGTTCAGATGAATGAGTTTAAATTTAGAGCTCCTTCAGCTCATCCCAGACATCCTTGGTTCATCAAAAAAAAAAAAGTCTGGTGACGCTGGCTGCTCCGTCAGCCTCGCAGTGCCCTTTGGGTAACTGAATCCACAAGAGGAAAATATTGAGGAAACCTGAGCTTCGCCCACAGACCTGGAAGGACAATGTGCCTACAGTATTACCAGATGTGGTGTCTCTGCCTGGCCTGCGTTGGGAAGTGGGGGCCAGTGGGGGTCTTTTTTTGGAAAGTATCAGATAATCTCTCCCCCTGCCTCCCCCTTACTCCATTCCCAAATCTAGCCAGATCGTGTTTTGCCGACAGGTCTGCGAGGGGGAAGAAACCGGAGCTCCATGGGAAGATTATTTTACAGTTTATACAAGTAGCAGCATAGGTTTTCTCTCAAGGCCACGACACATAATCTCCATCGCTCTCAGTGCCTTAAAAGAAAAAAGAAAAAAAGCCTGGTTTATGAGAAAAACTTTAAAAGCTGCAGGAAATAGTCATCTGTTACCCTGCACTGTCAATATTTAATATTAGAGTCAAACTGCACAGTTAAAGGGCTTTAAATATCAGGTTATTAGCAGATTTTAATGAGTGAAAAGCAAATCTCTTACAGCCTTCATTGCATTTGCCTTTGGAATACTTCGAAGTTTGAAACTGCAACAGTATATTTGCAGTTTTTCTTCTTCAGGCCAAACAAAAAAGATGCAGCACTTCAATGGTTACCCCACCAGTATTATACATCAGGTTTATCTCAGTACTTCTTTAATCAGGTTTAAGAGCTAAATATTTACAAACTAGAGGTTTTGGCTTGTAAAGAAGCAGGAAGATGGCATGCAAAATGATTGAAGATGAAGACTGGTATATTCATCATTTCTGTGGCAGTCCTGTTTTTCATGTCCTTTTATAGAAATACAATCTCACACCTCTGTTATACAAAAGCTCGAAAGTGTGGGGCAGAAACATGAAGCCAGTGTGGAAGTGCCAAAAACTGCAGTTCCTCAAATGGCCACTTGAGGCTGGCTCCAAAAGTGAGTCACTCCTCATAAACTCCCATGTTAAAATGAGCACTTCACAGCAGAACTAAACATGATCACAGCCTGCAAAAAAACCCCAAAACAAACTTTTAGCTAATTTACCCTTTCATAACATTTATTTAAATAACTCAATTTAAACTGTATCAAAGCTTAAAGTTTGCATTACTGGGAGGCGTGGCTGTGGTGAGTGACAGGCAGGTACTGTTAACCATCTGCTAGACTTGCACCAATTTGAGTCACTGAACGGGACTACTATGTTATGTGTCTGTTTCTATTTGGTGTGTTGGTGCCTTTTTGAGCATTTTAGTGCAGTTAACTCACAATTGCATAGCTTTCTGTGAAGTTAATTATACTAATGGACAGTCCAGGCAGATTAGTTTTAAGGTATTATATTATTCACCAATAGGAGCACTGATAAATGCATTGACAGTGGACCTGCATTGACTGTGCACCCTTCTAATTTACAGTTCTAATCATATGAATTAGAACAGCTGACCAACTGTTCAACATCTTGGTACACTGTTTCTAACACTAATGAATGCACATTTATAAAATTACGCCACCAAATGGCATGCTGGGTAATGCTAAATGGGTAATGTTAAAGGCTGGAAGCGGCTCTGTGCTGCAGTGAAGAACAGCAAAACAAAGATGGAGAAGAGACGAGGCCAGCGATGTTCCAGAGTAACTTGTGACAAATAACAGATGAGAGACTCATTTTTCATCATTTCTCGTGCTCTCGTCCCCTCAGACTTTCACTGCGGATGGGGCTCAGGCAGCTCCACAGCGACAGGAAACCAGGTGAGGCAAAGATAACATGTTACTCGAGGCTAACAGGTGTTTTTCCTGACGCCAGAATAATTTGTGCAACAAACGTTGGAAGAATAAGTCCAAATGGAGTTTGTTTCAAAGCTTTGGCTCTGCTCTGGAAACATTAATGCTAAAAAAAACAGATGTTGGCTTTGTGTAACAGCAGCTGCACATCCAAATATAACAGGCAGCATTTTAAGTACTGACTTTACAGCCCTGTGCCAAATATTTTATTTTTGTTAAAAAAGTTTGGGAGAAGATTATTTTTAGTTTTGATTGTGTATTTTATTAATGCTTTATTTATTTTCTTAAGTAGTTTTGAGGGTTTTTTTAGTGTTTAGGCTGGGGCAGAGATCGGGGGAAGCGACCTGTGAGTGGGGTGGATTCAAATCTAGGCCTCTGCAATAGATCACCTGCACAACCCAATGAGCTAAACCAGGTCCCATTTTATTTATTTTTGATGATATAAAATTTTTTTTTAAAATTTAATTCCTGACAGAAAAAAACTAGTGATTTTAAACCTATTTAATTACAAATTTTGCAACAATAATAATATTATTATTATTAATAATA
This sequence comes from Archocentrus centrarchus, assembly GCF_007364275.1. Lineage (NCBI taxonomy): Eukaryota > Metazoa > Chordata > Actinopteri > Cichliformes > Cichlidae > Archocentrus > Archocentrus centrarchus. The sequence goes on along the minus strand of NC_044367.1, from coordinate 24,628,894 downwards.
ATAATTAATATTATTATTAATTATTATTATTATTATTATTAATAATAATATTATTGTGATATACTGTGGAACATCCATCTATCGGTGCTTATCCGGGTCCGAGTTGCAGGGGCAGCAGTCTAAGCAGAGAAGCCCAGACCTCCCTCTCTGGGGTGACAATGAAGTCAGTGACAAGTAACAGTTTTAAAAATAGAAAAATTGACTTAATTGAATAAATTAAATGCAGCAGGGCTTAACACCAAAATTCAGCACAAACTAAACCACATTTCTGTAACTTCAGCTCAGCATTATGGACTCATCTCTGCTGTTTACAGTAATCTCATTTCCCCCGTGTTCCTCCCAGTGAAAAAGGCTGAAAATACGAGCGTCGCTGCATGCTGTGGTGTGGTTTTCCCTTGGTTCATTTTGTTTTGCTAACCTTTTCAAACACGAGTAACTGTGAGCTATCAGATGTCCATCTCCTTATTACCTCTTAAAAACTTCCACTACGGGGGATGCTTCCTGTGGTTGCTTCAGATTGCAGGCTTGTTTGGGAGGGAAAAAAAAATAAAAACAAGGTTAATACTCTCCAGGATTAGTACCAGCTGAATGGCATTGTTCTCACCTTGAAAATTAACAATACTAAAGGAAAATATGCCGTAAGCATTCAGTTTAATCAATGCCAACATGCTTGGCTTGAATCCACACTTAATGTGATTAAGTCATTGTTAGTTTGAGTCATCAGGAGATCTGCTTTTATTTCATTTTCACTGTTTTTCTTCATCTTCCAGGGAAACAACAATATCAGTTCCATTACTGTCATTTGTAGCTTAGCTACAAAGTGGCTATTATCGCTTTTAGCCAATTAGCCCTGTTAAGGAAGCACCATACCTTTAGAATTACCTCTAATTTATCAAGGAAATGTTGTTTCATAACTCCCTCTGTGTTTCTAATATAAGAAGCACCACTGGGACCTACAACATATGACTGCGTGTGCTGAAAAAGAAGCGTCAGGGAAGGTGATAAGGGCTGGTCCGGTTGATAGCACGGGAGGAGGAGACGGTTATTTTGATCCACTCAGGCAACCACATTCTGAGGGAGCAGCATGGTGACAGCATCTGTCAGCGAGGGGTTACCGGGCTACGTAACAGATATGATCTGCAATGCTCTTACAAGGGCGCCACCGCACCGACGTCAGAAAATGAAAACTAGAACAAACTAGTGTCTGTAGACCACGTTATCCAGCATATAGCACAGTCTGCATGCCATCAGATGTCTGAGCAGGAAACCCTTCTAAGACTGAGACTTACCCCTCAACATGCTACTATACAGCCCCATGCTTGAAGGTGTTTGAGGATGAAAATCATCCACCAGGTGCCAAATGAATGCAGTGTGAAATATACTTAAGTATTAGAATGACAGCTGAACTGAGAAGCAAAGAGGACCACCTGCTGAGAATCCTGAACCAGATCAGGTCTCACCTACACCACTCGTCCTTAAATTTCTAAACTTGTTACCCTTGCCAAGCAACGTCTACTCACGAAAACAAAGCTATGAGAAAGTGTTAGTATTAGACAAATTCTTGTTGGAGTACACTTTCTGTCTTAGGCTGCACAAAAACTACTAAGCTGAATTTCTTGAAATTTTGGCAGAAATATGAAACATGGGTAAAAGAAGAATTCATTTAATTTTGATTCAGTACTTTCTTCCCGCTATGTTTGGACCAAAGCTGTGGTTTCGCTTGCTGGAAGCATTTAACCCTGGGGTGACAAGCATATGACCAGTGGACCAAAAATGTCTTGCCAAAGGATCCAACCTGGACCACTGCATGGTGTGCAAAGTGTAAAAATTGGAGAGACAAAGGGTAAAATCTGGGCACATTTACTATACTTTGCATAAATGTACAAAACATTAAGCATGTGTTACATCATGAGAATGACTGAAGAACATTACCCATGGTCTGCCATACCACACCGAAGGGAAACGGTTATGCCAAGAAACAATGCCAGTGCATTTCTTTGATTCTAGTATAATCAGTAGCACTTCACTTTCCTGAGACATATCAGGCTGTTTTTCATGTTTTGTGAATTAACAGTTAATAAAATGCAAACAAATTTTACATGGAGCTTGTATTCTACTCTAAAACAAAGGGGGAAAAAAAAAAATCTGAAGGTGCGAGCAGCTCCTGAGCTAAAATAAATCTGACACCCCCGATTTAACGAAAACTAAACCACTGTCTTTACAATTATTGTGCGTGTATGTATCCTTGATGTATAGCAACAACATTAAACACACTTCCTCTTGCATTTGGGAAGCTTTGATCTTTAAAAATATTTATACATATAGTTATAGATAAAAAGATGTTCAGGAGACCAGCAGGAAGGCTGATCATAGTACCCACATGTGTGCACAAAACACTGACTTGTATAAACAGTTGATCTTTTAGCAAATCCAACAGACTCAGCTCTGCCTTGATTCTCCCACTGTTAAAACTGACATTAATGAGCACAACATCAGGAGATGCTTCAAAGTTCTGGAAAGCAGCTAGTCTTTCTAATCATCTTGTGGCCCTAACCCAAGATTGGGACGCAAAAGACCATAGGAAAGGATGCGCAGCAGTAAGTCAGACAAAATGAAAAACATTGGAATATTGCAGATTAACACTTTAATGTACACATATATGAATATCAGTATTGCACTACCTTGAAAAAGAAGTACAACACCTGCCAAAATTAAATTTTCTTGAATCCATTTCATGACTACAAGGAGACGCTGCACTCAAGGATTGAGAGAAAAGATGTTGGTACAAAGACTGAGACTGTGGAGGTCTCTGAGGACTCATACTGAGACAGCCCTTCCCCCTAAAATCAGTCACGTCAGATTGGATATTTCTCAGGAGAACAGGTTGTTACTGTCGGACAATACCTTAGTGTTGTTGAGCTGGGCCAGCCCCGTGCAAGCGTTTGCGAGCAGAAAGTCGCCGCTCAGAACGGCCATCTTATTCCCAAACTCCATGTCCCTCAACGGGCCGTCTGAGACCGTCCAGTCCTTCAGGTTGACAATCCCACGATGCACCAGGAAGGCCGTGTGGATCAACTCTGTGATTTCTGCCAGGTTCCTCTGACTATGAACCAGAAAGAAAAAACAATAAATCTGAAAATCACAGCTTTGCCATCAACAGCTTTTAAAAAAAGGCGTTCCAAAAGTTTGACAGTTAGAGAGCTTTTTGACAGAAACATTTTTATTGTCTTTATGTCAGCAAGTTTGAAAACTCATTCAAGCATTCAACACACAAGTGTGCTGATCACAAAGAAATCAGTCAAAACAAAGGACTTATGGGTTTCTCGTTCTTCCATCTTCAAAGAAGGAAAAGTATTTAGTCAATAAAGCTCTGATATTCAGGAGCTGCAGTCCTTTCAGTGGGATCCTTTCAGTTCAAACACCCGAGAACTTAGAAACTACTATTTAAAGGAAAAAAAGACAGCTTGTCTAAAACCATAAAATAGGGGGGCTGATTTCCAGTTTCATATTTTTACACTTGGACTCCAGTAGAGTAGCTTTTCATTATTCATGGGTCAAAATAATCCTTATTTATCCTTTACTGGGCCTCCGTGCAGCCCAATATGGTTCATCTAGAAATGCTGATGTAGCGACTTGCCAGTCTCAAGGAAGAACTAAAGCATACCCTGTTTTATCGTCCATCAAACACTAATTTTTAAAAACTGAACATCATGTTGTATCACTGGTCAACAATTTTTCAGAAGTCGTCTGCTTCAGAGATAAAATGTGCCTTTTTTTCTTTTGATCTGCTGAATCCAAATATGACAGATGTTGATCAGCACACAGGTCAACATCTCTTGTTTAAACGTGTTCTATAAATGCAGTGACCTGACTTGATTGGCTACTGTTTCCAAGTTATTTTTTTTTGCATTTCACACCTTTGTACATTGTTTAGATGAGTTTTTATCATAATTTATAAGCTTATCTGTTCTTTATTATGTAACAAATTAAGGCCTTTGTAGAGAAGAATTAATAACGTATTAGAAAGTTTAGCAGGGTTACTCCACCTCAATTCATTAAAAAAAAAAAAAAAAAAAAAATTTAATGAATTTATTAAAGGGCCAATTTATAGTCTATGATGTCACTACAGCCCTCTCACTGTATATACTGGCGCCGACAGCATGCCGGAGTCGCTGCAGTCTTCTCCTGAATGATAGCTGTTGCTGCTCAGACAAAACTTCAGCATCAGCAGTGATACAAGAACAAAAGTTGAAACAGGAAGCAAAGCAAAGAGTTTTGTTCAAAGCTCTCTCTCCAGAAAGTTTCATCTCACCTTATGTAAACAGAGAATCTCTGACCTCCTATACTGACTAGAGTCAGACCAATAATAGGATTTTTAAGACCGATGTAATACCGATATTATATCGAGTGCCCTCTGCAACCTTCCTGTTGCAACATCGACACTAACAACGTAGCTGAAGGATGTTTCTCCCATCTCTTCTGTACTTTTTTAGTTTTCATTTATTGGTAAATATCTAATATCGGCCAATATATCGGCCCCTGCCGACATATCAGTCAGGCTTTAGTACTGATATATGACTGAAATGGTGGTAAAAACCAACAATTCACTTGTGTCTTCCATCCATCTGGCCAGCTACACCACTCACACCACCCGAACGAGGTTACAAAAACTGAGATGAGCATAACCAGCAGAAACAACACCAAAATGCAGCTCATGCTAGCAGCTGTGACGTCACTTTTGACGTGTTCCACCATATGCAAGGGTGACATCGGCAGATATAATGGTCCAGCCTGCTTAGCCAGGTCAAGATGGTAGGTCTACAGGTGGGACGGAGAAACGTCGATTTCATCAGTTACCCAGAATATTATGAGATCTGATGAGTGATCTGTTGGTTTGATCACTTTGATGTACGTCTCCCCAGCCAAACATATTTAGTTATTTAACAATGTAGGACACTATTAAAGGAAACATAAAGGTTATAAGAGTCGCAGTACTTTCAAAAGAATCTCATGAAAAAAAAAAGTAAAAATATTACTTGTGCACTCTCTGCATATGGGCCAGAATTCAGGGGTCAAAATGCATTTTAGTCATTTCTGGGTTCAATTAAGAACGTCTGGTCTTAGAATGGACCTTGTAGCATTCCATGAAAAACAGCGCCAGCCAGCAGTTGTAAGCACCGTTTTCAGTTTCAGTGACCCAAAATTCAAAAGGTTTGACTACAATTATTTCAAAAGAATTAAAACTTATCAGGGAAGTATGGCAGATCCATTTCCCTATAGGCTTTTTATATAAACTGACTTTTTGGAACCACACACGTCACCCCCTGTTGGCCATCAGAAAGAATGCAAGTTTACATACTTTTTTTTTTAATATATAGTCTATGTCAGAAACAAGCCATTGTGGCTCCCTTTCTCTTGCCTTTAAGCCAACTTTACTCTGATTGGTTGCCCCTCATGCTCAGTGTGCCAGTGATGACCAAGGATATTAGGAAAATCTCCTGTCTTTGACATCATACAGATCCAAAAGTAAAAAAAAAAAAAAAGAGTTCTTTGAGCAATAACCTCGCAGGGATTACTCATACACTGATCTCATTATGTGAGACTCTGCCAATATTTAATAGGAGCATCCACCATTGGAGTACTATAAATATATGACATAAATAACAGAAAAGCATAATAGGTCCCTTTAAAAACCGAGTCAGTATCCTCAAGGGCATAAACCAGCAGATATGTCAGACATTTTGCTGCAGAGCATGTCAGTGGTTGTGTTAAAAAAAGAAATTAGGCTTATCATTAGCAAATAACAGCCTTTCTTGATTATGAGAGAAAAGACATAAACGTGGTCTTTGAATAGAGCCTTTCAGCGCAGCCTTGTGGAGGATATAATCAAATGTTGATTCAGTCATTGGTGGGGGATAATTAGGCCCCTCTCCATATGGAAGGAGCTCGCCATGCTGTGACAGGAGGGATCCATCCAGACAGGGTCGGGTGCACTGATAGCCACTTACGACCTTCTTTCAGCCGCTATGAGGACCTGATGAGCCGGTCGTCTGCGTTGAGCTTCAACTCCTTCCTAAAGACACACTCTCACACACACACACTTGTAGCCAGGTAATTGCCGTGTTCGACGACGGTGAAGGAAAAGATGTGATTAAAATTCAATAATGTCATCTATTTTGCCTCTCAATCACACCCATTGTCTGGTTGGTTTCTCTGCTCGGTGACGCAGAGCAACAACACAGAATGAGAAGTTAATAAGTTCAGGGTTTAAATAAGAGGAAATTAACAGATTGACAGGCTCATGTTCTCAAGGTGCCTCGAAGTGATGGCTATGCTCGACGGGCTGCACGAGGAGGACTCATTGTTTCAACAAGAGGAACAATAAAAAGAGCCAGGGCTGATTCTGGATCACAAGAGTAACAGGTGAAAATATATTCCAAGTCATCTTATTCTTTGCTTTTTCACTTGAACTAAATGTAACAGAGAGATCATCTACTCATGCTCCATATGGCTACAGCAAAATAATATATTATACCCAACAATGGACACTGATACAGAAATAAAAGCAGCCCTGTTAGTCTGGGTTGATGTTTTGCTGTTTTGAAACAAACAAAATGACAAATATAATATTTTCTGGAAATGAGTGAGAAACTGTGTCTATTCTTTATTTAGTAACTAAGGTGAAACCACTTTATGTGAGTTATTACTTTAATTTCAGTGCACAACTATAGTGAGACAAAGTAACCACAGGGGAAAATGTATATTAAATAGATTATCCAAAATACCACACGTAAAAAAATAAAATGTCCTTCATCCAAGAAATCCAACATTTCCTACCTTTAAAGAGGTGAAAAAAGCTTCAGAGTGGCTGTGTGTTTTAATACATGAATAAACAATGAGAGGCGGTGCTAAAGACTGTTGTATAGTAGGTTTTTTCTTTTAAATGGACATAGCATGCAGGTTTGAAAACCTTAAGCCAAAGTGGAAGTTCCTTAAAACCCACATTCTTTCTAACAACCAGCAGGGGGCGACTCCTCTACCTGATAAAAGAAGTCAAACTGTATAGAAGTCTTTAGGAAAACGGCCCTGCTTCTCACTTCATTTGTGACGTCCTGACAAGTTGATGGTCTTAATTGATCGTCTTGCATGTTTTTCAAAACGATGCTCATTTTGCAAACTTTAGAGTAAAACTGATAAACGAGGGCGTGCTTTAATTGGTGGGTCACTGGAGTGATTTTAGCTGGACTCGAATAACAGCAACACTTTCAGAACTTACCAAGAAGTCTTGCAATTTCATTTACTTTTCTCCAAGACCCCTCCTTTTATTGTCGTTATATGAGAAAAGTTGAATCATACACTTTCAGCTTGCCCTCCATTTCTGACTGTTAGTGGAGTCCCAGGTGACAGAGTGTAGCAGCACAGACTTGGATTTGGCTCTGTTTGCATAGGCTTGTTAATTTAGTTAGTTGTTTAGCTTTTCACAGTTAGCACATTTTTCAAGCTGATTTTCGCTGGGGAAAACTTGCAGCACAAATTAACGTTAACAGTGAATAACGGATGCACCTTCCTAACCAACAACCCAACACTAGGATTAGATGATCAGCTCTGCCTTCTTGTCCAATCATGAGCACTTGAGGTATCAAAATGAGCCCATGATTTAATGGGTGACGGCACAGTGGCTATGCCATTTACATACAGACTGTGCTTTTTGTGTTCGTTTGTCTTTGGTTGTTTACTTATTTGCTTAAATAAATAGAAATATTGTTGCAAAAAAAAATAACTTCCTCTAGAAAGAACAATAAATATTTTTAAGACCAAACAAGGGATGTTTGAAAAGGTGAAGGGACTCTTTACGAAGGCAAAACATTTGGATCTGGCAGATGGATGATCAGGCTGGGGAAAAAAAAAAAGACAAAATCGTTGGTTTTCCTCTTTTCTTTACCTGTACATGATTAGTTTACCAATGTAGTAAAATGCATAATTCCTAATTGGTGGTATTTTCTTTTCTTTCTTTTAGAGATAAGAGTATTATTATTATTATTATTTATCATTTTCACTTCAGACAAGAGTGAAAGAAAACGAGGAAACTCAAAATGAAACTCCTGTACAAAGTACCACCCTCCAGAACCCCCTATCAGTTGAACCCTGGTGCATACAAATTCCAAATCTCCACTCTGCCAGACCTGATCAGCAGCAGTGGAGCTTGGGGAGGAAAAAGGGGGACAAGGGGGCCGGTGTATAAATAGCTTTGGTGCCCAGTTGCATAGCAACCGATGCCATCTTGCAGAGGTGTAACGCCCCTTGCCACGCCCCTTGTCCTGACTGTTCTGTTCCATTTTCCTCCCTCCGCAGTCTGCCTTGCTATCAAACACTGCCTTGCAGATCTGTGTGCATCCCCGTGTGTGATTTAAAGAGGTGGCCTGTCCATCACACGGCCTGCTTGATGTGCAGTGGCATGGCTTTCATTTGTCACAAGAAATTAAGAGGTGTGGTGGGTACAAGTTGGACTGTGCATGTATGTGTCTGTGTTTCTATCTATCTATCTATCTATCTATCTATCTATCTATCTATCTATCCATCCATCTATCCATCTATCTATCCATCCATCATGGTGGTGCTATGGTGAATCATCAATGTCAGGCAGCAGAGTGGGAAATGTTTTACAAATGCTGCCTGTCAGGAGGGAGGAGACCATCCCCCGGAGGTTTCAATCACCCCCCAAACCCGCCCCACCCTGACTCCCTCCATCCTTCCATCTCGCCATCAGCAGAGGTGCTAATGAGCTCAGGAGAGGTGGGGGCAAAGAAAGAGAGAGAGAGAGGAGGCAAAACAGTGCAAATGAGGTGATCAAGTCATGCTGTGTGTGTGTGTGTGTGTGTGTGTGTGTGTGTGTGTGTGTGTGTGTGTGTGTGTCTTTGGACCATCCATCACACGAGTGAGGGAATGCAGCATGTTGGATTCAGTGATCCGGTGTCACAGGGATGTGACATGAGGTGACTGTGTAGAAACTCTCGGCCTCGCAGGCTGAGCGGGGCTGGGCTCGAGCTCTTCCATGACGCCTGGCTTATTTCAATTAGTTCTAATATTAGGATTTCTGCACAGACGCAGCTCCACTGCACACATGTGCCTTGTGCCAGCTTGCAGTAAGAAAGAAGGCTTTCAGGCTCCCAGCACATAGCCACGCCAAACACAGCAGTCACTTCTGGAAACCACTTGGCACACACCCACACCCCTGTTCTGAGCCGCGTGCTGATAGTTGATGTGTGTGTGTGGAAGCCTGAGAGGACCATGAAGTGCTGCCTAAAGCATTTTAGCAGCAGAACATTAATACCACATTAAGCACTTTACTTTTAAATATGTGAAATAAATTGGTATGTGTTTAGTTTGTGGTTTTATTAACCACTTTTATTTTCTTTATACCATATCTAGACTTAACAGTGTGCAGCTGCTCTGTGAGGATTTATTGCTCATTACACAGAACTCTAAACAACAGCAGGACCAGACTCAACACCTTCACCAAGGCTGAAAACTCCCTCTATTTAAGAGAAGTTTATGTACGTTGCCAGAATAATTTGTGGACATGAATATATTGAACACATTTCAATTTAATACGCATTTGTGAAGATATGCAAGGTTCATCCTCCGGGGAGCAGGAAGTCTGCGTGAAATGTGTGGCAATCTTACTTTACTAGAAAAGTAATGTTTAATTTCTGAGTGACTGTGGGAATTATAAACATCAGTGAGATTAACATTAACATTTTTGAAGCCACGACACTCAAATGGCTAAAAGCAGCAAATTAGGAGTAACCTAGTGGGGATGACTGGTTAGAGCATGTACAATGTGGGTGTGAAGGATTTCCACCAGAAAAGTTGTTAAACCCAGAGGCTGCTGCAACTAGGGGGGACACAGGATTTGGTTCAAGTGCTACTGAAGTACTATATTATTAAACCCTAACCATGCTGTGGCACACAGAAGCCTAACAAGCAGCTCTGTACACAGTATGTAAGAGCATTGGCTTCACTTCTCAGAACTGGAGACACTGGGGAGGCACTGGGGCATTTCTTTTCCAATTCCAGCATGAAAAACATACATGCTACACAGCAATGAACGGCTCAACCCATCTTAAATAGTGGACGCTAATGTGTGTGTATCAGCTTTAAAGTGAATACAGTATCATGGAATAACATTCGCCTGGTTCTCCATGTTATACGATTTTACATTATTTAAAGTATTAGCTGTTCTTATAGGTGTGAAGCCCCAATCTGACTGGAACCCCCGACACTGCACGCTCATTGGCCACGTCTTGAGCCAGTAAGCATGCCCAGGATAGTCCTCTGACTCTAATAATGACCTTAATTTAGAAAAAATATTACATGAAATTAGTCACTGCACCCAGAAATTCATCAGGAATGTTTACTGAGGTCATTGTTTTCCCACAAACTTCCATACAGCTGGAAATCTTTTTGTAACCAGAGGAGTCGCCCCCTGTTGGCTATTAAAAATAATGCAGGTTTAAGCTGCTTCGGCACTGGCCTCACTTTTCAGACCCAGAAGCTGCGTCATCTTTTACACCATCTATGGTTTCAATTCATGCCCAGCAGGCTGCTGAGCTTGTGATGCACTGGCAGAAATACTAAAAGCAGCGACTGTGGGCCTTTACAGAATTCCCCTCTCTTTATTTTCCCACATTTCTTCTCTGTCCGTAGGGCCAAAAAATAACTCTAATTTTTTAAAATTTAATTTTCTAAATACCAAGTTTGTATAAACAGAGGTTTTACACATGTATATTTTCCAGACTAAAATCTCTCCATAACGTATCCTCCCCCAAATGATCTGGAATCTAAATATAACTAAATATAACTAATCTAAATATAACTGAATAAAATATAAAACATTTGATCTCGCAACTGTGCCTGCATTGTCTCCATATTTCATCATATTCACAGGATGATGTAGTGCTTCATTTATAGGAATTGATATGGATGATAACCACAGAGGACGAGATAGAATTACCTGACACGAGGATTTTATTTCACTGTTTATCCTTCAGCAGCCATGTAACAGGGACAAAGGTGGCATTGCCTTTCTCGCTCGGCTTGCCATGCACATTTATGGCTCTACAATCCAATGCTACAGATGTTCACACTGCCCACTGTTTCCCCCCGAACGGCACATACATGAGAAGTGAAAGACTGGCTGCGAGTGTGGTTACGGATTTCATTTAGCAGCCATGCAACTGCAATTAAAGGTGGAACATTTAACCTTCACTGTGAAAAGCAATCAGTTACAGCTCTCAAGTTAAGTATTATCAAGAAAAAGTGAAGAAAAGTGTTTTAATTGATATTTGCTGATCAAATCATATTACTAATAAGCACAGATTTTGCATAATTATCATGACAGTGTTGTGATTTACCTTGGGTAGATGCCGCAGACCATGTCCTGGGCTGGGAGATCAGAGGTGGCACGGCTCGGCCCTGCAGCTTTAGACAGGAGCAGGACGACCAGTCCCCTCATCTGAAGGTTGTTCTTGCTATCGTAGACGAAGCCTCTGCAACAAAATACCATCAGCATTAAAGCACCGCTATATATTTCATCCAGAATTTTCACATGTAGGAAAAACCATCATTGTTGGCAGTGATAATAAAAGCAGCTATGTATTGGCAGAGACCCTGAGTGTGAAGCCAGTCACACAGTCAAACGGTTGGTTGGTTTATGCTGGGCAGACGAGGGAAGGGGTACCCTCTGGACCAGCTGGAAGTCTGTTACAGGGCAGACACAGACCACAACTGTGCACGCCCACATTCACACCTGGCTAATTTAGAATTGCCAATTAATGCATGTGTTACACAGGCACAAGTACATGAAGAAAAGGCTGAGATACCAACTAGCCAAGTTCAAACTCACAAAAGGAAGCACCAAATAGCTCTTGTGTTTTAGTCCAATTATTAAGGATTTGCAGACACATGACCACCAACCATGTGACATGAACTTGTCTGACATTTTGGACGTGACGATCTAGAATCAAGTGAAAACTCTCTGAAACAAGATATTTTAACTCCTCCCCCCTCTAAGGCCATCCTCATTCGGATTGGCTGCCCCCCACAAACAGAAGGTGTGCGCTCACATTTAGAGATGACAATATTTTGGATATCCCCACTGTTTGACATCCTTTTCATATACATACAGTTATTACTGCCATTTTGAAAGCAGTCCCCGATACTCCAAAATCAAATATACAATTTTTTTTTCTCGAGTCAGAAGTGCCATTTATCCAACAAAAGACAGGGAACAAAAAAATAATTTTAATTTTAATCACAGGACCATTTCAACACGTTGCATCTTTCACACAGTAGTAGTAGCAGCTCACTTCTGCATATTCGTTTGAAACCCATTTTATTTTACAATGACTGCTAATCTTTACTGCTCACCATAGAAAATAATAAAAACGCAACTGATCATTTTTGCTGCAGGACTTTTTTCTTTTGGGTTTGAAGGGTTGTGGTGATGGAGGTGGTCATGGTATTCCCACCCCCCTCGCCAACAACCTTCTGAGACATTCACAGAGGCACACGCACACCCACAAGACACACACAGAGGCCAGCGGTAGCTGCTTGTGTGGTGGGCAGATTAAATATCTTTTTACTCTCTCCGGGGATCGGTTAGACAGAGCACCTCTAATCCTGTCCCTATGGGAGCCCCTTGTGCCATGAATCACGCTCTCGTTAGGGGCTCCGAGGCAGACAAGCGGCCACGCCCCCCTCTGCTCGATGCCCAGACAGCGGCCTTACCAACCTCAAGCCCCCACCCTCTCTGACCCACCCCTGCACCACAAAGGGGGGAAGGGGTGGCTGTGGTGGTGGAGGAACCCTAGACAGATAGGGGATGTGAGAGACGGAGCATGAAGAGAGGGAGGGGACGGAGAGAGATGGAGGGAATAGAGGCCAGGCAGAAATGGGAAAGCACGAGAAGATGACTGAAAAAAGAAAGACGAGTGATTCACAGTGTTGTGGTAACAGGAAGAAAAATGCCCCAGAGCTTTGTTCCTTCCTCCCCAAAAAAACCCTATCACATAAAACACCTCAGTTTCCAGAAATTTATGATGACACTCTATAGGGCTGTCTTTCATCACAGCTCAAGAGATTTATTTATGGCTACTTTAAATTTCTACCCAGTTGGAAAATAGTTGCTGAGACCGGGGCGCTGATAAACGTGGCAGCACGGCCCGCTGAGCTAAACCGACTAGAGAGCGAAAATTATGAAGCTGTGGAGCCCAGGTAAGCCTGTGGCCTGAGGGTGGCAGATGATTAATATTTATGTCACTATCCACACCAGCATACATCAATCAATCACAAACGCCCTCCTGCAAAGGGTGCAAAGGGGGTGGGGGCAAAAAGATGATGTGGTAGAAAAGTGAGAGAGCAGAAAAAGAGAAATGGGCTGCTGTCATTTTAAAGGGTTGTGAACAGGTCACCACGCCTTCTGCTCTGCTACTGCAGCCCAAGAATTCGGGAACTTTAGCCGCTGTACACCACTGGCAGGAATTAATGCATGCAAATGTATGACCCCACATATGGAGTCATATTGATCCTGTGCCTGTGTGCCCCCCAATATGCCTGCATTTAACAGATTTTATGCAATGCATCCGCCTCTACAGTGCACAGCAGATACATTAAGATGATGATATGTTTAGAGTATTGACCAGCAGTTTATTCCAGTTTCCAGGATTTGACTCTCACATTTACATAAAGCCTGGTCTACAGCAGGTAGTTCAGGTAACGTGTAGCTGCTTTTTATAGCATTTCTTCAGAGAATCCACTGATCCATAGACCCCTATGATCCAGGTTCTTCTGCAATTTGCAAGGACATGTTCAAACTATTATACAAAACATGTGTGTTATTTCATAGTCATAGGCTGCAATTATGAGTCTTAAAACATGACCGCCTTAGAAAATGAGTTTGGCAAAGAAAAAAATGCTGAAACGAGTCTTTAAATTTTACCCAAACCATAGTTTTTTAAGTTTTCTCCATTAAATGATCAAAAACAGAAAACAGCCAGAGTACTAATGCTTTCGTTTGCATCACAGACATTAAACTGGTGCAGTTTTGCTATTTAAACTATGATATTCATGCTAAAAAGTTGGTTAAAGGAAAAAAAAAACTCATGCTGAACAAAAGTTAGATTTGGGCTTTAAATTGGGATATCTGACGTGGGTGTAAAATTGATTTGGTTGTTTGGCAGTCTAAGTCAAACTCTCAAGGACTGTCCTTAAAGCAAATAAAGTTTCTTCTCCCTGGCCCGCAGTCCTCTCGCTGTAACTCCACACTTTCGGGCGAAGTTAGCTGAGCTGCAGTTTTTGAGAATGAAAAGAAAGGAAAAACCGAAACCCAACTCCACGAGGGTCTGCCTGTCTGCTATTGTGGATATTTTTATCTGCCGCGTGTCTATAGCGGAGACACAGAGGGAAATACGAACCAGCCAACCCAAGCTGACAGTGAGCAGTCAGACTGTCAAGAGGTCTGCTACACCCCTCCTCCCCAGCACAACCCCCACCCCCTGCTGCTACAACACCCAAATGGATTGTCATATCAGATTCAGGTGTATAGGTTATTACACCCTTGGGTTCCTGTTTCAAAAACAGCCGTCCGCATGGCAGGATTGAGTTCGAGGACTCTCTTCTGGTTTGCTTTCCATGGTGCTCTAAGCTCCTGATTTCTTTTGATAAAGCAAAGTTCAAGCAACTCCTCGGATAAAGTCAAGGGATAATATTGTAAAGATGTGGCCAGCATTTTGAGTCATTTTCTACAAAATTCTTCTCTGGAAGTAAATCAAGGGCAAATTCCTGAGTCTGCCTTTGCACCCTATAAAAAGGAAGCCTTCAGAAATTCCATGATTGTGAATCGATTGCTCCTAAGATAGTGTCTGTTCTTAATCTGCTTTAAGTTATAAATATAAACTAACATAATCTAAGTAAAATAATAACTCACACAGTTGTACTTTTTTGTCTTTCTTAAATTCATGGGCTGGAAAAACTGAGCGAACTCTTGAATTTAGTAACTTACAGAAACTCTTTTGGTAGTCCGTCAGCACTTCTGAGATGTCTTGATCAAACAGCCCTCTTCAGGACAACACTCTGACTGCCCATCTAAAATCATGCATTTCCTTCTTTTAACCCTTGTACTGCTGATTTACTTCTACACTTTGGGTCATTATCCTCTTGCCTCACTCAGCCAACCCCTTTTTTCCTTCTTCAATAATTTCAAAATGCAAGACCCTCAAGTAACAAAGCTGCCCCAAACCGTTGATGCTCCCACCACCGTGCTTCACAGTTCGGATGAAGTTTTTATCCTGCAGTGCCAATTTTCCATTCCAACGTTAGTACACAATTTGGAAAACCGCTCAGCTTTTATCCCATCCATCCACAGATCATTTGAAGGCAGTGGTTTCTTTCGTAGTGCCTTTCAGTTAACACCATTCTTATTCAGTTTTTTTCTTCCTGCACTGACAGAGAATTGCCATTTCAGTAGACTCAGCCACACAAACTTTTTTATTCCTGTCTTAATGTTTGCCTGGAGGTGTTTGTATATAAAGATCACTCGAGCTTAATTTACAGAACATTTGATTCTGGAAAACTTACTGAAAGTGGACATTTTTTAGCTGTTGAGAGCATTTCTGATTCATGAGGCGATAAAAAAGAAATATCCAAAATCCCTTCGGAAAAAACCTTTGAATGAAAACAAGTTAAACTGAAAAAAACTTTTGAACCTGACGTATGTTCTACAAAATGATACAAATCAGCACATACTGTATCTAGATATATGATAGATAGCATTTCAGAACACCTGTAACACAAAGATATATTTCCTCAATTTAAATAATCAATTGGGGAAGTTTCAGGGTGATATATGCTAGTTAAAAATCTTTAGCATGTTTACTTATAATGTCTTGTCTTAAATCAGTGCAGAAATCCTGACCTTGCAACTTTTTCTTGCAACTATATGAACCAAATTCAGCCCAAAAACACTCTTGACAAGCACCCAAATCCTCTTTAAATGTCAGCTATTAGCCAGTGGCCTCACTCTTTACATTCAGCAAATTTTCTGCTGAATTTGTTTTAGTTTTACTTTGCTTCTTTCTACAAAAAAGGTCCACATTTCAGAGTCTACGCTTGTTTCTGTGCCACACTTGTGCCACACTCCTGCAGCTCACAGAAGTAGCTACAGTTCATTTCACGCCACGTGTAGCTAATTGTTGTTATTACAAGTAACACAGAGCGGCAATCAAAGTAGTGCATTTGTTATCACTTTATATGTTTCCTCACATCCAGCAGTCTGATATTTCACACTAGAGTCAGAGCAAGACAAAGGCTGGAAAATAAACAGGGAAGTAGCTGACTTTACTCATGATATTATAATCTTTAATTTATTTACATCAACGTCAGGACACTTTCAAACCCCTGACCACAGACTCAAGTAACTGCATCTATCCAAACTAACAAGCCTTTCTAATCATAAGCGAAGCCCCCTTGTCTGCATCAAACTGTGGAGACTGAAGCACAAAGATTAATGTTTATGCATTTTCACAAAATACATGTAATAATAATACTCCACTCTGATAGCGTTGGCTGTTGCTTGACTGAAAGAAAAAACAAACAATAACTGCTGATTGTGGCAAACTGCTGTTTAGAAAGGAGATACATTATATTGCCAGTCTAATATGATGCCAGCCCACCTTTTGCACCTATAACAGCTTCAACTCTTCTGGGAAGGCTTTTCACAAGGTTTAGGAGTGCTTATGGGAATTTTTGACCATTCTTCCAGAAGTGCATTTGTGAGGTCAGACACTGATGTCAGCTGAGAAGGCCTGGCTCACAGTCTCCGCTCTAATTCATCCCGAAGGTGTTCTATTGGGTTGAGGTCAGACCAGTCGAGTTCACCCACACCAAACGCACTCATCCATGTCTTTATGGACCTGCTTTGTGCACTGGTGTGCAGTCATACTGGAACAGGAAGGGGCCATCCCCAAACTGTTCCCACAAAGTTGGGAGCATGAAATTGTCCAAAGTTTTTTGGTATGCTGAAGCATTAAGAGTTCCTTTCACTGTAACTAAGGAGCTGAACCTAATGCCCAATTCCATGCTGGAATTCACTGAGCTCCTGAGATTTAATTGTATTTATATAGCGCCAAACAACAACAAACAGTTGCCTCAAGGCACTTTATATTCTAAGGTAAAGACCCTACAATAATTACAGAGAAAACCCAAAGGTCAAAACGATCCCCTATGAGCAAGCACTTGGCGACAGTGGGAAGGAAAAACTCCCTTTTAACAGGAAGAAGCCTCCAGCAGAACCAGGCTCAGGGAGGGGCATCTGCTGCAACTGACTGGGGCTGAGGGGAGAGACACAGGACAAAAGACACACTGTGGAAGAGAGCCAGAGATTAATAACTAGTGAGAAAATGCAGAGTGGGGTATAAACTGGTTCCACAGAAGAGGGGCCTGAAAGCTGAAGGCTCTGCCTCCCACTCCACTCTGAGAGCCAAGTGCTCTATTGGGGTGATGCGTTACTATGAGGTCTTTCAGACAAGATGGGGCCTGATTATTCAAGGCCTTGTATATGAGGAGAAGAAGGATTTTAAATTAAATTCTGGATTTAAAAGGGAGCCAATGAAGAGAAGCCAATATGGGAGAAATATGCTCTGTCTTTCTAGTCCCTGTCAGTAGACTTGCTGCAGCATTTTGGATCAGTTGAAGGCTTGATAATAATGATAATGAATTACAATAGTCCAGCCTGGAAGTAATAAATGCATAAATTAGCTTTTCAGCATCACTCTGAAACAGGATGTTTCTAATTTTAGAAATATTGCACAAATGCAAAAAAAAAAAAATCCTACATATTTGTTTAATATGTGCATTGAAGGACATATCCTGGTCAAAAATGACTCCAAGATTTCTCACAGTGTTACTGGAGGCCAAAGTAATGCCATCCAGAGTAAGTATCTGGTTTGACACCATGTTTCTAAGATTTGTGGGGCCGAGTACAATAACTTCAGTTTTATCTGAATTTAGAAGCAGGAAATTAGAGGTCATCCAGGCCTTTATGTCTTTAAGACATTCCTGCAGTTTAACTAATTCATGTGTCATCTGACTTCATGGATAGATAAAGCTGAGTATCAGCTGCATTACTATAAACATTTATGCAATGCTTTCTAATAATACTGCCTAAGGGAAGCATGTTTAATGTTAATAAAATTGGTCCTAGCACAGAACCCTGTGGAACTCCATAATTAACCTTAGTGTGTGAAGAAGACTCCCCATTTACATGAACAAATTGGAGTCTATTAGATAAATATGATTCAAAATACTGCAGTGCAGTACCTTTAACACCTATGGCATGCTCTAATCTCTGTAATAAAATTTTATGGTCAACAGTATCAAAAGCTGCACTGAGGTCTATTGTTTACAGCACCAGGTATTCCCAAGCAGTCTCCCATCCAAGTATTAACCAGGCGAAACCCTGCTTAGCTTCTGAGATCAGATGAGATACGGCATGGGTGGCATGTCTGTAAGGCAAAAGCAACCCATTCTTTGAAAAAAATGTTTGTAGAAGCAGCCAACTGTGGTCATGAAATTCAGTGACTTGGATGGGTGACTGAATACTTTTGGCAATACAGAGTACTATGAATGCATCCACAGGTGAGTTCAAATGCAGTTGTAGTGTTGCCTCACACAAGGCTCCACAAGTGCTGACAAACAACACAGATTTTTGAGTGCATCTTTAAGGAAAATCTGGGTGAGACTGACCCGTCATTATTTCATTACAAATGAATAAAAATAAAAATAAAACATCTGGAGTTGACTCCACTTGTTGAACTTGTCTTTAGCATCTTTCTCTGGAACAAAAGGCCGGAAAGACCACAGAAGAAAAACAACTTCATAACATCTAATCAAGTCAAGAACACTTCGAGGAGGTAGGTGTATCATTGTCAAAGTCTACAATCAAGAGACCCCTCCATGAATGGAAATATAGAGGATTTACAGTAAGGTACAAACCACTGGTTACACTCAAGAACAAGAAGGCCACATTAGACTTTAGACTTTACCAGAAAAAAATTTAAAAGAGCCGGTACCTAGATCAACTTGTACCTGAATGATGAGAAAAACACGGAGGAAGGAGAGAAACAGCTCATTATCTAAAGAATACCACACAATCTGTCAAACTTGGAGGCATGGGCATGTATGGGCTGCAAGTGAAACCAGGTCACTAGTGTTTATTGATGATGCAGCTGCTGATCGATATAACAGGATGAACTCAGAAGTGTACTCTGCTCAGATTCAAATGCTGCAGAACTGATCAGACAGAGCTTCATAGTGGAAATCAATAATCAGCCAAAGCACATTGCAAAAACGACCCAAGAATGAGATATTCTTCAACAGCCAAACCACTCACCTGATTTCAACCTAACAAAGCATGCCTTTTCAATTCATGTAAAATCCCTCCCCCCGTACCCAAGTTAAAGCTGAAAGTCAGCACTTTAATCATATCTTGAGTTAACGATAATACCCTTGCTTCTTTTGTCTCTTATTTCATTTATGGGGACCGGGTGACCCTGGTATTTACCTTGCAGTGTTGAGGAGAGGGTGCTGAGTCCCGACCAACTTCCTGATGTGCATGGCAACATTACTGAGCTCATCACTGAGGAGGCAGCGGAGGCTCATGAAGGAGGTCGGATATCCCACGATCTTCTCCGCATCGGAGACAACTTTGCTCCAGTTTGATGATCCAGAGCTGGAGAACAGACTCAGCGTCCTCCGTCCACCTCGGCTGGATAAAGCCACGCAGGACAGTCGCGACCAAGAAGGTGAAAACATCTCCTCTACTACTTAAAATCACTTCACTAGTCCACAGCTGCCTTTGATAGCAGCTACAGCATGTTTAAACCGCACATTCAACTGCTAATGTTGCGACATGTCATTAAACCGAACCGCGTTTAAAAATGCGTAAAAATTAATATCCAAACTGAACAAATATAGTGTCAAAGTCAGAATAAGCAGCTATGTTTCATTACACATGACCTGTCACTGCAAGCCGCCATTTTTACGCACGTCATACGTTACGTCGTAAAACGTAGTTAGGCGTTATTACATTCCGCCACGCCTCGGCTACGGAGAGCACGCCCAACCAAACTCCTACAGAAAACACGGATCTTTTAAAGTTTGTGGGTTTTTTTCTGTCGAAGTGTCACACTAACTGAATATAACATGATTGCTGCTATTTATTCGGCATGGAGAACTTACAGAACATCACCCTAACTTACATGTGTTAAGGGTAAATATTATTACTGAGAGCACCATGAAGCATCTGAACGCATGTTAGAGCCACTAAAGGTATAAATCTGTGCGTTTCTTTCCAGCCTGACCTTACTAAGTGAAGTGTATGGAAACTTGTTTCTGCCTCAAGAAAAATAATTCCCAGGTAAGTCAAGCTGGTAATATCTCGAAATTTCGATTTTTATTTTTATTTTTGACTTACGGATGTCATAAATAAATAAATACATTTTGGCAGAAAACAAACTTCCTTTTTTTCTTATTGACACTTTGTTTATAATTTTTTTAGTAAATGTACCTTTTTTCTCTTGTAAATTTATAACTGGGGTCCCAGTATAAGCTAAAGCAGCTTCTTGGGAGTTCCCCTCTTTTTGCAAAATCTTACAAAAGTAATGTTATGCACATGTACCTGTCTTAAAATATTTTTGTAAATTCTGTAAACTTTCATCTTGTGCAAACCTACTCAGGTGAGCTATTATTGTCATTCTATTACAAGTAGTCTAAAATTTACTGAACTTATAACACTGGATAAACCAGATTCAAAATCGTTTTTATTGTGTATATATATATATATATATATATACACAAAGCTACCAATAGCCATCTGTTTTGTTAATAAGAAAATGTTGAGGGTCAAAATAAATGATTAAGCCAATAAATGCAGATATTGAGAGTACAAAATCAGACTGGAATAGTGACATTTTGGTGTATGCTCGTGGCAGTGAAAATGTGCTAAAAGACACACTAAACATACAAACATTGAAGCAAAGTAGACCAAAATCTCAAAATGGACCTGAGCAGGAAAAAATTGTGTTTTTGCTTAAATCAAAACTAAACTTTTACATTCACACCTGTTGTCACTGTCCACCATGAGAGGTCAACATTTTGCAGATTGTTTAACTATAAAACCTTCCACTTAAACCCTTACAACCATGTGCAAACAGCATAGGGATCTGTTTAACCCCCCAAATATAATTGATGGTCACTAAATTTGATGCAAAAATGAAATTAAAATCTGGATTTCCTTTACATGTGGCTCTCTTGCCTTTAAAACAAACCTTTAAGTTAATATGGGGAGGACACAGATAGTAGTACGTTTTTTGGGGTGTTTTTTTTTTCTTCAATAAATCAAAAACTATTTACCCCGAAAGATACAATTTGCTATATTTCAGAAACTTCAGTGTGTTCAATGAGTAGAGACAAAAAGGGAAAGTCTTCTACTTATTAAACTGTATAGAATACAGCATGTTCAAAAACAGTTTTGCAGTTAAAGCATTTGTGAAAGAATCAATATCAGGAGTTAAACCACAGCTGCTGCTTCTTGAAGGGCCAAATATGCAGGCAGGCCAATTTAGAGCAACACACAAACACTGTCTTACCACACAACAGGGTAAATGGGTGAGACAAGGGGGGGCTGAGTTTTAGTGGTTATCTAGCATGTGTTTCCACTGACTGTTAGGATGCAGCTGATTATCACTGACTTAGCATGTGACTATTTATTTTTGAAAACATGACTGAAAGTACTGGTAAAGTCAAGAAAAGTTCATTCAAGTTAACTAAAATTAAACTAAAAAGTAAACCTAGGTTTTAAAAAACATTTTAATCAACAGAAAATGAACTGAAACTGTACAGGAAATATCTTTTATTTTAGCCTTTAGTCAGATTTGTTAACACAACCCATCTGAGGAGGCATCGTGTGTGTTTGTAACTGTAGTAGCTGCGTGATTACCCAAAACATCACAATTAAATGAAAAACTAAAAGCAATCCTGAAACTTTAAGAAGAAAACTGTGAACTAAATATTTCTAAACAATAAAAACTAACCTGAAATAAGCAAAACAAACAACCATCACTGCTGGCTCCAAAACCCAGTTAACTCTATAACTCCCATGTTAAAATCCCTACAGCATTAAAAACCATGGCCACAGTCCCCTTCATGAAAAACTATACATTTTGTTTTGTTTTTTTTTTCTTAAAGGGTTAAAAATTAAGGGCTTTCCTGCTTTGATTGACAGGTGTGTGGACACTAGCTGCTAGCTGTCTGCTGATCAAATTGACTGAATCAGATCTCTTCATGATGGTTGTGGTGTTGTGTCTTTTGGAGTCTATTTTAATTGAATTATAGGATAGATTATATGACCTACTGTGTAGTTCAAGATTTGTGTGATCCTGTTTTGTTGAGCTATTTAACACTAATTAGCAGATGTGTGGCTCTGTACATTTTACCCATATGGTTTATGGATGCAGCATTTAAAACAAGGTTGTTCCTTCTTTGCTGGCTCGAAAAACCCAAGACACTGAGGCTTCAAAATACAGAGTCCAGAAAACAGTGGGTGATGTCATGGTGGCTACATCCATCTTTTATATACAGTCTATAGATCAAACCTATAATGAAAACTTGCTGAAAGTAAATTGAAGTGAAAATAATAATAATAAAAAAATAGAAACAAAGTCAAACTATAACTTTGGAATATCACCAGCTATATTTTCTCATTGTGTGAAGTAGGGTTTAAATAATACTTGTTTAGATTTATTGACAGTATCCAAAAAAGACACCAACATAAACACACGCATCTATGGCAACAGCACTCCCCAGCAGCAGCAGCTTTCCCCAGCAGGACTGGGAAACATGCTCAGGAATGGCCACCAAACTCTTCAGATCCCAGTCAGAGGGATTGTTTCTATTTGCAGGAAATCCAGGTGGTACCTTCCTGGTTTCCTTGGCATTTGGGAAATTGTTAGGGATTATTTTTTACTCAGTGAATAAAGGACAAATGTTTAAAGGTAAACTCCAGTAAATTAATTAATAAACAGTGGATCAACCAAATAATAAACAATTAAATAATACATTAGACAGACAGCAACTCATCAGAAAGTTCTAGACTAACTTCTCTGTTTCAGTGCATCTTATCTTGAGGACCGGCCACAGAACGTACAATTAAAACATCACCAACATCACCACGTTCTGTCATTAATCTGGACAAGATTTCTCTGTATTGATTAAATTAGAACATCAGGAAGAAGGTGTGCTCATGACTGAGAGGAATCTGGGTCATGAAAAAACCAGCTTGAACAAGACTGAATGAAGAAGGTCAACTCATAGCACCCAGAGATTGATTATGTTTAAGATAAGAGGAGGCTGTCAGTATAAAAATGTTTTGGTTAGACAAGAACACAGACTCGCAGAGAGAGAGAGAGAGAGAGAGTGCACACACGGCCATGTGTGCATATTTTCTGATTCTTTGATACAATAAATGTCTTACTTTTTTAATTAAAGTGTTTCAGGTGTCTTCCTTCATAAAAAACCTGTTTACCTGTCAAAATGAAGATCCAGAGGTTACAAATTACTTAACTACTTGAGCTTGAAACAATGTAACATAATGTATTAATATACAGAACCAATTATCTAAAGATAAGCAAAACTGTAAACTGTCAAAATGTTATTGTCAGCATGTGTTATCCATGAGGGAGCTACGATCCAGTAAGGTTTCTACCCTGCAGTGAGAGCACTGTCTGTGGTCAACTAATGTGAGGGCCCATCTGCTTTCAATTTGACTTGGATGTTATTACATACACATTTGTAAAGCTGCTGAATGAGAGCAGCACTGATCTGTGATTTGATGTTTTATATAATGTTATGTGTGATCATTACAGAACATCAGTTCTCCTCAGTTTTGTAAGAAAGTGCCCCTAATGTAAGGTTAATCATTCTTTTTTTCTTTCTGACAGTGACATTTATTTTGCCGCTGCTTATTTCAATTCATTAAAAATTATTCAAACAGCTGTGAGCTTCATATTAAATCAGATTACAACGAATTAAAAACACACTTCCTGAGATTTTTGGCCAATATGCACTCAGTTTTGGGTAAATTGTGGTTTCGTTCTGTCCTCACTCATTACATGTTTCTGTTCTGGCAAATGTCAGATAACAAAACCATAAATTTAAATGTCATGTAATGTACTGTACTTCAGCTAAGGAAAACCCCCTGAAAATATCAACTGAATCCAAACTGTTGAAATAATGAAAAGTGAGCGTCCTCATGTTGCAGTTCATGTAACACAATCTTTGTGACTATATAACCGTTCCACAGTGTGATAAGGTAATGCCCTCACAGCCACAGTGGTTTAACAAAGCTTTCATTGAATCCTCCTCCATCTGCTTATAACAGGACTGCAGAGAAGTCTGTCAAGGACAGCTTACACAACATGAAGCTGCATCCTCTTTTACTGGAGACACAAAACACACACAATGTTCTCGTGCTTATGCCGCAGGAAAACTGTACTTTGTAACTCAGTCATGTATTACTTTTAAGGATTTTAGGCAAGAAAGATTGGAATCTAATTTAGTTTTAGCAAATTTGCACAAAAATGCCACTGATTTATGTAAGATTGCACGTGATGATTTGTTTTTGCTGACGTTAAGAAAATAAAGTACATTATTGTACCTTTAGAAATACACTGGGATTGTACTCCCTAGGTACTCCTGTTTTACCCTCGACAGGAGGTACTTATTTGTACTCTTGTTCTTTGTAAGACTCGTCTTACAAAAAGGAACCTTGAAAATTTTGGATAAGGTATGCAGTACTTTATTTATTCCAAAAGTTGGAGAATTTCTGTGTTACATAAGCTAAAATATTAAGCACAAATGATTAAAAACTAGCGTAAATAAAGTAGAATAGCCCAATAAAATCGAATGCAATGTAACAGGACAAAAAAAGCTCAATAAGGTGAAATGAAAGGAGCACAAAGAAACAGAAAAAGTGAAATAAAAAAATCGGAAGAGCTGAATATATAAAAAATCTAAATAAACTAATAGAACGCCACGTAAAAAGCTGAATATGATACAATATGAGGTTAAGAAGTCAAATAATTGGAAATATAAATAAAATAAGCTCAGATATTGTGGTAGGAGAGTTCAGACAGATAGTGAATGAAACTAGTCAGAATATATTAAATGTTTTTACGCTGCTTAAATAACAGATATAATCTTAAAATCTACGATTTCTGTTTGTATTTGGCCAAACACAGACCAGATATTGCACTTTAAAGAAAGAAGAAGAGCAGCAGGACCCTTAAAATTGTACACATGTACCCTGAAGTCCAATAATTTTCTCTAGGGTGCACATTGATTCACTTCAGCTGTAGCCCTTTTATCAAAGTGTTAGATTTAAATTACACTAAGCTGGACTGCTGTAAAGCTGGAGGAACACATTAAAGAAAGGGGTCCTGTCATGCAGCTGAGCTGCCACTTTGCAAGGAATGGCAAGAGCATGCACTGTAACACGCAAGTCATCTCGCCCTGACCCCGCATCACGGTTCACAGCTCCTGTTCCTGCTGATTCTCCAGCTCAAATGGGTGTCACTGTGCCACGAACAGCCTCCCCAGCAGCACTCTCGGCAGCTTCCCTTATTGTAATTTCATTTTAAGACAGAGGGATGCATGAAGCTCATGGCTTTATACCCAAAGAAAAAGCAGCGATTAAAGGGCAGCTGGATCTGTTTTGCATGACTATGAAGAATATTATGCATTTCAGACATGAAGAAATCCACTTTTCAGTCACATTGTCAAAGAGCTTGTTTAAAGAACTTCGCAAAGGCAATAGCAAACTGTGAGCACTGGCATGACTGGATAGTGTGTGTGACACTGTTTATACTGAACTGCTGCAGGCTTTCCCCTGGGACAATCAAGATCAATCAATATGACCTACAATGGTTTATTGGGACACTTTTTTTTTACTGTAGAATATTGGATGGTAATGGTACAAGTCCAGTAAACATGATTGATCAGTATAGAGGAAACCACATTGTATAAATCAGCTCTGGAATTGATTTACATTTAAACTGTTGGACTCCTGCTCATAGTCGTATTGGAAAGAGAAATGTCCTGTGGGACCTCTGTAGTATCACTCTACTGAATCCTTGAAGTCTCTGCAAACGGGTGTAATTAGAACAAACCCCTAGCTAAACTAAACTCTGCGCTCTTCTTTTCTCTCTTCTCTTTCAGTTGCAGCAGATCCTCACCCTTTCCTGAGCTTGGTTCTCCCTGCAATTTTTTCCTGTTAAAAAAAGGGAGCTCTTACTCCCCACTGTTGCCAAGTGCTCTTCATAGGGGATCATCTGATCTTTGGGGTTCTCTATCCATCCATCCATCCATCCTGGACCCTATCCCAGCTGTCAATTAATGAGCCAAGTCAAAGATACAGCAACTTTTAAAGAATTCCCCATAAGTACAATGGGCATTGAACCTCTCCTCTTACACCAGCTCCCAGTTTGGGTTCAGGAGGCAGACACCCGTTCTACTTTTAAGATTAGGCTTCAATCTTTCCTTTTTGATAAAGCTTAATTAGGGCTGGATTTGGTGACCCTGAACCAGCTCTTAGTTATGCTGCTAAAGGCTCAGGTTGCTGGGGTACTTCCCATCATGCACTGAACATTTCTTGAGCACTCTCCTCTTTTCACTCCCCATGTGTTTATATGCCACTATTACATGCCATTAACTCTTGTCTTCTCTTTCCCTGTTTGCTGTGTGTGGTCTCTCTATGTTCCTCTCTTTCTCCTCACACCCCAGCCAGTCCTGGCATGTGACTGCCCCTCCCTGAGCTTGGTTCTGCTGAAGAGGAAGGGAGTTCTTCCACTTCAGTGTTGACAAGTCCTTATTTTAGGAGGTTTTCTCCCTAATATTATAGTGTCTTTACCTGACATTATAAAGCATCTTGAGATGGCTGCTGTTGAGAACTAATGCTCTATGAATAAAAGTGAATGGAGATGACAAAATTTGTAGCCTCATTAGGTCCGTGCACGTTGAGGAACTAATCAGAGTGAGGGAAATAAAAAACAACACTCTGGGGCCTGGAGGGAAACTTTATTTTAAGCATGCTACAGTTCTCTTATGACTACACACACGCATTTTCTTTATGCACCTGCTCCAGACTTTTCACTAAAATCGTCTTTGCGGGAAAAATCAAAAGACACAGTTTTACCGAATCCCTGCAACACGGGTTTATCTGCTTAAGTGCCACAGGGCAAGGCTCTCCACCCACTGTACTTGCTCAGTTCTTCCTACGCACGGAAACTTTGTTTTTGTGTCGTTAAATGATTGAAGAAGAAGGGCTGGTAACTAACAGCATGATTAAATGTTGCTATGACCAACAACAGGCTCCCCTGAAAAGACTGGAGGACTGTGTGTGGGCACCTGTTTGCTGGTTACAGCCTGTCACCCTGAGGGAGCACCGCTAAGTGGATGTGACTGCTCTGATTGCGCTCCATGGGAAAGCGAGAAGATATAGCCTACCTCTGATCATCAACGCGTCATATAATGTTTCAGCGGACGCCCCTCCCCCTGTCTCGTTTTTTCCCCTCACTCAACCTCTCCTTTGACTCACAGAGGCGGCTCACCACTGGCGCACGGACCGTGGAGGATACGGGCAGAAGATGGCTGACTTAGCCGGGCACCGCAAGCCTTCGGCGGCATCACCAGCGTCACACGGGCCGCTGAAAAGCTGCAAGACATCCGCCGTCTGGCGACTGTAAACAGCTGCCTCTCTCAACCCCTCCTCTCCCCTCCTCACCGCAAATATTGACAGAAGTATCACAGAGAAAACATGGCAGAGATGGAAAAAGAGGGCAGACCTCCGGAAAATAAAAGAAGCCGAAAACCAGCTCACCCGGTGAAAAGGGAAATAAATGAAGAGATGAAGGTAAACGGGGATCTGTGCCCAGCTGCATGTGATTACGCGTGAAGTGGCTGTGAGGAGCGTGCGTGTGTGTTGAAGCACTAACCAGACAGTGAAAATATATCATGCACTCAAGTGTAATTGGCTGCATGATGACCAAACTTTAATTTACCATTTTTTTTTTAAATTTGATCCAAGTTCTTTTGTCACATCCACGTTGAACGCCAGCCTCAGCAGCGCAGCCTGCCAATACCGCCTTGCACAATGGATGCGGCACCCATTCACAGCTACTCCTCTACTATTAAGTTTTGAGTCAGTGGAGGAATAATGTCGCTTCAATTCATGTCATAATCTATCCGTTTGTGAGCCCTGCCTTTCATGGCTCACCCAGAGTTAATGGAAAATCCAGTGCGTCAGTGAAGGCGTCAACAGAGCTTCTACTATTACTATTAATACTGCTACACTACGGCGCAGGGGAGAGCGGCCAATGTGCATAATTAGTGAAAATCAATGGGGGAACACTGGTCTCTCCGCGATGCTTTTGTGGGTTTGTCTCTGAGTCGAGATGTTTTTTTTTTTGTGCGTGTGTTTATGTGAATGTGTGTTAGTGTGTTGACCAGCTGCCCAGAGGCGTGTGATCCAGATGTGCGTCTGTGAGCTTTACGCACTCGACAAGAGCACATTGTCTCCCGGGATCGACCTGCACGATTCTCTCCTCCACATTCAAGCATACGTTGTTTCTATTCGTGTGTTTTCTGTTTTTTTCTCTTTGTACAAATTGTGATATTTGAGCTCCGTGCGGTCATTGTGGAGCAAAAAAGTGTTCCTGGCGTGTGCGTGTGTGTATGACAGAGGCAGGCTGCGTGTCCGCTTTGTCTGCATCTCTTCATTGTTTGTACACATCTGGCCGGAGACACAGAAGCACCCGGTGTTTTCAGTGTTATGGGATGTATGTGCAGGTGATCACAACGAGAACAACTGCGGAAATTGTGATTGATTTTTTTTTTTTTTAGGGTGTCAGAGGAGACGCGAGGGTGCACGCTTTGAGCGAGTCCTGAAACAACCCTGGAATAAAAAAAAGCCTTTTTGTATGTAGAGCCCCTCCAAAATGCCAGCTGCGTTCACGTGTCACTGCTTTATTTTTTTACTGTAAAAGGGGGGAATGTGCACTTTACTGATAACAAAGCAACTGTCAAAGGTGCACAAGAATGGAGCATTAAACTATAATAATATAGCACAATTTCAAACCAGTGCAATCTACTCTGTTGCCGGCATTTGCTTGAATATATGCATGCCTTCACTCATAATTCTCAGTCTTTATTTGTCAGATAAAATTCTTTGGAAGCCTAGAGGAAGGAGAGTCCACGCAGGAACATAATTTTAATTGTATGCACAGTTTTTTGTGATGAAATTAGACTATTTTTTTTCAATAAGAATAAACTTAACTCATCTCTCACTCTCTCCGTCTGGTCCTGATGGCAGAAGGGAGGGATGCATGGTGATGGTGGTGGTGGTCCGTGGAGAAATTTCCTTATTTCTAGTAGTAAAGGTGATCTCAGAGGAGCTTTTAAAATGTACTGAATGTTTCTCAGCAGCCTTTTGGGCAGAAGGAGGTGTCTTCCTGTCAGATTCTGTAGCACAAGTCTAGGTTTGATTTTGTCAGTTCTGTCATTATTACAGCCGACAGCTATCAGGCTAAAAATCTATTTGGAAAGGACATGAAATTAAAAAAAAAAAAAATCACAGAATGTCTCATCTGATAATTTATCACTTTGACCAAGTAATTATATGATGCCAGTCATCAGTCAGAAATGATGTTTTATTTGCAGGTCTGTGTTTTGCTGTTAGATGACAGATTTTGTGACACGGGTCATCATTCAGGATTCAGCAGAACTGACATCTCTTGTATGTTTTGGAGAGGTGTCATGTCTGTCAAACATCTCATTTGAATGGGAGCGGCTTAATTTGTCATCAATTTGTTTTTCTTTTTTTAAAATTTGAATGTGTGAGCAAATAAAGCTGTCAGGAGCTTGTTGATTTTAAAATATGCCAATAAATGCGTATGTCAGTGGAGCAGATATACTGTAGAGCTGTGCCGATGGTGTGGAGGGAAAAGCGATGCCGCCTCATGACAACTCCAATATCTCCATCAATACCAGGGGAAGCTACTAAAGGGAGCAGCAGATGTGGTTAAGGTGTCAAAACACCTTTAAAAGGCTAAACAAGTTCGATTGCAACTCCTTACGCAACCTTGAATTTCAACTCTCATTACATCACACAAGCGGTTGTCCATACACAATTAATTTAAGACACTGATCCAGTGGTAGAAAGTTACATCTGCATGCCTGTACCTTAATACCAAGATTATTAAGTGCAATTTCACACATTTAAGACCTGGATTGAGCTTTGCAACACTCCTTGCAGAGCTGCAGTTAATTAACATTATGCTGCAGAGTTGCATCTGTCAGAACAGTAAGTCCTTAGTTAAAAGTACAGATTTTTTTTTTTTTTTTTTGCAGAAAACTTTTAGATTCTTCTGTTCAGAACAAAAACAGACCCAATTTGTTCCCGTCTCCTCTTTAGATTCCCTCATCTTCAATATTTCAAACCTAAGCTGGAGGAAAAACACAGAGAGAGACACACAATGTGCCCTTTTGAGGGATCATACTCCTCTGAAAAACTAAACAGTCTGACAGTGTTTCCTTCATCTGGCTGCTTAATGTGCGCCATGGTAAAATAAGCCTCGGTGAGTAATCTAGGAGAAGGAGGAGTGGGCTTGGAGGGGATATGAAATGCTGGAGAGTGGGGTAAGAAACAGGGGAGAAAGGAATGTATACAGCACTGGGCTGGCTGAGCTGTAAAAACTGTAACCCGAGCGTGTCTGCTGGATCAGATATCAAGGAAAGTAAAGGGAAATGAAAGGAGAGGAGAGGGAGAGGCAGAGGAGGAGAGAGGGAGCAGGGGAGTGGAAAAGTGGAGAGGAAAGAGAAGGAGGAGAAGGAGGAGGCAAAGGGGAAACTTGGCGCGTGGATTCAGGAATTTTATCACGGTGTATTGTGTCCTGCTCTGGTTTCTACCCGCAAGGTATCCAGTTTCCACCATCATTACCACAAGCCCTACTGGCCATGTTTGGGTCTTACTGGAGGGAAAACAAGGGGGGAGACACACAGAAGCAGGGTTTAAATCTTTTTTTTTTTTGGTCAGCTGCTGAAGTTGTGACAGAGAAGTGGAGCACGTCATCGATAAGCTGCTAATTATCCTGCAGATTTAGGTGTTAAAGTGTCGGAGTGAAAAGTCCCAGTGAAAAACGTATTTTACTGCAGATGGTTTCCAATCCTTTAGTAGAAGGAGTGTAAACAAACACTCCAAAACATCATTATCATACTGTGTGTGACCCATAACCTCAGCTAATGCTAGCAAGCTTGGCGAGCAAGGTGCATCCACCTGTATGCAATGCTTTCTAATTAGTAAGTAAGCACAATAGCACTAGAATTTAACGGACCAAAAGTGGATAGCCTGTTGGTACATTTAACTAGACAGTAAGCTAGATTATTTGTCAGATAACTGCAGTAGTGGTAATACTTCAGTCCCTCAAATTAGCTGAGGTGAAGAAGAAGCTTTAAGCCAGGATTAAACTTTCTCTGCCAGGGAGTCCTCTCAGGTCAGAGTGATGGAAATTTTGTCATCAGATGGTGAGTGCGAGGGTCCATGTGGATGTGTTTTTTGGGACTCCATATACTCATCTGTAGAGAATTTACATTACAATGCACTCACTAAGCATGAGCCCCAGGCAGCAGACTTTAAAGAAGTATAACAGGAATGATTACTGTTGAGGACAGAACAGCTGCAGCAGAGTAAAATCTCGGCCTTAATGAGATGAAATAATCAAGTCTAAGGGCAAATCAGCCTCAAGTGGCCATTTGAGGAACTTCAGTTTTTCACACTTCTGTGTTGGTTTCATTTTTTTTTTAGTCCTGGAAATTGCAGCTTGTTCACAACTAATAAAATATAAGAAGTAACCTTTAAAATGCTCCAATCCAATTCCACATCTACAGGGTCATAGTGACCCTGTAGCTGCTTCAACACCTCTTTGATGTAAGAGTGCCAACTGAATATGATGAGCTTCATAAATACAGTTCTGATGTATTAGATTACGCTGGATGAAGGTGTATGCAGTAATAAAGTGGCCTCTCAGTGTTAGAGATGGCAAACAGCAGCATCTGCTCTGATAGCTCTGTAGTGGTGTCTCCACTGTCACCATAAGTCACTGTTTTAAGAAGTAGTGCATATGTGTGAAAATGTGTGAAATTTTAATGTTTATTTAATTAAAATGAATAAACATTATCATCTCGTAGACACTGCCATACTTGCAGGTACAATCATTTTAGGAGAAAAGTAAGGGTGAAGAGCTAGAACAGAGAAGACAAAAAGAAAAAAAATGTTAAGGGAGTCAACAAACAAAAGCATTACTTACTTCTTCCATCTCCACCCATCACATGTTAGTGGGGAAGGAGCACAAGAAAAAAAAAGCTGTAAGAAAAGGAAAAAACAAGTATGCTTCTAAGGTTTCTATGAATATTTGTTCTATTGTATCTGTACTGTATATACAAAGATATTGAGGTGTCATAACTCCAGTGAATCTACTTTCTTATTGCATTTCTTATTTCTGTGTTTATTTGAAAGGGACAGAGATCACACAGCAACAGAAAAATAACTGTAAATGAGCCAGAATTAGACTTATGGAGTAATTTTCATTTGTTGTCATTGGCCAGTTCTTAGAACAGCAACAAGAAAAGCAGTGATCATTCCATACTGGATCAATGAGGTTTTCCGATGACTTTGAGTTTGTAGTTGTTGCAGCCTGACTAGAATGGCTGCTTCTGGATTACAAAGAGTCCATCAGCCTTTCGTGTACTAGTTGCTGCAGATCAACTAAAGGCATGGGGTAAACCCCTCTCAGTGTATTAAATATAAAAATGGTGTTTTCTTGGTATGAATTCTCATTGTAAAAGCCGGATTGTTCTGTTTCTTTTCTGTCTGTTTCATGGCTTTTTGCAACCACTGCATTAGCTTTTCTAGGACAAATTGATATTACAGGACAGTGCAAGCTGGCCTCAGTTCAGCTTTAGCTGATATCTCTTTCACACAATGTGCACATGCTTTTTGAAATGAAGTTATAGCAGTTGTTTCTTTATATTCTGTGTATCGCTTTAATTTATTTTAGCAAGTTTTAAATGGTTTTTAAACAGAAATTTAAAATAAGTACCTCTAAGCAGACAATTCACCTTGTTCTTTCACATTTTCCCACACAGTCAGTGGTAGTAGTCTGTCTGGCTTTTACCTTCATTTCTGCATTTATCATGTCTGGTAGCAGTCTTTGCTCTGTGGAGCTAGCCCAGTTTTCCAGCTCCGTTGCAAAACCTCCTGCTGCTTTCCTGTGTTTGATGATCCTATTGGAAAGATGCACAAGGTCCAGAAAACCTCTTCTTGACCAGGCTTTCCAGGGAGACACCATCCCCTCTGAATAACTTAAAACAGGAGGCAAAAAAAATGCAGTTAGTAATTTTTTCCTGTAAAGAACTTCTTTTAAATGAGTCCACTGGCTTATTTCACTCAGCAGGTTGGCTGTGAGGCATTGTAATCTCATTTTATATATATATTTCTTTAAGGCAGACTTTCAAATGTGTGCTGTTAAAAAATAATCCACCTTGTTTCTGGTGACCACAGTTGCATTCATCTTTTCAAAAAGAAATATTTACTCCTTCTGACTATAAGCAAGGCCTTCAAGAATCATTCACATCACGTCCATTCACAAAAGCTTTGAGAGGAAGTGTTTATAGGAACTTTGGACTGGTGTTTTTTCTCTGTCTGCACTGCAGGACCTGGAGACCATCATGCTTCTTAGAAATTCATTTTTAGGATTTTTTTTCCCCCCTTATCTTTTTACAGCACTGGCAACAATCGTCAAAAATAAGTTCAGAAAATGGTTAAAGATTAGCCGTGTAAACAACAGCTGTTGATGCAAAACTACAGAAATGAGCTGACATTGAAGTCTGAGATTTATGTAAGGGAGGGAGTACTGTGCAATTTTGACTCCTCTGAATGAAATATGAACTTTCCTCAAATCAGTCAGAGAAACATTTTAAAAATCTTGTTTGCAGCTTTGTGCTTGAAATACACTTTGACCTCAGTTTTGTCCGAGGCTCTCAGAAGCCTTTGTGATGAATAAAGCTGATAAACAGAGATTTTTGTCAGTGATAAACCAGACGAAAAGGCTATAAATCCAGTGTAACATACAGATATCTGCAGCTGCCCTTCTACCTCTTCCTCTCAGCACACGCAGAGCCGAAGTTGGTGCCGCTGCTTTGATGAGCCGCCAACAGGGATTAGATTCCCCTCTTAATAATGCTCCCCCTTTCTCTAAGTAGTAGGGTGACTTAGAGGACAGGATGGTAGGCTGGAAAGGGAGACACAGAGAGATGCTGTGTTTTTGTCTTGGTGATGTGGTTATTTTACAGCTACATCCGTTTTACTCAGGAGTACATTCAGCCTGGGTTATGCTCCATCTCGTTTGTTCAAAAGGAGGATTTTCTCCTGGGTGATTTTGTTCCTCTCAAGGTTTCATCCTTGCAGTTGGGCTAATTGCTGCACTTGTGCCTGCCAATTTGTGCGCTTCGAGTCTGTCAGCACTCTGACTCTTTTCAGCTTATTGTTATGTAAGTTACCCATAAATCTTCTTCTCCATTAAGGTTTCATTAATTATTCTCATAATTTTAAAGAGCCCATAATATGCTGATTTACAGCTGTGTAATTTTATTTTGAGAGTTTTACTAGAATATTATGGTCTTTTTAATGTTAAAAAACAGGTTTTTTTTTTTTTTTTTGCCACACCCCTTGTCTGAAATGTTCTGCTTTAACTCCTCTCTATTTAGTGCTGAATACAAAAATAACAGTCTGTTTGGACTTTTCATCTAACCCAGCAAACATTTCCTGCAGTTCCTCAAATGGCCACTTGAGACTGGCTCCAAAAGCGAGTCAATCCCCATAGGATCCCATGTTATAAAGCCCGACTTTACAGCAGAAATGAGCATGTTCACAACTTTGCACAAAAATGGTTTGAATTCTGTAGCTAATTTTCTGTTTGCCTACAGAAATCGCGCCTGTTGAAATGTGTTGGTTGTGGCTTTAAGGTGAATGTTCTGTGTTTCTGGATTGTGTCACACTTTTTCAAATTTTACTACCCCTCCCATAAATCAGCATCTTCCCTGGAGACACCCTCTTTGCAACCAATGTCACCTAGCTATAGCAAGCAATCTCCTGCAAGCATTGACCAACCGGTTAGGGAATAGAGATTTTTGATCTCTTTTTGATCTCTATTCCCCAACCGGCCATCCATGTCATCCATTGATCATAAACCAATGGATGACATCACAGTGGCTATGTTTCTCTTTTATATGGAGTCTGTGGTAAGGAGCTATAACACTGGACGCTATGAGGCAGGACATAGCCCCCTTAGAACTATCAGCATTGTATATTTGAGGGTGTGACAGACTAAGTGGGCATTATACAATTGTGTTACACAGTGACATAGATAGGTAATAGAATAAAAGCTTGGTCTACAAATGAGGTGATTCAGGAAGTCTTTCCATAAGAATAACTCTAGAATAACTTAAAAAATACACTAAAGTAACAAACTAAAGTATTGAGAAACCAAAAAGCACAACACTTAAACTTTTTTCCAGTCATTGTACGTGGGACAAGCTCTTCTCCAAAAATGCAATCTCTTCCTCAGGCCACTTCCTGTCTTATCTGTAAACTAACATCCATCCATCCATCTTCTTCTGCTTATCGAATTCAGGGTAGGCTGGAGCCTGTCCCAGCTGCTATAGGCCGAGAGGCGGGGTACAGCCTGGACAGGTTGTCAATCTGTCGCAGGGCTAACACACAGAAAACAGACAGCCATTCACACCTATGGGCAATTTAGACTCACCAATTAGCCTAACCCCACTAACTGCATGTCTTTGGACTGCGGTGAACCCCCCCTGCAGACATGGGGAGAACATGCAAATGGCACACAGAAAAGGACCCGGCCAGATGGTGGATTCAAACCCAAGACTTTTTTGCTGTGAGGCAGCAGAGCTAACCACTGCTCCAATGTGCTGCCTGTAAACTTAAAAAAAAAAGTCACAAATTCAGTTAATTAATATGAAAACCAAGTTAAGAATAAAGAACTAGTTTGCTAACTGACTGATCATTTTAGTCATTATTCCAAGTGGGGAAAAGTGGTTACAGTTCCTTGTTTATGTGTCATTTCTGCTTTTCTTTGTTTTTTGTGGGTTTTATATTCATTATATAATAGGTTTATAATTTATATAATAAGCAGACTAATCTGTAAATAAAATGATAATTAGTTGCAATCCTAATTTCCTCTTCCTGATTATCTGCACTGCACATGTGTGAAATTTGGAAGGACTCTCTGGTGTAAATGGAGCACAGATAAACACAGTTAAAGCGAAAAAAGAAATGAAATTAATAAAACGGCGTCTTTAGTTAAAATGTCAGGAGGCGAAATTGTGACTATGTAATATATGTAGCAATGTGTTCACAGCGTGTCTCAGTGGGTGACAACATGGTTATGTATTTAGCTGTCAGCACCTAACTTTAGCTCTGCTCAGGACGCGGTACTAAATCTGACTCCCAGGAACCTTCAGGCGGAAAAAGCACTGCTGTCACTCATCATTGTTCAAGCATTAGCGTTGTTACATCTGCAAACATGAGCTGTCCTCATTAACAGCCTTCACTGCTTTAACCACCATTTTTAAAAAGCTCTGTGGCAAAAAAAAAAAAAGAGCTGCGATTATGAGTGTTTGGATTAGACTTTAATTACTGTAAACAATCACCACAAATCCTTTCATTGTTGAACGATGACGCTGCCTGACCTTGAAGCCCAGAGAGCTCCAGATGTTCGCTCACACGTGCTTGCATAGTAAGGCCTTCAAACAGTCCTGTAGGTACCGCATGCACGTGGATGGTGTGTTTTGACTTAACCTTTGTGTCACATCTACCCAGTGATAACCCCACCACAGCGGTGTTTAATGACAGACAGATCAATAACTGCTGTCGTTCTTTATTAATAAAGCCTTCCCAGTATTTTAAGTTCTTTTAACGATCACACAGGTCTTCCTGCACAGCATTGCAGAAACTATGCTCTGTGTGAACACAGCAAACTGAGGTAAAACTGAAGACTGCTGTTACTACTCTGAGGTGCAAATACAGCACGTCATGAATTTCTCCCTAAAATGCTTAGAAATGGAGCAAATATGCTGAATAAGCAGGAGAACATCAGCCTCTGTCACTCCTGTACGTGTCACAATGTCTCAGATATGCAAAGAGATACTTCTGCCACAGTCTGAGTGTTGTGTGTGTGTATATATGAGCTCATTCCCACTTGTATTTCCCTTAATACATATAATACCATTGTAAGCAGTAGCCAAACTGCACTTAGAGTTGGTGATTGAGTTTGTATCAAGTAATTGAGTCAGTGCACCTACTTGTTTGCAGGCTGAAGCTCCATGCCCAGCAGGCCACACTGTGTCAGGAGCCCTTTTAAGAGCTGCAGAGGGTATTTTATTCTGAAAATACACCATCCTCCTTCCCTCCACTGAGACCCCATAGATCCACTTTGTTTGCCCAAATTAAATTCTATCGTCGGATGTGGTCAGTTTATCACCCGCAGGAAAACACAAATTGACGCTGCAGAGCTGCCTCCACTCTACTCTCTCCCGAGAAATCAGGACTTACCAAACTTTCTCCGTTTGATTACTTTGGTGTGAAACAGCACAGGTCAGCACAGGCTGGTCGACACCAACCCCGTGACGTGCAGTGAGCTGATACCTCATCATTCTACGCCATCACAGGCTGTTGGAAGTTCAGATATTATTCAAGTGCAGTTTTCTTCCACGTGAACCTTTCATGTACAGCTTTGTATTGAGTATGTGTGTTCCAAATCTTACTTGCACATCAGTGCATGTTTTTGCTTGGTTTTACGTGAGAGTTCTTTGTTTTTTTAATTTGTCGTTATTTGAAAAAAAAAAAAAAAAAGCAGACTCGTTACCTTAAAATAACAGTTTTACAAACGTTTTACTATAAGTCACATGAGCTTAACTAATACATGGCTGTGCTGCAGTATTGTTCAGCCTGTTTGTGTTGTTGGCCATGAAATTAGAATGATATGATGCTTTCATAAGGCCCTGCAGCTGTATAAATGCAAAGATGGGTCATTGTAGGCAACATGATAATGCTAGGTGTTTGCTGATCATGTAGGAGGAGTCGGCAGACAAACAAACTCATAACATATTTTGTGCATTATAGTAAGATATAGAGTACAGAAATAAAATACATTTACTTATTTGAACTAAACTAAACTAAAACACTGAGCAGGAGTCATTAGTGACTAAAGGAGTGTCAGTTACTACCCAAAGCTTTCTCATCTACAAATGTATCATAAACTACATTCCCATCCAACCAGATTAACTAAAATAATAGTTACAACTTTAAACTACTTTGAACTTAAACATTAATATTCCTACAAGTCTTTGTATTCTGCACTTAGAAAAATAAAGTACAGATTATTAAATCTTCGGGGGCCGCCCCTCCCGACCTTTCCAAATCTAGAGGTGACCTTGCATTTGCCATCAGGTGCTTCAGCTTTTCGAACGACCTGCCTGAGGCTCAGTGACTTCCTTCAGTTCACTTCTCAAAATGCATTTTTAAAGCTTGAACCTGATGATCTCTTTCACTCGTCTTTTATCGTCTCTCATTTTTAAATCATTTGTGTATTTTTTTTCTAGTATAATTGCTTTTATTCCTTTAACGGCATTTATTAATTATGCTGACACTATGGAGGGTTTTCTTCTATCTTAGTTTTTCTTTTAATTAATTTCACCCATTTTTTACCCCCCCCCCTTTTTTAAATGCAGCATTCTGCATTTGCTTATCTGCAAAAGCTTTTGAGAACGCTCTTTTTAAATTGTGCTTCTTTAATAACCACAATATAAAATTTATTTAATGTACAGTTACCCCATAAGAAAATAAACTTAAGTTAAATGCACTAATTGCACCAGTTACCAGTTCATTTTGGTAACAAATGCACACAATGCACTGTGCAGTTTATGCTGGCTGTGAGAGTCAGATGTGCTGGGTGGCACTGATCCACCCTGACATGATCACTCTAGCTGTGTCATATCGACAGGAGCTGTTTGTAATTGACATTTAACTGCTTGCTGTAGTGACTGATGAGCAACGCCTGTATGAAAAAAGTGCAACTGACCATAAAATAATGAACTGGCACCTCTGTTTGACTGGGAGCATGTGGCAATGTGTTGTAAAGTATGTTCGACTTTTATCTTAAAGTATTTTTATTGTTATGAGAACATTTGAATAAATTATCCTTCAAATCAGGAAAAAAAAAAAGTCCCTTCAGAGAGCCGGAGTTTCCTCTAAGCTGACAGTTTAGTGACCTGTGACTAATATTTTATAGCCAAGTACAAATAATTACGGCTGATTCATCCTCGGTCACTGCTGAAGTCTGTTTCCAAAGAAAGAACATTTTCAGCCATGTTTGAAAGCTGAACCATTTACAATAGTTTACGGTTCAGCGATCAGACGCTTCTGGGAACATTCCAGCTGAGAGGTGCGTGGTGATAATGGGCTGTATGCATTAGCCGGGTTATGATTTTGTTTTGAGTATAGTGTTTTTTTGTGTTGTGAGAGGATGTTATGGAGGAAAGTACTTTTTAATGTTTCACCTGCATCGAGTTTTTTATATTCGCATTCACACTCCCTGAATTGCGCCTCATTTTGCTGTGCCTGTGGTGACTTTTAAAGCAACTCAGGTGGCAGTCTGTCACAAGACATGACAGATGTTTACTGGACAGGACATTAATTGAGAAGTGTCAGTTAATTAACTTAGTTTGTTTGTCCCGCACTGGGATTGTTTCCTTGCAGTGATGTGCGAATACATGGAAAATCCCTATTGTCATGAGTAGTCTGTGTACTTCAATATTTATGTGTAGTATTTACCAGTTAAATGTTTAAAAAGACTTATAGGAGACTTTGGCCTTTTTGGGTAGCAGTTGCTTTCTTTCCAAGTGTTAATGAGAGCACTAAAGGAGACCTATGATGCTTTTCCTTACTGTCATATGTGTGCATATATGTATGTGCGTGTGTGTATTGTTTCAATGTTAGATTGTCATATTAGATGTGGCCAGAGTTTCAAATACTAAGGTCAGTGTATGTAAAAGTAATAAATTTGCTTCACACTGCTCTATATACTTGATTTGTCCATCTTCTCTGACATCAGCTTTGCACAGGTTCCTTTCTGTGGTCATCCATAACATGAGAAGGCGGGGCTTATAAACAATGGGTTCTGTTTATGGAAGCCAGGTGAAGGGCAGCCAATCCAAAGAAAGTGGGCTTTCAGAGACCAGAGCTAAAACGGCTTGTTTCTGGATTTAATAATGGAATGCATAAAGGGCCAATATGAGGCAACAATATCTTTTTTTAGTTGCTTAACATGTAAAACAACTCAAGCAGAGTCCCAAATTAAAACCATGGAGGTAGAAATGAGCACAAGTCACCTGCACTGCATCTAGCCAAGAGACATTTTTCCATATAATATTAATAAATGCAAACCTTTTGATTTTAGAATTTTATTGTAGATTACTCAAATATACTGCAGTATATTTGACCTCTAGAGCTTTAGGTTGCCTTAAAGCAGAGCCGGACTACCTGTTGCCCAGCTGCTTACATTCTGTGTGCTAAGGTAGGCAAATTGTCAAATTGGCAACATTTATTGTTTATTAGACTTTCTTCCTCATTGAAGGCTCGTGTTACTGCAGTGTTTGTGTTTGTGAATACCCTGTAATGTGTTGTTATTGACTGGTATTTCTAGCAATGTTAACCTGGCAAGAGAGCCTGCATGTGATCAGCTTGGATGTAAAATCATTCCAGCTCTGGTTTCCAGAGTAAATGGACCACAGATTTATATTAAAACAGCTGATAAATAAATAAAGCTGATATTGATCTTCTCATCTACTTCTCAACATGAAAGAGAATGGTAAACGTGTCCTTTGGCAGTCTTTGTACTCTCATACTAAGGACCAAAACTATTCAAATCTGAAAAAAACAAAAAAAGCAAACCTATCCCAGCTGTCATGGGGCAAGAAGCAGGGTACACCATGGACAGGTCGTCAACCTGTCACAGGGCTAACACAGAAAACCATAGGTGTGGATGCTCACCAAACCTAACCATGAGAGGAAGCCGGAGTACCCGGAGAGAGCCCACACAAGCATGTGGACAACGTGCAAACTCCGCACAGAAAAGCCCCGGCTTGGACCTTCTTGCTGTGCGGTGACAGAGCTAACCACAGCAACACTGTGCCATCCCAGCTTTAAAATGTTATTTATTAATGAGTTTGTATGTGTTGTATTCACCTAAAAAGGTGTATATTTGATCCCAAAACATGGGTTTGTCCTAATCTAACCAAAGCGTGTGTAAAACAGCATCCGATAACAAAAAAAGGAAAAATAAAAAGGAAAAAGGTAGTACAGAGGGCACAAACCCCAACTTCCTGGGTTAAAATGCTGTGACTTTAACATTCATGCCATGGATGAATGAACACAGGTAGGTCACTGCCACCTAGGTCAGGGTGATAGGTTAAAACTTTTTGTCTGGCTACTGTCAGTCCAAAGACAGTCCAGTGAATACTTGTGTATTTGCATTCATGTGTATGTGCAGAGTAAAAAGGAAGGAGAAGCAATGCTTTTGGTGGTTGTAAACACAGACTCTCTTTACGGGAGCCCCGACACACACGCTGGGACACTCAGCTTATGCACATGTGGGTGTCTTTTATTAATCATACATAGTTCCACTGCTAGCAAGGATAGCCCCCCCCCCCCCCCCCCCCCCCCCCCCCGCCTCCCACACACACACACACACACAGACGCACACATACACGCACAACCTTGAAAAGGATAAGCAGAAAAAATGGATGGATAGATGAATGGATATTCCACTGCTTATACCTGGGGTACTTGGGGCTAGCTCGGCTTGCTCGTGCCTCGACTGCACATTTTTCATGCGATGGCGCCACTGCAGCGTAGCATGGTCCAAGCAGAGAGTGAATGAACGTCTCAGGAGATAATAGTAGAGAGAGTCAACTGCCCATCAGATGGCCAAGCACTCTTTCTCCACCGTGCTGCAGCGAGTTTCCCTCTCTAGCAGCTTCCAGCAGATGTAGACAATTGGGCAGTCAACCCCACTTACCTGCTGATAGAGAATGGCTCCCAGCCCCCTGTTCAAAGCATCAATTTGCAGAACAAAAGGGAGGAAATAGTTATGAGTGTGGAGCAGTGGTTCCCCACAGAGAACCCGTTTCACTTGGTCAAACACGGCCTGGCACTTCTCTATCCACTGGACCAGATCCAGAACACCCTTCTGGGAAAGGTCAGTTAAGGGGCTGGTCAGCTCCACAAAGTTCGGAGAGTTGTTTTTTTCTACCTGAAAAAAATGCACACCTGGCCACCTCCCAAGTGGTACCCCAGATACTGTACCTCCCTCTGTCCAACTGCACACTTCTTTGGGTTGGCCATGAGCCCTGCCTGCCTCACAGACTCCAGCACTGCGGTCACCTGCTGCACAT
Source organism: Archocentrus centrarchus (assembly GCF_007364275.1). NCBI lineage: Eukaryota > Metazoa > Chordata > Actinopteri > Cichliformes > Cichlidae > Archocentrus > Archocentrus centrarchus. Next base: position 24,586,195 of record NC_044367.1, on the reverse strand, counting down.
GCTCCGTCCAGGTGTTACTGTGGATAATAACATCATCCAGGTAGGCAGCAGTGTATGCACTGTGCAGACACAGCATCCTGTCCACGAGACACTGGAAAGTGGCCGGGGCTCCAAACAACCCAAAAGGAAGGGTGACAAATTGGTGCAACCTGTACAGAGTGGAGAAAGGCACCTTAGACTCTGGAGACAAGGGAATCTGCCAGTAGCCCTTGGGCAAATCCAGTGTTGTAAAAAAGCAAGCAGTGCCCAACTGGTCCAGGAGCAGCCAATGCGCTCAAATGGGACCTCCACTAATGGTAACGGGTGCAATGGCACTTTTGGAATGGCCAGCTGGTTCACTAACTGGCATTTCAGACAGGACGCACACCACTGGCATACATCCCCCAATATGCCCAGCAGATAGAATCGGGCTATAATTTGAGATATGTTTTCTCATATCTCACATGCCTAGCCATTGGGTTATAATGAGCCGCCTGGAAAATTAATTCTCGACAGCTTTTAGGCACCAACAACTGGGTGTGTTCCTCTCTGGTGTGAGTGTCACGACTCACTTGATACTGTCTGTCACTAATCAATACAAAATATGGGTATGCACTGCCTCAGGGCGCACCATGTGACCATCAATTTTTATCACTTGATCTAAGGCTGAGCGTAGCGTGTCATCGCAAGACTGCTCTAGTGGATAATCTTCCATGGAGTGAATCACGGGAGCTGGCAGGGTCTCCTGAGGCTCCCCATCTCTGGCAGCAGTGTTGGACAAATTTGCGTCACCACTGAGCACAGCACAAATCTCAACAGTCCCACCAGTTTATTAAACCCAGGTCAATCCATCCCCAGAATGAAAGGGCGTGCAAGGCAGGAGCTAACTGCAGCTTTAACTCTATACTTTTTGCCCTTGTGTCTAATTTCCACTAGACCATAGGACATTTGTGAATGTCACCATGTACACAACACCCATTCCACTTCCAACAGTGCCCTGGGTTGAACCAGGGTTTGATGAACAAGTCCACTAGAGCTTGGTGTGTACCCCCTCTGCGTCTTACCGGAACACTGTACTGTACGTCCCTGGGTGAAGGTGTCGGAAGGCCGGCAACTTGGACAGCCAGTCCCTCCGCCATCAGTGGACACTCACTATGGAAGTACACCAGCTACCCACACTTCCAATACTTCTGCCCCGGCGTTAGCCCGGCTTCCTGTGGGTGGGAAGCAGTACCCATAGCTGCTGACATCTGAAGAGGTAGAGTACATGGGAGGTTAGTTGATGGGGTTACCAGTGTTTGCTCCATGGACAAAGCCAGGGTCCTAAGAGCAGTGCTGAGGCTTCCT